>NC_063223.1:10272615-10912638 GCF_020740725.1 Corvus hawaiiensis
TGCAGGAAGCACTTTGTGGCGCTTCAAGTGGCTAGGTAATAGGACTGGGACCAAGCCATTGATCAAAATTATTTTTATATTATAAAAGGTCTTCTGGCATTTGAATCAATTTGATAAAAATGTTGCTATTATTTGTGACTGTGTAGGATGACTGCTAGCAGCCTCTGGAAGCTGTTTATTACAGAAGTTGGGATCCTGATAGAACCAATTAATTCAGGCATATTGTTAGTAGTGGGAAGTGCTGATAAATCATATCTCTGTTGCCAAAGTTTTAATGAATGACTTACTACATCTTTCCACTTGATACAGGCCTCAGCCAGGCCTCTTCCCTGTGCATTCCCAAGCATGGAATCCAAGTACTTTCTCCAAGGCTTTGCCTTTTCTCTTGTCCTCCACTCCTGCCAGTGTTGCTCACCAGGAGGTCTCAGGGGGGCCTCCTGGAGCAAATGCTGCATGACCTTGGCAGTGCAGGGAGCTCTGCCCCGTTTGTTGTCTGTGCAATGACGACCTGGCTGGCAGCAGCTGGGGGCTCACCTCAGAGCTGCTACTGTCTAGTGGAAATGCTGTTTTTTCATTTAAGGAGCTGCCTTGGGGTGTCCTGATTTCTGCAGCTGTTACAGAGCTGTTTTTCTTGTTCCATTGCTGCCCCAGGTCATATTCCCACTACCTGACTCCTACATTCCTTGTGGCTAGTCAAACTCTGGTTTTTGCCGTATCTATCAAAGATGTAGGAAGAGTTATAACCCTTTCTTCAGGACTGGTGATTTAAGTACCAGGAGACAAGCCCCATAGCCTCTCTGCTCCTGCCTCTTCTAGGCCCTCTCTCCATCATTTCACTAGGCAATGTCCCACTTCATCCTGTCTTTGCTCAGAGGATTTCAGTGTGGTTACATTTTTTTGCCTATGTGGTTCTCTCTTCCCAGAATGAGAGGTTTTAACCCTGCCATGAGCAGACTGGTAGGTGTCCTTACCTGGTCCCAGCGTAGAACTGCCAGACCTGCAAGTGTCTACTTTGCAGCAGGTGGGGTTGGCTCATGGTCAGCTTGCCATCTACTCCATCCTTCAGGCACTTCCAAGACAAGCAGGATTTACACAACTCTTTTCCCATATTGTTGCTGGGAGTGTCGTGTACCCACCTACCTGTGCATGCAGGGGCTGCCATCTTCTCCATGGAGGTGAAGCAGCCAAGCTGGGCAGAGGAACTTTTGCCTGGGTGCCTGCTTCTGGACTGAAAAAGTTATAGAGGGCACTGGAGGTGCTGGAGCATCCCCCAGAGCAGGTGTGGCAGGCTGAGAAGCAGCTTGCTGCTGCTGCTCATCCATGAGGCAGCAGGACCTGCTGGTGGGCTGGTGTCGAGCTGCTACTGGGGTGCAACATGAGGCAGCACCCTGGAGCAGGGGCTGGAGGGAGCATGCTACAAGGTGGGGTGCTTGGCAAGGGTCATCAGGCTGTTGTGCGGTGTCCCACTGATCACAGTTCCCATCCAGTGTTCCAGGATCCCTCTTCCTCCCAGTCAACCAGAACACAGACCTTACAGGTGAGAATACAGCAACACAAAAGGCAGCAGATGTAGTGTATTGATTTTAACCAGCAATTTTACATCAACAAGCCGTTTGAGTTATTGATGTTTTTCTCCCTGTGCAGGTGCTGCTCCAGAGGCTGAGTGCTGCCATGTTGCTGAAGGCTCTGCCAGCCTAGGCAGCCATTGTGCCAGCAGCAGATCGCAACAAGAATCTGTCCACAAGCCTGAGCAGTTTCCCCCCAAGAAAAACAAAAAAAGCAACACAGCCCTGAGCACAGAACCAGAACAGGAGGTAGTGTGTGGAGCTGCCAAGGTTTTGTTGCAAAACACCAACAGCATCGATGGCATCATGTGTGCCCACCTCAGTGACACCTTCTGGCTAGAGCAGCAAGGATGTGTGGCTACTAATGCACTCCATGGGGAATATTTGCTGCCTTGACTCTCGGATTTGGAACATCTGTATCCCCCCCAGTCTGTCTGAGATGGGAATGAGTACTTCTGCTTTTCCTGACACAGCGCTGGGGTTAGTGAGCAATGCCATTTATCATGGTAAATCGGGTGATGGTGGCTTGGTGGAAGCCCCTGCTCCTCCAGGCTGGTAAGCCAGAATTAGATTGAAAGAAGGGCACGTCAAAGGAGCTGGCAAGAAAGCTCAGGATCTGAGGTCCTGCTCAGAAAGGAGACAGTCCCCCTTCCAAAAGGGATTTTGATGGGTTCCAATTGACTGGGGAGGAGCACTGGTGGAGAGGGACAGGGTTATTAACTGGCAGCTCTCTAATAGTTGGAGACAATTAAGAAGGGAACAGTGAACTCCACTGTCCCTGACAGTTCCCAGCTGAGTACTGCTTGGAAATTTGAGAACTAATTAAAGCAGGCTTAGGATCTCATCATTCTTCCTGCACGCCTGGGACAATGAAATACTGACTCCTGCATCTGTTCCTTTTGTGTACCTGATGCAAATAAGGAAGAAGTCTGTAAATACATCAAAAAACATACTTTATTTTATGTATAGCAATACAATTTACATATTAAATAACACTATAATAGAATGATTTGATATAGTTTAACATAACAAAAAGATTCTTCAAGTTACAAAAAAACCCCAAACAAAAACCAAAAATGAACAAAAAGTCTCCCTCCAAATACTCCCTCCCACCCTTTCCCCAAACCAAACACCACATTTTTATTTTTTTTCTGAATGGATCAATGAGACAAACGTATCCAGTGACTGGCTAAGTCTAATTCCTATTGCACACACTGACAATGGAATAAAAAAAAAAAATCCAACTTTCACAATCACTGCCCCAAAGAAATGACATTTGTGGAAATCTTTTTTTGAGTGTGATGATGGTGTCTCACTACCTTGAAACACAGAAGGTTTGTATTCACATAGCCACCACAGAACTAGGAAGGAGGTGAAACTAGAAAAAAATTAGCTTTATATGAAAATATAAAATTCTATGATTATATACCATAGATACAAAGTTCCCAGAAGATGCTTATCCAAGCAACAAAATATTTACAGTTTTAATGACTTTGCTATTTTAAAAATGAAGGAAAAGAAAATAGGAGTACACATGAATGCTTCGGTCTTTAGACACAATGGCTGCTTGCTAGTCTCAAGTGTTCTAACAAAACAAAAAAAGTCACTACCCCAAATGTTGGAGAGTTGTGACATTGTATAAAATTGACTATCTCCTCTTTTGGAGACGTTTATTCTTAAAACTCAAGACATTTTTCTTGAAATTAATTATCCTCTGTAGAAAATGCTTCCCTTTGCAAATAGTTAACAAAAACACTAAAAACAGTTTAACAGCTAAGACAAGGTAGAGGCCAAATCTCTCTATTACAGTTCCTCTCTTTCCTTATTTTTGCATTCCTTCTCCTTTGATAAGTAAAGCCAATGTAGTTCACATTGTTAGAATGGCAACAAAGAGAAGAAGAGCAAAGGGGTAACAGCAAGTTACATCTGAAAAAAAAAAAGAAAAAAAAGAAAAAGAAGAAAGCAATGCGGTAGAGTAATAGGCATTTTCCCTTCATGTAAAAACTCACTGGAACCATTTGAACATAAACTTTGGAATACAAGATCTAATGTCAAAAGACATGAATTTGAGAAAGACTGCTAAATCTTCAAGACAACTAGATTTTTTTTAAAAAGTAAGTTGATTTTGTTTTGCTGAGAATTAGTAGCATGTATCTTTGGTAGAATAGATATCTGTGTTTTTTAGTTTTTAAATAAAATACATTAGCTTTAAAAAAGATTAATGAGAAGGCAGTTGTGCTGTATCATAAAGATTCTTCTCCTAATGTTCCAATGTATCAGTCTGTGTTCAAGCAATTCAAGCAAACAGAAACTGGAAAAGAAATGGAAATTTTGCAGATCCGGTAAATGACTCCACTAATCTAGAAAAGACCCACAGTACAGAAACAGTCACTTACAAGAAGAAGTTTAAGGGGTTTGGATTTTTCTTTTTCTCTGTTTCTAAATTAGCATTTGGAAACAGACACTGAAATACTAAAGACAAATGCTGTTTAAAATGAATGTTCTTTAGACATTGATCCTGCAGAAGACTTGGTGCTTACCCTGCACACCAGAGGGGTCCCACCAGCTCCCCTAGACCTTCCTACCAACGCCAAGCTCACATATAGGAGTGTTTGGAGGACGGGGTATCCTCAGCCTGCCACCGTTAAGATGGCATAGATTTCCAAGCATTCCCACTTGGAAAGCTTGGCTGCTCTATGGGCTCAAGACACAGTTCATGTCTTTCACACGGTCTGCGGGTGCAGGACACATGCAAGACATGGAGAAATGGTATTTTCTAAATGTAGACACACACGTGTGCTTCAGTCCTTCTGTTCCTTATTTCTCAGGGCTGGTGCTGAGGACCACACCCTGCAGTGATATAGGAATGTTCTCAGGTTCTCTTAATTTGCAGACCTGCACATTGCTTGGGAATGATGCTTGAAAGACATCCTGACTGAATGCCAGGAGCTGGGTACAGTGGGGGAGCTTGGGGTGCCAAAAGCAAGGTGGTGATTTGCAGAGCAAGACTTTGGCCAGACACTCGTGGGAGCATCAGGAGAGCTCATCAGTGCCCATCTCTGAGCAGACATTGCTCCTTCTGCCGCTCACTCAGTCCCAAGGAAAGGGTGCAAACCCCTGTATGAGAGCAGAACTGCAGCTGCTTACAGGAGGATAGATTTGGCTCTTCTGTGTGCTTAATCCTGACCTTCACAAGCAATTTCTAGCTTCACCTCTTCAAGCCTCATGCATCACTACCATCTATTGGCTACCTGGCTGTCAGCACAGCACTTAACATACAGCTCGAGCTCCCTTACGAAGTAATCCATGGACAACTCACAGGACATCAGTGTACATTATTTCCCCATGGATTAAACCCCGAGCAAGTATTTCAGCTGTTGGAAAATGCCAATGCAAATGCATGGATTTCCAAAGCATCTACCAAAGTTCAACCCCCACAGCCTTCATTCATTGACGTTTAAAACTTGTGAGAAGGTGAAGGATTAAAACAAGGGTGTTCAGGCAGTGTGTCACGAACCACAGCTTTCTTCCATCATGCCAGTGAAATGAAAACTAAAGACCTGAAAGTACTGAACAAATCCAACCCTCTTGATGCCTGCAGTAATCTTTGTGTCACTTAGTTGCCAGGGTTTGAATTCCTAACTTCTCCCTACACCTTCCCAGGAACTTAAATACTCTTAGATTGAACTGATCCAACTCATGAGTCCCTTTGTGCTACCAGCTGGCATTGGCTGGGGCCAGGTTCAGGACTGGGGGCACAGGGGGGCTCAGCAGCTTCTGAGGCTGATACAGGCTGGCCAGAAAACCACTCAACAAAACCTTCCAGCCCTTGCAGGGAGCAGTACTTGAAAACTTACTTAAACCATTCTGTTACTGGGGTGTAGTGACTGGAAAGCCAGTCCTAACTCCTACTGACTCCCACCTCCATGCAGTGCAAAGGGCAAGCAAACTACAATCTTTGTAACATTCTGCACATTTTATTTGGACTAGCTGTTGCTGGACATGGGAATTCCCTACTGAAACCATGGGCTTATTATATTGTTTGGCATTAACAATTATTGGAATTGCTTGTATGGAGGGATTCAACAAACTGAGAAGGTGACTGTGTAAAAGGTTGCTGATGAATCCTTGAATACCTTGAATCTTTCTCTTAAGATTAAAAGGCCAAATATTAGTACATACCAGTTTTCATAGCTCCTCCACTCTCAGCGAGGCTGTATCAGTTTGCACCTTGAGAGGTTCTGAACCAAAATACCTACTCTCAATATCCTTTTAAGCAGTTTGCATTCAGCTTCCTTGTGAGTGAAAATACACAGAACCCTGCCAAATGTCTGTATTTCAGCAAGATTGGACTGGCAGAAATTAATTGGTTTGCATTTAAATGAAAAAAATATGCTGTAATATTTTGACAAGTCCTGAAAAATTACAATGCATGTTTTCTGCAGTTTAGAAGTGAAGAAACTAATGCCACATATAAGGGATAGTGCCTTTAACTGTACACCAAGGGTTAGGATGGCTGAAATCACGTATTTCCTTTTCCAGGCAGATTCAATAACCCCTCCCTACTCAGCCAAGCTATGAAGAGCACAATAATTTTAATTTTTAGGAGAATTAAGCATATGGTTACTTCTTTTGATAAACAGGGATTGACCTTGTTGAATTGCAACCAAATACAAAGGAAGAGGGAGCCAGTGAGGATATAAACTTGAATGCTCCAAACAATAATTATTTACATAATCTGGGGGAAACCATTTTATTGGGAGGGAAAACACAATAAGGTACATTTATGCTAAATAATTAGTCTGGCAAAAAAAAAAAAGAGGGAGAATGTAACTTTATAGGTAGTTTTTTTATTAGTTTGCTTCACCAGTAAATATGGATCAGTACTTTATGTTTTAGCACTAAAGTATGAAAATTACACACCTGTAAAAATGGCATCTAACAGTTATGAAATTAAGAAACGCCTGTCATCATGTAACATACCATTAGGTGTGAAGTCATATTCAAGAAATAGTAAGGAAATTAGATGTGTTTAAAATATCGAATAGCTTAGTAATGTAAAATATTGCTACCTTCAATATATCTGAAAACAGGTCTGATTTTGGGTTGTAGTAGATTTCTCACTGTATTGGCTCCAATGAAAATAAAACCAAAATACCTTCCCATTGCAGGGCTGGTTAAAAACCAAAATCAACATTTTCCTGAATACATGGGGAAACTTTGAAATTGTAAATTCAAAACTTATCGCCGAGTCCCACATATGAATGGCATCTAATTTATAATTATACTGTACGTAATTTATGTATTCCATGTGAAGCAAGTCTCAGGCCTGTAAGTGTACAACATAGCAATTTGAAACAATACAGAAATAATTGTTTCAGCTGCACAAGGCTGTTACACCTTCACTATAGCTAATAATCACCTGCCACATTTTGTCAAGAAAGGATGAACACTGCTCATCCACTCCACTGGAATGCAAAACACCATTACCAAAACTGTGACGTGATCATTAAATAATAAATATGGTATGAAGGGGTACAGTATCTGTTGTAGAAAGAATCCATCTGGCCTAGCATCCAAGATTTAAGATTCGAGGGTCACTGTAGTTAGCAAAACTTCACTGCATTTAAACAAAACAGAAAAATGTATGTTTGTTGCCATGGAATGTCACATCAGGGCTTGTCTTATATTAGGATATTATAGGCAGTAACACTGATCATATAGTGCAAACTAGATAAAATTGCGTTTCACTGTGTGAAATAAACAGAGGTGCAAATGCTCAGTAGGATACCATTAAGACATAAAATGGCAAAAAATAAATATCAAAACTTTTATCAGTGTAAAAAAGTAATTGGGTTATTGTATAACCTAGAGTCTGGCAAAAAAGGCCTCAAAGAAGTTCACTCAGTCTTCAGAAGTTCTACAAATTAAGTGCCTTTTCAGGTTTCCAATTAGACAAGAGACTCCATGCTTTCTGCGGGATCAGATTCGTCACTGGCCATCACAGCACCATTTTTGTCCAGTGTCATGGGACCGTTTCCATTTTCCTTAGTGCTGACCAAGCTTAGCATTGCCTTATACAGAAACTGGTACTGTTCCTGGAAAAGAAAGAGCAACTTATTTCAATCCTTTAAGTGTACATAAATGAGTGGCACTAAAATTTGGCATTTCCAGGTAAGGTCATGGGTATTCATTGTCAGAAGCATACACATAGCGAAGAAATAGACTTAGAACAATTAACTCTGTTCATCCAGTTTAACCTTGTGAACCCAAACTCCAGTTTTGGGTAGATTATACTATTTCTGATATACTATTAAACACTACAGGAGTGCAGGACAAAACCTGAGGCCACAGCTCAGCCCCAGGTCACTCCCTGGGTGGCAGAACCTTGTACCACGCACACTGAGGCAAGGGGGTTGCTCTTGCTGGACACTCAGTGAAGAGCCTCATCTCCCTGCAGCTCCACCTGCGGTGAGCATCCCTTCAGACCACAACGTGCCAGGTTTAAAGAGCACAGCTTAGCTCACAGGGCTGGCAGGCAGATGGTGACAAGATGAAAGGTTCTTCTCTGCTAGGACTGCCTGTATAGTGCTCCCCTCCAAAGTATGAGAAATAAGTTTAAGTGCAAATCAGAGACTTACAGTGTGGCTTTGAGGTTAATAAAAAATGACAGCTACACAAAAAAAAGTTCGAATGCAAATTCTGCTTGGTAGCAGATGCTGTAGGGCTTGATAACATACACAATGCATGTTTCAGTTCATGCTTTTGGTCTCAGATGAAACCCTTGCAAACTGTCTATTTATATTCCACTTAAAGACTTACAATGTCTGTAAATACTCCAGGCCGCATAAGATTTATCATCTTTGCCACCTGGAAAACATCAACAGCATTTTCATTCTCCAGCTGCTGAGACAGAGTAGTAAGGGCACACAGAGTTCCCGCTGACACAGCTCCATACCTGGAAAACCACACCAAAAGGAGGAGTTACTCAGAAACACACCTGGGCACTGACACAGGGTCATGAAAATGTTGTTAATAGTCTTATTTGATAACTGTAGTTCATCTTTTTATCTACTAAATGCTTGTTTTATAGTGGCTAATATTTTGTCATTTTAATTTATAGAAGAAATTTGATGGTACACAAGTCATCTCAGGTTATCTGCACTATTCAACACAAAGAACTGTAGCAGCAGCAGAACATGAGCCATTTCAAAATACCCAGCCTGGAGACTGTAACACTGAAATCACTTCTCCCACACCATACAGGCTCAGAGCATCTGCATTACAGTGAAGCATATTTTTAATTCATTAGTGGGAGCTCAAGCAAAACATGAGCGATTAGAAAGAAATGAGACTTTGCCTCTTCCTCCACGTCTGACAATTGCAGAAAACTAAGATGGCTGTGTGGTGCTCACAAGTAAATGGGGCACATCTCAAAGTCTTCCCTATGTCTGATTCATTGGTAAAGGCAACATCCCTGAGCCAGGCACCCAGGAAACATTACAGATTTTGAAGAGTTGAGCTGTAATGTCATGTAATAAAAACCCAAGCAGCAGTTATCCATGAGGAGTATGACTCAGTCCTTGAGATTCCTTGAGATACTGGTCAGGTAGAAAGCTCATTGTGGTAAGCCTGGGGGTGTGCTTGAGCCGCAGGTGCAGGTGTGAGCCACAGCATGAAGGATCCTACACCACACCTTCTGAGGAGCCTCCACTCTCCTGGTACTCAGGAGACTGAAATTCTGTCCTGGCTGTGCTATGGGTCTGCTCTGTGACTTTGAGAAAGTCAGTGTCAAAATGTTCCCACTGGTAAACGGGGTCATCAGTGCTGACCTGCTCTCTAAGCCATTTGGAGAGCTTTATGTGAAAACTGAAATAATTAGCAAGTGCTCCAATACCATCTTGTATTGCAAGATTACCACTAGGATTTGTACAGCATTCCTGTGGAAATCAAGACACATGCTGACTTAATATTATATGATTTTTGCAAACTCAAACTCAGTTTACCTAGAAATAGGAAACAGAACTTGGATCACAACAGATGTGCTCTATTGGATGTAAAGTTTACAGAAGAAGCAGCAGCACCATACAGATGGCTGTGATTGATCATCGACAGGGACAGTGGACAATGTGCCCAGTGCTTGTACCTGACTGGACACAACTAAACCCCTCTGAAGGTGTAATGGAATAATTTTCACTTGGGCTGGTAATTTCCAGTTCCCAACAATCTGAAGACTTTTATTGCAGGAAATTATGCAGCAGATCTTTATCTAGTTACCCACACATGGGCAGTTATATTTAAAAATCTTGACAACTGTCTCAAACTGGAATTTCTGAACTTTTTAAAATGTTATCAAGTTCATCCCACCATGTACTTCCTAAATACCACATGAATTTAGTCATCTGCAAATTCATATATTTGGAATTAATCTGCAGTTGCAATTACTAGTGGATTATGTGATGTAGTTGTTGCGTGTAGCAAAGGGAAATTTTCATTTTCAGCTACATTTGGTTAGACTCCAAGGGAAAGCAGAATCCACATTATGTATTAGGCATAAAAATAAAATAATGGAATATGACAAATAAACCAAAAAAGCAATGTACAGAAAGAATGACTCAGCATTGCAATTTTGATTTTTTTTTTCATCTAGCAATGAAATGCCCAAACCAATAATGCTTCTAATTTTGTAAAACATAATCTTAAATACTGCAAGAGTAGCAAAACCTCACTTCAGACTACCCAAAGCATGAATATTAAAACCGGCCTGGAATTAATCAGTGCTGGTGAAAGGCAACAGAGCTTAAACTCTACGTAAGGAAGATGGAAGGAGTGGTGAGAGAAAAACTACTTGCTTCAGCCCAAGGCACCATTTGCAGGAGTCAGTCAGGAAAAAGCTGTTGCAGCAGTGACACATGGATGTGCAGGGAAAGCTCAGGCAGCACCAGTGGATCCAAGCGTCCTCCTGGGACACCAGCACAGCGCCTGCTCTGATCACTGACACACCAGAGCATGGTAGTGAGGCTTTTGCAAAGATTCCCAAGACATTCCCACTGATTCTGTTTTGTGGCAGTGACAACATCTAATGGGCTGCAGTGCAGGAGGGCTGCAGGTAGAGCAGGCATTTGTGCTGGCTTGGTGCTTCCTCTTAGGACAACATGAGCACTGTCAGAAGTTGGGCCTCCTTGGGATTTTAAGCACTGAATGACTGCAGGAAGTGCTCTGCCCACCAGGAAACAGTTCCTTCAAGGAAATCAGGTCAGACCTAGGCTCCAGCTTCACTATAATGGTATTTTGCAGCTCCATAATGTGTGCAAGTAATAACATGCAATACAGTATTTAGCATAGCTGGTGGGACAATGCTCACCACTGTGCCACAAAAGACGCAAGTGTTGGTGGGCCCCCTCCCTCCCACTTGGCACAATATGGGCCCCTTGGAGTGTTTTTGGGGAAGCAGAAGGAGGAAGAATAAATCTGCTTTTAGAAGACCTGGGCCCTTTGTTACGATACTTCTGCTGCTCGTCATGAGACACAGCTGAGCCGAGCTTGTTCTGTCTTGCATGGCACATTAAACCTGAGCTGTTAGACAGGAGCTTGGGCTGTTTTGAAACTTGTTTCCATCAGCCCATATTAGGCTGCTTAAAGCCTTATCTAAACCAAAGCTCTGCTGGGTTCTGAAACAGGTTGTAGGATTTGCTCGGGATACTTCCAGGAGCAGAAGAACCCAAAATGCTTCCACAGCAAACAGCCTCACCTCCTGAGTCCACCTAAGATTATAACCAACATAAAAACTACACTAAGTAAAATGTATTTGGCCTCAGGTGCCAACTGAAAATTCATCCTTGGAAGTTTATATACTCTAAATCTGTTCTGTGGACTACTAAACCTGACCTACTCCATGCACGAATGGACATCAGTCCTATCAAGTGTCTTTTAGCTGAGTGTACAATCTGCACATAAATGGGAGAAAAGTGATGACATACTCATCATGAACTATGGTGGGGCCATCCCTTGTTAAGGCCTCTTCCTTGATTACATTGATAAGTTCAAAGGTACTGCTTATGGGAGCGTCAGGGTTTGGCCATTTGGGACACTGAAAGTGGCGGACTTCCAGAACGTAGTCATCCTGCAATGACAAAGCAGCCTGGCATTAGCTTCCTCCACTTCACAGGCATCCACTCCAGGGACAGAGAGGGAAGAGCCTCACTGCAAACTACAGTGAAAACTTTCTTCTTCCAAACAGTTTACATAGAAAGAGGAAACACAGCTCCAGCATCTCTGTAACAGTGAACACCCTAAAAGAATACGAAGTTTAACAAAGTGTTTAATCAAGAAAAGATTTTGTATTTGAATTCAGAGCTCATATCAGGTCTCAGAGAGCTTACGGCTCGAAAGTCAAACAAGAGCAACCAAGTCAAATCTAAATGGGCTTGCAAACTAATGTCTTGCAGCAAAGTCCAGCTGCAATCCAGACAGCAAACTAGAAGCAGGTTCATAGTTCAAAAGAATCGTGCTTACATTTTTATGATTAGTTAAGACCCCCCCAAACAAATTAACTATAAATGCTGAATTTTGTAAGCAGAAATAAGACAATGCACCTTGGTAAAATCACGTCTTCACTTTCAAGCAAGAGAGACAGTTAATACCAGTCTAACTAGCTAGAGGAATCTACCTGAAAGTAGAAGATGTGAGAGGGAGAAGGAGCCAATGAGAATCCCTTTCCCCTGAGAGCAACATGCATACACATGTATTTACAAGAAAATCCTTTCCGAAAATTTTCTGAACTCTTCTTCTTCTGTATTTAAATGGCATCAATATAATTTTGGTGAAAAGCAAAGAACCACATTTGAAGGTTTACTTTACCTGGGTAGCTTCAAGGATAAAGTCATGGATGATAATTTGCTCTTCGTTAGAGAGGCACAGTCTGTCTTTGCTGATAAGGGTCACAGTAAAGGCCTCACAGTTCATGGATTCCTCACGACTTGGCCAGTACACAAACTCATCTTCTGCCTAGAGAAATGAAAAAACACACTGCTGCAGCCTTTCAGATACCTTGAAAAATCCAGTGGATCAAAAAATTGGTTTGATAAATAGAGATGATCAGGAGCTGACCTTTAAAAACCACTTTGTCTAAAACAAATTTACAATTACAGTAGGCAGTAAACCTGCCAGATCCTCCCTTTGTGTGTTCAAACTGGTAACACCTGCTTTTTAATTGGTTTCATAGGGAAATTGTTATCTTAGCTCACTCATACTTAACCTCTGTATTGTATCCCAGGCTTTACGACCTCCTGCCTACACAGTCTTGTTTGAAAGTCAGATATTTGTTTAGAAAAAACTCATTGACCCTTAAAAATTATTGTCTTGTTACTTTTAATTTGTGTTTATTGTGGTCTAATCCAAAACTGAGGGTCTGTGGATCAGGCCTAGGTAGAAGATTGATGTATACTTATGTAGGGCTTGAATTTTTAGGAGTGACTGGAGGTGTGAAGAGGAAGAGAAAAACCCAAATATTCTTCGCCTTGAAAAAAACACTGGCTAAACTTAATGCAAGTTCTCCAGAAAAACACCTCTACTGAAAAACCTGAGTGAGACTGGGAAGGATGGAAGAAGCTCAGTGTTGAAGTAGTCTGACTGACAGGATGTAGGTAACATCCTGTCAAAGCTGTTCTTTAAAAAATAACAGTGAATTCCTAATTTGCTGCAGAGAAAGGAAATTATGGTCTGTCACCACATACAAGCAAAGTTAGTTTCTTCTCCTGGCTTCACAGGTCTATGTCCTTGCAGCACGAGCACAGAAGTTGCCCTGGCCACATGCACAGAGCAAACCCGTGACTCTGGATACCCCATCTTTCACTCATAAGCAAACATGGGCTATGAACTGATGTCATTCTGCTGTGGCCATGCACATCCCTCTAAAACCAGGTGTATTTCTGTGGGTCTGCAGCTCTGATGAACAAGACATGCAAGATACTGTTGAGATCTGGGCTGTCAATGTTCATTCCTAAAATGTGACTTATGGTCCTAAGCCCTTACAATTCTGCCCTAAATAAGCAGAGGCACTGGTAATTAGAGTAATATCATTGAGTGCCAGGGAAGAGACCTGTCCTGCCACCTGACAGGTCCTCATGCAGCAGGTACCTTGCATTATTGTCTTGTCCTTTGGCACTGCACATCCAGCACCTTGATGCTACCTGGATCCTGTGCCACCCCTCCTTGCCAGCCGACACATCCCACACTGACCACTGAGCCGAGGCCGGGATGCCACTGCCTTCCTGGCCACCCTCCACCCTGGGAATGGTGAAGGTGAAAGCATTGTGGCTGAGCCCACCATTCTTCCTTTACCCTTTAGTCACTGTTGTTCTGCAGAGCTATTTCATGCGCATGTGAAGACAAGATCAGCCTCTTCATTTCCACCTAACATACTTTCATTTCATTAGCACTTACTGATTCGATTGAATGTCTCTGAGCACTCCTTGCAGTGCTGCACTCCCTTTCATCCCTGCACACAAGCAGCATATTGACTGCTGCCTCTTTAGTAGCCCCTCATGACTGCTATTTTCTTGCTGTAATGAAGGTGGTTTCTCTTCCACTTTCAGCTACAATTGTCTGCTCACCTCAGTGATGTGTGTATGAAAAAATGAACTGTTTAGTTCTTAATCCTTTTCAACACACGCTCCTGAAACGTGCTAGTAAATCTGGAAGTAGTGATTAGCACTTCACCTGTGTCTCCTTTATTCTCTTCTCTGTCCGACTCATTATTTCCACTTAAATTAACATACTTGTTTGCATTTTACTTTCATTAAAAATGACATGTATAGCCGCCTTGCACAGTCATAGTCTTGCATGGCCTGAGGCTTAAGCTCATAGGCAAACAAGCAATTATCCTCCTGTCCCTGCCTTGCATTTCTGCTCCTCTCTCTGGGGTTATGGTTACCCATGACCCCAGCCTCTCCATACCCTCAGTGCTTGCATCCTGCCAGGCCACCCTCAGGAGCCTTGCAGATGTTGTCAGCACCAGCGTGTTGTGCTGTGTGTGAGCACTGTGGTCCCTCCAGCCCTGGATGTCCAGGGGTAAGTGCAGAAGGCGGCAGCAAAAGAACAGCGCCCCTCCATCATGGGAACTTATCTTTTTGTAACCAGCTCATGGCAAAGCTTGAGTAGGTGGCTCAAATATTGGCTTTGCTTTCAGCCAGAAAACAGCCCCAGCAGGCAACTGAGTGACTCTGTGCTGTGCCCAGCTGGGCTGTGACAGTGGCACCATCCAAGGAGGGACACGGGCAACTCACCAGACTCTGGTTGTCCGGCAGCATGACAATGATCTGTGCATTGTGATCCCAGATCATTCGCCAGAAATCTTTAGTTGTATGTGGCAGTGGATGTTGGGTTATGATGAACTCGTTACTCCTGTAGTAGCCCTTTTGCAGCAAAACAAACACACAGTTACTTACTGCCTTCCATACTTTTAAAGCATTAATTTAATTTCTGGGGACACATAATGACCCTATTTCATTTTACTCCACAATATTTTCACACAGACTATATTTTTTTAACTCCATTTCAATTCTACAGAGTCCCTACTGCTTCAATTGACTTTAAATCCCAGTATTTATTTGACTGTATCTCACAGAAATACACATTCCATCTAAATGCATCTTGTAATTAATTTTTTTAGGCAAGAATCTTTAATAAAACATGGTTAATAGCTTTACATTATGGGGAAGGTGTTAAAATCTCATCTGTTAATACACAGCCATTACACACAGAATTAAGACAATTACAGGCATCTGGTATTTAGCACCTTAGAATTGATTTTACTTTGTAATTAGGTGTTGGCTTCCTCACCATGATATAAGAGGCATTAATGTAATCTGTTCCCTTCATTCCAGGCAGTGGTGCCAAGCCCACTCTAGCACGCTCAGCTACAACATTAAAAAAAAAAACCACAGAGAAAAAAAAAAAGATCAAAGTGTGGTCATGGCACAATGCAGAAAGTAAGAATTTCTCAGCTGTTAACAAAGCAAACAGTGTGTAGCTCCCATCTCCCACAGGAGCAGGCCAGCACTTTCTAACTGCGTTAAAGCACTGCCTGCTAACACAGGATATAAAAGAGAATGTTGCACAATATTCCCACAAGGACAAAGTAATTTCAGGAATCAAATTTTACTATAGCAAAGATTTTCACAGCAGGCTAAATTACCAAATAACAGTATATGCAGTGATAACAGGGGATTTTGGGTAATTCTTGTCTGTAGTGTTCAATTTGTCTCCAGCAGCACACAAACTCAGCTGATTTATTTTGTTTTCCCTACCACTCTGTAGCACTGCCATCTCTCACAGGGTGAGAGAACCTCCAGAGACAAACCTCTTCCCTAATGGGGAACCTCCCAGAAGTGTGTGCTCTTCAGCAGATCCATGCTTCTCTGTGTTTTAGGGCTGGGTTCAACATCATCCTCAAAACCTCTGACAGGCCCCAAAAGCCAAACTGAAATCACTGCAGCTGCATGATTTGGCCCCACAAAGGGCCATATCATACAGAGTATTTCTAGCCTGTTCCCATCTGTTTTTAAGATGCATTCTGATGACTTCCCTTTTTATTAACAAACTTCATGATGGACTGTATCTGTGCCACTATTGGCTATCATCTATCCTCTGTGTCCTGTACTTTGGGTTATGTGATGTGGATGATGTTGTGCCCATGCTTGGTCTGGTGCAAGTTCATACTGCTTGACAGCCATGCAAAGATTCCTTTTTAATGACTGTGAAACTGTGTCCTCAGGCACTAAATACTCTCAAATCTCACACAGAGAAATGGAGTGCAGTAGCTGAATTACAGACAACTGGTGCCAATCACTCTGGGAGATCTCACCAGAGCTAGGAGCTGGTATCAAAGTAATCTCTCAGTATTCCATAGATTTATCCCCTACCTAATTATTCAAATTCTTAAGCACTTCAAATTAACATTTCACTTGGACAGTATATCTGGCTGACACTGCAACTATTTCCATTTGTTCAGTTTCATCAGGGTAATACTGAAAGGCAAGACAGCTTGGGCTGAACAAAAGATTACATTTCCCCTTCCTAGTGGCTATGCCTTTTCATGCATAACACTGGGAGAATTTGGTACAAAAAAGTTATGCTAGGCAGTAATCAAACCGAAGATGTGATCTTACACGGCACGACTGATGAGTTCCTGTTCTTCTCTTTGTTGCAGTCTTTCTGAGCACTGAAGCATTCCACATATTTTGCATTACACTGTGTAACCAGCTGAAAGAGAATAAAGCAGTAAGTCAGTCCTCAGAGCACTCTAAGTGAAGAGAGGAGGTTTCTTTGCCAACTCCTGCGAAGATGCGCATTATTAGGAGAATGAGCTGTTTAAAGTACTCAAGTTTCCAATGGAAATCATCCTTTCCATACAACATGTTTAATAGATAAAAAGATCTCTGCAGCTCTCAGCTTTGAAACATCCTGAATATGAAGTTCCATCAAAATGTATTTTCACGGAACACTCCGTTTTATTATCTTTGAGAGTATATTTCACAAACTTTCAGATATGTTTAGTCAGAAGCAGGTCTTGAGGAATAAAAGCTAGCAAAATAGAACAACAAAACTTTAATATTGGTTTTTTTTTCCAATATAAAAGCCAGAAAATTCCTGCAGAATGTCTTTTTCTGATAGGCCTTTGGGGAATCTACCATACTGGCATCTGAGATCTGAGGCCATGGGCTACATTCTCTGGTCTGCCATGTTCATTCTGGGCTGCCTAGAGGCACAAAGAAAGGAAGATTTGTATTTGAATACTCCCCTAGTGCATGGGGAAACTATGCCAGAGCAAAGAGAGTAAAGGTGGCTTTCACATCTGCACTCACACCTCATTACTCAGCATCATTTCACTCTAAGAAGGTTGAATGTAAATTGCTGTACTGGGGCATGAGCACGAGTTATTTTCTGCCAGCTCTGTGGCAGCAGCAGAAACAAGAGAAAGATCTAATAATTACTGCTGGTCATATCCCAGTTTGAAATGCACTCTAAACAAGACAGCACTCAACTCATCTATGCACTGGCATAAGCCCCATTAGAAGTTTTGGGGTTTCTAAATAACTGTGCAATGTTGTCAGAGAAAGTAATTTCTGAAAATGGCACTTAGGGTTTTCAAACTTTGTCACGAGTCATCAGAAAACATATAATTTATACATATAATTCAGAATTGTTTGTAAAAGTGCGACACTTTTAAAAATAACAAACCTTTGTCTGCTACTGCATTTTGTGTGGGCGTGCATGCGCTTGCAGTTGTTTCTTTAATTTAGTAATTAAGCATCTGGAATGTCTTGAGTGATGGAGAAGTACTGAGATTCCTACAAGTGAATTCAGCGAAGAGGCTGTTCACTTTTTGAATAGCTTGGCACCTGGTGTAATTTAACAGCTTCAGTTCCTTGGGTCGTTATTGGGTAGTTATTAACTGAGTGAGTTTAGCTGTGAAAGCAGATGTCACGTATAATCTCCTTATGATACAAACTCTCACAAAGTATTTTACAATGTATTAAAATAAAGTGCAATCAGAAAGTCTTAGGTTTCAAATAAGAGATCTGGAAAAAAAATTACTTTGGCCAGGAAGAAAGCAGGTATGACGTAGCAGGAAACGCAGCAAGCATCATGATTAGCAATGAGAAAGGCAGATTGTGTTTCCTGGTCTTAAAACATCTGTAATTCTTTATCTACAGTGATGAAATAGTAGGTGGTGCAAAGAACCTCATCTCTTGTCTCTCGCCATACCTATATGCATGAAAGCCACAGTTTGGAGGAAGACTTCCAGCCAAGCTAACCACAGAATTGGGAACATCCAAGCCCCCTTGGGAACAGGAAGACCAGCAGCACAGTGTCCATGTCCCTCTTCTCACCTCTGACTGAAGAACATGAGCACTGATTTCTAGCAGTGAAGCTAAGACTGTAGAGGACTGAACTTCTCAAGATGTTGTGCTGTGCTGATCAAGTTTTCTGGTTTGGTTCCTTAGTCGTGACAACTGACAGTGAAGACAGGCCATATAAAAGAGGGTAGGAAAATTAGGTCCATCTGGATGGCATCAATTAAGACTTACCTTGAACTGTTTTTCTAGCCGTGTCTTCCCTCCTATGCCAGGTATGAGGATGCTGTTAACATAACTATGCAGCTGGTTTGCAGACACTTCAGTCTCCTTCCCAAGGATGGCTTCCAACAAGGCATCATGAATAAAAATGTACTGCTCCTAGAAAAACATCAGCATGTCAGGTAGACATCTGGAATAACCTAAACAGCTGGCTTTGTCTGAGGAGTAATGCCCACTAAAGGAAAAGGTGTGCAAAGCAAGCCACCCATGCAAATACTGCCAAATTCAGAATAAATATTTATAAATGTAGCACATACAACTCTGAACGAGTCAAAAACAAAATATGAAGTTTCTGGTCTAGAAAAAGAGAGATATGCCAGTGCAGAAAAATATCAGTAATATATTCAATTTTTACAGAGATGTAATTGGAAAAATCTATTCTCTTTTTGATTACAAAGCAAAAATGAATAAGGCTTTAAATTCAACCCCACTGCAATTTTTACCTCTGTCTGGACGAGGTAGTTGCGCTGTGTCCTGATATGTTTCAGGAAACCCAGGACATTAACTGTGCTTTTGTCTTTTATCTGCTGCAGCATACTGTCTATCACAATGTAGGTACCAGTTCTGCCAACACCAGCACTACAGAGAGCATAAGAGAAACCCATGAAATACAATGCCAGATGAAAGCAAATGCAGAAGTAAAAGCAGAACAGAACTAAGCAAATATTCAAATATTCCTGTTCATGGGCTTTCATTTTCCTCCTAGCGTCAACCATTAAAGTTTCCCAGCAAAATATTTTGGTTTTCTGGAAATATTACCAGGTATATATTTCCTCCCTTCTGTGGGTATTTCTGTGCTTCAAGATGAGGCTGAACACAATACAAACCATCACACCTGTGCCAGTAGCATGAGGATGAGGCTGCTGTAGTCCTGGAGTTCACACTCTGGCTGTTCGCACTTGGCTCCTGTTTCCACTGCTGCTGTTACTGGTGTTGGCTGGATGAAGCCATACAGATCCACCCTTTGCCAAGCTGCTGCTATCCTGGATTGCCAAGGTCACTCCAGGCTGTGAGATATCCCTGGCTGGCTTCAGCCTTGAGGTAAAGCTTAAGCTGCACAGTGGAGCTGGAAATGCAAGTGGTACCAGCACTATGGAAAGGTATAAAAGGGGGCTAATCTTGTGGAGGCAGAACTCCTTACAGTGAATGAGGGCAGTCCTGGGCCCTCTTTCAGAGATGGGAGCTCTTCAGAGATTCTCAATTTCTGCCGAGGAAGGAGCTGTAACCCTTATCATCCTCTCCTCTTTGATATGGTGCTGTGATGAAGACCACATCCCTGAACTAGTTTATTGACTGATCTATTGCTGTGACTGCAACTGCTGTGAGTGTGGTTCAGTGGCAATTGCATTCCCAGGTGTCCATGTATCCATACTGTTGGTTCCCAGCAGAGGCGATCCTGCCCTGTCCATGCACGGAACTGGCAGGCTACAAGCAAGCTTTGACCAAGGAGCTTTCCAACCACATCAGTGCAATGTTCAGCAGCTCAGTATCATGGCAATAGCAAAACCCTGTGTCAACTGGGAAGCTTTTGCATTGGAGCTGTTTTAAGACACAGGCAAAGTAGAGCTCAAGTCTACCTGCACTCCATGGGGCTGACACACTCCTCCTGTTTTAGTAACCTACAGTGTTTGTCTTAGCTGGCATGGAAGAGCACACACTGTGCTCTAGCTGTGCTTGCCATGGGTGGTTTGTCACAGCCATCATACCTGCAGTGCACCACCACTGGTCCCATGTCTGGGGTTCTGGCTGCCGAGGATCTCCTGACGAAGGTGAGCACGGGCAGAGCGTACTCGGGCACCCCCATGTCAGGCCACTGGGTGTAGTGGTACTGAATGACCGTCCTCTCATTCTGCCGCCCTTTGGGGTTCCCTTTCTGACCCTGTGTGAGAAGGGTGTGCAGAGACAAGAGTGAGAGGACAAAAAAGAAGCATAAAAATATCAGTCCTTCTCGCTTGCTCAGCTGAGAAAGTGCTGGACTCTGACAAAAGAAAGCTGCAGCTCTGCCTCCTGCTAGGTGGAGACAGAGTTCAAGGAAAAATACACGTGGGAACAGGTAATAACAGCAAAACAAGGACACCAAAGCAGCAGTGCACTTTGAGAAAAAGAAGAAGAAGTTCCTTCTAATCTTGGCTTTACTTACTTATTTCCCACCCACCTGCCCCTCCAGGTTGCCTATGCAAATGCTGAGTTTTACTCTGGTGTGCCTTGTGTCTTATACAAGCCAGAAGACACTTGGATGACAGCAGCGAAGGCTTGGCTCACCTTTTTAATCTTGGTGTTCCTGATGGTGAAGCGGCGAACAGTGTAGCAGGCATGGACATTTGTGCTCTTCAGCGTGACGATGATGTTGCCGTACTCCTCACTGTTCTCCATTGGCCAGTACTGATCGCATTTCCTCTGAACACAGACACAGTTGGGTGAGTTGGGTAAGGGCCTGAGCTGCTGCTTTGTATTTGTGTTTAGAACTTTTAGAAAAAAATCATGGCTCAGTATGTATCCCTCTGTTCCGTTAGTTATGTATTATGCATGAGTACATATCACCCTAAGCCATTTAAAACAAATTCTGCCCAGGTGATTTGGGGAAGTGTTAAGGAGCAACTGCTAACAAATGAGAAAATCTCTTACTCTTCCTTTTTCAACAAGGTTCGTGATCATGACAATGATTCCTGTATTTTGTTCCCAAATCATCCTCCAGAAATCTTCAAAGGTAGACTTTAAAGGTCCCTGGGTAGCAATGTAGGCTTTTGCTTTGTTGTAACCCTTCAAAGAAAACCATAATGCCAAGTGAGATGAAAGCAGTATCATGGCAGAAAAATTAATATTTTAGAGCTAACAAGAAAGGTGCTTTTCTCATTCAGAATAGTGAGGAATTTGTAGCAAAATTATCAGGTGAAGTTGGAAAATACAATTACATCACAAGTGACAGTACTTCCTCCTTGCAGAAGGATTCAAAGGTAGAGCAGATAAAAACCATTAAAACAACTTACATCGACATAATTAGCATTAATGTAGTCACTGTGCTTCGAATCTTTCCCCGGTAAAGGCCTTAGCTTCACCCTGCTGTGATCATCTGTAGGATAAAAAACAGAGCAGAGAAACATTAGGGAAGCACAGTGCAGAACTGCTGGCAAACATCCCATTTCCTGGGTATCAGGGCTGCCTTTACTAATACACAGAAGAGATTGGCCTTGGACTGGAGTCAAAGAGAGAAGTGGGAGTATCTGTCCTTGGTCATCTGCTCATGTGCAGGTTGTTAGCCTTCACATCCCTTAAGGTACATGGTTCATGCTGGGACAGCCTCTTTTTAAAGGGCACTGGAGCCTCAGGAGCACAATTGCTAGGATCATCTATATCACTCGGGGTAGTGAGATTCAAAGAGCCAGGGCACCCCACGGGGCTGTGTAACACTGCCTCTGCTTGGCTCAGCTCATTATCCTCCCCTCAGTGCTGGGCTCAGACAGCTCTGCCGGCTCTGGGAGCTGAGTGAATGTCCTCACTCCTTCACCGCTATCATCACGCCATGAGGATAGACTTCAGGTTGTGATCTTTAGCTCCTCTTTTTGTTTCACCCAAATGCTTGACTCTGCCTTAAAGCAGAAAATAATCACAGTCCTCCTCCTAGGCAGAAGCACTGGCCTGGGTGGTGTTTCCAACTCATGCAGAGATGAGACGTGAGCCAACTTTAAGCATAAAGACTGGTTTAATTTGCCTTCCTGGGGACTAATGGAGAGAGAGGTTCCAATGATAATCTGGGGAACTGAAGTGCCTTCTTCAATTCTCCTTCAATGTCAGATCTCTGTAGCTAGAGGGAGCAGACATCGATGTCTAAAACCACAGCTGGGACAAGCTCAATGAATGCCTTTGCCCAAGGCCACACAGCAAGTCTTTCACAAGTCCGGGAACTGGTCCTCAGCCAGTACCTTGATTACTTCCGAAAATCTGTTAGAGACATGCATTTCCTTCCTGTGCTATCAAAAGCATTCAAGATTTATTGCAACTTTTATGAACGCTGTGAACTTTTTACCAGTGGGCTCTCCATGTCTATTCCTAAACCACAGTGACTGCTGCATCTGCCATCCATTCCATGTAAGAGAACAACAGGGAAAAAGTTACTGCACTTCCATCCCAGATAATTTGCATTCTAGACCAGAGTCCAGATTTGCAGTTCTCTAAGGGATACAGGCAAAACCTGCTCTGTGCTACAAAGATCACTCTTTGTCCAAATCCTACACATAGCTAAAGCAGTTTGAAATACAGCAGATACACTCTGTAAGATTTAGCACCTTTGGGACTGTAGGGTAATCCCAGGAATCATCAGTAAAACTCTGCTCCACCATGCACTTCCCTTAGGCCACTCTTCAGGCATTAGCAGGCAGAAGAGCTCAGATCATCAATTTATATCAGTTATTCCTCCACAAAATTTCATACCAAACTTATACTTCTAAAACTATGCTTGGACTGTGAAACTGTGAAACATTTCAAAACAGAAGCTGGAGTGAAATCCTGACCCTGGAGAAGTCAAAACATTCACTGCCTTTAATGGGGAAAGGATCTTTCAGCCACACTTTCACATGTTTATTACATACTATGTAATAATGTAACCTGGGGCCACCTGCCTGTCCCAGTCACGAACACACTGCAAGAAGAGAGTGCCTTTTTGGGTTGATTCATTGTGCTTAGGCCAGTGCTTACTTACAGGCCAGGATGTTGATGTATCTGTTCTTGTGCTTGTTGTCAGGATGGTTGGAATGCTCTGCAGTGATGTTCATGTCAGCCGTACAGCGCTGCACTTCCTAGGCAGAAAGATTATTCAAATGGAAAATTTGTCAGCCCAAAAAAACCCTGAGCTTTCTCTCCTTTTGCAACAGCTCACAGAAACCATGTTCAAAGTATCAGTATTGTAACTGATGGGTTAAACACAAAGTCTTTCAGTATTGTCCTGTATGTTGTGGCCTCTTACACCGAGCCATGTCAGCTGTCCCCCGAGCATGGTCACACACCTCTCCACAGGCTTGGGGACAGATGAGCACCGTGAGAGCCAACTGTCCCCTTTGACTACCAGTCCATCACCTTCTGCACTGCATCTCCTGCCATGTCCCACTCTGTCCCTCCTTGGGGAGCTAAGATAGGGTCCCTCAGATGCAAGAGTGACCAGTGCAATGTAAGAAACTAAGAACAAAAACCATTTCAACAGAAGACTTTTGACCGCTGGACAACTTATGTGCCCTCTCAAAATGGGGTTTCTGACATTTGAGTTTGTCACCGACCTTTCGTTAGTTCTTTGCAGAGAGATGCCTTTTGTAAAATAAGAATAAAATAGATCTTTGAAGAGAACAGCAAGGGCTTTAAACACCACTGCTTGGACACTGATTACCAGCCCCTGATACAGTAAAGAAAAGGTTGCATCCATGTATATATTTATTTACAAAGCAGAGAGACACTAAGCTTCCCAGGGTGTTCATGAATCCAGAGATGCAGATATCTGTCTAACTGGGGCTGTAGGTTAGATACATATTTTTTAAATTCTTAATCTACCCCTTACTCTGTTCAACAACAGAATACAAAGCTATTGAAATGGGGCAATGGAGGGTCTTTATTTTGACCCTAAAGAGAAGCAGCCATTTCCCTAGAGAGTTACATCCTTCAGAGACTGCCCTACAAACTGAATCACTCAGGAGTCTATTCATCTCCAAGATACACCTTTTTCGTATCTGTTTAACTATAATCTTCCTGAAAAAGAGAACCCCATTTATCAGTAGCATAAACATTCATCATTTAAAGACATATTTTTGAAAAAAAAAAATTAAAATTTGGAGTTTACAAAGTTGTGGAAGAAATTGTATTTATTAAAATCTTTTGTGACTCCCAGAAATTGCACCAAACAGATCCAATTTCCCCCAGGATATGTGAGGAAATGCCAAATTACTTTGTACTTCAGACTTTAAAAATAACAGTATAGAACCTAAGAGGGAAAGTCATTAGGAGCTCACAGCTGCTACAAAGATCACGAACTAAGTGACAGGGAAAAATTATCACAAGAAATGCTATACAAACAGCAGATGTAGGAGTTCAACATTATGCAGACATTTCACAAAGGACTTGCATAGCAATTTTGGTATCTTCCCCAGCATTTACATTTTGAAACTGCAAAGTATACTAAAACCTTGTACGTTTTATAGCTTTTATATCCATGTGATGCTCTCAAGTAACAATTGCTTCTCTCTCTCTTCCCAACCCTCCATAGGGAGAAACATACTGTGCTCAAGGAGATGAGCTGAGCAAAGACAAAGATGAATCAAGCAAAACTCTCAGCTGGCCCTAACAGAATTCTCATAGTTCCACTTCTACCATATAAAAACCCCCATATTAAACTGTGCTCTTCCCCTAATTCTGCCTGTCAGCTCCAGCAAGCAAGGGATTCCAGATTACACAATGGGCAGGATCAGTTCAGCCTAAGTCATATTTGGAAAAGCAGCGATATTTACATGTTAGGTTGATTTAATGTAATTCTGTTTTACCTATTTTTGCATTTAGAAATAATACAACATCACTGCTGTACCGTTACAGGTCACTCCTAAAAAATACCCTGCCCTTTCTGAAAAGCCTCACATCAAACCCTACATCCCTGTATCACTATAAAATTCTTTTTAGAAGTTACTGGCATTGAAAAATTTATGCCAAATGCAGTAGAATTTAATACAGATTAATCCAATAAAGTTCTGTGGAGAATACTCTGAGAAGTTATAGAATTTAATAGAGAATTACCTCCCTGCTAAGGAATTTTCTCTGACAGTTTAAATACTACATAGTAAATGTATCATTTTCTATTACATTCTATAGGATTTTTTTCCATAAGGGAATTGTTGGTGAGGTTAATCATTTTAATTAACCTTTTTATGTTGATGGTGACTGTTTCCTTGACTGTACATGTTCCCAGCTGGCCAATATAAAGTTAATAGAAGAGGAAGATTAAGGTAAGATGGTGAAAAACACAGCAATGGAAAAGGAGGTCTGACGTTGTGACAGCTCATGATCTGAAAATGGCTTTTCTTACCACATAACATTCTAAATGGTTTTTAATACTCCAGAAAGATGTTGTAATGGTGGCTTCCTATGCCTGCACAATGCAAAAGCACAGCAAAAGGAGACTGTTACAGAATAGCTTCCCCCTTGCCAATATGCTTGAGCTATTTTTGTCTTTTTAAAGTCTTCAGCCCTCCCCTGTCCAGTCCAGGACACAGCTGAGACTTTGGGACATTGAAGGTGTCAACAAGAAGGGGACTGAGGACATCCTCCAGCTCCACGCTGGCCTGGGTTTGGCTGTGCTGCATGGACAGATGGGGTTGAGAGCAGAGGGTGGGTATCCATGCTCTCCCACCCTCTGAGGCTCAACTCTCCAAATTCTAACAGCAGATTACTAAACCACGGGCTCCCCCCACCAGCCAGTAAGGCATAAGTAAACATTCCTCTCTTATTAAAGCAGAGGTGGCTGCCTCTCATCAATGCAAAAAAGGCTGTAAGGAGACAAGTTGCAGTCTGTTATCTGTGCCTCTGTTCAGAGTATAACTTACCCCTTGGCAGAAGAGGACACCCCAGTGTTAATAAATAACACCCTGGAGAAAGTCCCCAAAACTCCCCATCTTAATTATGGTGGTTTACCACATTTATGTATATCACATATTTACTTTCCCATCATTTTCTGTTGCTTATGCAATGAATACTCTGGGATTTCTAAACCTTACTGGCTACCAAGTCCTTCAGTTGCACTTAAAACATCACCATGACTGCATTATTATTACAACCTACGTTTGCAGGCAGGTCTGCTCACTGCAGCTCAGCCTAAACAAAGTCCTCTTCCAGCAGGCACAAAACTGCTACTGGCACCTTGGAGTAGGACATATAGTGTTCATATTGCCACGTTCATAATTTATTCATAAACTTTTCAGCTCTAGAATATTTCCTTTGGCTTTCCTTAATCCTGCTTAGTCTCCTCCACGGATTTTAATGGCGGCTGGCTTGCACACTGCTACTCCTCATGTTTAACTTCCCAGAACACATTACTGTCCCAGGATGAATGGATACAGGCTTTACTCTGTCCTTTCAACTTATCCTTGACAACCCAAGAAACCAAAGTACATGGTTTCAATTGACTCTTAGTTACTGTAAGAAGTGCTCTAGTCTATGCCATTATGGCTAATTTACCTTTTAATTATATTGTCCATGCTAATGCTAATTGGAATATGATACACCCAGGTTTAACAACCCATTTTAATTGCCTTTCTGAAACAAGTTATGGATTAGTTTCTTCTAAACTTCAAAGAATTTCCATTTAAGTGTAAAATCAAACTGCTCCAGTGTCTTGCTGGCAGTGTAAGGTTCTGAGCAGGAATTTTTGCTGCAGTGCCTGAGCAGCAACTTTGTCTCTTGGTTTGGCCTTACAAAGCACTGCTGCTGTTGTTTCCCATTACTTCAGGCTGATGTCCTGGCAGGGGCTGATCTGTGAAAGCCTATGAATAGCAATGAGGAGGAGTCACAACAAAGAAAGGATCCTAATCTGAGTGACTAAACCTGAGAAGATCCATAGCAATGTTTTGGTATTAACGTTGATATTTTTCAGCATGGAAGCAGGTAGTGCATCCACCCCCAATATCAGTTTTGATCTATTATTTTAATCCCAAATTACAAGAATTCTGTGGTAGTGCTCTTGCTGTTTGTTTTATCACAGCAAACATGAAGACAGCATACCAACAGAGACTGCAGATAGTATTTGAAGACATCTCCAGGAACAGTGTAGATTTCTGTAATAATTTAGCACTAGTATAAACTCTCGAACAGCACTCGAAAAAGGGGTGAGTTGGGGACAGCCTAGAAAGAGGTGAAAATAAAGAAAACAAAAGGACTCAACACAGAAATAAAATCAATAGATAGCTAAAAACTCCTGCAAATGCATGAGGGAGGAAAGGATGGTGGGGCGGAAGTGACAGAGTCTGACCAAGACCTTGCATTGCCCAGCCAATGGCTCGTCCAAGCGGCGCTTCCAGGAAGAAACCTTGGGAATGGGTGTGGTACTGTGGTTAGTAACAGAAACCCCAGATATTGGAACTTCTTTTACTGCTTCTCTTCAACTTCATCCCTTAATTCACAATGCCAGTTTCTCATGGTAGGTGAAGCAGTGCGGTAAGAATTGAGAACTCCAGGAAGGCCCTATTCTGCAGCAATCCTTCCTCCTCCAGCTTCACCGTGCTGCTTCCCTCTGGTTTCAGTACAGCAATACACAGGCTGAGAATACCTCTAATTAAGGCAATTTTGGGCCAGGGTTATGAAACATTCCTAATGCAGTATTGCCTGCCAGCAGCATGCTTTTGAAACGGCATCTTTCTACTGCCAAATTCCTTGGTGTAGATGGAGCTATAAGCATGTGTCTGGTGTGAGCTGTGTCTAATCCGTAAGGGATGTCAGTGTAACTACACTGAATTTTTAGTGTCTCAAGAAGTGTGCAAAGTGCAGCATTACCTGTCTTCAATGCAACCCTTTGCTAGAGAATAACGTTCTGAGGTCCCTGCTTAAAAAGAGTCAGTGACCCCTGCCCTGAGCAGCAGCAACCATGAGAATAACATTAGCAAATCCCTGCCACATCGCTGGAAATACAGATTTATGTTATTTTCTTACATTTCAGGACATTTAGAAGAAGGTGCCACTGGAGTATAAAGATATTTTCAATTTATGTGACGAGGGAGCTGGACAGCCTGCCTCCAAGTTCAGCGAATCTGTTCAGACTCCAAATTGGCAATGAATCATGATGCTCACATGGCCACAGGCAGCAGAGGTCTGCAGAGACTGCTTTCCTCCTCTCTAATCACTCCCCCAGCAGCACTGACCAGCCCACTCCAGAATTAAGGAGGAGGGAAATAAAACTCTCTGATCTCTAAAATCCAAATGCTGCATTAAACTGTAAAAATTCACAGTTAGCTTTGGGGATGGAAGGTGATTTCTTGGCTTAGTGTTCCTTTCTAGAGCAAAAGGACATAATTGCTCAAACAAACTTACTCCGTTATTCCAGTAACCGGACAGGGGGAGGGAGTGAAAAGCTCTACTGCGGGAGGTGGCACTTCACACTTTCTGATACAGGAATTTGGAGGGCACATGTCCTATACAGTCAGGCTGTTGGGGAATAGAGGATGACAAATGTGACATCAGTTTTGAAAATGAGATCCAGAAGGGGTTTTAGGCACTGCAGCCCACTACATCTGACTTCTCTGTGGGGCAAACTGCGAGACTCTGCAATAGAGCAGAGCTAGTGAATGCCTTGAACACACTGGGGAGAGGTCCCTGAAGAAGTCTGCAGGCTGCCTAGAAGAGAGCAGCATATCAATTTCCAGAATGTGTTACCAGGCCTCTCAGAAAATACTACTAAAAAACCTGTTCTGGTTTTGGAGCATAAGGAAAACTCACCTTGTGCACTACCAGGTTAGAGGTGGGACTCACCTGCCCAGGAATTGCCAGTGTTCAGCTTTCACTGGTGGGACCTTACAGGGACCTAACCTATTCATAAATGGACTGCAGAGGAGACAAAGTGTGTTTACAATACAAAGTTATTCAGGATAATTAGAACAAAAGCTATTTGTGAAGGGAAGCTGAACGATCTTGCAGCACTGAGTGGCCGAGTGACAAAATGGCAAATTAAATTCAATGTTGATAAATACAAAGTGATGTACTTGGGGAAAAACAAGTGACAGGTTCCCAATTTGCTATTGCCATTCAGTGATGAGACCTTGGGGTCACAGCAAATCATTTTCTGGAGGTGTCAGCTGAGTGCCCAGTAGTTGTTAAAAACCAACTACTATGTTAGGAGGGAGGAAAGTAATAGAAAACTGAAAACGTCACTGAACTCTGCAGTAAAACCACCTGTCATATACTGTGCACAGCTGTGGCCTTCCCATCTTGACAAAGTTATGGTAAAGGAAGAAAAAAGGTACAGAGGGAACAAGTCAATGTAAATCTGGAGTGGCTTCCTCCAAAAAATCAAAGTAAATAATTTAGACTTCTTCAGATTTTAAAGTGGATTATTAAGGGGGAATATAATTGCAGACAGAACCATGTGAGGCATTTTAAGTAAACAGGGATGCACTTTGTAATGCAAAAACTAGGAGGCACGAAGAGAAGTTATTCAACATGAATTAAAAGCAAAAGGAAGTCTGTTCTTGTGGAACAAATTGTAGAATTCATTGCCATGGGATGCTTTGGACACCAGAAGCCTAAGAGGGTTCAAGAGACAATTAGAAATTTATGGAAGAAAGGTCTGTCAAAGACTGTTAAACGTAATGATGCCAAGAAAATCTCTGGGTAGACGAGGAATAGATACAATCTCTGGCTCAGGAAGCCTTTCAATCTCTGTTCAGTCCTGCCCTCAAACCCTGCCCCAGTACCCCTGTAAAAGTGTGGTACCTCATCCTGTACACCATAGCAAAACAGTGCTGGAGCTACCTGAGAGCAAGCCAAAAACCTTCCCTGAACTTTTTTTAATCTAGTACTGAACAAACTCCAAGGTTGAATACAAAGAGTTATATCAGAGACCAGCACTAGTGAGGATCTTTATTTTAAAAAGCTGTTTGTTGTTCAGTATTTCATTGGGTCCTGTATTTCTGATTTATATCAAAAACTGAAAATTCACGGGACTCAAGGGAAATCTTTAAAATTCTGTATATACAAGAAAGCCCAGCTATCATCAGACAATAAAGCTGGCTACTTGCACTATGATTACCCAAAGGGAATAAGGATTCATTTTAGATGTACTTTCCAAGGGAAGACTTGTGAGTTCAAAGTCCTTCTTTCCTCTGCACACAAAATGCTTCCTAAGAACATTCACAAACTATTTAGCTGTAATTACAGCTCAATTTAAGAGGAGGGAGTATTCACACAATTTACTATCTGTAAAAACCAACTCAACACAGCCCTAAACATGCTGCCAAAAACAGAGGAAGAGACATCAAAATCTAGCAACAAACAAATGGAGGATGCTCACGTTCCACATCGGGCAATGGATGTGTGTACCTAGCTTAGTCTTTCCTTTTGCAGCTTCCACCTTAAACGTCCTGCCACAGAAATTTCTGAAGAGATTTTTGATCCTTTTTTCTTGTAACAAAATCTCATGCACTCGCTACCTTTGGGAAGATTTATTTATTCTGCAGTATTGATCACATTATTTCAGTATCTCCTCGCCATCCTCTTTTCTTCCCCTTTTAGATAGATGTAAAAAGCCGTATTGTTTTGTATGACTGCAGAATCTATTACCTCTTTTCAGAAGTTCCACAGGCATGAAGGCACAATATGGCTGGGGTACTTTTCACCCACAGGCTAGTAGCCCTGTAACAGTGGATTTTCTGTTTTAGCTGGAATCTTATTGTTTATCCATAAAATATCAGTTAAGTCTTCCCCATAGCTGGCAGATGCAACTCCAGCACATGGATCATGGCTGGATCTGACTGGATGTGAGAAGTTGCACTGCAGCCACTCCAAGAGCTACCCTATAAATGTAACCTCAGGTTCCACTATCCCTCAGCCATTCTCCAAACTGGGGTTCTGACCTCTGAGTCAGTTTGAGCACTTGAGAAACATTTTACCTACAGGCTCTATGAAAAATCTTGGGTTTCAAATCAGGACCACGAGGCCTCAGCAGGGCAGAACACCAGCAATGAAGGGGAGCCAGGTGGTTTATCCCAGACAGAGATCGCCTTTTCCCTATTCCTACTCCTTACTCCAGCAGGAGATTTCATTTACAATTAGGAAGCTGAGACCTCACCTATGGAGAAACACATCTGGAGTACCTATCCCAACTTCAAAGCAGACACGCCAAGTTTTAAGCCAGCAGGGAATAGAATTTGGTGCACACAGTGCAATTGGAGGAGTTTAATGTCTCTTTGGAGGGGACCCTGCGCTCCCCAGAAAGGGACTAATTGGCCAAAGCTCTCTCCAACGGGCTGCCACAGCACAGCACTCACAGCAGGGAACTCCAGGAGGAAGGGAAAAAATAAGTGTTTTTCTTTGCTAAAACACAGACGGAAGGTATCCAATATTTGTTAATAGCAGTGATTTTGTGGCAGCTGAAGCAAAACCTGCTCAAAGCCAGACCAAGTTTACAGATGTGTTGTTGATTATTTTGAATAATTAAGTAGTGTAAAACCCAGCTGTGATGAATAGCACTGGGGTCGCAATCCATAAATAATTGAGATGAGCAAGTCGCGTTTGATCATCCTGATCAAATTCTACTCTCTGGAGAATAAATGTTTGTCCTGAATACCATCAACATTGTTAAATGCCTCAATATTCCTGCTCAGCCATCCAGCCAGCAGTCAATTGAACTAAATCACTCTAACACCTTATACATTTGCCTTCCTCATGAATACAAAATGCTTCTAACTTACACAATGCTTTTTGGGCATCAGACATAGCAGACACTCTTTATAGACAGTAACCAAACAGCAACAATCAATGTTTTAAATGATCCCATTAAAAACAATTCCTGCATACAATCTTGTCTTTACAGTGCAGTAAGCAAAGAAGCTGCAGATATAAGGCCACCTATTCTGGTTCAGTGCCTTGTTTATAAGCAGAGCTGCTGCTCTGATTCACAGGCAGCAGGCAAACACACTTCCTTTTGCTCACAGGGAAGCCAGTAGTGCAACTCCATGTGATTTCCTGGGGCTTCTCCTGTTTCTCAGTACTTCCAAAGATCAGCAGTGAGTGTGATTAGACTGAGTGAAGGAAAAGCCTGTCTCTGCTGTCTTATGCTGCATGATGTTTACCATCCTTGCATAATAGGAGTTTGGTAACCCAGAGGTAGAAAACTGCTTTCACTCCATTGGAATTATCTCCAAATGACAGCACATTTATAGGTCAGAATCTGTTCTACACAGCTAACAGGATGCAAATTTAAAAATAGTCACATTAGGTAAATACCACCAACTAAAATCCCAAATCCCTTCTCCTTGGTTTTACCGGAACAAAAAAATCAATGACTTCAATAGCAATCTCTCCTGTCTGAACAGAGCATGAACAAGGACTCAAGGAACTGACCCACAGTTTGGGTTTTCATCAAAGACCAAATTCTACTACTTTTACTCACTGCAAGCACTATTTTGCTACTTTTGGACTACTCAGGGTGTATGTGGCTTTTCTGATGACTAAGAGGAGCAAACTCTGGACCAAGAAGAGCAAAATAATTGTAAGAAAACCCTGGAGTTAAAAATGACTGTTTGTATCTTCATGTTGTTCCTGGAGGCTTGCAGGCAGCTTTTCCTATTTAATAAAAACCTAGGAGGGTTCCTCCTTAAAGACACCAAATCTGTGGTGGTTAAAAGGCACCTGTATGTGTCCAGTCCCACATTGCTCATAGCTGGTAGCAAATTGGTATCATCCTGTTTCTTCTGATATATTTGAGCACTGCATTTACCTGACATGACACACAGATGTCACACAGTCCCCAATTATTAATACACAATTCGCTTTAGGAAAGCAACATTTTATTGGTGGGTCATTAAATTGTACCTCAAAGTCTTCCGAGAACCCATGCTGGTTATTAGAATACAGCTCACTGATGTGTTTAACAAACTGCTTGACTGGAATTGCTTCCATATCATCTGTAGGGAAAAAAAGAAAAAAGATATTCAGAGTTGCTCTTTGTTTCATACATAAAACTTCAGGAGAGGAAGTCTTCACTTGATATCATTTAGATCTGAGTTCCCAGGGGCAGAACTAGTTCAATATGCAGTAATAAGAAATCTTTTTGAGGCCAGTTTTGAGGTAAACATTTAATTGTATTTCCAATTCTAAGCACTACAGTTATAAATACTGAGAGCCTGTTCCCTGGGATGCTGATTTACAAAGTCCAACTTAAGCTCAAGGATCATTAGCTCTTGTTCAGTTTGAAGATGGCTGTGGATGGGATGAAGAAACCTCCTCTCCTTCCACATTGTATAAAAAGAACAGAAGAGACCCCAAATGTGAAAATACAGTTGAGAATTACTCCCAGTAAGTTTTACCAGACTGAGCAGACACACAGGCCTTTCTTATTAATGTTATTAACTTTTTCCCTTTCACACAATGATGTAGAATCCAAATGGACTTATGAAACTGCTTCTGAGCAAAAGAGCAGGCAAACACAACAGCCACACTAATTTGAGTTCTCTCTCATACCAGACATTATTCATAACATTGACTTTGTATTCCACTGGACCATTTGCTCTTGCACATCACAGTGCAAACGCTGCCCAATATACCAGTAAATCACCCTTAGATGTCTTCTCACAAGAAAGAAGTTGAAGACTCTAACTGAAGACAAACAAGACTGTTTTGAGCACTTGGGACTCCAGGCAGATTCTTATAAAGCTGGGGTGTAGGATGGCTGCCTTATTCCTCTCTTTGGCTCTTGAAAATGGCCTGGATATTGTTATAACCACCACTGCAGTTGGTAGAAAAACTGCGCTTGCCAAGATTCACTGGTTAATATTTTCAGTCTGGCATTTAGAAAATGCAAATTGCTGTACAACTGTGATTACTTACAGCATGTGAAATAATCTATTGCCTGATGGCTACTATTGTCTGATTGCATGATTTTATGGCAATACCCTGTATTTATATAATCCATTTAATATTCTTCTAAAGATAGTATCTAGGTTATGTTTACTCCTAGTAATTCAGTGGTGTATTTTTGCTCCCATTTAGCAGCCATATGGTTTGGTGCTACAGCTGCATTATGATCTGGATTCTTTTCCTTTTAAACATCTACATTATGATAGAAAAAATCCAAATATTTCTACAGATACTTAGCAAAATTTAACGATAAATAAATAGATGTGACATTTACTGTATTCAGAGTGAAAGATCTTTGGCAGCTAAAACCTCTAAGCTGTCACATATGCTTTTCTTAGCAAAGGGTATGAAGATCTGTATGTGTAAATGAGGTTCTACTTTGGCAAGAATTTTATAGATCCCTGACAATCTGATTTCTTTCCAGCTGATGGCAGTTAATATTGACCATGTCATTACTTCTCTCCTTTTATTTTATAATGGATCGCTCTAAGGTGGCTTTTTGCATCTATTGACATTTTCAGATCTCAGTCAGCTCTCTTCTATTTTATTTACAAGGACCAATTATTAAAGATATGTTTGCAATCTGGTCACCTCACAGTGTAGTAATGCTACTTTAATTAACCACATGCTCATTTACTGAATAATACAGAATTCAAAACATTTAACTTCTGAATGCTCTTCTTAGCAAAAAGTTGCAGCCTGCAGAAATGCTGGCATTTAAAAATATTTAAGTGATAACATTTATTCTATATAGTATTGGGAATATCATCATTTCGTAACAACATTTGTATCAATATTTTCACAACCAAGACATTTAAATGGAATGATATATAGGAACAGCAAGAATCTGTAAAACAGTATTTCCTCTTCTGAAAAATAACCCACACATCCTAGATTTCCTTGAAAATAGCTTGTGCTATGATAGCAATTGCATATAATCTCACAAGAAAAGTTCCATAGTTATCATTTGGGTTTTTTCCTTGCATAGTTTTAGCTCAACTGAGACCAACCAAGATTGGCTGCAGCAGACCAGTGTGTCCAAGCTAATTTTGTAGAAGGCAAAATTTAACTTTAATTGCGATCTGAAGCAAAAAATACATTAGAGATAATCTGCTCTCCAGTCCATTGAATTCCCACCAACTTCAAGGAAGGGTCTGCACCAAAAATCCATGCCAAAGCAGCGTTAGTTTTCTTTTTATCATCATCACTGCATGGTGGCAGTAAGTCTCCACCTTTATAGCCACTGCTACTTCACTTCTCTCTTGTTAACTGTCCTTTAATGTTTCTCCTCCCTTTTTCCTCTTCTGCATTTTCATTCTAACTCCCTCCAGAAGCCTTAACCCAGTGCAGTTTCTTACTCTATTTGATAACATGGGTAACAATTACACATTAAATAATTAAATAGGAAGTATTTTTGACATATGAGCTCACTGGGTGAGAGGGAAATGAAGTTGCCCATCAACTCAGGAAAACTGCATTGGAGCAGCTATAATTGTTACACATTAGAAAGATTAAAATCAGAACCATGAACATTAGAAACTCAAAAACAGTTTAAGGTTTCCAGCTTTCAAACTGGTGGGATAACATGGTCCAACATGGCCTGTGATGGTACAGGCACAGCCCTGAGGAGATGGGCAACCAACAGTGTGATAGGACGTGGCTCGTCCTCCCTGCACACCCACCTTGCCCCAGCTGATGGCCACAGGAAAGCAGCAGGACAGGAGATAGAGCCTATCACATTAACCAGTGAAACGGGAGAATGCTGAAGTAATCTGGGCTGGTATTCTTCTATTCATGACCTCCAATTCCAAACTCCTGCTCAGGAACACAAATCACTTTAGCTGGATACAGGCATGCTTAGCCATGGGCAGCTTGCCAGGCCTCTGGTAGAATGGTCTCAGCACTTGGGAATGGTCTGAGCTGACATTATCTGGAGATGGCTGTGACCTTCTCCAGGAAAACCAACAGATGTAGCTAGATGCACAGAATCTGCTTTTCCTTTAGCTATCATCAGCCCAAAGGCTGACTAGGCCTTTTTTCCATCTTAAAGCAAATAGACTTCAATGACTGTAATTCATTTGGTCGATTGAAGAGATTAATAGAATCCTATAATGGCTAATTAGCAGCTCTCCATCGTTCTGTCCATATTCGCTTTTGCACCAATCAAGAAGCTGGAGTGACATTTGATATTGTCAGTGTGATCCTCACATTTTGCAAGACCTACACATTATTCAAAGAGAAGAGGGAAATGTTTTAATAACATACCTTCACCTCTAACACTGCGGATGTAATTACATTTCTGTCTAGTTTGGGTTTAGCCATCTGTTTTATCAGTGTCAATAAAGTGATTCTGGATTTACTTCACTATGAAATATGAGCTGAATCTGGCACCATAATAATGTACAAACTCTTTGTGTTACACAGAGAAAGAAGTATACTCAGATGGACAATATTTTAGTAATATTTTTTATAATCAGATAGTACTGAAGCTGACACGTGGGGCATTATGTTTAATTTCTGTGCTAAATATTTAACATATATTGGTGGAGTTCCCATCTTGACTTGCTGGCCCAAGCCAAGCACCGGAGAGGAGTATCAAATAAACCCAAAGGGAAGCACAAGGAAGCTCATTTCCTGCCACAAAGAGACAATACCAAGAAGAAAATCATGTTTGTTTAAAAAAATGACTGTAAAGGAAAACCTTTACTAACATCTCCTTTTTAAAGAAATGGCAATTGCCAGTGCAGAATACTTAATATATTCCTTCATAAGACAGACACCTTCAAAAGAAGCCCAAAGCGTACAGAAGCAATACAGTTCGAACAGGGTTACATTTTAAGTTCGGATAATTAGTAATCCTACCAGGAAGGATTTTCCCATAGCTCCCACTTAATAAGCTGCCTTTGTAATGTTAAAGCAATAGGGGCCAATTTCAAAAGAAAAATTGGATATCCCATCAGAAATGACATTTCCACATAATAGGGTCTCAGATTCATTTTGATTCATTTATAGTCTGAGAGCTCACCAGATAGTTTAGTGGCATTGTATTGGAATAGATGGGTTTGGGTCAGGAATTAATGCAGAAGGTCAAAACCAAAGTGCTTCCTCATATTACCTTTAGTTAGCTTGGAGTTTTGGTGTTTCTGAAGACCAGATGTTTGACACATGAAATAATCTTGGTAAGAAAATTCTCCATGTCTTTCATTCTGTCTATAAATGCTTTCTGTTTTTCTGCTATTACCTTACCCAGCCTTCTAAATCCAATATACTCCCTGCATCTTATGCCTTAACGTGAAAACTTACTTGGATGGTTTGTGAGTCCCTGCACTTCAGTCTCTCATTTACTAAGCCACCTGGACTCATGTGCCATGGCTGTCACGTGCCTTGGCCCATCTGCTCCCACAGCAGGCACTCACTGCTCTGTGCCATCCCTGCATCCCAGGAGCACCTCCATCAATTCTCAGCATGTTCTTCACAGCTGTCTTCAGCCAAAGAACTAAGGGATCCTCCTACTGCCCTCTCCCTGCTTGGGGAGCTGAGCAGTGACCTGAATTCACCTGCTGATCTGGCTGATGATAAGAAAATTGATTTGTGGGGAAGGGGAAGGATTAATTGTTGTTGGGGTAGATGAATTGATCCTACTCATTGGGATGAAGAATAGCGAAGTGGCAGGGAAACTTCTCTTTCTGAAGGCAGCACAAACCTAACTTGGCTTATGATGATCATTAAACCAGTGACATGGTTAGGGACATTAGTCCTTGAGAATCCACCCTCAACAGTGTATCCTTGGAGTTCTCATTTTCTGCAAAAAAGTCTTTCCAAAATATCTACCAGTAGGATTGTAACAGGACTGGATTTGACCTCTTACCTCACTGAAAAATAACATATCTGAAAAATGCTTTCCCATATCCATAGCAAACAAGCACCTTTCTGGTCCCAGCAACACTCAATCCTGGGATGCTATTTCATCTTTCACTCTCTTACTCTCCATTCCTGGAAAGAACATTGAATGCAATCACAGGATTTTTAAAAGATATTTATTTATTGTTAACCACATTTAGTGAAGTTTCACGGGTTTTTTACTTTTTCCAAAGAGGGATGGAAAAATTCTGCAAGCAGCTGGAATACCTAACATCAATACTTAGGATGCATTTCACATAAAATGGAGTCTAACAGCCATTGCATAAGCTAAAATACTTATCAGAGTGAAGGCTGCAGAGCTATGGCAGCAGGAATAACCATGTGGAGTGTGATATTCTGTCTCTACAAGAGTGGCTGATCATATAAAATACTGCAAGGATGAACAGCACACCGTTGGGCAAAATTCTGCCCCAGCAGAGGTTATTAAAAACTCCCATCAATTCCACTAAGATCAAGTGTCCACCTCTAGAGAAAAGCTTAGACAAAATTATATAAACCTACAGATTGAGCATCCATGCCAAAATGCACATACTTAAAAGGGCCAGAAACTTCGCATGCTGCTCAAATTTTGGCATAGACTGAATTTGAAATGTCTGAGCAGACAGACATAGCCAGCTCCTGCTCTAAGTCAAGCAAATACTACGCTCTAAGAGTAACTCCACATGTAAAACAGGGTGGTGCCCAGTTTTCTTCAAACCATTTTAGATTTAATGCAGTTGAATTATACACATTTACATTGTCCGAGCCTTTAATTCTGCAGTATACTGGCTTTCCTTGCATAACTATTTAAAGTAAGAATGCAACTGCAGCCATTGTATTTCAATTGGAATAACTAATCTTTCTGACTGATTGCATTTACTTGCTGTATAAAAAATTGCCAGAAATAGAAGAACAGTTTTATTTGTATAAGATTAGTATCAACTAATTTATGATTAAAAAAAAAGTCATTAAAAACCCTAGTACTGAGAAGGTGTCTGCCTTCTGTGGAGATCATATCTCCATAAATACTATAAAGGCTACGCAGTAGGTTTCATTCTAGGACATCAAAATACCTGCTGAAGATCTCTTAAGGGTGGCATCCTCCTAAAGTCACTGACCTCAATAATAAAGACAAATTATAAATTAAAATTAATTAAGATGAATAAGAAATCATTAAGAGTTGATTACTGGGGACCTATTCCTCATTAATGCTCACTTTTTTGTAATTATGTGTTTATGAAATACTATTTTTAATAAAAACCACCTTTCAAAGTGAAAAGGCATGGAAAACACTTTGAACACATTCAAAAGTCCTGGAAAGACAGGCATGCTGAAAGATAAACAGGAGTCCTTTCAGCAAGATAATTGCTATCTATTTGTTATAATCAAGTCAAATGAATGGAAGGGCAGGTTTCTGATAAAGGGGAGACACATGAAAAAGCAGAATATGAAAAATCACCTGTGTAATTCTACATTCATCTAGCTACATTCATCTCTCTTGCTTCAAAACTTTATCTACTACAATGCTATTAGCCATCTGTCAGTCAGGAATATAAAGATGCTAATGATAAAATTTTATATGTGTCAAAATAAGAGCTCAGTTTAAATCTGCTTGTACAAAGATTAGGTTATTTTTAATTATAAATGTAATAGCAATACACTTCTTCCCTTTAAGCAAAAAGCCGATTTCAGTCCAAGAGAATGAAATAATGTGAATTTTTCATTAGCCCATACATTAAACATGATCTTATTTGGTATTGCGAGCTAAGGAACACAATTTTAATCTCACACATTTCCATCCTCAGGTCCCAGTTCCTGCCATCAGTTACACACAAGCCTCACATTTGAGCACATAAAGATCCAACTCCAGGGCTCTGCCTCCCAGTGTGAAAGCTCTCCAAAAAGGAACTATCTGCATTTCCCATGGCCACCATAAAACCACATTCTTTTGTGTTGTAGCCAACTCCTGAAGCCTCAACCTGAAGCACCACAACTACATATCATAGCATAAATTCTTCAGCGTACTACTGCAGGAGCAGGGTTGGTACCAGAGCAAAGGAAGGTGGATGCTCCCTAAAATACCTTGATATTTTCTTGGCTTCAGAGGATGGCTGTGTTTACTATATTGTGTTCGTGAATTTAATTGAAGCTGAAGATAGGTACAATTCACAATGTGGTTCTGGAACATAAATCCACAGGGAGTAGAGAGCAGAAATAAAGTCTTAAACAGCTGAAGAGCACCACCTGTGTGCTCAGTGAAGAGCTTCATGCCCTTGAGAAAGAAGTCCTTGGCTGCAGTTAGCACAGCTCCTGTGCCTCACAAGGCTCACTGTGCTCAGTGCACTGCCACTGTCACGACCGCAGACGTATCCTGGCCTCTGCTCTTTAGCTCTGAGTACGCAACTTGAGACAGCCACACCTTAGCAGAAAACAGTAAGATACCAAGCCTGTGTTGGGAACCTGCAGTTTCCTTGTCAAATGAGATACTCATTACTGTCTCTTATTGAAAACAGTTTGTCAGAGGGTGGATGCTACCAGAACACAGCAGCTGAGCGTGTAAAAAACACGTCAAGTCTAACCACTGACATTTGTCATGAAAGGTTCAAGGCACTATTCAAGTTACTGAAGAGCTAAGAATTAATAATATGGACTCATGGTGGGACTCCTTGTAACCATGAGGAGACAGAGGGAAATGGAAGAGGATCATGGGTGCCCTGGCCTTCACACCCTGGTGGGTGTGAGGTGGTCAAAGCACCTTTTCATTGCTATTCCTCTATTTCCTGGACTTGTGCACCCACACTGAGACATTCTTGAAGAAGCATAAATATTTCTCCATCAGATTCCGCCACTAGTTTTTTAAAACACATTATTAATAAACTCCATGGCTAGTTAAAAAAATTCATGTACTGCCATTTAAACCTAAAACTGAACATACCATGATCTGACAACTGGGAAATGTTTCTTAAGTCTTGTAGTCTAGACACACCTGAAATGATCGGCATAATCTCTGAAATTTTACTTACACTAAAAATATAAGATGTGAAATACTTCTAGAAAATATGGTAAATCAATCAGCTGCATTGGCCAGCTGTTTTGTTCTTTATGATTTGTGCTTCTCTGGACTGTAGTCAAAACTACACAGAGTTTTCCCATCAGGTCAAGCCTCAACTACCTCTACACTGATCTCACCACAAGTTCTACTGACATCAGTGCCACAGCATCCATTGTACCCATGGGCTAGGCAAGGAACCAGTAAAGTCACAGCAAGATGCAGAACAACACTCTACCCAAGAGCAGGAAAACGCTGAGACAAAGGAGAGGAGAAGGGTAGAAGTGGAATTTGTATTTATTTCACTGTTCGATATCATCTAAGTTGCACAGAGCTGCACTGATGTCAGGGAGCAGGTCTTGCTAGGAGGAGAAATGAGAACTGCTAGGGGATGCATTTTGGTTTTGTGGTTGCAAAACACACAGGCCTGCAACTGTGATGCTGCTGTTGTTGTACTTTCCCAACTCTACTGAAAAGTATCAAGTCCAGAAAGATCCAGTAAGTCAGTCACATACTGACCAGCAAAAGAGAAGACCAAACAAACAGAAGCAGGAACAGCTTTGCTGAGAGAGATCTTGCCCAGACCAAATGTTTTAGAGAAGCTATCCAGCCAAATATTGTGGATACAATATTGCTGCTAGCAAGACAAATTCTTGCTAGCAGCAATATTGTATCCACAAAAGATGATGTGTATGTGGCCAAAATTAACTGACATGGAGGCAAAGAGAGAAGAGTCAGAGAAACAATTTTGTTGGGTGGAACGGCAGGGGAGTTTTCAGAGATCTGCCATTGATTACAGATGCATAACTGTTAGGTGCAAGGCTTATACAAGTTGAGATTTATACCTCAGACATAATATTCAGTGGGTGACTCAATTACTAATAACACCTTTGTCATGTGTTTCTCTAGATCAAGCAGTGCAGATAATTGTGAATAATGATAAAGGTTTGGATCTCAGAGAGAATTTGCACAGATAGGCACACACCTATGGGTGATGTGGCCTCCTGCACAATAATTAAGGACGTAGTCAAGGGAAGTGGAAGAGAAAATGGATAAAATAATTCCTCTGCAAGAAGATTGTTTTAGATTTCACACCTGAAAAGTTGTACTGTGTGCCTATAGCAGGTAGCTGGCAGACTGATTTAGCACTCATAGACCTGAGAAAACAGAGGGTTTGCAGAAACAAGAGCAGGACATTGTGCAGAAATAAACACAAATGCTACCTCTGATTGTGCCAACACATCACGGAGCAGAGTAGTGGCAAACAGAAACACCAATGCTCTTCTGAAACCTCGAGCTGTGTCAGGACCATGCTGTGCCTGGCTCCCAGACATGTGACAGAGCCACACCTGGGCCAGGACCAGCCAACTCAGACCCGCTCAGTTCCCTCTGCCCAGAAGCTCACTGTGTGCTGAGATGGGTCTTGGCAAACCTGCTGAACATCTTCAGCCACACTGCTCTAAATTGCCATCAGTGTGGCTGCTTGCTCTTAACCAAGAGCGGAAGCTGGCCCACTGAACTGTAGGAGGTAGAGGCACAATTCCACAGTCAAATTCCTCTTGTAGGAATGGGGTTTCACAATCTAACAAGGTTACTTTAAAAAACTTGTTTCTGTGAAAATGACACTTACATTTTGCTTCTAGTATCAACAAGGCAAGTAAGACTTTCTCACACCCTGCGGCAGTTTCCAGAGGAAAAGTTCAGAGGCTCATCATTTCATCAGTTGCCAACAGTTCAGAAGAGAATTTTGTCATTTCATGTTCTTAAGGCATTTCAGTGGGCTGTCTACGTGGGAGCAGCAGCTGATGTCAGGGAAGACTCTCATCTAGCAACAGGTATATGGCGGAAAACAACCCTCTTCTACATCTCCAAACAAGGAAAATGCCTTAGAGAGCTTCAAGATCTTTCAATGCAGTATCTCCCATCTTTGGAAAAAACCAACATAGCTGGAATTTTTCTCTACTAACTTTGAGCCTCATTATGGCTGAAAGTATCCATGTATTAACTATTATCCCTGTACAGGTAATAGGTAATACTCACAGCGTGAGGCACTTACAGAGCATGATTTGGCTTTTGGTGGCCTAAATAGCTTTAATGCCAGTGTCAAGATCTTCAAATTCATCAGTTCATTCTCTCTGAATGTTTTCTGGGCAAGATTCAGCTCCAGATTAAGGGCCGTCCATCTGGATGTCTGCATGCAGGTGTCTCTGTATGTCTTTTATATCCATAAAAATGTTATCATTAGATTGGGAATTCAAGGGTTGGATTCACTTTTGCATCCAACTAGACTAAACCTCTTTCTAAGGCCCAATTCTTGATGTGCCTTAATGCTCATCAGCAATCCTTGCAGATTTTTAATTACAAAGCTGCTCCAGGTGTCCGGATTTTTTTTTGCTTTATAATTATTTTGTACTTGCAATTTTTTTTTCTGATTGTTCTTTTAATAAATTGCTCTTAATTATTTTAATTAATAACCAAGAGTTGTCTTATTCCTCACAACCTGCAGTGCCCCTTATCAGGAGTGAGCAACTCTTTATCAGCATTACTGAGTCTGAGCACACCACAGTGAGCACAACAGTGACAGTAGCATCATGTTTCTCACAAAGCTGCCGTGGTCTCACAGCCTGGCTTACTCTAGTCACAGGAAATGTCCCCAAAAGACAATGTTCTCTTCCTAGTCACTTTCTGCTATGTGTCAGAACGGCTGCTGCAGAAGCACTGGTGCACATGCTGCCCTGACAGTACCTGCTGCCTGCATGGTTTTAATGGAACTTCTTCAGCCTACACTACAATTAATATGAATGCACTCCAGTCTTAATGGACTGACCATCAAAACATCTCTGTGCAACAGGAAAGAACTGCTGTCTCAATAACACACACAGCAGCATGAGAAGATGGAGCCTTCTGCTGATTTCTTTTATCTAAGAAAAAATTGTCTCAATTGCAGTAAAAATACTACACTTTGGCCAAAGAGGTTTCTCTCTGAAGGGAGAATTTCTCTCCTCCCAGTGCCTTGTAGGCATAATCCCCCTGGGTTTTGACAGTGCTGTGCCAGAGTCCAGCTTAGCCCAGCCTCCCCTTCCCCACAAGCTCCAAGGAGGTAACACACGAGAGCAGGCATGGTGGGATCTTTGAATTGACTGCCACAAGCAGTCCCAACAGGCATTTGTTTCTCTTGGTTTCAGAGTACGAAGAATGGAGTTCTCCAGCTATTTAAGTACTTCTATGAAAACTAATCACTGATGGTCTAAGATTAAAACCTGTCACCTCCTGTTACCCTAAAGGAGAAGGATGACTTCTTGCTAAGGACATGAGGTGGCCAGGACATGCATTTTAGTCTCCAGTAGAAAGGAGAGAGGACAATAAAAGTGCATTTTCTTTAAGTGGTATAGCATCAGACTGAAAGGCAAACTGCCTAACGCTTTCTGCAGGAATGTAATAGCTGACCTTTCTTACTACTTCCCATGGGTACTTGGAAAGATTCTTCCTAGAAATAAGTCACACATGTCTACCGAATAAAATCAAGGAAAATATAACTGGACTCTTTCACTTTTCTAGGAAGCAAGTTTCTTCAGTGTCTCAGAAAAGGCTCTGAATGTTTTTTGGTAAAATGAACCTAATCAGCTACAGATTGAATCCCAGATCAATGATGCAAATACAGACTATGACAAGGAAACTTAAAACACCTTCAAGCAAGACGTACAAGCAGACTGAGGTCAATACAACATTTTTGGTATCTTAATTCTGCCTGTGAGAATGATCATCATCAAACAAGGCAGTGGCTGCAAAGGCCACAGTAACATCACAGCTTCAAGGCAGCAGCATCCTGCACTTAATAATTTCCAGGGGAAATGCCTCATGAAGAGAGAATAGCACCACACTCTGCTTCCAGCATCACTCTCAGTATAGCTGAGAGGAGAATTTGACCTTTGGTAACTTCATTAATACCAAATTAACAGATGGCTTTGGACTTAGGATTGTTTGCTTATCCCTGTGTCTCGCTGTCCTTTCTGAGAGCCCCAGACTCCACCTCTATACACAGTGAAAGTCGAGGCAAGGCCCCCAGTCTCAAGAGAGCAGTGGAGGTGAATATCCCTCCTCTGCAACCCGCCCTGGTGGAGCAGCTGGTTTCACCCTGGATGCAATGTCTCAGTGTTTTCAAGAGCTGTTACTCATGTTTTTGACATTTTGCAAAGGTTATTCTGAAATTTCTATTAAGACAAAGTGGGAGAGGTGCCTACAGAAAAAGAGGCACTCGAAGCCCCATTACGAAGCACATTATTGGCACTCGGAGCCCCATTACAAAGCACATTAAATTAAATGAAGCAGCACAGGTACAACAAATTTCTACCAAAACCCCAGGATTTATCACAAGCATAACCTTCTCTTCTTTGTGTAATTAAACCAGACTCCAAGCAGTACAAACACAGGAGATTAAGCCCGTCTTACCTGGAATTGGTATAATGGGAATACTTTCATTGGGGACCACACGGGGAGAACTGCTGTCCTCCACATAGAAATGAGCAGTCTGAAAACACTTTCTGTTAAAGAAAAAAGAAAAAAAAATAGATTCAGGGTGTGAAAAACTCTGCTCTGAAAAAACTTTTGCACATGTTCTGTTTCTCCATTTCTGTTCCATACTTTCAGATGTTATAATTTTAAAACATTGATACGTGAAAAGATACGTTTGTTTTCTACAATTACAATCCTAATTCCAGATTCTGGTGTGCTCTAATTCACTGACATCTGACATCCACCCATCATAAATGCCTTACATATTATTGCTAAGTACTATTGAATATGAAATTATAAAGGTTAGTGGCTGCAAAACAGGTTTCAAATACATCATTCAGAAAGAAACTCTGCACACAAGAAACACCTTCAGCATACAATTCAAGCCCAAATCCACCTAAGACACACAATTTTCAGGGAAAATACACTTACTGTAAAGTTTCTGCTGTGTAACAACCACCAGTAATACAGCATCTGTAACTGCTGCATATCATGATGTTCTGCCATGAAAGTTATCCTTCAAACATTAGGTTTTTTTGTTTGTTTGCTTTTTAACACTAATGCCATTTAACCTTCATCTCATCTTCCTCCTGCAAACTTGTATTACATATGCTGGTAGAGAAAAATCCAATAGACACGTCTCTTGGGCCCCAGGACTCCTCTCTAAAAAGGTCTATAAAGAAGAGCCAAACTTAAAGCCACCTGACTCTTTTTTACCTGTATTTAATGCAAAGCAGAGAGCACAAGCTGGTCATCACAGAAAACGTACTGAGCAAAATAACATCAAGAGATCCGGGGAGATTCTGCATGGTGATATTGACTGAGGCAGGGTTTTCCAATGCCAACGTCACTGCTCATTGCTGACTTAATGAGCTGCTTGAGGCTTGAACTGAATATTTAATAAGTCTTGCTTGGTGTGAGCAGCTATTGTGGCAGGAGAAGTGTCTGTTCTCATCTGTCGAGGTGCTAAACAATAGCTCCCCAGTGCAGAAAGATCCCCTTCACTGCCGCCCTTCAGCTGCTCCGCAATACCTGGGCAAAGTTTGTGGGGACCTGGTGAACTGTGCCTTTGTCAAGCTGCAGGTTCCCTTGCTCAAACATATTTGCACATGTGGCTTCCCAGTTGCTGCCTTGCAGTTCCTGCAGTTTGCTGCTCCGCAACTCGGGCATTGTGCTCTCCATGCAGAGCCCATCAGCAGAGCCAGCCCCGCACACTTGGGTAAAGTCATTTGTGCTCCCTTTGTTTCCAACATCCATGCATGCCAGGGAGAAAAAAAGTCACTGAAAACCAAACCAGTCTCTTAGGTGAAACCAGGATCTAAATTATCACAGGTGCTTGCATTCTGTGCATCTGTGCTTTCTAATGCACAGGCACAGTGCTCTGTAATGCAAGCACAAGCTATGGCAGCACCAGTACAACTTAAGAATACAGAAGCAGAAGAGAGTGGATTTCACAGCATGGAGTCACTGTCTTGAGAGCAGCTTTCTACTTTCAGGCATGATGTCTTGCATTCTGCTGAAGTTATATATTTAGTGAGTATACTTTTGTTAAGAAACACCATAAAGTGAATTCACACATGAGGATGCAAGATGTGCATTAATCTCACAGCATTTAAAAGCATGGGTTGAACTCCCCCCCACCTCACCACTTGCTCCCTGTTCTCATTTTTTTTTTTGGCAGCCTTTATTTTGGACAATGCAGACCCTGGGGGCACACAGCAGAATAAATCAGTCACACATAAAGAAGAAACAATGAATATGAAACAGGCAAAATGCTCCTGATTTTGATGTATTTGGGGTTCTTTCCCTTGAGTCAATACTACGGAAATGCTTGAATGGCTTCTCCTGGTAATGAAGACCTTAAAAAGGTGTTTGATAAAAAGACAGACCTTTATGCAGGGATTTACAGGATTTTTTAAAGCTGATGATATTGAAGAAAAGCACTTATTTTTTGTTAATTTGTTATTTTATATTTTGAGAGGCTCTGAGAGGCTGGCATTATGGTTTTATACACAGTCATGAGATGGCTTTTTCTTAATAGCCTGAAAACATGTAATTGTGTCAGATAATCATACTGTGCAATATTTTAAGGCCCTTGATGGCAATAGCTGAATACCCAGCCCAGAGCAACTCTGCTGAGCACAATGTCTTAAATGAATATTTCACATAGTAAAGTTTGCTACAATCCTTAATGTAATTAAAAATTCTGCATTTTAGTCCTGGAACACTTTCTGCAGCTGTTTTGCAAGACACCGAGTCACAAACATCACACTCTTGTCTAATGTACATATGTAATGCAGCACTTTCATTACTTTACAGTACTGGATTCTGGCATGTTAGGTGAAGGCCTGTCTGTCAAACTTTTTTTTTTTTTCTCTACTCGCTCATAATAGCTGTAAATATTCTAAGTTTAGCCTTTACAGCTGAGCTCACTGCACACAGGACATTGCATCCCTGTCCTGGTGACTCCTTCTGTGTCTCAGATCTTTAAAGATCTTTTATGGGTTTAACAAACTCGCTGGATGAATTTTCCAGCAAGTTCTGCTTACTGGATCTGTTTCCCATGCTGACATCTTTCCTCTGTGCAGCTCCAGGGGGAACACACATCTCAGGGTGCCAGGTAGATGACTCCAGTTTGTATAATGCCCATTCTTCCTGAGTAAGGAAACACCTGGTCCCAAGTAGAGCCTTCTGGAAACTCATGTCTGGTTTGTAGTAATAAATACTGATAGCTGCCATCAAGGCTACTGAGAGGCATTTCAGACAATTCAGTATCTGCCTCCACCCCCATTTTAGGATGCTCCTTTCTATCCCCTGGAATTTCCCCTCCCCATTACCTTTTCCTCCAGATACAAACCTTAAGTGGCAGCAGTTGCTAAGGCTACAAGAGGCTGCAGTAAATCTGAGTGTGTACATGGGGAGGGCTGGATAAAGGAAAAGGATGAAAGCAGGAAATTGCTTGTTTCGAGCCACCAGAGAGGGGAGAGAGGGGAGTGGATAAAGGGCTACGCAAGGTGCAAATCTACACCTATTTTCACATGAGCACTTCAGTCTGTAACTTTTAACCCCAGTGTGTATACATGGGTGGGTGTTCGCATATGTGTGTCCCTTTGCTCAGGAAACCAACACTGTCAGCAGAAAAAAATAACAGGCCTTTCTTCCTAATAGAAGGAGTCCATAGTGAATGCACAACTGGGATCGTCATGGCATAAGTGATTGTTAAAATCTTAACAACTGAAACACTAGTTTTAGAATAATTACTGTATTTCTGCAGCACTGGTTGAGGAAAAACAGATCACAACCTTGATTTCACTTTCAAAGTATTTCGAGGAGCCATACCTTTTCTGTGAAATACCAAACAGTCTGTTGTCTCTGAAATATGCCCATGAGCAGTGAAGCACACCATTTTCTCTAGCCCCATATGTTTTTGTGGCTCTCTTTCCCTGGGGTACAATAACTGTGCGAGATTGTGGTGATCAGACACACAGTTGTCACATATGGACCCAAATGCAGAAGTAAAACAATGCAAGATTAGCATCTCCCCAGAGAAGCAGCAGAGGCAGGGTCTGGAATGCAAAGACAATGTGAGGGAGAGCATCCCCCTGCCCTGAATCTTTCTGCAGAGATACTGGCTGTGAATTACTAAAGCAAACTAACAGGATGCAAAGCCCAGAGCAGCAGCACCTTATTACTAAGATAAAAGCATAAAAATATGCCAAGAGATGGTCCTGATTAACTGGGTTAAATGCTTGTTCCATCTCTGCTGAGCAAAATAACAGATTAACTTCTGTAAAAGAAGAGATGCCTTGTGAGATTTTGACACTTCAAACAGGTTTCCTTGGTTATTAGTTACTAAAGCTCAAGCAGCTTCTCCTTTATACTCCTCTAAAAGCAAGAGGGAGAACTAGGTCACATAATGGCCTGAAAGCATGGATGCATCTTATTTTCGTGTAGAAGGTAATGCCTCAGTGTTAATACTGCCTCCAATACAAACACAGCTCGGTTGCAGCCAATGGGAGTGCTGGGAATTGCTCCGAGGGCAGCGCCTGGCCTTTACTCCTCCTTACTAGCTCTAGCACAGGCAGCATCCCCTGATCTGTGACGACAGGTGGGATCTGTGTGCTCTGGAGCAGCCGGGGCAGGGAGAGAAGGAGCCAGGATTATAGCAAGGGACAAGTGATTGCCTCTGCAGTGGCTGGCTGGAGTCACCAGGGCAGTGGTTGAACACAGGAAAAACCAAAGGGGAATGTTTCACATTCTGGGGACACCCAAGAGCCATGCCCTGCCTCTCACTGAAGCAACCAGCACATTCATTGCTCCTTGTTCACTTGCCCTTCTTCCAGGTGTTGATGTTGGCTGGAGCAGTGCGTATTCCCTCTCCAAGGCCAGCCAGATTTATATTACTTTATTTCTGTACTAGCATCCAGGAGCTCTAGGCTCTCTTCCTGGGTCATTACCTGCGAAAGGATGACCAATTCAGGGGCAGATGGCTTGAAAGGGTCCTGCAGGCCGATTCACTACTGTCGGAGCAGGGCCAATCTTGTCCTTCAGGCACCCTTCCTCCAGAAGCAGCCTGCCACAGACAGAACCTCTGCAGAAGGTACATTTGTTAACAGAGGCCAACAGTCCCTGCAGCCATACAGACTTTTACATACAGTTTTTAGCTGGTGAGAAGAACAGGAAAGATGGAATAAGAATCAGACCAGCATCTGTAAGGGCCCTCTAAACCAGGCTGCACAGGACATGGCTTAGTCTTTATCAAATGCAACCTGGATACAGGCATTCATTTCCCATGCTCCTCCATTATGGGGGTGTCTGCAACTAACTCCCAAACAAGGATGCAAGGACAGGAAATGATCCCCTTTCACTACCACTGTACATTCATTCTCACTTTCAATAGAAGAAAAGCTGCTTCAGATTCCTGTTGAATTGTTTTGCATGTTTTTCAGGAGACACAATTAAGATTGGTTTCTGCTGGCACCAACAACAGGGCATGTATGCAGTCAACACATGGCTCTGCACTTTAAACTAGCTTCACTATTCCTTGGCAAGCATTTGTCACTGTCAGAACTGGCAATGACTCCTCAGAAAAGAGCACAGACTTCGGAACAACAGAAGCGCTGCAAATCATGACCATGTCACCAGCAGAGCAGTGGATGGGAGCCTGGACAACAGCTGTCTGCAGTCTGCACTGCTCTAGCTGGGGTCATCAGTCACTGATTTTTATGAGCAATAAAACTGACTCAAGCATTAAGAAGAAAAAGAGGAGAGAAAACCACATGAAAAAGCAGATCTTATGAATATGAGTAAGTCATCCGCATGGAGCAGTGATATTACATTCATTGAATCAGAGGGGCATCTGCATTTACTCTTTTTTGGCCAGAAAATGGCTTATATTGCCCTTATTTTCTACAATTATTTTCCTTCACAGGTCTTAACACTTAATGACCAGAATTCAAAAGCCAAGTTATAAAAGAACCTGTGCCATGGGCACTAAATGCTGGCCGAACTGGAGCTACTGGAGGATGTACAAAGCAGGAATGCATAAAAACCAAGAGGATAAAGGAAAGCTGATAAAGGAGGAAAATTTCCCTACAATAATGCAGGTTTTCCAGCAGATTGTTCCTGAAGACCACTTTCCTTCTCCCCACAAAGCAATTTCTGCCTGAAATATTCTTGAGCAGTGTTAAGCATCACACAGATATGGTACCCAGAGAGGTGTGGATGGTACATAGGTAGTTTTCAGAAGTGCATGGCATCCCAAGCCCTTGGCATGTTATCTTAGAACAGTGAGAAGTAGATTGTCTCTTTCAGGGGACTTCCTCTGTGCAAGGACAAGTGCTTTTTCACATTAGGGAGTTGACTCAGACAGGTCCACAAAAGGCTCCAAATGCTAATCACCAGTCCAACCACAACATTCTGCAGTATCATAGGGAAATAAAGACAGGAAAAAGACTGGGAAATGGCAGATGGAAAAAAATAAAAGAAGGTGGACAAAACTTTAAGACAGTATTTGTACTGAAGAATTCACCACTAGAAAAATTGTCTAGTTGAAAAACTAATCTGCAAACAAGACTGGGGATTTCTGACACAAAATGACAGCTAATTTAGTATTTATGTCCTAAATTTGCCAGCTGACTACACAGCTCTCCACAAAACTAAAAATTGTCTTCTCCCAATCCTCTGAGATCATATCCTGCACCACAGACCAGACACCCATTTTATCACATATAGTATTGAACTCAGGCATTATATGAGACATAATAATTTTTAGAAGGGTATTCAAATGATTAAACAGTTAAGAAATGACAATACCCCCATGAGCTGCCTTCGTGTCCTCCCCCTTCACCAGCTGTGTGACCAGAGAGCACCCAGGAGGCCAGTGCAGAAATGCACTTAGAAAGCTCTTTAATTGCAAATCATAACTGGATAAGTCTTAGTTTAACTCAGCACAAATGTTTTCCACGCTTCCTTGTCCCATCATCCTGGTGTCCCTGGAGAACAGCGAAGGCAATGGTGAAACCTTATTTGTGATGATACTTGGCCCTGTGACACTTGGTAGCTAATTCTCTCCTGGTGACCTCTGACAGGGCCACAGGCACCAGACCTTCCCCTCCTGCTTGAATCAATACTCACAACAGCTGCCTTGGATACAGTCAGCACTTTCACAGATGACTGAATGGGTTTACTCATCAGTATTTTCTACTGCAAGAGAACAAGCTCCTTGGTTATATGTACTACCACTCAGAACTTTAATGTCTTCAGGCAAAAATATGGTAGACATACCTCTAGGTGGTATCTTAAAATGGTTTAAAGATGAGGCGCAGCTTTAAAAACCAAAGGAAAGCCTGACATACTCATTTTCTTCTCCCTGAGCCAACATTTATGTAATGCAACATTCATAACAAAGGCTAGAAAATTACAGAGGAAAACAAAGACATGCCTTTTCCAATCAAATAATACCTCAGGCACTTCCTATAAGATGTGTGCTTCCAACACCCAAAACATCATGTAATATTAAAAAGGAGACTTAAAACTTCTCATAAAAGAAAGCTGGATTTAAGCAAGTGAAGAGCTGTTCTGCAATCACAAGAGCCACAGCAATCAATGACAATTGCCTCTTACTAGAGAGGAGCTTTTAGTAGCACCTCCAAGATCTCAAAATTTGGCATACTTGATATTATCATTTCAGGACATGAATTCCCTTTGGGATGATGAATCTTAGCAAAAGAATGAATAAAAACAGGGTCACACACTGGGAGGTTAAAATGCAGGTAATTTTAAATGTGAAGTGTATTGGATTGGAAACAGTGTTATAAGAAAACCAAAACAGAGATGATCCAACCTAGGAGAGGACAACAGAAACAGAGAGACAGCAGTCTCTTTGGAATATTTACATAAATGTCCCTAATTACTCCCACCTAATTACTCTCAAAACAGAAGAGCTCTGCTATTGCCTTTACAAAAAATATTCTTTTCTTCCTCCAAATGGGATATCAGAACATTCAATTGACAGATACTTTAGGTATCCCAAGCCTCAGCCTGAGATCTAACACAGAAGTCTTGCAAAAATTTAGGCCCAGCCTGTTCTTCAGTTTTGATGTCCCTGCCCATCTTCAGGAAGAAATGCCAGTTTGTTAAATGTAATTAAATACTCAGTGGGAAGCTTCATCTTTCTCAACAAACGTGTCCATGTGCACCTGGACTAAAGCTGCATGGGAGAACTAGAAAGAATTCCCAACAGTGCTGGACATAATTCATGTTTAGCTTATTTGGGGCCAAGATAAATATTAAAAGAGGGATTATTTCCTTTCTCTCCTAATCACTGAGTATTTGGAAGGTGGGCTTTTTTCACTGGCCACTTCAGTAAGAAACAGCTACTTTCTTGAATTTTAGTGCCAAGGAAATACACATTTATTAAACAAAAAGGATTCAAAGTATGAGGCATATCAGGAAAGTTACCACAATGTCTACTAACAGGCTTCTAATTACATGGAAGAGTCAAGAATTGAAAAATCATAAAGTAACAGACATAGAAGAGATTTTCCCTTTAAAAAAATCAGTTGAAATTATGTTGAAAATTAGAAACAGAAAACTAGAAACTGCTTTCATTCTCATGACAAACTCTTTTGCACTAGGCACACACTCAGGCAAAGAAACCATTGCTTTCCTGTTGTCTTAATCACTGTGTAGAAACAGCTACTCATCACTGGGGCAGAACGTTTTGGTTCAAGGCAAAAGTTCATTGCAGACAAGCAAAACAGGAGAAATTCAGCCAACCTGTGTTAATTATTAGAGCCCTTAACACCAGATACAGTTTAATGTATTTTCTACTTATGGACTGTTCTCTTTAGTTGCACTACTTCTAAAGCTTAAACCTGTATTTTTAAAGCTCTTGATAACCTTTCAGTGTTGATAAATGTGGGACTGGGGAAAAGGAGAAAAAAACCCCATGAGAACTGCAGTTCCCATCTTAGGAAAAACGTGTTTCTTAATGTATGAAGAAATGTGCCTGGATGCACAAGGCACTTGCTCAGTGCCTTGATGCTTTGTGCCTGGATGCACAAAGCAGATATGTAATGAAACATAAGCTCTTGGCTCTGCATTTCCTTTTCTTGAAGCTCAGGAAGGGCCATGGCTGCTCTGGCAGACACAGTGTCCTGGAGGAACACAGCAGATGTCTGCTTCCAGGTGAGCTGTTCAGCCCGGGCACCTCTAAGCAATCCACATCCATTTTCCTCCGGCTGTATTCATGCATTTCATTTCCATGTTCTGATGTGATCTTTGGTGGTGCTTTGGCTGCCATCAGACTGTGAGCTTCGGAGAAGAAAAGACAGGAGCCATTCACCATCACCATGGCCAGCCAGACACATTCAGGTGTGCAGCAAAGGGAGATTCCAGTAGGGGCTGAGGTCCTGCCGTTAGACCCACCCCAACTATTTTCATCTCTGCTCATATCTGGGAAATATAGTAACAAGTTCCTGCTTTATTCTAGTGCTTTAATTCAAGGACTTTTGTGAGCTAAAAATGTTTAAAATGCAGACTAAACAGCAGAGTATTTTGCCACTATTTCTGGTAGTTTTGTCCCAGACATTTGGTTTCAGATCTGTGATTTCCTTTCGAGAACACACAAGTGTGAAATACTTGTTGATCTGTTTATTCATTTGCCTCCTGGCTGATCGTAGCCATTTTGACAGAATGGATAAATTGACTTGCTCCTTGTTGGTTTTTTTTTGTTGTTGTTTTTTTTTTTTTTCCCACATGCTTCTCCATCAGCCTGGAATCACTGCCCCAGCTATCACTCCTACACCCTCATTTTACATTCTGCACCCTCCTTTTAGAGGCTTGCTAAGACAATTTCACACAATACCCAGGTTGTCTGAAATGCCACAAACAAACTCTTGCTACAGCAGCTTCTGCAACTCCATCTGCCAGATGAAAACAATACATAATATTTAGAGAAATTATTTTTGAACAATTCAAACCCAATGAACACTTTACATCACTCTTTATAACACAGGGTATATCTGACAACTGCACTTGGTTTCTTGAGGCAGGACTTAGCAATTTATCTACAACACATCTCAGCAAATCTTCTATTTTTCCAAAGCATGAACAAACACCGCAATTTGGAAAGGGGACAACTCTTGATCATCCTCATTGAGGAAATGGTAAAGGTAACAGCTTCAAGTGATCAGGCAAAAGCCTGTAACATCAGCAGAAGATTTTCAGTGTAAAGTAATTTCAGCAGGCTAACAAATGGGTCGTTTTTCTCCAACACATGTGTAGCACAACAGTGCATTAATTGATGTGTCCTTTATTGCAAAACATACTGTCTCCCTCCAGAGAGGGAGGACTGGAGCAATGGGATGCAGCATTACCAGGAAAAAGCCGAATAATGCAAACTTGGCACCACACAGTAGCTAAATGTTGATTCAGGGAAATCATGAGACATTCAAGGGGACAGGTCCCAGGCTTGAAATTACGCTCCACTCTTGTCTTGCCCCCGTGTGATTATAGCAAGTTTGCATAGAATTTGCTGCTCACTCTTCTAATTGGATTCCTGCAAAGGGCACTTTGCTGTGCCATGAGCTTGTCACTTTATATCCTGCTTTAACTCCAAACCACTCAATTAATATTAAATTCTATTTATTATAAAAGCATTTGTTTCTACCCACATAATGCTATCAGCAGACATCTCATTAATATTTATTTCTCAAAATGGCCCACTGATGCTAAGATCTCAGACACAGCTAGTAACTTAAAAAGGGGAAAATACATGAAGCCAAGAAGGTCAAGACAGAACATGAATTGTAACAGAAAGCATTCAACTCATAGGTATTTAACTCATTCTTTTCAGAAAGCTCAGAAAATACAGAAAGGTTGGTGGAGAGCAATGACAATGTTAATGTTAATCCAGTCACCAGAATGAAATAAGGAGTGAGGTTGACAATACATCTCTCCCTGGGATGGGAAGTTGCTGTATCTGGCACACCAAGGGAAAAAACGCTTATCCCCTGCCTCTTTTCCCCAAAGAGGTGAGCTGCCTACTTTCCAGGTTTATAAAAGACAAACAAAACCCAAACCAGGAAATTGAGAACTGTGGACAACCTTAAACCCTGGGCTAAGGTTAAAGTCCCTTTTCCTCAGAATCCTCTTCTGTGCTCATCACACAGGAAACTAGCACAGCCTGTACCAGCTTTACAGTGCAGAAGCCCCACTGGACTCAACACTCACTGTCCAGGGAGTGAAGGAGGAGAGGGCGGCAGATGGGTTTAAGTGCTTCAAAAATACTGGTGTAAAGCTCAGGGATTCCCTTGCACAGTTGCAGCACAAGAAAGTATTGGTAAGGAAGGAGGAACCAAGTGCAAGCTCAGACCCTACAGACAGCACTGCAACTCACTGAAATCACAGTCTCACTAACACACAGACTTTTCATTGCCCCATGGGCCCAGCTGCAGCTTGGGTTCTCTCAAAGGCTGGTGAAGTGTGATCACTTCTCCTGTGCTCAGCAGTGCCCAGCTGTTTCTCATGCAGAAAGATCCTGAGAGTGACATTACACAGCCAGACACAGGGAGATGAAGCAGCTGCTGAGAATGTGTATCAAATGCAATGATTTCTTCTCTTCCGCTCTCTTATTCTGTGCACTTGGAATAAAATTAAGCTGCAGGGACAACAGGTCTCTTTCTACTAGTCTCCACCTGTATCTTTAAGCTATACAACAGGGAACTTGTTTTCCGTAGCTCTGTGGCTAACAAAACCAGGGATGCTGAACTCCCACCTTCTGCTATCACAAAGACCTCAACTAATTCCCTGCACCACATCAGCACTGCTTTTGAAAAGGTCCAGGCTCTGCAAAAAAACAGACGGAAACTATACTTATGGACTTTTAATGATGTCAAGCATTTCCTCACAGAGATGCCAATATGAATCTTTCTTTTCCCCATCAATTCTTTTATTAATCAGAGCACACACAGCAACTCCCTGTGTGGCACCACTCAGGGCTCACCCTATCAACATAAAACCTTCCAAAATTATCACCTCGAGTTTGCTACTGGGATAACAATGCTTTTATACTGAAAATTAAGGAGATGAATTCACATAGCCTTGACAAATCAATATGCAATAGCAGACACCAACTCCAATATTATTTCACTGCCGCTTTTCTTCCCACAGATTCTTCCCACATTCACTACAGGGTATTGCTCAGTAAACCAGAGAAAGGAGAACAGACTCCTGTTGTACTGCTGTCACCTTTGTGCTTTTGCTTTCAGGGCTCTCTTCTTCCAGATTTTGAAGTACAAGCATATTTTGGAAGCACAGCAAAGCCAAAGCTGCAGGCTCCAGCTCTGACAGCCCCTCTAGGTCCCCCCATCCTTGTCTCCACCATCACATTATATGGAACAGAAAATTCCTGATCACCCATTTTCTTCAAGCTGTTTGGGTGAGGACATGAGTCAAATTATTCCCTCAAAGAGCTGAACTGGCATTTTTACCATCAAGACTGTGGAGCAGTTGTGAAGTGCCCAACCATTTCTGAAGAGCCATCAGGGACCTGGACTCAGCTCCTTATTCACAGATGACGATCATTACCATAAGCAGAAGAAAAAGGCTTCTGCCCTCCTGACTGCAGCCAAGTGCTCCACAGAAGTTGGCTTTGCAGTGATAAATGTCACGTTTACAATGGGTTTTGCAACGCGAAAGTCCATAATTTGCTTTCCAGGGACCTGTGCTTGATTATCAGGAGAGTCAGAAGCATTCACTGAAGTCTAATGAATAGAATTAACACATCATTTAAACAGGGAGTAATATGTATGCAAATGAGAAAAAGTTAAAAATAAGAGTTCAAGCCATAATTTCAGAAAACGTAGACTGTGTCCTTATGAAATATGGATGTTTCAATTCACCTCGTATCTTTACATCTATGTTAACTGCTTTGCATGTGAACAATAGGGTCCATCAAGCCCACTTTGATTTTTATATTTGAACTTGGACTTACAAAATGGATTATATTGAAACATGAATAATATATATGCTAATTAAAGACGGCATTTAATGATACAAATAAAGACGAAGACCAACACAGGCTAATTTCCATTTGCAAATTTCCTAATTTTTATATTTTCCTTTAGAAAGCAGAAACTTTATTTCCATAGTCTCAGGAAAAATAAGACAATCTTTTCTTTGCTCAAATTGTTTTAAAAATCTTTTCATCTCTTTTATTCTTTAGGATTGATCTCCACAGAGATACAATTGCTTTGCCTAGATAGATCCAGTATTAAATAGCACCCAAGTCAAACTATGGTGATTTGTGCACGCAAGTGGTGGGCTTTAATTACTAATTAGTATTAATTTTTTATAATAAGGAATTATTGCTAATAAAGTTTATAAATGCCTCAATACCATAATCATGTTCAGAATACGTGTGGCAGATGTAAACCAAGTAAATGTCCTTGGTGCTTGTTAAGCTGTTCATCATTCTCTCCCTTCCCCTCCAGGTTCCCAAAATTAGAACAAGGACACAGGACAATTGTACAGTTGTAGGGAGACAAGGTAGTAGCAGAAAACATGACTTCAACTTCTGTCATGCAAGACCTACAGAAAAGCTTGATGAAGAATAAATAGGTTGCAGGAAAAGCCCTTTTAAGTTAAAAGGCTTGTTTCTACCTAAAAGTGAGGAAAGTAGTGAAAACCAGTTCATTCATACGAGTATGAAGCCTGTAACGAGTATCATGACCAGGAGAATATTGTTTTGCTGTTGTCCAAACGTTGGTTCTGTGGATAAAGTCCAGACTCAGCCTTAACTGACTAAACCAGCATTTGCAGTTTGCTCTTCTGAGCCTGCAAAGCAAACCCATTTACTCCCTGATTGAAACAGCACAATGAATGCTTCAAAAATAAGGAGTTGTATCAATGGGCAGACACTTACCATTTTGGTACATTTATGTTCCAAGCTTTTATTAAAAAGCAAAACAAAACCCAACACAACAAACTGAAATAATAAGGCAGGTATTGTTGGGGAAGATGAAACAGGAAAGCCTTGGAAATATGATTGCCTGACAAAAGATTTTGGGAATATGAAAACTACAGGCAACATCGAAATGAAAGCCACTTTTGAAATACCAGGTCTTAGTTACTGAACAACTAGAAAACAATGGTATGGCCGACTGAAGTAATCCCCTCTTGATGGAACAATACCCTCTGCTTGCAAACAGGTCCAAGGGTCAGAGCAGACCCTACTAGCTCAGCAGAAGGGGTCCAAAGAGTAGTTTTTAGAAGTTAAGATGTAACACTCTATGGTAATATAAGAACTCTTATAGGCTGTATGTAAATGCTATAGGATTTGTATCTTGTATTAGATTGGTTAGTGACAATTAGAATATTCAGTGCAGAAGATGATTTATTGTATTGTAACCAGGACTTCAGACATTCTCATTCTCATTCTCATTCTCATTCTCACTTCTATTCATTCCTCTCTTCCACTTCTACTCTTGCTCCTACTCTCTTTCTCTCTCTCTCTCACCCGTTCACTCTCTTGCTCTCTTGGGCCTGCTCAGAGCTGAGTCTACCAGCTCTGAGCAGTGCCCCAATACCCACGCCCTTTACAGTAAACCGGCTGTGTCCCAAGACCTGCCTATAGAGATCTCTCATCTCCATCCGTCACCGTCTACGTCCGGCCGTCCCGACTGGACCACCAGAACCCCCGTAACCTACAGTCTGGCGCCCACCGTGATTGCCGAACCCACACCCAGCACCTGCAGCCTGGCGCACAACGTGATTGAACGCCCGGTTCAGCCTTCTCCATCTGTAGGACTTTTCTCCATGGACGGTAACTAAAAGACCAGTTATAGCCACCTAGAACTTGTCGTGAGCACGGCATACCGATGCTGCGCATCGTAATAGCTGGAGCTCTGTAATTCTGCTGAGGCAGCCTTCGAGCACGGGGATTACCTGGAGCTCTTGGAGGCAATTGCCTGGCAGTCCTCGAGCACAGGCCGCCACTGCTGCGCAGCGGCCCCCTGGAGCTCTTTGAGGAGGTCTGCCGTATCACCCCTCGAGCACGGACACGCTGCTAAGCAGTACTGACCGGAGCTCTGTGGAGGGAAATCTGCCGCACGCCCTGAGCACAGGCGAGTAGTGCTGAGCACCGCCCGCACTGGAGCTCAGTGCGGACCCACCCGTGAGGTCCTGAGCACGGAAAGCCGTTGCCAAGCGACGCCTGAAACCGGAGCTCTGGGAAAGGACCGAAAAGCGGCGTCCTGAGTGCTGAGTGGAGTGCCTGGCCAGCCCCGCACGACAGACATCTGAGTAAGGACGCTGCTCCTGCGACATCATCTAAGTGAGTATCGTACTGGTCTAAAAAATGGGACAAACCCACTCTGCCCATGACAGAGATCTCTATAAGCAACTTAAGCATTTACTTATAAGCTCTGGTCCAAGTCAGTTGCCTAAACACGAGCTAAAAAATCTTTTAGAATGGACCCGACTTAATTTCCCAAATGCTGACCGTTCAGCCGTCTTTACAAGAGACTTTTGGGACACAGTTGGAGTTAAGCTCTTTAATAATATCTCCTACCGGGATATGGCAGCCGCACAGCTGCTCCCAGCTTGCAGAGCGCTGGTAGAGCTGTTTGCTGCGGTGGCGCCGCCCGCAGCAGTCACCCCGCCGAGCCCAGCTCCGGCTGCTAGTCCGCCCCTTGCCGTCGCCAGCCCGCAGCGGAGCATGGCCCCCGCCCCTCCGCCGGACCCCGCGGCTCCGATACCCGCAGTCCGGCTGACGCGCGCCGCCCCGCCCCCCGCGCTCGCGGCCCCCGCGCCCGTTACCCCGGCCCCAGCCACCCCACCGGACCCTACGGCCCCTCCCGCCATCCCCGCCATCCCGTTCCTCCCCGCTGCCCCATCCCCCGCGGCCCCCGCTGCCCCATCCCCCGCGGCCCCCGCCCTCAGTGCCAGCGTCTCCGCGGCCCCGCCCCTTGCCCCTGCCCCTCCGTGCCCCCCCCCCGGTTCCGTCACCGCGGCTCCACCCCCCCCTGCTGCCGTCATTGCTACCCCACCCCCCGCTGCTGACATCATGATGGCCCCGCCCCCCGGCGGTACCCCCGGCGGGGCCAGCGCCTACCCCCCTGCTACCTACGGGTGTTACCCCTCCCCCAGCCGCGCCGGTTATGGCCATGGCTGCCATTATAGCCGGCCCCCCCCAAAGCCAAGCGGCGACCCTTCTTCCAGCCCCCCAGGTCCCCCCCCCCCCACACGGCGCCGATGATAGCCATTGTTCCATCCGCGTCCGCCGCTGCTGCGTCTTCACAGTCCCCTGCCGCTCCCGAAACACTGGTGCCCAGAGCGCCGGCCACGGCTGTCCTGCTGTCTCCGGCACCCCCTGTGCACGTTACCGCAGGAACCCTACCCCCCCACCTTGCCGTTCAAGCGCACACAGCACGCCCCGAGCGGTCCCCCGGCCCCTCGGCACAGCAGCCGCCTGTGTCTACTCCCGCTCCTCCTGCCGTTTCTGTGCGGTTCCCCGATCCCCGCACACCATCGCTTGTGCTGGGAGCGCCCCAGCTCCGCGAGCCACTTGATGCCGGTGCCGCGCTGCCTGCACGGATGTCTGCAGTCTCCCCCGTACCTGCCCCTGCTCCAGCTACGTCTCCCGGCACTGCAGCCCCGTCTCCCGCGGCACCACCACCCACCCCAGCCCAGCCTACAAGCTTCCAGCAGCAGCACGCCGCGATCCAGCCACCAGCCCTCCTGCCTCCCGCGACCGCAGCCCCAGCCCCTGGTTCTGCAGTCCTGCCATCTCCCGCTTTGCCCGAACCGCCCGCCACACGAACTGCTGCCCTTACAGCCTACTGCGCGGACCTGATGACGCAACACGCGCATGCGCCATTGCTGCAACTCCCGGACCAGTGGTATCAGTCCGCTCAGACTTCTCCAACCTCAGCACCGCTCCCGGGACCAGCCGCACATCCTCCCGCGACTCCGCCGCGCAGCTCCACCCCGCCTCCTCGCCCGCCGCCACCGAGATCGGCTGCACCACTCCCGAACTCTGCCGTTCCATCGCTGCCCCTGCCGGGTCCCATCCCCGCGCCGCAGCCGCCCCCGCCGGGGTCCCCCGACACCGTACAGCCGTATCCCTCCGCGCAGCGCAGCCTTGCCTCAGAAGCCACAAGCAGGGGGGGAACCGAGAGCAATAATGCAGCTCCAGTGGCAGGGGAGACGGAGAGCCCCTCTGCCGGAGCTGATGCTTTAAATCTAACACAAGTAAACTCTGAAAAGCAGCCAGATTTGTTTGCAATAAGCCCCAGAGTCCCGCCGGCAAGCGGCGGGGATCTTGCAACCCAGAAAGAGAAAACGAGTTCTGAAAGTTTGTCAGCGCTACCTTCTGAATCAAAAAATCCTCCAAAGTGCTCAGATTATTCTAAATTAACAGATTGCCATGAAATAAGACCCCAAATCTATAAAGATGAAAGTCTTAGTCTATTAACTAAGCCTGTGATAGCTAGCCAACAGCCTGACAGTCCTAAAATGTGGGCTCCCATCTCCACTCTCCAAATTAAAGAACTAAAAAGTGCTGTAAGATACAGTGGCATTTGCTCACCGTATCTTAAACAACTGCCAAAAAGTACCCTAAAAGGAACACATCAAACTTTAAAACGCATTTTAAATCAACAGAAAAGGGGAAAAGCCCAGGCTACACCTCAAAGAAGGATGAATAAAGCCTTGTATGTTTTTAATTTCTTGAACAGCTCTGCAGAAGAGCCTGAACCCCCCATCTATAGACATTTCCTAAACAACAAAAAAGCAAAACTGAAAGAGCACCCTCCAGTTTTAATTAAGAATTTAGCATCAGGAAAAATAGAAAGACCTTATGATCTTATAATGTGGGGAAAGGGATTTGCATGTCTCTCCACAGGTGAAGGAACGAAGTGGATTCCAGCAAAGAACGTGAAGCTGTACCACGCATCAAAGCCCACTGTCTGTTCCACTTCAGGCAGTGACCCCGCGAGTAGAAGCCGAGAAGCCGGCACTGAAATGTGAACTCGGCAGAACCACTGAGAGAAGATTGTCTGCCAGAAACAGCTCGAGAAAAGAATGGAGTTTTAGCATTATTTGTGTAGATGCATGTTGCTTTTAACCTTTTGTTTTTGTTTTTATAATGAAGCTTTACCTGTAAATCAACCAAAGACAAATGTCTGGGTTGCTTTAGCCAAATCTGCAGGCTCCGATACCATCTGTCTATCTGACACAAGCCCTGACAAACCTTTTTCAACCTGTTTAGTTGGAATGCCTTTTCCAGAAGGTTTTGGTAATGTTATTCTTGATAAGTATTAGCCATGTGATAATCATCACATTTCTCCAACTACCAGCCATAAACACCAAACTTATATTGATAATTCTAAAATTGATAAATCTGACCTTCAAGAGCTAGAAATCCTAGGCTCGTTAACTATGGATACCTGCTATTTCTTTCACTTTCTAGGAGAAAACGGTCCTCATTTAAATGTTACCCCATATCACCCAGCTTATAGCAATGTAACTTCTTGGTGCAACCAAGCTAAGCTTCTTATATATGATGAACCTCATGCAGATCGTTTTAACAAACTTCCTATTCGATTCCCTAGAGGAATTTGGCTCATCTGTGGAGACAGAGCCTGGCAAGGTATACCTTCAAAAAGAGATGGTGGCCCTTGTGCTCTGGGACAACTTACAATTATTGCTCCCAGTGTCAAAGAAGTAATCAAAAAGAAAAACAGAAAAATTAGATCTTCCTGGGGACATCAGTATGAGATCGACTGTGATAGTGACTTTCATCCTTGGAACTCTGAAAAATCAATTGTTGCGAGCATTTTTCTTCCTCAGTTAAGTTCCTCAATTGCACTAAAACAGTTAAACAAGTTGGGGTGTTGGCTCAGCAAGGAGGTAAATGCCACCTCTACTATGATCAGTGATTTGTTAACTGATGAAGAGGCAGTCAGACATGCCACTTTACAAAATAGAGCTGCCATTGATTATCTTTTATTAGCACATGGGCATGGCTGTGAAGATTTTGAAGGATTACGCTGTATGAACTTATCCGATCATTCTGTTTCCATTCACAAACAGTTACAAAACCTAGGGGACCTAGCTAACCAAATTACAACAGATAACTCGTCTTGGCTAGACAGTTTGTTTGATGGTTGGAGCTTTGCACCCTGGCTAAGGGAACTCTGTAAAATAGGCTTGATTATTCTAGTAGTAATAATTATAGTTTTAGTAGCAGTACCTTGTATATTTCAGTGTGTGCAAAAAATGACGAGTAAGACTATGTCTAATATCTTAATTGTCCATCGAAAAGGGGGAGATGTTGGGGAAGATGAAACAGGAAAGCCTTGGAAATATGATTGCCTGACAAAAGATTTTGGGAATATGAAAACTACAGGCAACATCGAAATGAAAGCCACTTTTGAAATACCAGGTCTTAGTTACTGAACAACTAGAAAACAATGGTATGGCCGACTGAAGTAATCCCCTCTTGATGGAACAATACCCTCTGCTTGCAAACAGGTCCAAGGGTCAGAGCAGACCCTACTAGCTCAGCAGAAGGGGTCCAAAGAGTAGTTTTTAGAAGTTAAGATGTAACACTCTATGGTAATATAAGAACTCTTATAGGCTGTATGTAAATGCTATAGGATTTGTATCTTGTATTAGATTGGTTAGTGACAATTAGAATATTCAGTGCAGAAGATGATTTATTGTATTGTAACCAGGACTTCAGACATTCTCATTCTCATTCTCATTCTCACTTCTATTCATTCCTCTCTTCCACTTCTACTCTTGCTCCTACTCTCTTTCTCTCTCTCTCTCACCCGTTCACTCTCTTGCTCTCTTGGGCCTGCTCAGAGCTGAGTCTACCAGCTCTGAGCAGTGCCCCAATACCCACGCCCTTTACAATAAACCGACTGTGTCCCAAGACCTGCCTATAGAGATCTCTCATCTCCATCCGTCACCGTCTACGTCCGGCCGTCCCGACTGGACCACCAGAACCCCCGTAACCTACAAGGTATGAGCATTGCATCTTCCCAGCTTTCACTTCATGTCTGCAACACCAGTTGCTGTTACTGGTGAACGCTGAAATTTAGGAAACTTTTAAGATTCTAGAGAGTAAATGATCATCATTTTGAGTGATGATGTGGTTCCTACAAAATGTGAGGAATTTTACCAGCACTCACTGGAAGCTTTCTGACAGTGGTTAAAAAATGGCTGTGGAGAGTGAATCACTGTGCAGAAATCCATCCATTTAACTGATAATTTGATCAGAAAGAAAACATAAAGCAAATTTGGACCTTCAGGGAATAGAATATTTGTCATTAATGAGAAATGTTTTGATTTTATGATATATTTCTTTTTTTAACATTAACAATATTTTTACAATTCAAATTTGACTTATTTCTACTACTTTATAAATGTTGATTTGTAGGACATTCAAAAAGGTTTTGTTCTTTTTTGGAAAAGACAGGGTTTCCAAAACATGAAACAACCCACCCATCAATACCCAGACACGCTGCCTGTGCCTGTTTCAGCTTAAAACTTGGAACTCAAATGTATTTTAACCTGTAAGTCAATAGAGTAAAACACATGCTGTTTATAGCAACAGAGGAACTGTTTTCTTTTAAACCAACCAACTCAGCGTTCTACAATAAACGGAATGAATTCATGTACTTGCAGCATTTGTAATAGCAGCACAACATGTTGTGCATTCACGGGCCTTGTTTTTCCCCAAATTGCACAGGTTTTAAGAACAGTAAAATGAAGTTCAACCCTGCTTGTTATTGTTTTACTGGTTTGCTGATTCCCAGTATTTATCCAAGCAGCTAAGGTTGCCAAATTGATTTAATATTCTTATCCTATAATTTTACACTCAAACTACATCCTGCTGTAAAATAGCTGGTGCTAATGTTAGTCCAAATGCTGCTGTGGGACTTAGGACAGGATAGGGTCTTTCAATAGCTATATTTCATGGTTACAAGGAGAGAAAAAAAATATAATTTATCTGGTTGCTGTGGTTAATTCACAGTTTCACAGCAGAGGTATACTGTTCCCTCAGGGTACATCTAGCTGTATTATAGGATATTTCATTCACAGTTTGTCTGAGACATTGCTCTAGCTCTGAACCTGACAATTCATGAGAGTGAATCTACTCCAGACATACCTGTATACATTTTAACACGTATGCTCACATACTAAGAATATCATAGAAAATATTAAACTAGCAAGAGATCAATTGACAATGAGTAAGCAAACTGTTTCTTTGAGCTGGGAAGGGGAACAGAAAAAGAGTGCATCCATTTTCTTAATAGATTCTTCTTTTCATACAGTGATTTAATTTCACAAAAAGCATTTGTGAAATTTGTTTCTCTTTTAAAATATCTCAGAGCTTTAAAAGTCAGAGTTCAAAAATTTTAAAGCTGTATAAGAGTTTCTTGTACAGTAACTTACAAGAGACCTAGCAGATGAGTAGGAGATGCCAATGGTACCTGGCATCCTCTACCACTGTAGTTATGAGAAAACCTACACTCCTCATAGCATATTATTTCTGAGAACTTACAAACCCATTGTTAATGGAGCTTAATTAGAATATTTTGATATTTAAAAAAAAATTTGTTCAAATGTATACACTGCAAACTATTGAGCCAGTAACTGCACAGATAAAATCTTGCTTTTTCTTCAGACCTCACCATTACAGCAGCACTGGGGAAGGCATTTCGAGAGGAAAAAATATGTCTGCAATTAATCCATTTAATTAATTCCACAAAGACAAAACAGAAAGATCATTGCAGCTGTGCAGATCCCTCCTTGCCTGACCTCAGCTGCCCTTGCCCCTTCTCTTTTGCTCTCTCTGCAGAAGGAGGTATTCTTGGAAATGTTGGGGAAATTCTGCTACACCTCGAAACAAAGCACTGAGGAGGGGTGTCAACAGCAGTTTTCCAACTTGCTGCCAAGACTTTTGCATAAACTTCACCCCCTTAGGATGGCCTGTGGGCAGAGGACAGCATGAATGTCTCAGCTCTTACGGGACACATCATATAGCAAATCAAAAATAAAACTTATCCTTTTTTTTTTTATTTGGGAGTTTTCAAGGTCACCAACATGATATTTTGAATTCTAGTCTTCCACACCTGAAGCACATATTGTCCTGTTGTTTGACTCATGATTGCATGCTTGAGATTCTTTCAAAATCTTTCGAAATAAAGGTGATGCATATCTAGGCTCCCACTGAGTTCAGTGGCCACATCCATAAAGTGCCTGCAGAAAGATGTTCACACAACAGACCCACATGCTACATTTAAGAGTGACAGTTCTCATTTAAAGGTACTGTTAAAAGCAGTCACAACCCAGCAGGCACCAGGATTGCCAGCACTGAGATGGGTGGTTTCACCATTCCCTAATTCTTTTGCATGAAAATACTTCCATATAACAGTCCCTGCAGTGATGTCTTGATTCAACAACCTTGGGTGCTTGCTCCCAGGGTCTTTGCCCTTGGCACCAGGGATGGCCTCATGCTGGCACTCCCTACTGCCTACAAGGCAGCATTGACACATGCAATACACGTGGTGCCTTAGGTAACACAAAACAGGGCAACAAACCTCAGCTACACCAACCCCTTCTCCTCTGTTTTGTTTTTAAACCTGAAACAATTGTGGTACTCAAGTCTCCCCTACTCTTAGGCTCCCTACTGTAGGAGAACAGATGGAACAAAACTCCAAGCAGATTTTTTTCCACAAACCTGTGGGTCTCCTGATGCAGTACCAGCCTTTGCATTTTCTCTCCTGTCCATCTGTATCTACCTTTCATTCTCCCTCTAAAGCCAGCTCCCTCCCTTGCTCCACCTCCCAACTCTCAGATGTGCTCTTTTATCAGCTTCACATTATTCACTTTAAAAATGATGCATTTACACTGTGTCTTTCAGACTTCTAGCCTGTGATTTACAGGACAATTTATCACACTGTACCATCCCTCCTCTTCTCTCATGCTTCCATGTGTGCTTTAAAGCTGGCACTGCAGAGCTGTGGAGAACAGGCCTGGAAGCTCCCGTGTGGGATCAGACTCATTTCGTGCTCCTGAATGGAGCTTCTTAATCTTGTCTGAAACCTAGAAATTATGGAAATTCTGTATTTGCTTTTTATTTACAGGACAGCTGAGAGGAGAACACTGATTCATGAAATTCAGATGAAGGCTTGCCACGTGGGGCACAGGAAGAAGCTGGCTTCAAATATCTGGCAAGAACAAACTCAATCCTGCAATTACATACTCTTGAGAACCCATTTAAGATGATCCAGGTTCTTCAGTCATGTGGACTCAAATTTACAATGGCAAAATCTGTTGTAGCTGGTAGAAGTTACTCAGGAGTCACTCTGTTAACACCAATGGGATGGCTCAGGTTTAAACCTGAAGCAAAATCTAGACAATCCTATTTCCTTAAAATGGGACATTCCTGGGTCAGAATGTTCTTATTGATTTTGGTCCTGATGCTCTATAATCAGAATTAAAAGTACTATTTTCTGAGCTTTGCCAATATCCTGATAGTTCTGGAAATCACCACTGATCTGCATTTAAGCTTGGCAAATACCTGTTTCCTTACTCAAGACAAAATACGTCGGTTTGTAAAGTGGCAAGTCACTATTGGCCTCACCAGAAAGGAAATGGGATCTTGCAGAATTCTGTTTCACGACAAAAAATTAAACCTAATGTTAATTAAAAAAGAGTAAAAGTAACAGGCATATAAGGAGAGAACATGCCCCTTTCCACAGTCAAGCTCTTAACAGATCATCCAGCATGCTTAAAAAGCAACTCTCCATCTGCAAATCTCTCTCTTTTTTGTCTAATGAGCCTGAGTTAGTCTGTTCAAAGGCCCAAATGGGCATCTCGGAGCCAATTCAGCAGCAGGGGGTCTGTTACGACAACAACTGACAACTCCTGTGATTTCTGAAAGGCCCTAAAGTAGCCATTTGGGAAATGGTTATGGACCAAGAAGTTGGGGAGGGATGGTTGCAGGTGTATGTCCTGGGTTCCCCTGCCTCAGCCCTGCCCACACAGAGCCAGCCCCATGACCCACCAGCCCTGGCAACAGCTGGGCTCAGCTCTGCTGCAGGAGGAGACGATAAAACCCCTTGAGCCAACACCACGAAGCACAGCAAGCAGCACACTCTGGTTTGGTCTTGGGATCTACTTGTGGGCTCTGTCCCTTGCCCCAGGCTGTCCTGCTGGATGAAACAGCACAGATGCTGCCAGAGAAGTTTTCATATTGATTTTCCTCATAAAGGAAGAATGATGAGCACTGAAGTATGGTACCAACAGCCAGAACAAGCAACCAGTGGCTGCCCTGAGCATCCGGCTTGAAAGCGAGGGCCTGATGTCAGCACAAAGGATGAGCCTGGGTCCCAGAGTGGGAGAAGAGGGAGCTGATCACAGGCCTGCTCCCTTTTAATGGAAACAAGCAGCATTTTGACATACTGAACACAGAAGGGTCCAAGATTCAGTACCTTTACCTCTGGAACTGGCAAAATCACACACAACCTGGATCTTCTGCAATAAGAGCTGAAGTGCTTTTCCTGCTGTCTCAGTTTTGGAGACAAAACTTCAGGAGGAAACACTCCGGAATGAGTGTCTCTTCCAAAGGGAAAAGGGCCTCCCCTTTTCCTCCACCAATAAGACAAGTGGGTCACAGCAAGTGAAAGTGGGAAAAACCAAACTGTTTATTAACACCAAACAAACGAGGGTAGAACAAAAAAAACCCTCAAAATACAACAAATTCCCGGAGAGGGAACAGACACACGGCTCGCACCAGCGGGGCCGCCCCCGCAGGCTCCCCGGACGGGCGAGGAGGGAAGGGAGGCAGTGAGGCAAAGGGAAGGGAAGAAAAGAAAAGAAAAACCAACAGAACCTTTTCCCAGCTAGCCGGAACACAAAAGAAACCCAAAAAAAGCAGCACAGCGCTCCCAGCGCCCTCCCTGCCGAGCCCCAGAGCCCCCGAGCCGCTGGGCCCGGCTGTTAAACGGCCCCGCACTCGGCCCCGCGGCCCCGGGCCCATCCCAAAGGCACAGCAGCCTCGGGCATTGAGCGGACGGTCAAGGAATAAAGCGGCTTCATTGCAGCACCCCAGGACACCTGCATTGCCTGGGTTGAGAGCGGGAGATCAGAGGACTCCAAATCAGGCTAGGCTGCATCCCACTTACCAGACAGTGATCTGCCCTGTACCCATCCCTCATCTTATGAGACCAGATGTGGCTATTCCCAGAAGAAAACAAAGGCATGCCTTGTTCAGTATGAGCAAGGCACAGCTGGACACTAAAAAAGCTGTAAGAAGTTTCAGGTATGGCACTCACCTCCACGTTTTCCCTCATCTCCCTGGGGTGTTGCCTGTCTCCAGGCTTAAGGAAGTCTCTTGCCCTTGTCAGTTCTCCTCACTGTCTGTGGTGACACAGGCTCTGGGGCACTGCCATCCCCAAGATGAGCGCAAGCGCCTGGATGTGCTCCTCAAGCATCACCAAGGACAGTGTTGGAGCGAGCATCCCCATCCACCTTTCTCATTCCTCCCCCATGCTGCTCCCTCAGTTATGCTAGTACAGCTCTGTCCTGTTACTACATGAACCAGACTAGGAGCTAATCTGGTTTAAATCAGGACATGAAAACGCCTCTTTTTTTTTTTTTTTTAAACATAGATTATTTTGCAATCCAGCTCCTCACATGGTTGTACAAACATCTGCAATGGGGTCACAGAGGGCAGAACAAGGGCAGGGAGAGGACCCTGCCTGAACTGCTGCTGCTGAAATAAATACTCATGCAACTGCACCCGAGACATTCTTAAAATTAACACCCAGGGTCTCAGAAAGTGTTACCACTCGGCATCCTCCAGGGGGTGAGGAAATGAGCAGAATCACCAACATTTTAGAGTATGCTGAAAGCTTTTATCATTGTAAGCAAACAATTTTACAGTGGTCTGTAAATTTGCAATGTTCCTTTTCCAATCAGTATAGTAGATGAGCAACACATTGTAAATTCATAAAATAAAACCTATAAATAGGTTCAAATAACGATTTCAGCACTTTTTACAACCTGGTACAGGCAGAAGTTATTCTTTTTTCTCTCAATTAAGTTTTAACACTCTCTTAGCTAAGGAGCTGTGCAAGCTCCTCAGAATCTAACACCAAAAGGTAGTTTTCCAAGGCAGGGTTATTAGACATGGTAAATATGAGGGTTCTTTACGTTGCAGCTTTCGTTTCTATATTACAAATTGATTTAGAAATACAGCTGACCAACCTTCTTCAGTTCTATTGCACCAGTGTCAGAACTCAGATGCTGAAATATTGAACACCTGAGCTTGCTCTCAGTGAGATCTTTGCCACTAAGTTCAACAACAATACTCTCAACCTGTAAATGACTTGGCTGGAGGTCACACAGAAATCAGTGACCAAGGCAGAAAAAAGAACACATCTCCTGGTGCTCAGTGTAATTTCTTGTGCACAGAAAGGCACTGCCAGAGCAGTACAAGGCTCTGTCATAGGACTTGTCCCAAGGATTCTGTTCAATTTGACAGGATGCTTAATAAAACCTAAGAAAACGCTAATGTCTACTAAATTCTATAGGGTTTTGCCTAAGGAAAATTAAAGACATCTTTTTCCCAAGCTGTCTCATATATGCACACAACTCCAAAACAAGCCATACAAGCTTGCTTGCTTTTTGAAAGGCAGCAGCTGTGTTGTTCCAAGAATCCCCCCTGAATGTAAACGTATTAGCACTGTATAAACAGCTTGATTTAATAAGAAATGCAGTACAGTATTCCCACTTTGTCTTTGAGATCACGATGTTGATAGTGGCAATAATTCAAGGTGAATTATGGTATATGTTCAAAAGAAAGAAAAAGAAAACTCTCCAGCTATAGTCGTGAATGAATTTCTTCCTCTTAGCTGAAAATGAGAAATGGCTATAATTTAGTACCCATTTAAAAGTTGCTGTTGGCTAAACTCTGAAATCTTAATTGCTTATTAATATTCTCTGCTTATTTTTTCCCTTTGAATCCACAGTTTACAGGACTGTAGTGTCTAGATTAAAAATCAGAATGAAAAAAAACCAGCGGAAGGTTACCACACCCTCCTAAAATACATTCCCCCCAAATTACAGAATTTACTGTGTATCAAAGTATTTCAGTTGATTTCAGTCACCCTCCTGCACCTCTGTGAAGATGAAAGTGACACTGACCTTGGGGTTTACCCTCAAGTGTCAATACTCAGGACTTTTTCAATTTGCTACAGAATATAGTGGAAGTTCCAGAAAAGACAAGTTTCAAGCCATACTATAGCTCAGCATACTATAGGAACTCGTTGCAAAAAACTGAAGTCACACTCAATCCCTAAATAGTTTGGAGGTCACTACCAAACACGCTTTGCAGTTCTCAGAGCTCGTAGCAAAGGCTGTGAGAGTAACAGTGGCAAAGACTGCAGACAATCCAAGTCAGATTTTAAACTGACCTTGAAGATCTGCAGATGGATCTCATGATACTGAGTCTGGGTATAAAATCACAGATGCAAAACAAATGCCCAGAAATGCAAAAATAATGTATTTGGGAAACAGCACCTCACCCCGCCCACGTTTTATGGGCTCTAGATGAGCTAGCAGTGCTCCAGTGAAGGTCCTAAAATCCCAGTGTACAGTTTTCAGGAATATTTAGTTGTTGTCTGTACAGCACACAATTTCAGGAACCAGTATGAAAGGAAAGAAAGCAGACAAAGAAGCACCACTGTGCCACTGCAGAAGTGAATGGTGAATCCATATGGTGAGTAAAACAAGGATCTGGTCTCCTCACCTTTTCTGTCTGCTAAGACTCAAATTCTCAACTTGATGCTAAAAGAAATCAGTTTAAGCACTAGAAGTCTTGGGAGCAACAGTCCCCTTCATCATGCCCATGACAGCTCACGGATCAGCCAGGCCAGCTTTTCCTCAAGAGGAATCAAAGATGCACAGAAGCAAATTGAAACTACAGCATCATTGTCCCTCCTGCCCAGGGAGCCCAACTACCAATAGGGCCCAGTGGATATCATGGCTCATGGTCACCCTGTGATTGTACTCTCCTCATTCTTCTGGGATAAAAAGCAGTACAATTTTTGCAGCTTCATTATGCTGACCTAGTTTACCTTCCACTCTACCAACTTAAAATCACACAGCCCTCTATGTGCAGCAGTGCCATTAAAAGTGCCGAATCCAGGAAACTTTAGTAGAAAGGTAATTCAGAGCTCTTCTTGCCTGCAAGTTCCCATCCCTTTTTGTTACTGAGATGGCCACCACACGGACAAGATGGAAGTGACCCTTTCTCTAGAACATTAGTCATATTCTTTCACCATTTGTCCAGGATTCACATGAAAGAGGAACTGAGAACAGCAAATTACCTCTGCAAATAAGTGAGTCTTGTTCAGAAATGGCACAGATCATTTCCAAATATATTCAATTACAAGGAGTCTCTGAAACACAGCATGGAAGCTCAACAGATGGAAAAAGAAAATCTTCATCAAACAATGATTGTTTTTATCACTCTCCTTTTCAAATAAAGGGAACAGAAAATGAAGCTTCCTTACAAGAAGTCTTCTTCACAAAACTTATTTGTTTGCTGTATCGTGGAATGAGCCACAAAGAGACCAAACAAAGTTAATGCTTTGCCAAACCTTCACAAGCAACTTCTCTCACTCCTTATTTTGGTCCCTGGATAATAGGGCACTGATGCAATGGAAACAAGCAGAAGGCTTCTCTCTGCTTCATTGTTCCGCTTATGTCACCTCTGGTCTCAAATCATCTAATCCCACAAGTGCTCAAAAATGCAAAAGCAAAAATATCATTTGTTTTATCCTCAAAATGCATTGCCAAAGGGCAACTTACATCTCTTAGGGATAAATACTACTAATCCCTCATCCCAGTGTTTTGAGATATGCCATATCCTTCCAGGACTTGCCTGGTGTGAATGTGACCAAGTTTAGTACTTCAGATAAAGACAATGTATACTGAAAAACAGGACAATACAACGGGATCTTTAGAACCTTTCCAATTTCAGCTTCTGTGCATATACTACTGCAATTTTATTCACTGTCTTACTGCAATGATGTTAATTACTTACAAATGTTAATGGAAATTATTTTCACAAGACTATTGCCATCTACTTATTAATTCTTTCAAATGTTCTCAGCCTCAACAATTGGGCCAATTAATGGTCAGCAAAATGGGTGTACTGAAAAATAGCTTGGTATTTTTTTAATGGATTCTGCAAATATAATGATCAATGGGCTGGTATTTCTCATCAAAGCTACTTTCCTCAGTCCCATCTAATCAGATTTTGAAATAATTCCTAAATACCTTGTATGTGGCTTATCCCCGGTTAATTTTAACTTCCAGACAAATGAGGTGCCTCTGGGTTCTGGTTCTGACACAAGCAGGTGCTGCAGGTTTTAGTTTAAATCAAATGGAGCGGGATTTGTTGATGTTAATCCTGATGTCCCACCAATGAACCAATGTCCACTGGTGTGAATGACAGTGTCTCTTTGTAAGAGGCAATCTTTACTTTCAAGACGTTGCAGGCTACACTTCTGAACTCTTCACCAATGTTAAAGAACCCTGACTCAGAGCATTGCTGTGGAATGTGAAACAAGCTTACTCCACTTTCTTGAAGTACAGTCAAAGGAAGGAAAGAACTTAAGATTACACAGGAGGTTTGTGGCAAAGACACCCATGAAACCAACGCGAGTCTTACTGGGATTTTCTCTCACAACCACCCTTCCTGAAGGCCAAGACAAAGATAATTTTTTATAGCTACTTCAGAGGGACTAATTGTGAAAATATTTCTCATCATTACAGCTGGCTCTACCATTGGTAGAGCTCTACCAAGCTCATTTTCATGACACAAAAATCAGTATTTAAGACAGGTGAATACTTAACAAACAAAGCTGTTCTAGCACCCAGAGAACTATCTAATGCATCTAACACTGTAACTTCTAATAAAATAAAAAAACACAGGACCACATTAAAAACACTATCTGAAATGTCTTTCAAATCCCAATCAGTTTCCACTGATAAGGAAAGAGGCTCACCTCCAGTAGACAAGCACAGCGATGAGAAGAATGAGGCACACGAAGGTCAGTGCTGAGACCACAATGAGTGGGATGATCCATTCCATTTTACCAGGAGAAGGTCTCGTGGCCATGCTGGAGCTGTTCTTGCCAGCTGTGTACATGTAAACACATAACAAAACCAATCATTGGGTGGAAAAAAGAACTACTGTACAGAAAAATGTGTAAACAAAACAAACAGCTTATCCCTTTTACATGCTATGAGTAAACTGAGCAGAGATCTTCTAACTGCAGGGTGGGACTCCATTTTCTTCAGTCTGAGACATGAGAGCACAGAAGTATGGTGTTTACTGCCACATATGGCTTGGATTTTCCTACTGCCTGTAGTTACAGTCTCATAGACACTTTTAGGACTCTTTCATGCAAGTACCTATTATCAGATGTGGAGTACCCCACTGAGCCAATTCACCAGGGCAACTGAGTAAATGCTGTGCTCTGTCATCAGTATTTGTAGATAAACGCACTCTGTTTCTCAACGGTGCAGGACAGCCCTGTTTGCAAAGCTCAGTGTAATACTTCGCTTCAGAAATAAATCTCTTGGTAACTATCTTAAAATAAAAAATCCTCAACATGTTGGGTGTCATGTCACATCATTTGCAGAATTGTCACAATCTGGTGGGTTACTGCATACAAAAGCACATTTTAGCATATGGATTGTCAAGATGGGTGGATGAATGAATGGATAGGATGTGTTGTAACCAACAGAAGAAATCATTATTCCACAGTTTTTGAACAAAATTAAAGTTCGTCAATACCCTGAGATCTGGCTGAGTTAACTCCACTTTTTGCATGACATCTCATTAAAATTATTGTATCATATATAAGATGAATATCTGGAAGTTCGGCACGTATTGGAGCCAACGAGCATAGACACTGCACCAGCGTATTTCAAAAGACACCTAATTTGTGCAAATTCATGTAGACTTGATGAATAAATTGATTTAGACAGAATGATAAAAAGAAAAATGCAGAAGCAGATTCCACATCTTATTAATGTTTCCTAACAAACAGGCAGTGGTTGATCAATACCTGTCAACAGGACGTAATGGGAAAGGATTAGTATAAACAGCTTCAGATTTCAATGAGGATTGAAATACGCATACTTGACTTTTAAGCCTGTGTGAGTCTTTCCTTACCAACATGCTTCCTTGCCCTCGTTCAGTATTGTATTATCACCCGAAACTGCTGCAAATCCTACCAGAAGAACAGAATTGCCTTTTCACCATAGGCAGGCAAAACACAGATAATTGGAAGTCACCAGATGTCACATAATATGAAGTCATACTCTATTTTAATAGCATTTAGATTATACTACTCTGTAGGCAGGAGTAAAATTCAACTAAAGTGGAAGTAAAGGTTAATTGTAAATGCTTTTGCCTGACCGCTGAAAACAGAGCAAGGCTGCAGGCTGCTGCAAGCCCAGCAAGAAATCTTCCTAGTTTTGAGAACTAGGCTGATAGAGGTAATGCCCTTTAGCAAGCAGCCTAAATGAGGGGCTAATCAGAGGGATGTTTGGGAGAAGTGAGCATGAACTTTGATTGAACATCTTTGATTTCCTTGAGTAGCAAAGAATAAGGAAAAGAGCAATTCCCAAATTAGAGCAAAGGCTTATTCTCTGTATCTGCCAAACTTAAAAAACGCTAAGTCTTGAGGCATCAGTTATTACCAGTGCATTTCAAATAATTTAAGAGCATGAAAAAAGTAAGCCTGTGAGGTGTTACTAATCAGAATGGTAAAAGGGACAAAGAAAAAAACACATGATGTAATAAAACTTAGTAAGAGAGCCAAATAGTCCCACCACCTTATATCCATTAGGGTGTTGCTTCAGTTCTCTCCAATGACAGTATTCTGTTTAGTTTCACCTCCACATCTTTCAACACAAAACCATATGTTTCTGTTTGCATGGGAAGAAAATTCAATTCCATTGTAAGCAAAGCATGGGCTGGAGTCCCAATGCGCACTATTAAATTCTGCAGTGCTCACAATGCTCCTCTTAGTCAGTCTAGTGTGGAGAACACACTTACCTGCCCCTGACAACTCCCTGTACCACAGACACGAGGAGAAGAAAGTGCTCAGTATGCTGAGTGCCAGAATAGCAAATGCTATTCCCTAATGCTGATGGCTGGCCCCGAAATTCCAGTTGGGAACGGCCAAGCAGTGATGTGCTTCAGGAGAAAAGGTATAGTTCCTGTGCTGGCTTTGAAGAAAAAGTCTAAGGTGTTTCCCACTGTTTAAGTAATGTGTTGTGAGAGTTTAAACAAACCAGTGCCAATAAATATTGTACTAGCATGGCAGCTGGGGCCAGAGGTAGAGCAGTGCAGCTGGAGAGCTGGTGTCTGTCTTGAGTGTCATGGCAGAAAAGCCTAATAAAAGCCAGCATGCTGGATAACTTGGAAAAAGATTAAATGAAAACACACACACAAAAAAGGACAGATCTGGGCCTATATAGTTTCCTGTTCTCCTATATAACAAAATAGTATGAAATAAAAAAATAGTCACCATTTTATTCTTTTCCAAAGCAAGAATGTCAAGTCCTGGTAGTGTCAAGAGCATATCCTTGTAACAGTGCCCACCATAAGCTGAACTTGGTGGAGGATGGGGAAGCTTAGAAAACAGACTAGGAAACTCCATTTTTGCTAAGAAATGTAAACAGTTTCCAGTGGCATATGCCTTTGTTGAATTAATTCAGTTTGCCTTTTACTGGCTTGGAATTCATCCCAGTAGGAAGGAATAAAAATTATTACAGCATATCTGTTTCAGGAGATCCCACAAGATACAAGCCCTGGCACTACTAAATCTACTCCTGCATCTGGAAAAATATGTAACTTCTGTGAACCATCCATTTAGCAGTTCCACCCAGGCACTGGATGGATGAGCCCTGGCACAGGGAGTATTGGATGGCATTGGGCAGCCAGGGATTCTCTGGCAGTGCAATTCTTGTGCAAAGGTCAAGGTAAGAAAGAGGCATCTACAGTTTGTGAAATGTGCTTTTTTTTTGTGTGTATTCTTGGTAATTGGTTCCTGAGAAAAGAAGCATGTTTATTTCCCTTAAGTAACACTGCTTGCTATAATAAGCAACCATAGCTGTACTATATAACCTATCTACTTTTATCATTCCTTGCCATTGCACAAATTGTCAGGACAAAGTTCTGTTTGTTGTATCATTTCAGATACCATTAACCAAAGAAAAGCCCTGCTGCTGAACTGCCTCAGACCACACGGTCTCCTAAGAGAAAGTCAACTTGCTTACCTTTCCCTTGAGTAAATGAAGTTACGAACTTATACAAAGGTCTTAATTAATTCTGGAAAATAATACTGGCCATATTATTAAATGATGAGAAGGCAAACCCATGTTTCTTAAAGAAGTATTACATTTGATACAAGCCTGTGTCATTGTGCAGCTATTATCCCCTATTTCTTTAAGGCAGTCCTGCAGTAGTCACACTTACAGGCTGTGCACTACTAAGCATGGCTTTTCACTGCTCTGTAACAGATGCCAAACATATTTAATCCTATATCTGAAATTCATAGTTTGCAGGCATTAAATAATTCAATTCTTTTATTTTCAAGCCATTCTGCTGTTTGCTCCTGTAAGTTGCCATGTACATCTCTGAAGATATTTAAAAGCTGTCTGGACACAATCCTGATTAAAGTGCTCTAGGGAACCCTTCTAGAGCAAGGAGGCTAGACTAGCTGACTCCAGTGGTCCTTCCCAACCTTACAAACTCTGTGATTCTGTGTGAAAATGGCTGAAGTGCTACACGAAAATGCAGCTTAATAATCCTTGCTGTGGATGGAGAAGAATTACACAGATGTTTAATTATGCTAATGAGGTTATCCCTAAAAGGCTTTTGTAACCTTAGACCTGGCAAAGACTACTCTAAAACCCAATACTCAGTCTTTGTTAAAAGCATACATCACACTTGAAATTTAACCTGCACATCATGATCTCTCTGTCTCTACAAAGCCCCCTCGTGGGAGGAACTCAGCAGAGGTGGGTGAGCACTGAGGGATAGCAGGACCTGGCTGAAATTTGGATGAAGAGCCAAACCCACCTCTCTGTCCTCAGTCCCAGCTCACCACTCAGGCAAAAGCCCCAACCCCACAGCTATTACTTTGCTTACAACAGCCCAGTTAACTCCAGTAAAAAACAAAGGATCTGTTTAATTGTCTGGCACAACCAACCAAAATTCTGTGGGATAGTATCTGCTTTAGCCTGATTAAACTGAATCATCCTGGATTTCATCTTTTTCCCTTGCTCCTTTTCTTTCTTTTTCTCCCTCTTTTGGGAGAGTATAATTTAATTGCTGTTTTTCTGATTTTCAGGTTTCAGAGTCACAGACAATGCTGAGCAGCTGTGTGTGTAACAGTTGCAGATCAAAGGTACAATTAGTCTAATGTGGGCACCAAAACAGAGAAAGGATGATCAGGAAAATGAAAGAGGAGAATGCAAGCAAACATTCGGTGACAGAAGAAAATCATTAGCACTGGCCAATACCACAGACAAGAAGAGGCCAATGCCATTTGGAAAATAATGACATGGCCTCAGGAGAGGTGTGTGTGTGTGTATGTACGTGTGAAATAAGCACTAAAAGAAAATGAGCCTTGCTGTACTAATTGGCCTCGCACTTTCCCTGTAATTTCTCATGAGTTGCCTGTTCTCCTCTAATCATGCACTCTCATGAGTACTTCCCCATTCAGTTATCTTCTTACAACTGCTAATTTAATGCTACATAATTAATTTTATAAATGTATATTGTTATGAAACAATTTTCTACTCTTTAAAATTATTAAACTTTCTACTCACAAAACCATTTTTGAAACCTTGACAGCTTTTTAAAACCTGCTTTTAAAAGATGCAAAAGAGAAAAGATGCAGGGAGAAAACATGCATCCAAAAATGTTTCTGCCCTCACATTGGGACAGAGTAAACTGCAGGGATGCTTTCTGCTCACTTTGGAAGCGGCCTTAACAGTCTTAGCTGTCCTGATGCTCAGGAATCCTTTCAGACACTTCTGGCAATGCCCTCTTGGCTTCAGTTGTCTTGACTTCAGGCTTACCTTGTTATGGAAAACCTTTAAGGCCCTTTCTCATGGGAACAAGTCTTGCTATGGCTGGAGTTTCACTGATCTCAACTCCTGGCATGAGTGAGGTCAGGTCTGTCTTTATGAATTGCAAATTTCCATGTTACTGGGGAGAACAATTAATCTGAAGCAACTAGTTTTAGGCTTTGTGCTAGTCTAATTCACCAGCTTGTGTCTTTCGTAACCTAGATCCAGCCTGAAGAAAAGCCCCTTCTGCATTCCAAAGTGTCTTCTCACAGGGTAGCACTCCCAACAGGCCTCCTTCCTAACACAAAGGTGATTAGGGCAAATGGCATGTTGAAAGCTGCCTGACAGGCATCTCAGACCATATTCAGTGGAAGTACTGGCCTTTGAGGATTTCCAGCTGAGGAGTAAGAAAAATAGCAGTGTATAAAAAAAAAAATCAGTACAACCTGTTGCAGGTTTCTCAGCTTCTGCATTGTTAATCTGATCTCTAACAGAACAGTTATGATCCACAGCATTACAGACTGGTCAGCATTTCTGTATCAAATGTTATTAAAGATTGGATTTAGCTTTGTTTTTTAAATTGGTTCTGAGCTATAACTGAATGCACAATATCTACATTTTTGTGTTTCTCAATGTAGGGAAAAATAAATATGTAAGGCTTTTTCACACTACTCTAGACAGCTTTGATGGAAAAAGAAAATTATAAAACACTACAGATTAGCAAAACAAACAATAGTAGTAAAAATCCCCAAAAAACAACAAACAAAAAAGCGGACTATCTCATAAATGCTGTGGTAATACACATAATCACTCAAATATACTTGTCTAATAAATAAATAAATCTAAATAAATAAATCTAAAATAAATCCACATGCAGATGCTCCATCTGCTCCTTGCAGTTTTCCTCACCAGTGCCTGGAGCTCCCCAAGCAGAAACACGCAGAACATTCGTCACGGTGCATTGGGAGCACCATGAGGGACCAACTTGCAGAGGCCTGTGCAGCAAACCCGAACCACAGCAGGCTTGGTGCACATGCAGATCACCTGGGCAGGCTTCCAAGAGGCTGTATTTGCTGTGTACACACTGTGGAGCTGGTACATACATCCAGAGTTGGAGTGTACAGGAGCACTGGACATTCTCACCAGGACAAACAGAAAATACGTGAACTCTGCCTGGTTAAGATTTTTTTTCCACAGAAAAAACAGAAGGTAATCCTAGTGCAGAAGGTGCCTTGTTTTGGAAGATCAGAGCATGTAGGTTTTGTGTTGAGAAATAAACCAGCAATGATCCTGTATTTGGGAGAATATCTCAAAGCCCAGTCAGGGAAGAATCCTGCAGATAAACTAAATTAGCTAGAAGCACATATAGCAAACTTCCCATGAAATGCCAGTTCAGCACAGCAGCCACTCACGCAAATTAATTTCACAGCTATAGTTCATTGCATTCCCCTCCCTTTCTATTTTCAAGAAATTCTTGATGGAGTGTGTTGGGGGTTAACATTTTTCCAGATTTTCTCTTCCAATAAGCTACAAGGACCATGAATCAGCTCCAATTAAAGGATATTTTTATTTTCTTTCTGCTTTGCTCCCCCCAGTAACAATTTGTGGGGTTGGGTCCTGTGACAACCTGCCAATCAGATGTAGCCAGCCACCACAAAAATGTATCTACTGGAAGCAGGTAAGGAATTTGGATTGTGTTATTTTCCAACACTTACTCTGGTAAAAATGGTTTCCCCACAGATCACTCACCTGGGTTAATGGTGATGAATTTGTTGTCTGAAGGATATTCCTCTGGAAACCTGTCCATCTTTGGAGGAGGTTTTCTTGTTATCTCTGGTCTTGGGATCTTGCCCAGGTACAGTTCGTTGGTGAATGCTGGTGGCACTTGGGTGGAAGGGAGCAGCTGGGGCTGAGTGTTGGCTTTCGCAAAACTCTCCTTCTCGGCACCTCCAGCCATGGGGGCAACGTTTTGGTTTGGCTCTTCTCCCAATATGGTTTTATTTCCTTCTTCCTCAGCAGTCCTGTTGGGGGAAGCCACAGCCATGCTGGGCTCTGTGCTATTGTGTGCCTCCGAGTCTGCTGCCGCCCTGCTTTTCTCCTTCTTTTCAGCATCCTTTTCTTCCTCTTCCTCATGCTCCCGCTCCCCATCCTCACTTTCGCTCTTTTCATCTTTCTCCCCCTCCTCGGCTCCCTCGCCATCCTTTGTCAGTGCCGAGTCCCGCTCCGTCCCTGTGGAGGCGGCAGTGGCCTCAGTGGTGGCCACCACGGCCCGCCCGGCCTGTTTGCTGGGGGCAGCGGCCGTGGGCAGCCGGGTGGGCCACATGCTGCTGGGGAAGGAGGAGATGCCCCCGCCGCTGAAACCCAGCCCTGCCAGCAAGGTGCTGGTCACCACAGAGGCCATGGTGGCCTGGCTGCCACTGGAGGAAGGGCCCATGCCTGTGGCCATGGACACGAAGGAGAAGGGGAGCCCCGAGGAGGTCCAGGTGGAGGAGCCAGAGCTGATGGGAGCCATGTCTGCTGAGGAGGCAGGAGATGCTGTGGGCTTGAGGAGATCACCAGCAGCAGAGGGGAAGAAAACACAGCAGAGAGCATCAGCAGGGGCCCAACATGCCACCTGGAGTCATTCTCTTGCTTTTCCCTCCCTTTTAACACACATGCCATTCTCCTAAAACCAGAGACTCAATACCAGCTGGATGAAAGGCTGAGCCAGGACAGAACAAGCCACAGACCTGCCAGCAAACCAAGAAGAGAGGAAACCTCCCTGCATTCACCACATCATCAGCAAAACCCTCTTTATCCTTATCTTTATTTTACATCGGGACCTTCTCCATCCACATCACCACTGACTTGTGAGTAACATTTCCTCTTGGGGTGAGATTTACTCACAGTGCTTTAATCCTTAGAATACAAGGGGTTTAAAAATACAGTATTATATAAGGGCTGTCCCAAAATAATGGCTGTGCTGCCAACGTGAGCATTCGTGGCCAGTGGGTCTACTCTGACAAGGAACTCTGGCTCTTCCCACGCACATTGTGAGGGCCTCAAAGGATACTATTTTTATTTCCTTAATTTACCCATCAGGATTATTCTCCTAAGGACTGGTGTTGCTGTGAGGCATTGCTCTTGTTAGAAAAGAACTGCAGCATGGCCAGCTGGGCACTCCTGAAGGACTTGGAAAGCATCAGGAGCCCTTCAGCAAGCTACCACCACATCTGCCAGGACCTCCAGGCTGTGACACCCATGTATAGACTCAGTTTTCCACATCCACAGGACTCTCCCTGGCCAGAGAATGAAAGGCAGGACTGGGACTGCCTGCTTCACTGAGAGGCATCAGGAAATGAACTATGGACTTTGCATCCTGCCAATATTATTCTAATGTCAACCCACTGCGCGCATGAGGGTCTCTGCACACGTGTGTGCTCTGCTGTAAATAAAACCCCTTAGTACACACATAAAGAACTAAACCTTGGTCTATCCATAAAGAACTAGTCCTAAATTACATGTGGAGAAAGAGACTGAAGTGAATTGCCTGAACACAAGGAGTAATTCTGTGGAAGAGCTGAGTCGGCAGTTCCTCTGGACAATCTGACCATTCTCCCACTCTGAATGGCTGAAAAATGTCTCACATTGCTGAATTCATCAGCAGGAGGACATTAGCTGGAAAGGTATGTATCACATGAGGACAAAAAGGGATTAAATAAGTGCTGCTGAACATTGAAAAAAATGTAAAATGTTTATTTTGTAAACTTAAATTTATAACTTAACAGCATTTCTGCATCTCTCTGCAATTCCCAGGTTCAGTCAAGACATGTAGTGGAAATGCTGCAGCAAACCAAGAAAGGCTGCTTTCTCACATTATTTTTGACCAGCTGCAATCACAGAGAACCTGAGATCTCAGATGAAAACTTGTGCTTTAGAGATTTCAAGCGAAAACTTTAAATAAATATCTAAACTTTCAGATACTTATCACTCTGAATCCCTAAGGCACTGTGAGATTTGCTTTTTGCTGGTATGAGCAGTCTCAAAGCTGGACTGAGTATTAAAATTTGACAGCAGATTTATATATCTAGAATACCTCTATACATCATTAAACAAACATTAATCATTCACATGCAAGCTTTCTATATGTTATTTGCTCACTAGGGAGTATATCAAACTGGATCAGAATAAAACCAGAAGCAATGTACTTAGAGTAAATTCAATAGTATGAATCCAGCCCATAAATTTGACTGAACAACTCAGTACACTTGATGCCAAGAAATTTAGTTTATGGATAGTTTATATTAAATAAACTAATAAAATGCTTTCAAAACTGAAACAGTGTATTCCATTTTTGCTGTAAATGTACCAACATTTCTGATTCTGGAATACAAAAGTTGGCTTCAGTGACTTGTCACAGTCTCACCTGAATTAAAATAAAACAAAGAGATTGTTCACACAAAGATGCTGTGTGTGAGGCCTTATTCCTGTTGCATATGCTTGTGGTCATACAGTTTATAAAAGAAATTAAATTTATTTTCACAGTCATCATTAAGATTTTATAAATCCCCTCTAAATGTGCTGAACACTGATTGAGGAAAATTTTTTAACACTCAATTCTCCAGTGGTCAAAGCTTCTCAGAGCATGAATCTAGAAAACCATTTCATATTGGAACTATATTTTATGCTATAAACCCTTCTGTGACGGATCTGGACATCCCTTCCCCAGGAAAGCTGGGTCCTGCTACAGATTTCCAACACTGTGCTGCCATCTGGTGGGAATGTCCCCAAATCCCCACTCCCTAAATCCATGACTTACCACGCCTGTCTTCACAATTCTGGTCCCCTCGAAAATTCGAGTGGTGTTAGCTGGGGAAGGAAGAAGAGCAGCTCATCAGGGCAGGGAAGGAGGCAGAGGAATAACTGCTAAGCTACTGCTCAACATGTGGCCACAGAATACGGGTGCAGGTCTCAGCCTGGAGCAAAGGCAACTCAGCTCTTTGGGCATTACCTCACTCTGCACTTGTGTCTGAACGCAGATTTACTTGTCTTTAATTACCCAGGCCTGGCAATGCTGGCTTACTGTCAGAAAAAAAATTCTCTCCTTCAACCCCGAGCTGGATGGAACATCCTGACTTACACAGAAAGCAAGAGTAGCTTGATGATAATAGTTTTTTTTCTGTCCTAATGATAAAATTGTCATTATTTATTGCTATATATCTCAACTACAACTATAATCAACCCTGTATAACATTTTGAAAGCTCAGGTGGAATAATTTTCTAGGCTAGATCTTGGGTAGAGCCAGAGATTAGAACAGCAGCTCCTTTCTTGGGACATCTGGAAGGAATCACATCATCTACTCCCACTGCAGATGTGTGTATCACTTCCACTGCATTGAATACTGGGCTAGAAATGGGCTAGAGTACCCAAAAGATATCCTACAGAGCTGTCAGTAATGATTTACTCCTAACTGTGATTAAACAGTTATTGTAGTCAAACTTGAAAGAATTTTTCCATTCCATCACATAGTAAAAGAGGTCATAATAAGCAATACACCAGTTTCTAACTTCTGTCTGGCACTTAAAAGTGAAGTCTAAAACACCGTGCTGACTTACCAAGAACAGACATCAACATGAGTTGTGGCTTGGACAGGACACTTGTCTGATCCCTGCTCTCTCTTCAACGCTGCCAACACTGAGGCATGCCACCACAACAGAACTAAACCATGTCCATAGCCTGACATCCTTCAGACACTAAGTGCTAACAAAGCAGGACCAAAACTCCCATACTTTCTGAAAATGACACTGAAAAATGCCCCTATTATTTTTTCCATTTACAGCATCAGATACAAGTGACAACTCTTTGCTTCATCCTAAGGATTTAAACTTTTAATTCTCTGCTTGTTTTATTCTTTCATTACCCATTTTGAGGTTTATGCATCTATAAGCTGGAGTGGGAAGGAATGCTCTCATCAGAGGCAAAACCTGCCCTACTTAATAAAAAATGGCATAATAAGATCCCACGAAGGAGCAAAACTTTAGCACTTAGAAAACCTCTAAAATCATCAAGTTCTTCTACCGAATCTCAGCTTTACCAGATTTCTCCAATAAACTTAAAAGGAAATCCATGATAAAAGACAGTTTACCATCTAGTTATTTTGATTTTCTTTATATATGTATGTTTTGGAAATCACTGAGGTTGCATGCATGGTAAAACCTGAATATCTCCACATGTGGTTGTCAAGGTAGGACTGATCTCCATTCCTCTTTACATAACACAGACACCGATCAGACTCACATTCTGTTATAGCTGTGCCTCTGATGCATAAGGAGTCTCTGATGAATTTGTTTCAGAAAACTAGTACCAAGAAAAGCTCTAAATTCTCCTAAAACCTGACAAACCCTGACAGCAAGAGGTGTAGGCAAACCCTCCTCACTGGAAATGAGATTCAGATCAAGTCACTGGCCACAATATGAAATTAGCATTGTCTACGTGCATTCAAATATCTTCTGAAGTAACTTCATACCATATTGCACTCTGCAAAGAAAATACTAAACAAACAAAGAATAGTTCAATGTAAAAATATGTATGTGGTTTTTTTACCTTGAAAGAGCATAGTCTGGCTAAAGTCACTACGCATTTCATTTCGGCAAACTGCTTGAACTCTGAACAGATAAAGGATGTCAGGTGAGACATGGCTAATGATGGCCTTCTGTTTAAAAAAAATAGATATTATTCAGTTTTTTACCCCCACAGTACTGTCCACGATCAGTTTGAAATATATAAAGCATTGTGCTAACACAGGACATTTATGCCATATAAGACAAGCTATATTTCCACATAGAAATATTCAGTGGTTTCCTGGAGAGGGCAAGGCTGAAGGGATGCACCCAGACACTGCTGACTCTGCCCATGAGAAAGAAATGAACATGTTCCACATCTGTTCTCATGACAGTCTTCATGCCTCAATGTCTCTGCTCTCCTCAGAAGAACTTAAAACTCAAGTCATTCGCCTTTACAGCAATTATAATAAGATATTTTAGGTGGAGATCCACATTCCCAACACAGGATAAGTCCAGAAAAGACACTGCATATTAAAACTGTCTATTTTGCAACAAACTGGCTAAGGCAATTTGATGCTGATGTACTATGCAACACGATGGCTGAGCATCCTGGGCTGTGATATCCCTGCTCACTCCTGACCTGAGAGCTGCCTTAGTACACAATCACATCAGTTCACAGGAGTAGCTGTATGAGTCACTCGAAATGCTTGTGATCTCTATAGCAAAACACTGTCTAGCTCTGATTCAAGATGGGACAGCCCAACTGCATCTGCCAGAGCACTGAAAACAATCTGCACTTCCCTCTGACAAGAGGTTTCCTTCTTCTCTTGCCCCTAAAATAGACTGAGCTGTCATTGCTTTCTTAACCCAAAGCTCTGCTGAACAGCACTGGGTTTCAGTGCAATTTTTTTCCAAGCTATCACTCCATCACATCCCTTGCACTTGTAATTATTTCTTTTACATAAAACAGGATGGTTTCATGGTGCCCACCTCATTTTTGCTGATTAAGGCTCTCCTCCTTATACCTTATTAAAAAAATCTCCCTTAACAGTATGAAATTATGACAAGAGAGAGGTTACAATACATCATAACCTTGGGTGCCTTTCAGTGGATTCCTTTCTGATTTCATGAGGCAGATTGTTCCCTAATGTGACCCAGATAATAATGTCTACTGGGGAAATTGGAAATATAAATGGAAATGAAGTAAAAGAATCTTCATCTAAGGGAATAAGAGAAGTATTATTGTATAACTGATTGAATGGGCCCAGAGGACTGTGTATTTGAAAAAAAAAAATGGTAACAGTCATTAGGAATAACACTGTGCTGCTGCATTTTTCATGTGCATATACAGTTACTGATTTCATTATTCTGGAGGCTTTCTTTGATTAACAAAAAATGGAGGCCTTTCAAACCTGAATATGTCACTTTGATTTTATATGTAGAGAATGTTAAGGACCAGTACAATACTTGCTTCCACTTAGACAAGAATGACAAGCAGATGAAATCCTAAATGAAGGAGATAGAGCAGTGCTTCCATCTGTGTTGGAACTGTCTTGCTCTTCTCTCTTTTTCTCACACTGCCAGATGTAGGCAGTGCTTTTACAGGGCCACTCCAAAATAATCTTCAAGCCCTAACTACACAACTCCTGCCTCTGGCAGCATATAGTGCCAGAAACTGCTCCAAAGTCTGCAAGGGGCTATGCACAGTGAAAAGCCTGAGCCCAAGAACAGATTTTGGGGGATGGGATGTCTAATGTGAAAATCTGCAAGTTGAACACAAGCCAAAAGGTATTCAGAGCCTCACCATTTCCCAAGCCAGCTGCTTCTCAGCAACACTACATGAAAAAGTGTCTGCAGATTCAGTCCTTTATGCACTCACATAAACTATAAATTTACATTCCAGTGTTTGGGTAGCCTGTTAGGCAACGTTCAATTAATGCTGAACATTTAAATAGCAATTCATTGTGGGCCAAACATTAGGCTGCCTATAAGGTAACAACTGCTTTCTTTCTCTACCTCTTTCTACCAAGAAAATAACAATATAAGGATAGCTTGATACATATGTCTGGGGTTGATGCTGTGCTTTTACCAGGTCCTTGTCACTATCCTTGGTGAAAGTCTTCTCCTTTTCATCTTCATTTTTAGTCCAGCTATATGAGATCATGTAGTTCATGATTGGAGGGTGGTATATGGTTTCTGGTTGGTTCCAGGTTACCAGTAGCGCTGTCCTGTTCACAGGCTGCACTTTCATGTTGACTGGAGGAGTGCTACAAGCTGAAAAACAGAAGGAGAAAAGATGAAGCTCTTCTAAATAACCTAGAGAAAACAAACAGGAAGAATGGTGCCTCACCCTAAGAGCTAGGTTTTTTTCTTTAATGGTCTGGCCTACAGTGACAGCTTAGACTGCAATCCACTGAGACCAATGGGATTTAATACCACCTACAGCTGCTTTCTGCTCTCCTGAGTAAAGTGAATGAGAGAATTCATTCTCTGCATGCAGGTTGCTTAGTTCTTGAAAGTCTCAGTCCTGACATTTGCACCTACACTTTAACTTGGTGACTTAAGAGCTCTGCACTGAAACATTAAGAAATACAGTGGACCTGATCCACAGCTTCCCTCATCCACTCCCTGCTGTCCTGTAAGGGGTAAATACCCCAACATGCTCTGCCGGGCCCGGAAAGAGTTGAAACTTCTGAAAATGTGGCACTACTGGGTCAGTAAATGTTTTCCTGTTAACCTAGTACATTTTCACAATTATTTTATACTCCTCTTTCTATATATCTTCCTTCAAAGATGCTCAACAGATTGTCAGTAATGTATCACCAGCAAGGGAAGTGTGGCTGGGAAGAGTGGCTCATGATGAGCTTGGCCATAGCCTCTGAGCAGGCAGAGGAACTTGCAGCCAGCCCTGCCTTCTTAACCCTGCCTGCAGCGTGGAGGCACAAGTCACTTCTCAGCCACGCTTAAGTCAGTGGGGACATCAGCACAGGGACAGCTTAACCTCTGGGAAAAGCACGGCTTCTGTTTCCAGCAGTACCAAACCCAAAATTCTGCAGAGCAGACCAAGCCCAGGCACAAATCCAGCCCGGCCCCTCAAGGGGCGGGGTGTGCACAGTCCCCTTGCAGCGCGGAAGAAACACTTTTCAAGGGGTTGCCATGCAAAGGTCCTGGTGAGGCTGCACAACACTAGATGGCACTCACATGCTGTGGGAAAACTGCAACATCCCCTTCCCAGCTATAAAGAGTATAGCTTTTTTCCAAGCTTTAAAAATCACGTTTAAAATACCCAGTTCAGTGCATATTCTCACATTCTCTTTCTCAGTATAAACCCTGAACCAAGGAAAATCACTTGCAATGATACCTAAACACATGTGCCGTGGCAAAGGAGCTGGTCTCTTCTGCCAGGGAAAGGCAAAGTGTCACCCAGCCCATGAGGCTGACACTGTTTCCAGAATTATTTTTCCCAGTACAACTTTTCCTTTTAAAGCCAACACACTGAGCTTGTTTGCGCTCTGCAGGTATGTGACCGTGTGTATATTTGGCCACTATTTCACTTCTAAAGAGTCCTGGTAGCACTGAAAGGGAGAAACATCTATTCCTATGCCTGGACTTGCAGGCTAGCCATGCAGCTTTGCTGTCACATTACTGAAATAGCTACAGTTCTTAAATAAAAATGATTAAATGCTTTAAACACCAATATTATCTGTACAATAGAAAAATACCTGTCAAATGCATTCGTGCAGTTATAAGTCACATTTTGTAGCTAGACGAACAAGACAACATAAATTGCAGAAATATGCTTGGGCAGAAAAAATCTTTGATGTTTGCTCTTGCCATGAGAGGCGGCAATCCTGCAGTTTTGCAGTAGATCCTTCTGCTCAACCCAGAAGGATGATCCAGCAAAACAAACAAACCCTACAGCACCTCAAAGCATTGGATAAATGTATGTGAGTTTCTATTTACACTGAGCTGAAGGGATCAAAACAGCATTCTGCTGTCAGTGCCACAAAGTCAGAAGCCACACCACGGTCTGCTGCCTGCAGATGCCTTCCCTCTGGCTCCCTCCTGGTCCCCCAAAGCACAGCATGAAGGTGGCCAGGACCTAGACGAGAGGGGACAGCTGATAGCCATCGGTGTTATCACTATTTACAGAACTTCCTGATCCTTGGTATGCCTCTCCACGCTCACCTCTTTCCGCTGAGATGGTCAGATCAATTCTCTCTGGCATCACTGTTTATTGATAACTTCACCAATAAATCATAACTGCCCTCTTTGATGCCCTTTGTCATCACAGAATTACACTTCAAAATGCCAGGCCAGCCTTTATCACTCCACCTAGTCAAATCTCATCAGAGATAGGAGCCCAGGGTGAAGGACTACCCAGACCTAAAACTCTTACCCAGTCCTTGTCCTCCAGGAGGACATGCAGAGATTTATATATTTAAAGTAATCATGCATCAAATTGTTTTAGAAATAATTCAAGCAGGTAACCTTCCTGAGAGACAGAGAGATCTACCTTAATTGCACCAGCCCTCTGAACGATGTCTGGCCAGCTGCTTTTCACACAAGGACCCCAAGCCACTCCAGGAAGAGGGGGCTGCCTTGTCCCCCGTTCTGTGCCACTCTCTGCAGCCAGCCTGGATGCCATTTGGAACAGCTCATGGCAGCCAGAGAAGTGGATATTTCCCAAGGGTAAATAGGAGACTCACAGGCTCAGAGTCAGGAGACCCTCCCTGACCCTGCACCCCGATCCAAGATGGTCACGAGCACTTTTAATCACCTGAGTGACTCCAGTGACTCCAATTAGAGCAAGCCTCATTCACGGCAAACTAAAAGAGGCTGAATTTACAATACTGCGATTTCTCAGTAAATATTACAAAATTTACATGACTTAGGATGACTTGGTTCAATTTACTTCAAGGCACAGAGCAGTAGCTGAAGTAATTTAATATTAATCAACCTTTTCTGTTCAACCACATTTTTTTTAAACAACTTATGAATGGGCAAAAAAGAAATCTTTTTTTATAAAATGAAATATATGGTTTCATTAATTTAACTAAACCTCCTTAGGACACAATGGAATAAAGAAACATTTGATCCAACAATTCAATTTGATGATTTAATTAAAGTGATACATAATAACATAGTGAATGTCTGAGAGACAAGGAAAAAAGTGCAATGATTTGACCATCTATAAAACAACTGGCATTTCCCAGAGATCTAAGTTTTCTTTCAATACTCTCTGTGCCTTGGATTTTTCCAAGAAGATTAAAAGAATCACATGCTAAAGGACCTCTACTGATTTTGCAAAATGTGCAGCTGAAGAAGAAAGAGAAATGCAGGAAGAGGTTGGGACAGGGAAGGGGAAGTTTAATCAGGACACATTAAAGAGAAACACAAGCTTTTATTTTCCTTTTTTTTTTTAAACAAAACCAGGCTTAATAAGCAAAAAGAAAGCCTGTGAATTCATGATTCCTTGAGAAAAAAAAAAGACCCAAAACCAAAAACCAGCACTATTCCACACTGAAATAGCACTTCAGCTAATTTTAGAAAAAAAATATTAGTTCTCTTTAAAATTCCAATCCTGAGGGATAACAAAATATTGTGGGGGCTTTCAGGATACCTTTTGGTGGTATATGCAGTCCTGAGCAGATACTTACACAGGTCTGGCAGGACACCAAAGCCACTGTGTCCTAGGTTAGCGGCCCTGTGCCAAGACTTGTGGAGGCAGAAACCCCTGGCTGGGGCAACCAGGCCACATCTCAGAGCCACTGAACAGGCAAGAGCCTTTGCAGTACCATGGTCATGCCTCACTGCAGGCACAGACATGCCCTGGACCTCTTGGAGGGAAAAAACATTCTCACCTTCCTGTCAGGGATGACCTGAACTGGGAGAACCTGGCAAACAAGCTGGCTCCAGCCTTCTGGAAAAGTCCTGCAGAGGCAGGAGCATTGTGCGGGTGCATCTGGAGGAAGCCCCTCTGACCCAGCTCAGGCAGCCTCAGTGGCTCTCCCAGCTGCTGGCCATGCATGGGGCTGCCCAGCAGCTTAACCCAGGCTTTTCTCTGCAGATCAGCCCACTGGGAAAGGCAGGGGGAACCCAGCATCTTGGCCAGCCTCATCTTCCATGGCTCACTCAAGCCTAGAGAAAACCTGTTTGCCATTGGCAGACGAATGCAGCATGCTGATACAGTCCTAAGCACTGGGCCAGCCAGCCATACAGCAGAGAATTATTTTCTTCATGCTAAAAACATTTCAGTGGGCTGGAACTAAAAACTAAATTAATTTAACAACTCTGCATTCATCTCTCCCATAATCTGATTTGTATGTTGTATTTGGCTACATAATCTCCATGAGGCTTTCCTAACTGAAAGCCTGATAAAGCTTAATCCAAAAGCTCCTGGCAGCTCCATTTCAGCGAGTTGAAAAACAAAAAAAAGGGCTTACTGTTTTGCAAAAATTAATTGCTGATACTAAGACACACCCATGAATGCAGAAAGGGCATGTAAGAGAATATTACAGCTTTTTTTATTAATATTGTTCCTTAAAAGCAGCCTGTATTTCTCTTTCAAAGACAGAAATGCAACACCAGCCAAACTTTCTGGGTTTCATCACGCTTTTTGCATATGCTACTTGTGGTTATGAAAAGACCTATTTAGGGAAACTTTGAGAGAGTGCAAGAATTGTATATTCAGTTAAGGCTTGTATACTTTCTCCCTGTAAAACAGGTCCTCATATGACAAATCTAGTTCCACTGGGATCAGCAGGATTTATAAAATCCTCTAAAAATGTTCTAAGTTAGCTTGTCCATGCATAAAAATGTCACCACTTTAAAGGCAGTTATTTCTAGCTGTGCTATGCCCTCCTTTGAAAAATCCCACTCTCTCCCTCCTGCTGAATGTCTCAGCAATGCAAAACTGCTGTTCCTCTCCTTGGTGCCATGGGATACATGTGTGCTGAAGCCCTGACAATTTTCAGCACAGAAAAGCAGCATGACAGTGAGATCCTGAATCCCTCGTGGTGACATGGGCAGGGATCTTCTAAGGCAATTCATATATGGAAGGGGAAACATCAGCATCAGGATGTGCCCATAGCATGTTACTGGCTCAGAGCTGCTCAGTGCTAACTAAAAGACAGGGACAAGGATCATTTCTTGCTCTGGGAGGCAGCTTCTGGCTGTAAGGTGAGAGAGGCCTCATTTCTCTTTCTTACTAGTCTGGATATACAGGATGATTCATTCAATGGGGTAAGTGAGAGGGAACAGTGTCTCTCCCTTACAAAACAGGAGCACAAAGAAGGTACTTGGGGCATTTCTTCTCTCATGCTCAGTAGAAGAGAAACTGAGAGGTCAGTATGGAGGTTTCATGTCTTTCTTCCCCATAGGGGCAAACAAGTTGATGGCCAACAAGTTCTCGGGGGAGAGAGGGTGTTTCCTTCCCCTCTGCCCCAGCCCTGTGAAGGAGCTGGAAGGGCCAGTCCTGCAGGACAGATGCACCACTTGCTGCTGTAATGACAACCAACTCAGCCACAGGCATCCCAGATGATTTCAGAGTGCCTGAAAGCTGTGATCAGTGCCTGTGCTATTGTCAAAACACTGCACCAAGTTCAGTCAGCCCTGCCACCCCCAGGAACCTGACTGCAGACAAGAAGAAAGCAATGCCAACAACAGAAAAGAGAAGAAAAAATACTTTCAACTACATCCATACCTATATACACACACATATATATTCCTTCTCATTATTAGATCCTCAAAATTTAAATTAAACCCTGAAATGCAAAAATATGCGTTATGCTGCAGTGAGAGAACTCCCACTTGCTTTCAGTGCCATGGTAAGGGAAGTGATGCAGGGCCAGATTCAGCTACATTGAACTGGTGCGACTTAGTGGAGGTGCTTGGGAAGACACTCTGATCCATAACAAACAAGAGCATGCTTTGGGCTGTAGGATCCAATCCCAGGATTCAGCAAGGGCTGTGCTCCCAAAGGACAACAAATAAACTGTGAAGATCATATGCAGAGACAACACAGGCTTTAATATATCAGAAAGTGCTAAGAGGCATACTTATAACATTTTCCCCCTTATCCTTTTACTAAATGTTTGCAGGTTTTTTTGCTTTGCTTTAGTGTACATTGTTGACTTCTCAGAGTGCTTATAAATAACATTATTAATACATAAGGATAATTGCTTTAAAGAGTAGCACACATTTTTCCTTTACCTTTGCCTGTACTTTGCCAGTAGGCATTGGCAGGCTCTGGAGCATGCTGTACACACAAATATTTGTGTTGATCTACTTCAATCCACAGGCAGAATGTAGCTAGGAGACAGACTATTTATCTTCCCTGCTTTTACCTTCCACTATGCTTCAAACAGACAGGGCTGCTTCCTGAGGTGTGAGGCACACCGACAGACCCCACACTTGTTTTACAAGCCCTGAGAAATAACCTCATGAGCAAATGGGCACACGAGTCCCTCTGACAGGAGGGCTCTGGACAAGCTGGTGTTTGCCTCTCTGTTGCTTGCCCATTTCCCAAGGTGGGCACAATCTGCATTTGTATTAATACCTGTATGGCTTTGTAGCACCTAAATTTCCATGGCATCACAGCAACAGATCCTGTTTTACTAAAAGGCATGGACTGTGTGTTTGCACCTTAGTATTTCACATATTTCACAAATAGTGTTTCTACAGTTGTGGTCTGAGTCCTTAGCAGTGCAGATCAGCCTTGAACCATCAGGTGCCATACTGGGCTAAACTGATGTCCGACATGGACCTGCCCTGTAAGTTTTGTATTTGTATTGCACGCATCCATGTATGCACATAGAAGGTGACTTGTGTTTCAAATGTACACCTGTGCCCTTATTTACACAGTGTGTTTGTGCCACACGTGTGGTCACATTCAGTGGTACAAACGGCACCAATGGGGAGAAAGGAGGATTTCCTGCCAGAAGGACACATATTTGCCATGTTAACCAAGCTGGCCTTTCCAGTGTTCTGGTGAGGGTTTGGACTGGGGAGCATAGGAAGGATAAGCCAATCGGGCTGGTAGAGCCTCCCAGTACATGCCTGCGGGATGCCCAAAATCAGACTAGGAAAGCAGCTTTCCTTTCATAGTTTCTGGAGGCTTTTTCCAACACAAAGGATGAGCTGCAGGCACTCATGGTTCAATCTAAAATTAGTACTTCTGTGGGCTGAACAGCTGGGCCAGCAGGTAGGCAGTGCAGAAAGGAATTCCCTCCAGGTGTAAATGGAATAAATCATCAAGCTCAGCTCTTCCAGCTTTAGTGGCAGCTGTGAACCCAAACCACACCTACACTTTCACACTGAATTCCTCTTGCTCTGTTGGTTTTGACCCTTTATAATCTCTGAAGAAGTGTGAGCAGTGACTTAGTGCTTATTAAAAAATCTATTGATAAGTTGTTTCCTACATTCAGGTCCAGACACACGCACTCCTCACATTACAACCACACAGAAGTTACTACAGGTGTAAAACAGAACCCTGCAGAACAGAGCCACTGCAAGGGAAGCATGAGACCTGTGTCAGGTACAAGTACCACATCTTTTTGCATCTGATTCCCCCTCAAAATGGGTCAGTTTTTTTAATGAAAAGCTTTGTGTTTCACCTTACCTGAAACTCTCTAGAAGGCAGAAGCCTGTCCTTTCCTGCTTTTGCAGGACACTCTCCAAGACAACTGCATACATGAGGACCCAGCCAGCACGACAGAGCAAGACAGGGCTGAAGTGGAAGAGATGAAATATGCAGAAGGAACACACTGATCTCTGCCTAAAATGTGCATTCAGCAGCCACTTGAGGCTCAAAAAGAGACTCTTGCAGCTGCAGGTGAGTACCTTTACTTGGAGCACTTAAGGCAGCGGCAGACGGGCAGGTCTGTAGTGCAAAGAAGCAGGGCAAGCAATGAGCAGAACAGTGTCACCACCCTCAAGTGTGACCTTTTGCTCCAACACAGGCTGCTACACCAACAGAAGTCCTAATGATGAGACATTAATTCATTTGCACCACACCTAGTACGGTGCTGACCTGATTAAAGGGGAAAAGAATTGGGAAAGGATAATTTCCATAGCAAAATGAAATAAAAAAGCCAATAGGAAAAGCCCAGTTATCCAAGGAAACCAGGAACAAGTTGTTAATCCATGAAGAAATCTTCCAAGATTCTTCCAAAGGACAAAAAGAATCAATGCTAAAGGTAAATGTACCATAAATTAACTAAAATAAGTTCTTTGTTTCCATTCTCCCCAAAATATTCAAAGAAAATAAATAGCTAAATTTTGCTTTAGCCATCCAGAGTTAAATTTTCAATAATTAATGATTTTAAATTTACCTTCACTTTGCTGTTGTTTTGGATATGTTACATATTACTACTGAGTATTTTTTAGTAATTTAGGTTTGACTAAAACATAAAAATGACATTCTACAAGAGTAGAACTTCTCTGCCTAAGACTCTTTTTGGACTCCCAGAGACAACCTGAGGACATGAAGAGACTGCAAAGTTGTTTTGAGACAGTTTTCATAAAACATGGGCATTTAGAAAGCAAAAACAAATTACTGGAAGTAATAACAGAGACTATAAATGAGACAAATAACTTGTTCTCATTCAGAAACACTGCTGCCAATACTCTAAACTATCTGCCTTTAAGTGCTGATGTCAGTGCACTGAATCTCTGGACCTCTGGATGCTGCTGCATGGGAGGTGCACTCCAGTGCTGTGCAGAAAGGCAACAACCTTTACAGAAGGCTGTAGTCTCATTTCTGACATCAGGAGCCATGAAAAGGTAAATAAGAACTGAACTGCTTTGATTGAGCAGTGCAGTACTTTTGGCTGCAGACCAATGGCCTGAGCCATGCCTCCAGCAGAAGGCATGCAGGGAGGAAAATCCAAATATCTTCTATCCAGATTTTAGTGGCATTAAGTTAAAAGGACTTCCAAACTGTGAATTACTACCACATAACAAAAGTAAGTAAGGAAAATGATCACCTGTACAGTACTAGAGAAATGTCCCAGCTGTTAGAGTCCAAAGCTAAGTTTTACTGGAGTGAATTTATGGCTGCTCATTTTTTAACTTAGGCTAGGATCATAATTACAGATGGTATTCTAACGCAAAATCCCACTGATGGGAAACAGCATTATTTGAGACTCCAGCAAAGAGTAATCAGACACCTTTGGGAAAGTAATCAGGCATCTGTGAAAGAAAACTCTGATGTCAAGAGCCCCTCACATGGGATGCTTGTTTAAGTGTTCTAAGGCATGTAGCACATTTAATGAGATAAAAAGGTTAAAGGGAGTTTTGAGTGTTTAAAAAAAAAAACAACATAAAGAGAAAGAAACAACATTTGATGTAACCAAAAGCAAAATTAAATGGGCAAGTATTGTTGCACATGGGGTACCTCCTGAAACAAGGAAATGAAACATCTTTTCCTCCTGAGTTTCCACACCTATACCTTTACTAAAGCAGGTAATGTTTTGTAAACACAGTTCTGCTTGATGGAACAACATGTGAAAGTAGCAAGGGTCTTGCAGACACAGATCCTTGAACTGGATGGACTTTTATGTAAGAATTCTGTTTGCTCCCTTTGAGCAATGTGCACTATTAAACCAATAAATAATTAGCAATCGCTCTACCACAGCTGCTTGAAAGCAGCCCAGGAGCTGCAGGAGCACAATATATGATGTGATGGAGCAACACAGTCCTGAGCCACAGAGGACAGGTCAGAGAAGAAAGGAGGCAATTTTAACAAAGATTTTCTTGTCCAAAAAGTCAGACACTGCCACAGTCACTGATAATTACAGTGTCTGGTCAATGCTTTACAAATGCATTCTTGGCTTAGAACATCTGTACAGAGAACCTCTAACTTTCCAAAACTTTACATAAATTAATATTGCAACATGGGTGAGCCCTCTTGTTAAATGATGATCTGCCTGATTTAACAGCATGATCCACTGTATAGGTTGGATCTCTGAAAGTTTCATCTTAAAAAGTATCACTGTACAAGGGTTTACTGTCAGCCTACCAGTTGCTACAATTCAATAGCTGAACAGTATTTAACCTGAATGGTGTATTTCAGAAATAAGATCTTCAAACATAATTTGTATGGTTTTTTGAAATAGCTCCAGGGTCAACTTAAAAATTAAGCTCAGCTCATGGGCTCTGATTCAGCAAAGGTCTTAGGCATATGCTTTCATTCCAGGCATACAAGCAGTCCTCAAGAGAACTGTTTTAAATCAGCTTTTGCCAATAGGAGGAAGGAATGAGATAATGGAATAAAGGAAAACTCCTCTTGTTAAACTCTGACTCTGAAAATCTGGAGTTTTCACCTGTAAGTGAAAAATTAGTCCTATTTCAAATTAGCTAAAGTATTTCACCATCTTGTATTCTGATGATTAAAAACAATGCCCCTCTCTTCATTGCCTCTTTAAAGTTAAAAAAAGTGAAAGGAGAGGAGAGTAACTGCAAAGCAAAAGGCTGGTAACATTCATACTGGTTAACAAACTGGATCCAAATGCACTGACCTAAAATAGCCTTCCCCAGAAAACTTTTTGTTAAGCAAATGCCACAAAATTTTGGAATTTTGCTAAGGAAATACTCAGGGGACAAGTATAAAGTGAGAAAGTTTTCCTCCAGTGTATCTGTAGGTTATGCTACTGGTCACAATTTTGTGACCTGAGATAGCTTTGACAGCTGAGAGGAAAGACATTCCTCTTTGGTACCAAACGTTTGCCAATGGACCACTGCAGAGCTGCATCACTTTGTGTTGATCTGAAATTCCCTAATCACCAGGGAATTCTGAAAATTATTCTGAACATTATGCAAATTGTTCTGGGCACATTTTCCTCCAAAATAAGAAAGGCTTACATAATGAATGCTACCCTGTTTTCCAGATTAGCAATACTGCCCACAGACTTAACAGAGTGTGACAGAGGAAACAAATTGCAAAAATTCACACCGACAAACAAACCCAAACTTCCCCTCCAGAGCTGCAGACCATCACAAACCATATCACCTTGCAGCAAGTAAAAGACACATTTTCATGACCTTGCCTTTTTCTACAACACACAAATCAGGAACAGGGAGGGCAGACAAGAGTCAACATGTGACAGCCATTGGTCACATTGCCGAATGCAATGTGGAAAGCATTGAGGTGCAACCAGGAGGTTTGCAGAAGAATCTGCATAAAATAAATTCGTCATGCTAAGCTTACACTCTTCTATACTTGTATGCGAGATTGTCTGGCTGGAAAGCACTCCATGCTCTCGGATCCTCAGTACTTTTGCATGAATGACACTGTATAAAGAGGAACTATATTTACTAGCTGAATAAACAATAGGTTTTGCTTTCACTCAAGTATTATGACTTCAACTCATTTTATTTATATGTCAGTAGTTCAGAATGTGCAGTGGACCAGGCACATCATCACTTTTCACCTTTGTCAAAAAAGGGGCCAGAAACATCCACATTGTTATATTTCTGGAACAGCTATATCTCATCCCTGTAACCTTTGGAGGATATACTACATCCATTTTGTGTTAGCAACACTGCGCCAACCTGTTTATTTTTAAGTTCATGAAAAAAAAGCACCTATTTTCAGTGTCCTCTGTTGCACACACAACCCAGAAAGAGACAAGCTGACAGAGCTGGTACAAAACGACTGGCTGCCCAGCTATCAGCCTCCTATAGCAAAAGCTCAAGGGAGACAGAAAGCACCAACTCCAGCATCATCCCTGCCATTAGATGGCATGCTGAATGTTGTCAGACCATGGGAAATGCATGTCCCCCACCTGAAGGTCTCTCTTGTCATAAATTCAAATTCCCAGACGGGCACAAGTACAGAGCATTATGCTACCTGAACATGATGGGAGAGGACCCATAGAGAACCTGCTCAGGAAACCAGTCCTGAGAACCAAACCATATAAACATGGACTAATGGTTGTGCTGCTCCCTTGCTCCTGTAGACTTGCTCACCTCATGATAACTAAGCCACGTGTGCTTGGTTTGGATCAAAGTCATGGTGAATCTTCCCAGTAATTCAAGTGCTCCTTTGGTCTCAACAGTTCCAAATTCAAGATCAGCCCATTAACTATAGACCTTAGTATTTGTAATGCGCTGACAAAATTGCAGGTTTCAGTTATTTATTATGGTGGTGAAAATCACCCAAGGATTCTTTATAATTCTATAAACGATCCAGCAAGTGAGGAATATGCAGGAGTGTGGCCAAAGCAGTTAAATCTTCTTGAATGTTATACCAGATGTACCTTGGCTGCACTCAAAATAAAAACTAGTCACTTTTGTCACTTTTAACATAATGTAACCCATTAACTTTCATCACTGTTCTGGGTAAATAATATGTACAGAGGATATAACTAAAGAAATTACTGACACATGTTGCTGTTACAACACCGACTGAAAACTACAGGCCAGAGCATCTGAGCATAGCAGGAGATCTCCTTCTCACTTCTGATGTAAATTCTCTGTCCCAAGGCTGCCTTTAAAGCACATGAGGTTTGTGTACGTGTATATTATATATATATAAATAAGCACGCTCAGAGAATAACGAGCCCTGAGAAATACACTCTCTCAGTACTCTCTTGGGAGGGTGAGGTTGCTGAATGCAGCTGTTTTCATGATTCACATCCTCTAAAATCTTTGCTTTCTGTGCCTGGCCAGGTGAAAATGCCAGGTAAAAAATGGGAAGCTTGTAAATCTGCTTAGCTGTTTCCTTCTGGCAAACTGCCCCTCTCTTCTTTACCTCTGCTGGTTAAGCACCAAGCACTTCGCAAGACTGAAGACTGTAAAGTACACGTCATTTCTTCTACCTATAAATAACACCAGTCAACACCACAAAGGCAAATAAAAGTAGTAAATTTATTTGATATTTATTTCTAGTCTTGCTTTATCCAGAACACATTTCTCTCAGAATTTCTGATGTGCTACTTCAGCCAGGGCTGCCTGGGCCAGTGTAATAGCAACCTCCCTCCCACCCCCTCCATCCAGCTCACTATCTGGTGTCTGACAGAAGTAAGTGCCAGCTGCTCTACAAAAAGGCATATGAAACACCTCAGCAAGACATTAGAAAATCATCTGCCTAAAAGGAAGAGATTCTTTTCCTCCTATCACCATTACCAACAGACTGATACGAACGTTGAATTTAAAGGTTGACAGTTCTTCAGAAGTCTTGTTACTGGAGAAATGAAACCCATAACCACAGCTGGATACTCTATTTCCATTCAAATACCCAATGCGTCAGTGCTAACGGGGCTGAATTTTTACCTCTGACCTTGGTCCTTTGGTTTTCCCTTTTTGCCAGGCATCTCCACAGCCCTACAACCAGTTGGCAGAAACAGGGACATTGCCAGTTTGAGATTCGTATTTTGTGGCTTTGAGACCCACATATTCTAAGGCTGTATTGTCATGGCACCTTGTGACAGCGAGTTCTACAGGTATTTGTAGCATAAGCAGAATTAGTTAATTCATCAACACTTATCAACAAGGAATGCCTGCACAATGTGCATTATTTCTTTGGTAGCTCACAGCTGTTCTTGACACCATTTGATGACAAAGTAGACAGAAAAAATTCTCCTACTAGTCAAGTGTATAAGTGTACAAGTCTGAAGTATAGTGTACCTTTGGAAGCTTCTGTGCCAAGCGGATTTTCCAATATGTCTGTCATATCTTGGTTCCAAGCATCCTTCACAGCAGACTTGGATACCTTCCTGTTGTTCAGGCTTTGCTGTGGCCGGAAATTATTCCTCAGGTACTCCACGGACTTGACATGGTCTTGCTGCTCAGTGGTGAAGATGGAGTAAAATGCCTCCAGCTGATCGCAGCCAGCATGGCAGGGGAGAGAAGGGACATTAATTAGAAAAACAATGTGGTGAAATCCGGGTGGCTGATAAGACAGTAAAATGTGAGGAAGTAAAATGTTGATGCCAAGACTGATAAAACTACATGGGAAGCCAGACTGCCCACTGAAATTATTGCCAACCACCTTATCTCAACACAGGGCTTATCCTGCCCAACATGGGAGAAGGCCTTCTAGAACCTGTGGATGTCTGTCATTGGCAAAGAAACATTTGTCCTTAGACCCCTTGTCTGGAAGGATTTTGTGTGTGACACAGCCTTGCCAAACCCTCCTCACTGCTGGCACTGTTTTGTTTCACAGTATCGCGTCAAGTGCTTCTAGGTCATTCCACACCAAGAGCTTTTGCCTGGATAAGGCAATGCTTCCTTATCTCCAAATACCTTATGAAGTTTAGCTGCCAGGCTAAGCTTCACAGACAGCTCGTGCAGCACTTTTAGGCACAGCTAGCATATACTCCTCTGGGAATAAGTTTCTTCTGTTGGATTCAGATCTGAGCTATTTATAAGAAAATGTATTAACCTCTAAGAAAGAACTGTAATTGGAAAACTTTTCTGTTACTTCGTATCTTAGTATTTCTTAGAAAAAAAGTCTAGTAAACTAAGGTGGAAATATCTTCAGCTAATGTTTTTCTCTATAATGTTTTTCAGCTATCAAGGTCGGTACAGCATTTGCTGCTAACCTGTTATCATTCAGGACAAGAACTAGAATTAGTTATGTTGCTGCTGGAAAGACTGAGCAAGACAGAGCAGAGAAGGAAGGAATCACTCCTGATAATGTTTGCATCACATCAATTACACATATTGATAGTATGGATTTTGGGAGCATAGAATCTGGCCCAGGACTTCAAAAAGGGACTTGAGTTACATCCATAGCTTAATGACAGCTCACTCAAACTTACACTCTTTTCATTAAGTGTGCCTGCTCTAAAAGCCCTGGAGAAGCATGTGAGCCCCAAATCTTACAATTGGAAGAATTATCACGGCAGCCTCAGTTGATAAAAAAAATCAAAGCAGTGTGTAAGAGAGCAGTTAAGCATCATCCACTGACTCATGAGGCACCTACTACCATTACTTAATTTCCCTTCAAAATGGTAATCTGAGATCCCTTCAGCACAGGGACAGCAGGGGACAAGCAGGGAGGGATGACCACCAATGACCAGTTCCCATTGCAGGCAGGGAGCTCACGTGCCACTTCCAGAGCTCAGGTGCTGCTTCCAGGCTTGCAGGTGTGGATGGTGGAATTTGAATTGTACTTTTTTTTCTGCATCTTATAGGAATGCTTTATTCCCAGGTTCTCAACACAATTCTGTTTCTGATTCTTTCAAAGAAACATCTTGAAAAATTTCAAAAACCATTTCCTAATTATTAGCAGGACGCCCTCAAAAGCATAGGAGGATGGATTAAAAAAGGGGTAAAGGGACTGACTTACACTTTTGTCTAAAAAGAAAAACCAAGCCAACAGATGATCCTGCTACACCCTTCTATAAAAGCACAGATCAAAACTCTTGTGCTTATTTACGTACCTTTTGCACTTCATGCACTGGAAGCAGTTTTGATGAAGCCAGCTAACAGGGCTTAAGGTGACTTTATAAAAGCACAAGAACTTGGGTAGTAACTACTTCTCTGAAGTCAAGTCTCTAGGCTTAGACATTAATCTGTGACATTAATTGAATTTTTAAACTTTCGGAGAGAACTTTTAAAATATTTTCTTCTGCTATGCTACCTTGGGGAGGTATAATTGCATTTTAACAACTGCCAATTCAAACATGATTTTTAACCTTCCACTTTTCATGTGTTGAAGTACATATAAGCCATTTCAACCTCACTTTCACTATAAAAATATTACCTAAAACAAATGAGATTAATTTCTCTGTAGCTGCCAGAAAAAAATTATATTCCAAGATCTGCAGTCAAGGAGCTGCAATCATGCTCTTCAAGGACTACAAAAGCTCCCGTTCAGAAGAAGAAATGAGAAGCTCTTGTAAGACTATTGTAGATACAGGGAAACCTGATCTAAAACTCTGAGTCATGCAATTACAAACTATTAAAGCCTGATTGTAGTTTTCTATGGGTTGGATATACAAATGGCAATTAAAAATACTGAAACTGTTACAAGCACAATGAGCTACTCTGAGGTATGCATTACGAGAGATAATGCCATGTTTTGGGTCATTGAATGCACTTAGCTTTACAATGCATCTGCAGGGTGACACAGCTTTTCCTGGTTTGTTGTCTAATTATAAGGGTAGATGATGATGATGGAGGACTGAGAATAAAATAGAGAAGCCTCCACAATGGACCACTTCACTACTGTCCTTTTTCCAGCAAGGTATTTTGCACAAAAGCAAGAATTTAATTGGAATAGCAACAAAGATTAAACAATATCACTGTTGTTCCCTGGGATTACAGGCTGCTTCATGGGGTTTGTGATAAAGAAGGTTAAACTATGGCAATCGATTATGTTACACTGTTTCTGTTAGAGGAACAAATAATAACCATAGCTGAGGCAGGCTCTTACACACATCTAGAGCTGCCGGGGAGGGGGGGAATACTATTATTTATTCCACATGTGTTGTAGTATCAATGAAAGTCTGTCTACACACAGAATTCCCAGCCCTTCAACCACACACACATGCACAGAGCAGCACAACGCCAAATTTTAAGGGCTTGATTTGGCGCAGTTACTTCTGTAGAGCACAGGAAAGGAGCTATGCCAGGACAAAGCACCTTTGTATCGACAGCCGAAATTGGTATTTACCATTTTATTTGCATTTGTTAAAATAGAAAAAAGAAGTGACCCACCTGATGCACACACAGGGTATAAAACTGAGCGTGGGCCAGGCCTTGCAGCCACCAAATAATAAACAGTAAACTTACTGATGTAGTGAAAAGCTACAAGGGATTGCAAGTATCCTGCAGGCAAGGACAGAATTCAAAATGATCTCAACAATCAGAGAAATAGCCTGAAAAAAACAAAGGGTCTGATTCAAACAGGACCATGTGCAGAGTCCCAGGCTCCAGCCAGAACTGGGGGCTGCCTGGAGGCACGATGGGCTCAGCTCAGCCAGAGGGCTCCAGGGAAAGCCTCCAGCAAAATGGTTCCTGCTGACCAGGAGCTGAACACAGGCAGTACTTTTGTGAAACAGGCAAAATAACACCAGGATGGGTGGCTGGAGACATGAATTGTGACATGTCCCTCAGCCTCTGGAGGGCCTCAGCTGAAGCACTGCAACTGATTTTGAACACAGACTGTCAAAAAAGGATGAAAGAGTCTATGGGAGAAGCAATGAGATCTAGAAAACAGGAAAAAAAGCCTGGAGCAAGGGTATGGCAAGTGCCTTCCGTACTTCTGAAACCTGTGAGCACAGCATCTGTCAGTCAGAATCACCCAGTGAACAGTTCATGTGCACTTTACAGAATTAGCATACGTAAAAAGTTTGCTTTCAGTGGCTTATGACAGATGAAAAAGAGGCAAGACTAAGTCCAGCAGGTTGGCTTTCTGAAGACAACAGTCTTACAATGTCAAAATACACTGAACTGCTAAACATTTGACTTCATCTAGACATTGCTTTATTAGGATAATTCTTCAAACTCCAGACATTGTGTCTATTTGCATTAAAAGCTGCTATGTGCTAATTTTTGTGCACCAGCTCTCTGAGCACATAATGGCAGCTTTACTGTGTTATAAAAGCAGTTAAGCATGGAGAATTAATGGAAAGATGTCTTTTTTAATGTAATTAGTTCAAATTACTAAATCTGAGCAGAACTGAAATCACTCACTTTACTTTGAAAAGAAAGTTTCAATTAAAAAGAATAAAAAGGAGCTCTATGTAACTATTTACACCATGGATTAATTTAATCTTAACAAAAACAATACCAAATAAATCCCTGAAAGGCAACTGGGTTTCATGTTGTACCATCTTCTCAAGACTGACGGCTCCTGTTCAGAAACAATATTACTTAAGAGAATAAAAAAGATCACCGACACTTCCTTTTTTGTCAGCAGAAACATTTGTGTTCTCCAAATTAAACTGGTGGGTTTTGAAAACCGTCTTAAGGAGGGCAAATGAGGAGATGGGTTTCACTGACAAAACAAACACACCTGATGGTAAGAAATGGGCACAGGTTTCCGAAAAACAATCCACTCCACGATCTCGCTGCAGGGAGGAGTAGTCAGGGAACCTGTGTAGCGGTAGTAGCTCCCCAGCGACGTTGGCAGAAGTTCCCTCAGCACAAAGGGATCCAGAAAGGTCTCCTTCTCTGCAGGGAAGATTGACAAGCAGGATTACACTTTTTTAAAATGTGTCTTTAAAACAGACATCACATTGCTAGGCAGCCTAACAAGGTGTAATGGCAACAACGTATTTTATCATCTATGTAATGAAAAATGGAAACCCCCTCCCAGGAAGGCTCTGCAAGAGCTGATGAGTGGTTTATTACAAGAGCAGCCAAAATGCTAGTCAGCCCCATCCCAAACACAGACCCTCCTATTATGAACGTGTGCAGGTGTGAAATGCACTTGCTACCGCACTGGTTTATGTCAGTACAGAAATAACACTGTACTCAAAGGTTCCAGCACTCAGTACATGGCTCTCCAGCTTGGTTGCAGCAAGACAGATCTCAGTGGGACACAGCCAAGCCTCAGTGGTCCTGTTCACTGCTGCCTGACCAAAATGCATCGGGCAGTGTATCCGTTCCATCTCTGCCAGAGGTGGAAAAGGATGCAGGAGCTGAGTCAAACCCTGCGTGGATTGCTGAGAGGGAGAAGGCAGAGCCATGCTGCTCAGCCAAACTTCTCTGGGAGCTGCCAGGCACATGGGCTGAGTAGCAGGGACGCAGGGCACTGCTGAAGCTCAACGTGGTTCTCGAAGCAACATCCAAGCAGTGCTTGCTCAGGCCTGCCTGCACCCACCCACGCTGCCACTGCCAGGGTGCTGCCAGAAACAGCCAACACACCACAAATAGGTTTCACAGGTAAAACTGCTACCTCTTCTCCCAAATCTGAGAAAGTCCTTTCCAGGGTCCAGCAGTCTGGGGACAAATCTTTTTTTCTCTGAGAATCTCCTTGGACAGCCTGACCTAAGCACTGGAAGCATTTACCTTCAAGTAAGAGTGACAAGCTGGTAATATTTAACACTGTGAAGAAAAATAAATAAACAAAAGGAGGGAACAGCTGCAGGCAAGGCAATTTCCCTGCCATCCCTGAGCATTTATTCTCTGCAGTTCATGTTGACTCAGAGGCTGAAGCACCCTCTCAGCCTGTGCAAAGGTGCTCACTGCCTCTGGGCAGGCTGACACGCGGGGCTCTCCCAAACATCTCTATTCCTTACTTTCGATATCCTGCATGCCTCAAACAGGAGTCCACACTTGGGCAGAGGGAATTCTTCTTTCTGTCTCACCAGAGCTGCTGAGCAAACCCACTGCCACTCACTCCCTGCCCCAAGAGAAGGGAGAAGCAGGTGGGCTGGTGATTGATACACACATCTTCCAAATAGGATGAAGTCTGCAGAATTCACTTCCAAAGCATCCCACAGTCTTCTGGAAATCTTGATCAAATCAGGAGTTGCCTAAACCTCTTAGCAGCAGTCTGATAATATTTTTTAACTCCACTGCTGCTGCATGATGCCAATGATACATACACTTCAGATATCTTCTATTTTCTGCTCAATATCAACAGGTCTGCGATGTTTTCATAGCTTTTAGCATTCCAAAATACAAGTAATTCTATTAAAGTCAAGGCAATACTGCAACCTCTTAGTGAACAATTCCTTTCCTTCCAATCCAAGTAGATTTCAACCACATCTGCATCTCCAAAAAGGAAACAAACAAATAATAATCCACATTTTTTCCTCGTCATAGCATACCTCTGCGAGAAAAAGTGTGCTTAAATAATAAATACTAAAATATATATGATTGGCCAAAGTTCAAAGAAATTTTAATCAAGAAGTCATAATCACAGCAAAAGGTCGCATTTAATTTGACTGGCTCATTTTTACACAGAAAAACTTGGTTAGAGAAACTAGAAACTCAGTCACAGGACTTGATTTCCAAATGCGGCACACAAACCTTGACACTGGATTTCTATTTCATAGCTGTCTCTATATTAGCACTCAGCACACAGTGAGCCACAATGGATCCCAAAGAGTGTTTGAATATGCCAACATCCCCTGCATTAACAGCCAATGACTACACATGAAAGACCTGGGAGGCAGAGGCACATTTTGAAAACGTTGCAGTTAAAATTAAGAATTTAACTATTTCTAACTTTTGTAACCTTTTAATTACATTGATGGAATCACTTAAGATGCTGGATAAATGCTTTGTGCAAAACCACAAATATGGTATCCCTTTATCAAAGGATGGCAGGAGAAAGAAGCTCATTTTATACTTTCAAGGATTTTTTTGTGCCATATGCTGACAATATTATATTTTAATAATTAATTGTTCATCAAAGGAAAAGATGAAGAACAGGGATGCTAAATTCAAAGTTATTCAAATTGCAAAAATGAATAATGCATGACTTTTATATTAAATACACACTGTATTAAGTAGTCTACATTTCATCCAACTCTATCTTTCATTTTTAAACATTTTGAACTACAATATGAATAATCAAGTGAAGGAAGCTTATTTAGATAGAGAAATACCTTATTTGAATGCAAACTGGAAGTATCCGACTATGATTAATTTTTGGTTATCAATTAGGGAAGGTTTTTTCCTAAGCACTTGGGAAGTATTTCTCAAGGAAAAAGTAGCTTTGCTAATACACAGTTTAAGTAGGGCAGGGTGTTCTCGATCTAATTTTTCATGGCTACAAGCAACGCTCTAAGTTTTCATTAATGAATGCCAAAGATTAAAATGAAAAAATACATATAATTGGATTAAAATGACTACTAAAATAGATGATAATCAATTGATTATGCTTCCATAATGTAACACTTTTGAAAACATATCATTCTTTTGTATTGCTTGCCATCTAGATGCATGGTGCAGAGTTTTAGAAATAGGAGTCATAAAGATCTTCCCTTGAAGCTTAAAGAAAAAGGGACTTAGAAACTCTGGTGTCTGCCTGCTATATCCTTCAAGAGCATATTGAAACAGTAAATGCCATGAAATTAAAGTTCCTAAGAGCTTGAGACAGTTTTGAAAATGGCATTTTGAAGTCATATAATTTTAAAGACTTCAATGTTAAATCAGTTATTGTTGTTGGTAAAACTGTAAGGAGAGTAATTTCCAGGCTAGGCAAGAGCATTCACTGATTATCACAGAAATATTATATATATATATATATATATACACATATACACACACGTGTGTGTATGTATATATAGTTCACCTAAATGAAAAAGAACAAGGTTGGAAATAACAACAAACCTTTCCTCACTGTCTTTTATGACCAGCTTCTGTTTCCCTTTTATGGGCATGAACTTTGTCCAGGAGGCTGGGAACAGACTGAGTGGAGTGAGGAGTTTCTAGGAGGGAGAAAGTGGAAAAGACTGGGAACTACATGATTGATGAGACAGCATTTGCTGACGAGTACTAGGAAATAACTGCCAGACAAAAGCAATAAAAGACAGCAAAGCAAATGTGTTCACCTGCAAACACCTGTGAACCACTGCAATCAATGCTGCAAAACTGACCCATGAGCCACCTACTTGCTCTCACACATAAACCAGAGCCCTGCAATGGTTTCTTCTGCTGCTCCTTGTCCTCCTCCCATCTCAGCACCTGAGCACCCAAATAGAAATATACACAACCAGGAAAGCAGAGCCCCAGAGATCTTGACCCTGAAGACAGGCCCTTGAAATACAGAGTATTCCTCTGGGAAAGAACAATAAACCTGCTGCTGCCACCGGTGCTCCCAGGTGATGCAGCAAAGAGCAGTATCAAAAATATCGCCCCACTAATGCAGACAGTTTTATCCACAGGTAACAAACAGCAATGCTTTGTTTACAGCACCAATGCTCAGAAAAACATATTCACTCTAATACCTCAAAGGTAAAAATAGCAAGCACCACAGATTCATTGTTGACCATTAAAACAATGAATGTGGCATTTAAACTACTGAGTGTTCCACAGTATGAAAGAACAATATTGTATTTCAACTCTTACGTTCACAAAAAACAATTAACTGACCCAGCTGGTAACGTATTTGACCTTCTGATACAATATTCACATCCACCTCTTGGGTCTGTCTCCCACAACAGCAACGTGAGAAGTCACACCCAGCAAATTCTTTGTTTGGGCTGAAAAATCTACCCAGCATTTTGTATGGGCAAAGGGCCATTTTCTGTACAACCTGACCCAAAGGCAGGGCAACTGCAGATCAGACACACTTTAAAAGCCTGACCTATTTACACTCTTTGTCAAGTCATCACCCTACTAGGTCTGAACTAATACCAAATTGTGCACAATAGTTTACTGAGCAGAGGAGAAAACCAGATCTTAAACCAGATACCAGCAGTGGGTCTCCACCAACTACTGCAGTTTTCACAAGCTGGTGCCAACAAATATTATACTGAAAGAGCCATCAGTTGAACATTTCGCCTTCAAGGACTTGCTAAAAATATATTCAGTCAATCACTTGATAAAGATAGACCTAAATTTTAACCAAATCACTAGAGTAAGAGGCTTCTTGAGATACGCAGGTAAACAGCACAAAATTATCTGTGATCAAAACTCTTTTAAATCTAACAGGAACTTGGATTGGACATCACAAGAAAATAACTATATGCCAAGTCCATTTATATCACATGGAATGCTTTGGGACTTTGATCATGATTTTGTGTAAGAAAACAGGAACTTGGCTGCATTGAAAACAATATCTTAAAATGAGCTTATTTCCAAAATTAACGTATGTGCGGTGCCTGATGGGTACCCAGCTACGCTTTGAATAACTGAAATCTGCAATACCAATATGAAGAGCTTTGAAAATCTCCCAAATTTGTTAAACAATGTTATTGCCAATTTCATTTTCACAATGAGCCAAGACATTCTAAAGCTTCTGCATTCAAACATTTAAAAAGCAAACACACAAAATAATCAGAAGGACACCATGTTGCACACCCATTGAGCCAGAACTTCTCAGATAAAGCAGGCAGCAAAGCACAGCCAAGGACCAGACTCACGGGGGTGATTTTAAAGATGAGATTACAAACATTATATATTACTTCAACTGAAAGGATCATCAGATGAGTGCTTGCTGTGTAAATCCTGCAGGAAGAGCAGTATCTGACAATCCGCTGTACTCAGGGTAATTCTTGTCATTTACTGTGCAATTATTTTTCTCACTTTTATTCAGGTTTTTTTTTTTTAAAAGAGCCTCTGCTGAGCAATGTAAGGAGCTGTAAGGACACAGAAAGCACAGCATGGCAGGGAGGAGGGGAATGAGATAATAACACAGTTATGCAGACTAATTTAATCTGAGACAACCAGTGAGAGGTACAAAAAGCCAGGAGGAAAGAATAAAAAAGGCAAGTCTTTTATTAACAGAAAACCATTTCCATGCCACGTGTTGGTCTAAAGCTTAATTTTTCTCACTCCCTTTCTTAAAAGAGCTTAGGAGGAAAAGGTTTAGCTGCAGAGAAGAGGTCTTAACTCTTCAAAGAAGGAAAATGTTATTCTGAACCTTTCATGCTGAAGCAGTACTGACGCAGAGCAGCTGTCGACATTTTAGAATGGGATGAGACTTCTCCAGGTTTCACAAAACCTAACCTGAGGCAAAGGTACACGAGGCTGGACAGGTAAGGAAACTAAGAAATACAGAATAAGCACCAGTGATAGGAGGAAAAAGAAACTATGACAAAGTTTAGAGGAGAGGAGGATCCCCGGAAAAAGCTGGACCCTGGCAGATGCTAAAGTGAAGGAGAAGCGCCCAGAGGAGCATGGATTGTTCACATCTGCTTCAGCAGAGCCAGAGCAAAACCACATGTCCTCAGACTTCCTCACCCCTCTTTTCTCAGCAAACATCCCCAAAACCCACCAGCATAGCACCCAGCCCTTACTCCCTGCAGATGATTTGTTCACATTCAGCATCAGCTTTAATTCTTAACTTTTAACAAGTGCAGTATTTGTTAGCTTGAATTAATTTTTTTGTGCAATCTATTAATTCTCTGTCAGCTTGCTGGTCTTTACTCAGCCGTGACCAGCACTGCTTTCTGCAGAGCAGACAGGTGAAGGACCAGAGATTTCCAACACTTCCACCATTTATTCCTTTAAATGATATAGACCCTTGCAGCTATGCACAGAGCTGCCCTACATAAAGGTCTGAACTTATCACCTCTCCTCTCATCTTCATTTCTCACTTCCCTCCTCCTCCCCTTTGCTCCGCAGCAATCGTGTCCTGGCCCCTTTCACAGGGCTACTCTGACTGTGAACACAAGAACAGATCAGAAAACAAAAGAATATATCCAGTTCATCCCTGAGGAAAAAGAAACGCTCCTCCATGTTTCTTTCTCAGCTTAATGTATCGTGCTGCTCTCAGTTTGATGGCCCTTCCTTGTTCTAAATTGAGCTGCTGCTTTCTTCAAAGTTTTACTTTCAAAGATGAGGTTTCACAGTATCACATCTCACCTTCACCCCTCTCCCCCACCCTTCTTCTCTACAACCCCATGATATTTGGTGTAGAAGGCAAACAGCTTGTCAGGCGGTGTTATGGTTAAAGTTCAAAACAAAAGAAAAAACCTGTCATGGTGCTAATAGTGTTTTCTTGTTATTATGCCTTCTGGTGTGATAGATCCACAGGGTAACTAACACTGTCTAGATTGCTTCCTTTTTAGTGCTGATTTATTTTAACATGTTATTCACTGATGTTTCACCTAGGACAACTGGAGAGATGTGCAACATATTTATTCTCTATCCTTTTTCATTATTAAAGCAGTTTTTTCCACTGTATTTTGGTAGGTTCTCCCCAGCAAGCTCAGAAACTTTAGCATTCACTTGCCTGACCACTTCTGGCCCATTTGAAGGGAGATCCAAGACTAAGTCTGTTCCATGCTAGGTTCCAGTTATAGCTTTTTAAGACTTTTTTCAAAGATCCCTTTTAAATCAACAAAGGTTCCTCTCCTCCCATCACCCCACCTCATGTTCACAAACAAGCAACACATGCCACTGACTTGCTTTGTACCTAAGCTTTTGATCTGGTAGCACTTTGATTTTCAGAGCTCACTTTTGACAAGGAAGGGAATAAGAGCCTCATTTTTGTGACATTGAGCCTTTTCTGCTGTGGTAATTTATTTGTGCTCTGCTAATAATTTTCTGCTGATCCGTGTAGATTCTTGATGACAGCCACAGAGAACAGGACAGAGTGATAAAAACATAGTTTCCATCACCTTGAAATCTTTTCCAGGGGCCTGGGGTAGTGTGGGCTGCACAGTAAAGCGGGACTGTGGTGCTGTGCAGAGCACCTGTGCCAGGCTGGGAAAAGGTGAATGTCACACAGCTTCCTGTTGCAGCGGGGATTTCTGCAACATGTATAGACAGCGAGGCCTGTAGAAAAGAAACAGGGACCGATTCTTGGTAGATGTTTCAGAGATCTTTATTTTCTAGCTGCATGGCCGGGGGACTGCCGAAGAACTCCGCAATCACGGGACCAGAGGGTCCTCCCCGCACAGGGGAACACAAAACAACCAACGGGGAACAGGATTGACCAGGGAGTAGGGAAACCCTGCAGGCCCTGCCTCTACTCCAGGGTCCCCTCCCCCTGGACCCCAAGGCAGGGGGGAGGAACCCCAACAGCCTCCAGCACTGGGTGCCACCCCAGGACTGACATCAGGGAAGAAGGCTCATTTTAATGCCTTGCAGGCAGCTGGTAAAATCAAGGAAAAGGCTTCCCTAAAAGGCTTACATACAAAATGGTACCAAAAAAGGTCAAATCAAAGACAGCAAACGTGGGAAAAGCAATGTTTCTGTGCAATAGCTCCATCCTGCCAGGTGTTCCTCTGAGACCTTGCTGGAATGTGTGGCAGACAAAGGCTTTCATAGCCATTTTAATGCAAATCAACTTATAACACAACCTGGTATTTCACAGTCCCCTATTCCCACAAGGGCACAATCATTCTCTCTGAGGCCTCACCAGATGCCTCAGCCCTCGAACAAGAGTAGCTCCTTCCTGCCCTGTCATTCTCAGCGTCACAAAGAAGGAAGAGGAGCAGAGAAGGGCTCAGGGCAGGGCACCCAGCCAAGCACATCGGCAGCAAAATGGGCAGAAGAGTCAGATGTGCAGCACCAAGACTGCCCCATTTGTGGTGCAAGCACAGCCAGGCACCAGTAAATTTTTTACCTAAGATCCAGCTTCAATTAAGAACATGCATCATCCATCCCACCAGAACCAGCATTGCTGAAGACCCTTCCCACCAGCTTTCATGATGAGAAGAGCATTTGTAGAGGAGTCAAAAAAGACCCCCAGCAATCAGAGCTGAAAGACACTGGCAAGTCAGCATCAGAAAATCCAAATTCCAACTGCTTGTACCCCATCCCTTTTCCAGGGAGGGCTGCCCAGTCCCAGGTGTCAGTCCTGGCTGGGCTCTGTGGCAGACACGCTCGCCACGTGCCCTGTGGCAGGAAAAGCAGGAGTGAGAAGAGCAGGCACCTGGCTGGCGGGAGGTGTGACAAATCCTTGGCAGAGCACAAAACCAAAAGCAATTTTAAAATCAGCAACAAGCATTTGACAGGTCCTGTGAGAGCCTCCTTGGCGTTCCCGTGCTGCTCTTTGAGGGCGGATGCAGGAGTCGGGAAGCGGTGTAGGAACATCCTGTTCAGCAGGAAGAACATGGCGCAAACCCCAAAGCCTTATCATAGATACATACATCAGTATGTTGTTTGGTACACCATGGTTCCCCTCCCAGCTAAGAAACTTTATATGGTTGCTCATGTAAAATTAAGTTTAATGTGGCATTAAGATTTTACAAAACTCTGCCTGGAGATGAGGAAACAAAGTCAACTAAGTAGCAACTATTCCTGTATTGATTTTTATGTGTATGTTTCTCTATCATTGTTACTAAGCTGGTGACACCGTGAAGGGCACAATTATTTATGTTCCATTGAATTAGTAAGTAATTCAAAACCCTGATGAAATATCAAGCAAAAATTGCTTCTGCTTCTACAGAAAGTACTTCTGACTTTGGAAATGTTTGCATATCCCTGGAAGAGCAATGTAAGAATACAAGAATTCACAGAATAAAAGGATACAAAAAATTTTTTAAAAACCCAGCTCATCACTCAGGAGTACCATCTCTCTATCTACCTGAGTGTCACCAGATCTGTCACCACTATGAGGACAGGCCAGTGTGGGAGCCCTACAGAGTGTGGTGCAGAGAGGAGTCCCCATACAGGACCAGGCCTTCTAGTAAATGACAAAACGAGGATGATGAGGGTTTGTGTGGGTGTGCCATTCCCATGTTGAAAACTGAATGCATGAGAGGAAGGAGTGACTGTTCAGCACAACCCGGGAAACATGCTCTGCCAGATGGAGGGAGGGGGACAAGAAAACTTCAACATTTGTATGTATTCTTAATTTTTACATTATATGTATGTGCCTCTGTATTGTGACAACCCCCTAAAACCAACAGGGTAATGGAAATATTTTAAAATGCAAAGAAACGTGAGGTTTCAGTTTTGCCTCCTTTTGTTGGATCCCTGCTTGATCCAACCACTTGATTCAAAAGCCACAAGAGTTTTTTCCACTGTATTTCAGCCAAAAAGTCCTTGTTGCCTCAGGGTCCCAGTTGAATACAGCCAAATGGAAGGCAGGAAGAAGCTTTTCAGATAAATTCATAAAACTATGCTCATGTAAGATGTAAGTAAATCACATCAAGAAAAGAAATGAGACCATCTGGAAGAAAACCCTCACATCTTTACTATTATTCTATATAATAACATAAAAAGAGAGATATGATACAACAATTCTTCACTGAAGCGTTCTAGCAATATTTAAGTTAAAGAGAATGAGCTCTTTCAACAACTGCTCTGCAGGAGGAAATTCCCTTACTCTAACCACCAAAAGAGCCTTAGAAAAGGCCTTTAATCAGGGCCTTTGAAACAGGAAGGAAAGCATGATTTTCCTCTTTTTCTTCCTTAATGTTTTGAAAAGGAAACAAGGTACTGAAATATGTCAAGTGATTTCCTTTACTTGAAACACTAGCAGACCTCTGTGCATTGTGTGCAAAACAAAAATAAACGCCTTTTATCCACCCAGATTTTGCTGTGGGTAAGACAGTACAGAGATGGACTGATCATTATGTGGTCAGGGAATCACAGCCTCGGGACCAAGTCACATCCTACCCAAACAATTAATTTTGGGAATGGAATAATCCTCTTAGGAGACACTGGTGTGATTATCAAGGAGTGGCTGTTTTATCTTCAAGGAGCAAGAGAGGGAGCAGAAAAACCTGATGAGGTGGCTAAAACACTGTGGGCTGGCAGGGGGTTGGGAGTCTTGGAACAGAAAGTAGATAAAGAACAAAACTAAAAAGAGATCCCAGTCCAGTTAAATGGCAGCTTGGCTGCACTGTCAAATTAAACAGACACTGAAAAAAACCTTGCAGCCTAATGCATCCCAGCGTTGCTTTTGCTGGCCTGTTTTGTTACCCAGTGGGAGCAAGGTAATAACTTCTATTTTTGTGGAAAACAGCACCAGTTTTTCAGCTCAGTGTGTTGTTTTTATTTCATGGCAGAACACTGCAATTTATAAGCAGCAAAACCTAAGGAAAATTCTCTAAATGAAGGACTTTATGGCATGTTATCATTTAACCCCCTTTTTCACTGTGTTTGGATTTATTGGCCTTCCTAGTTGCAATGTTAAATGATTCTGAAAGTAGAACAATTAATCCAAAATCCTATTTGTTTTAATTTAACACTGTCAACTAGTTTTAAGTTTGCAGTCAAGAGAAAAAAAGTATCTGTTAAGCTCTACAGCACCAGCTAATGTCTAAAGACAATCCTTAGAAAAGGTGCAAAGCTGTTTTATCACAGCACTATAGATGGAACGGAAATTTATTATTGTACTGAGCACCATTCCAGTAGATGCCTTTTGAATTACAATGAGATTATTAAAACTTTACAAATCATTATTTTAAAACCTGACAAGAGTACTTTGGGAACTAGAGCATCTTGATGTCATTGCTGATGATGCATTACCTGTGGTAAGGCTTCAGGAAAATTCCTAAGTAAAAAATTGGTTATAAAAGTATAAAATATATTAATATTTATTTCAGTACCTGCTGTAAGTTCAAGGATAATAGGTATATGCATCAGAACAGCTGAATGATCGTATTTATGCTAGCATCAGAAAGATGTTCATCTGCTGCAAAGTCTAATTAATTTTCATAGATAGTTAATTTTCTGTTTCATTATCAGCTCCCTAAATTTGAAAGACAAATAATTTATAAACAAATAGAAACTTCAGAGAGGTGTAGTTTTAGAGCAAACAGAAGATAAATAACAGAGTGAAGTATCCAGGCTGCCTTCGAAGTTCTAATACGAATGATAGATTGCAGAAAGTTGTGATTGATAACTTACGCATTCTGGAGCACTGACTGAAAAGAAACAAATTGTTTACTGCTCACCCCAACCCATTCTCAGGTAACAAATGACTCTCATCTTTACCAATCAAATAATTGCTGTGATGCCCTTAAACATCGGTGAATGAGGAATGTGTGGGCTCATCGTGTCCTTCCAGGGGTGACCTGATCCCTTAAGGACAATATTCCTGCCCCTCTCCCCCTCCCAACAAGTAGAAAGTTTAAGCAGCTACTTACCATGATGTACAACGCCCTTCAATCCATGGATAATGGGATCCAGTGCTGAATTGTCCCTCTGACTGACCTACATGCAAAGCATAGAGCATTGGTTACACCTACTCTGGCATCAGGCAGAACAGTCTCAGTTTAGTCTTCTAAAGAGAAAAAAAAAGATGTTATCTAACAAACTGCTTAGTACTCAAATTTACAATGGCTCTTCACCAAATGGCAAAGGGATATGGTGTAACAAAATAAAGTGAGGAAGGTTAAATTAAAAAAAAAGCACATCCTCTGCATTCTTTAAAACATTAACCACATTATCAGCCCTGCAAAGCCTAAAAACACGGGGCTGATTTTTCTCCATCTACTTCTGCCTTCATAGAGGAAAACTGCTTCGTAGAAGAAGTCATCTCAGACCAGTTCATTCCTTACCCACACAGCCATAAATCTGGTGCTGCCACTGCAGTCAGTGAAGCTGGACCACTTTCAGCCCTAATGGAGTTGGGCCTTAGCATCTCATTGCTATTAATATTTTTAAGTTTATTTCATTTAGTGTCACTTGGACAAAGGAAAGGCAATAAAGCTCTCTGAGAGGACCTAGAAAAAAAATCATCAATTTTTGACAGTGCAACTGCCTGCACTGCCAGACCAAAACCTGCAACGTTCCTTCTATCACTCAGAAATTCCCACGTCTTCCTCAACAGTGAGATCCAGCAGCAGAGAGAGGAGGGAAAGGCAGCAGGAAGGATTAACCCTGTTGAGCTCCATGACTTCCAAATTAAATCCATCACTTCAGTCACTTACTTGCACACAGCCAAGGAATTTACAACCAATAATGCAATTTTGTTTTTTAACCTTTTGCCTCTTCAGAGGTATTGTAGGAATAACTCACAATTTCTGTGAACTTATTCCATTATTTAAGATACTTGCCAATTTACTTTTAGGAGATAAATACTGCCATGTATCTAATTGATGGGGTACATTCTTCCTTTTTTTCCCACCAGTCAGCTTCAGAACGTGAGCAGTATTGATAATTTCTGGATGGACAGCTCCTAATGGGCAACATATCAGATGCAAAAGAGCTGTTTTGTATTTTACTGCTTGCTGATGACCTCCATGTCATGAGGAAAAACAGAGTTTAATCACATTATGGCTGTGTATTAATGTATTTGGAAAGGAGTGGAGACAAAAGAAGAAAACCCTGAGAAAGGACCTTGTGCCCAGCAGGGAACACACTGATGTGTGAAGGGCAGAACCAGCTTGGAGCTGTTCCTAGGAGGAGGACAACAGTGACCACAGCACATCCAAAAAAAGTGCTGTAAAAATATCACAAATTTTAATGATCTGACAAGAAAACTGGAGTCCACTGCCCAAGTTTTGCAAGCACAAGCACCTCTCATCTTGTCCCTCTTCCCCATAACTAACTAGGAATCTTAGAAACCTCATTATCTTCTCAGCCAACTGCATAGAGATAAACCACAACAAACCACTTTTCTGTTTTCTGTTTACTTGCCCTTTGAACTACTCTGCTGTGTTCAGGACACATTCTTATTCACTTCTCTAGAGACAAAATGGTTTGGTGTTGTAAATGGAAATTGAAAATCTTTTCCTCATCACAGTACTCCAGAACTTGCAATGATCATCTAGGGCAAGAAATGCAATAAAATTATCAAAGCAGCAAAAGCAGCTTTGAAATATATACAGCTCAGATGTTACTGGACCATAACACCACTAGCCCTGAAGGCTGCAAGCTCTTTGAAGCGTGAACTTTTATATGCCCAAAGGGGTGCTCTGCACACTTTGGATCTTGTATAAATAAGAATCACAGGACAGTGGACCCAATGACGCACTTTGTAGGTTCTGTCTGGCATCTGACAAATCAAAAAGAAACACTAAAAACACAGAGCCTGTTGTGAGACACATTCCTGCATCTTTTCCATTTATCCAGGTTTCTCTAACCATGGGCACCATTGAAAAATAAATCATTAAAATGCTACCAGCATTTAAGTACAAGAATGCAAGAAAATCTTGCTCTGGACTTTAACAATGTTTTAGTTATCGCTGCCTAACCATAAGTGGTAAAGAGTTTCATTTTGTTTACTTTGGTTCTATTTCTGGTGACAGCTGCAATCAGTTTGAAGAAAGCAAATAGACAGAAAGAATCATAAAGGTTAGAACTGTTCCTTTCGGGATTTTGTGTCGAAGTAGATCAATCACTAACCTCAGCCCTGGCAGCGCCCCTTTAATCTGCTGAGGTGGCGTGGCTGTATAGATGCAGCCATGCAGCCTCTCTGATACCATATTCTGCCAACGTGCTGTGTTCTTCAACAGCGCAAAACCAACAGGCATGGGATTTTTATGGGGGCCGGAAGGCAAATGCTCCATGCACCTGTAATCTTGTTTTCTCCAGAGGTATGGGGAGTGGGATCTTGTGTTTCTTTAAAAAATATATTCAAACAAGTACCACTCGCAGAGATGTCAGTTCAGACCTGCAGGGGATAAAGCTTTCTTTTCCTTCCAGATGCTTTCCCTCTTTTTACCTTACATTCATACACAGTTCTCTCATACTTCAGTACAACTGTTTCAGGATCTTGGCAAGACCATTAGAAAAGTGGCCAAAAGTTTTCTCATTTTGTGGAACGGTTCAGACTTCAGAACAGAAGTTTTGTTACATTTTTTCCTTCTTCAAATTCTAAAACAACCCAAAAAAATGCACCTTGAATTTCATCTCTCTCTCTCTTTATTTTTTCACTTCTTCGTATCCTTTTTCTGCCCGTGTTCCAAGAGGAAAGGAGGTTTCCGAAACCCAAAATGCCAAGTTCTATCCCCATTGCTGTATGTCTCTGGTTTAACTGGCCTTCAGCTACCATGCTGGTTGAGATCAGAGATTCACCCATACAAGAATCCTGTCTCTGAGAACAGCTGATACTTAAAAGAAAGAAGGGCAGAAAAAAAAGCAAAAGGAAAAAAGGACAAAAATCTCTAGAATAAGAAGTGCCCTTCTGATCTACTTTATTACTCCATGTCATGAAGCTTGAGCTTATATCCTCCTACAAACTGTTTCTAACTTTCTTTGTTATATGTGTTCCAGACATGTATTTTTTTATTATCTTATGAACATATCCTGAAGGAAAACAGCAATGAATTCTTCAGATTGACTTTACATTCCACATTTCTGCTGATACCTTGGAGAATTAGAGAAAGATCACACATCTGTAACTGGATCTGGGCGCTTTGGCTTCACCCAGCATATGCCTACCTAAGCTGGGCAAAGCTTTTCTTTTCCTGTGAGTGAAGAGCCATGAGTTTCCCCCTACTTCTTCAAGACCTTACTGGAAGAAACACCAAGAATGACAATTTCTCAAGCCACAGGAATTCCAGGCACAAACACAAAACTATGATGATGCAGAGTGAGTATTAACAGACAGATGGAAAAGCATCCTGAAATTGCCCTAAAATAGCCACAGTACCACTACTACAAATGTTGTTTCCTGTACAAGATGTTTTTGCTCAAGACTGACTAACACTCTATAGGTCTTCAGTAAACAGATTAAATAATGTTTGTGTGCATCATTTATAATTGAAAAATGCCTGTAATCCTCTTGAGCAGAAATGAATAGGTAACTATCATGCTAAGCAATGGAAAAACAAACACAGAGGTATCATTAAGCAGTTTCCTGTGCTAACAGAGTTCTCACCATAGGGTAAATATGTGATGAACATGACATGAAGAAGCAAAATCTCTTGTTTATTGTACCCTTTGGGTGACTTCAATACCCGGTGCACATGCCATTCTGAATAGAAAGAGTGGCTTGATGTTAATGCAATAAACAAACCAAATATTTGCAATATGGGAAAAGGCAAGGCACAAGTGACCCCATTCTGCAGTCATAAACCAGCTATGTTCTTCACGTGAAGCATTGTGGAAATCATACTCTAGACAGGTTACATTAACTTACAGTTCCTGCATCGGATGCAGCGACTGAGAAATTACTGCTTCTTCAGTGAACAAGGCTGATCAGTCATGAACTCTATTGACAGCAGGGTTAACGCCTCTCAGCAGCACAGTGTGTTGTCCCTGTGCTTGAAAGTGCTCTTTCTATAGCTGTACCCTTGAAGGCAGGCCAGGGAGCTCAGCCTCTACTCAGGATAACATTAATACTCCAAAGAGAACAGTTCCAGCGACTGAGCAGAGCAGGAATGTGACCAGAGGACAGACCAGAGAACCTCAGCCAGGCTGACCATGCTAGTACAGACACCAAGCTCAGCATGTCCTCATGAGTTAAAAAACACCAACCCATTCTCATTCTCTATCACTCACTGTAGAGCAGACAAAGCTCTCTGTTCATCTGATTATTTTATAGGACAAACTCAGAACCTCCTGAAGACAATGATTTATCAAAACTCAGAAGACTTGTAAAGTGTTAAAATCTATACCATAAAATCCATATACCACATGCTATAAAATTAAAGCCATATGCTAAAGCAACGTAAGTAATCCATGACCTGTCCTTCTGGTGGAAACAGTTCTATAAAGCTGAAAAAAAAAGATCTCAGCAAAAATACTGATCTTACCATGCTTATTTTAGAAACACTGAAAAATAAAACCAGGGAAACCCTCAAATACACACTGAGGCAGTTAGAGAGACCACACAGCAACACCAGACCTTAACTCTAAGACCCTTTACCAAAGGGCCAGACACCCCCCAGTGTCCAAAGCTCCAGGCAGCCTCTCTGAAACCCAGATTATCTTCCCACCAACCAAGGACGTCTGGAGGGAGTACCACAAAGCCCTCTAATGATCACTGGTACCATCTACCTTGTGAGAAGTAGGTGAATATTAATTATTTGAACAAATCAGGAGTAAGGAATACACTTTCCTTTTAAAAATAAGTTTCAATAGATGTGTGGAAGAAAAGGGTGTGGAGAAAAAAGAACTGAAGAAAACCCACCTATTTGGGTTGATATACAAATAAAAAATTTGGGTTGAAAATAGAAATTTCTCTTTCATTTCCACCTTAAAAGTATCTGGCATTTGGACATTAAACTGTCATACATTTGCAGCAACTGCTTTCAAGCTCATTAAATGGGCTCACAGACAGTATTGCAAAGCATCTCAAAGTGAAGGAGAATGCCACAGACGGCTATATTGAAAGGTGAAATGACATGCATTCTGTGCAAGGCAGAGGAAAATGAATGGCAACAATTTTGTGATACAGTACCTGTGCCTTTCCCCTCCAAATAGTCATATAATTTACTTTTCTCTCCCACTGCAACATTTGGCCCTTGACTTGGAAACTAAATCTTCAATCTATCAAGCCTTACCCATCTGCTAAGTAAAATGGCCAAGAAAATCTGCATGCCTTGAATTCGATATAGCCAGCTGTTCCCAGAGTGCTGAGCATTAACATCCAGAGACCATCCTCTCATGCTGCAAAGGACGGTGTCTGCCAAGGATGAATGACTTCATACTTAACCATGGCAGCTGAAGCCAGTGACAGTGGCTGACATAGAAGGATGCCAATATTATATTCCCCCAACCATGTGTCTTCAGCTCCTATACAGCCTGCAGTTAAGATATACAACTCACCACCCAAAAAACCTAAGTCTCCAAGCACTCTGTACAAACAACTAAGAAGAAAAAGAAAACTATTATAAATTAACTAGGTTGCAGAGATTACATTTTCCTGTAGGGTTTCAGGACAATCACCATGGTTAAACAATTTATTCTTCTATCAGCTCAGTGGTGTTGGACAGATGCCAGTCCCAAATCTCTATGGGAAAGGACCTGATTTTCAGTGGTTTAGAACAGAAATTAGAGGAATCCCATTAATGCAAACACTGCACCACACAGTATGTATTTTAACATCACAGAAACAGGATTTAAAGAATCCAAGATAATCACTATCAAAAGAAACACTCTTTTCTCAGTAAAGGGAAAGCACTAGGGATATTGCTTGTGAAGCTCTTCAAATCCGTGTCTTCAGGGCCAAATAATTTCAGGGCTAGCTATCAGCTTGGGTACGCCCTACTCCCAATCCTTCTGAACAACAATGGTTTAACCTGCATCAGCCTGCAGCACTTGGAAAGGACATCCTGGCCTTGTGGTCCACACCCTTCTGCTCTGGACTAACTCCATTGTCCCACCTCTTGCTTCTCTCCCTTTTGAAGCCCACACTGTAAAATCTGACTGTGTATAAATATCTGGTGTCTTAAACATTACTGAATAAAAGGAAGTGAAAGATTTCAGCCGGATCTGGAATGTGGATGAACAGATATGAAAAGTTTACATGTGCTTTGCTTTGAAATAAAGTAGGAAATATTTATCTGGAGCTTTCCAGGAGAACTGATGGGTGAGAAGGGATACTGGTTGATACAATAGCACACTGAGCTATCTGTGAAGCCAAAAAAATGCTTACAGAGCTCCCGACATAATGATAAGCTAGATTTGGTGCTCTAAGTTTTTCACCTTCACAAGCATTAAATGATCCAAGAATGATATATTCCTGCTCCTCCACAGACGATATTTTCTTCCATCTCCCCCATATAAGCTATAATTACACATCTCCCATATGAGCTGATGCAAAAGGACAAATCTGGCCAAAAGCCTGCAGCCTGACAGAGGTGAGCAGGGAGGCAGAAGGCATTTGCTGTGTAATGAATGGACTGCCCAAAGTAAGTATCCTGCAGAATACATTTGTAAGGGAAAACAAGAAATGGAAACAGCCCCCTCAATACTTCAAGTTTCTACTCATGTGTAGAATCAGAGAGAATAACAGGTACCCAGGCAAGATGTGACACTGAACCTTATGGTGGCACATGCACTATTTCACACAGATATTACCATGACCTCTGATTTCTATAAAAACGTGCATTAGAGCTGATTTTGCCTCTGCCTACAGCAACTGGTTTCAGGTTTAGGGATTTGAAGGCAAACTCTGTTGCATTAAATTTGGGTTTTGGCCTTCAGGTATCCTGCTATGAATGAAAATATACTGAAGTCATAGAGGTGAATATGCTGGAGAAGGGGGTGTTCCTAAATGTCTCATTCACTATGTTGTTTGAAGAGAAGGGAAAAAAAAAAGTTAATGAGTCTTCCAATGATTATTTTAAATAGAGTAATGGGTGTGCATTGATCCTTCTAGCTAATTCCACTTAAAATAATACATCATTCTGACCAAAATCTTGCTAGTGATATATTAACTTCATATTTTACTACAGCTTTGGAGGGTATCTACTAGCAGGGTATATTAACTAGCAGTGCCAAAGAGGAAGCTGCATTTTTTCCTTTACTTTTTTGAAGTCCAAAATGGTTTTAAAAGCTATTGAACTAACTTTGGGGTCAGGCGTTCTGGCTGTCCCTCATCTTTGGTTGAGCGCAATGAAACTGTTTGCAACCACTGCTCCTCCCAGCCTTTAACTCAGCCCTGACATCACTTTGTACCTGCTGCCTCTGGACCTGAGTTAGCTACAGACATCCTGGGACAGGGATGGGACAAACTAGGCTATAGATCAGCAACTTCCCCTACCATTATATCCAGTAGGAATGCTTGAAAATACAAGCAGCATAAATAGTCACTTTTACCACAGGCTGGCTGAAATACCAGTGTCATAAAAAGAGCAAAGCACTGGCTACCAGAGAAGAACATTGAGCAGAATCTGCGTGTTGGTGCAATGCCCTGACACAAGAGACTGCCTCAAAAAAAGCGCAAGACCATGAAACTCCGAGGTAGAGTTAAGTCTGCTTAATAACTCAGCTCAGAGTGCTCTGTGTTTGTGCACACTGAGTTCCTTTGTTAGCAGAGAGGAACACTGATCGTGCATTGTAACCCACTGGCAGCAGCTGATTGGAACACCAGGCTGAGGAACATGCTGCATCTCCCTTCTACAGCATTTCCTTCATTCACTATCACAAGATTTGCAACCGGCGCCATGGTAAGAAACAACAATATTTTCCTTTCTTTTTGTAAGGCACTCTTTTGATCAAACTTTGACTTACTCCACTGCTTAATTAATTAATTAATACAATATTAATTAATTAATTTCCCCAAAGCATTCTTGCACAAACACAGCTAATTTACTGCAAGGCAATAGCACATTCGATTAACAAATTACTGAAAGATCTTAATACACATATATCTAAGGAAAAACAAAAAAATATGTACAGCCCAAAAGCACAATCTGATTAGAGAAATAGAATATCTCAGATACAAAGTTCTGTAAAAGACAAAAATGTAATTTCAACACAGAGGAGAGGCAGCTTCAGTGGCAGCTTCTCAAAGCTGGGAAAGCTTGATTGATAGACTTTACCATCTGCAGCTGCACAAAAAAGGGCTACAGTAGCTGCAAGTTTATTTAAAGCAATTTCAGTGCACTGAGCCTACTTGTTCTTTGAGAAAATAATATGATTTCTTCATAGAGCATAGAGTCTACTTATTTAAGCAGCAGTGTGCAAGATCTCTCAATCCTACCAGCAGTTCAGCTGGAAAAATGGCACACCAGGGGGTAACATTTTATCAGGATGGAGGCTATTTGATAAAAACTGCCATCAGGTATAAACTGTTCTCATCATCTGAATTTAAAAAAAAATTTTAAAGGTTAAAAAAAAAAAGAGTTGAGTCTCTTTTAGAGTTTTCGCAATTTGCTCAATTTACAGTTTTTAGGTAAAAATAATCATTTTGACCTAAGTAGGGAGGAAAACAAAATGGTGTAATGAAAAAATATAACAAGCACTACAGCCAGATCATCTTACAACAGCCACTCCTTGATGTACAGCTTCACACATTTGGAGAGGCTAAACTCAAAACTGTGAAACCACAAATGGAAGCTAGCTCTCATTTTCTTCTGCTCCTGGCTTGAATTTGGTACAAAATTGTGTAAGTGAGAAAAAAATAACTCCAGTTTTTTGTTTTTTTTTTAAATGAAAATAAAGCAATGAAGTCTGATGGCTAAACAGGAAAATTTCCTGGGCAAAATGCAAAGGCTGGAAAGGAACAGCTCAGATGGACATCTGGAACTCCAGCACTTTGCAAAGGTTTAATTTAATTGCTCCAGCTAAGCTTGCCTGGGATGCAGCAGAGATTTCCAGCCTTTCTCTCTTTTCCAGCCAACACAAAGAATCTTGATGAGAGGGGTCACATCCATCACTCCCTTAAAATGAAGAAAAGGAATCGTCTCAGCTACCCAACATCTTTCATTCATTCTACAAGAAAAGTCCTGTCTTCTTCTCTCCCAGCACAGCCCTGGGCTCCCTCCAGCCAGAGAGTACAGATGATTCAAGCCAGCATCTATGAGTCACAAACACAGAGGATGCAGAAATGTCAATTAAGTTACACAGTCACTTCCCTAATGACAACCACACCTCAGTTCAGAATTAAATTAGAAATCCAGTGAAAACAAATTATTGTAGGGCAGATTTTTTTTTTTTATCTTATGCTTTGAAAAATCAAATTCCAACACAGTTTGTTTGCTGTTCCTTTTATCTCATTTCTAAGGAGGTTGGTGTGAACTGGCCTCCCAAAACTGCAGCAGGAATTTTTTGCTACACCAAATTCCCCATTTCTAATGCAGCAGCCATTGGCTGGGAGGGCTCTCAGGCTTACAGGCATCTTTGTGGTACAAGGACAAAATGTTAAACCACTGCTTTTCATTAATACCTTCCAGCACAAAAGGACAACTATGATGCAGTCTTGTATTTATAATTTTCTTTCAAGCAAGTTCTTCCATATTTACATATATTTTTGTAAATTTGCAGTATCATATAGTTCTTGCAGGTGTGTGCAGCTTTGCAAAATACTAAGAATGTGCATAGCTCAGTGCTCATAGTACCTAAAGCAGAAAGCACCTACTAATCCCCAGAGTTTCCTCACTTCTGCCTCCACTTTTATGTCTGAGTTGCCTCCCTCTCCCATCACCCACCTGCTACATCCTCCTTACTGTCTCCTTCCACCCAGGGAGCTGTTTCTGTCTCCTCAAATGTTACAGCATCCTCCCTTCCCAAACTGTTCCACATACCCCCTTAAGCATCCTTCCACAGCTCTCCCACCTTTTCCTCTCCACCTCCTGCCTCTCCAAGGAAGTTCCTCTGCTCTTCCACCCCCTGAGATGATCATGGAGACAGGAGAAAGAAGCAGGTTTGGCTACTGTGTTGCTTTTGCTCAGCCTGGTTTTTGGTATTGGGGGGGCCACAGAGGTGTGGCTTTTGTGAGAAGCTGCTGGAAGCTTCCACCATGTCCGGCAGAGTCAGTCCCTGCTGGCTCTGAAGATGGACATGCTGCTGGCCAAAGCTGGGCCAATTAGAGATGATGGGAATGCCTCTGTGATAACATACTTAAGAAGGAAATCAAAACAAAGTGGGACACAGTTTTTTCCTAGCCAGGGAGGAGGAGGAGGTGAGAGCATGTGAGGGGAACAACATGGACACACCAAGGTCAGTGGAGAAGGAGGGGCAGGAGGCGCTCCAGGTGCCAGAGACGAGACTCCTCTGCAGGCCATGGTGAGGACCATGGTGAAGCAGCTGTGCCCCTGCAGCCCATGGGGATCCATGGGGGATGCAGAGATCCATCCACAGCCCATGGGGATCCATGGGGGATGCAGAGATCCATCCACAGCCCCTGGGGATCCACGGGGGATGCAGAGATTCATCCACAGCCCATGGGGATCCACGGGGGATGCAGAGATTCATCCACAGCCCATGGGGATCCACAGGGGATGCAGAGATCCATCCACAGCCCATGGGGATCCATGGGGGATGCAGAGATCCATCCACAGCCCATGGGGATCCATGGGGGATGCAGAGATCCATCCACAGCCCCTGGGGATCCACAGGGGATGCAGAGATCCATCCACAGCCCATGGGGATCCACGGGGGATGCAGAGATCCATCCACAGCCCATGGGGATCCACGGGGGATGCAGAGATCCATCCACAGCCCCTGGGGATCCACGGGGGATGCAGAGATCCATCCACAGCCCCTGGGGATCCACGGGGGATGCAGAGATCCATCCACAGCCCATGGGGGAGGTGCCTGTGCCAGAGCAGGTGGATGCCTGGAGCAGGCTGTGATCCAGTGGGAGACCCGGTGGAGAGAGGGGGCCCCTGCTTCCAGGCTGGAGCAGCCTGGCCTTGGAGGACTGCACCCCGTGAAGAGTAACCCACACCGCAGCAGTTCTGGGAGGACTGTTTGCCCGTGGGAGGGACTCACGTTTCAGCAGTTTGGGGAGGACTGCTGCTCGTGGGATTTGGAGCCACGCTGGAGAAGTTCACAGGGAACTGTCTGCTGTGGGAGGGACCCCACGGTCTCACAGGGGAAGGACTCCCCTCCCTGAGCAGTGGAAGAAAACCTCGGGTGATGAACTGACCAAACCCCCATGCCCTGTCTCCCTGCACTGTCGGTGGGAAGGAGGGAGGGGCTGGGGGAAGAAAAGGTGTTTTAAGGGCTTATGTTACTTCTCATTATCCTCCTCTCTGTTAGTAATAAATTCACTTTGTACCTTTAAGTTGAGCCTGTTTTGCCCTTGGAGTGTTTTCTCCCAGTCCTTAACTCATGAATGCTTCGTTAATTTTTTTCTCTCCTCTGCCCAGCTGTGGCAGGGGAGGGTGAGCGAGCGGTTTTTGTGGTTGCCTGGGATTTGGCCAGCATCTAACCACGACAGCTACTGAGGATGGTCAGTGGGTTTGTCCAGGGGAAACCTGGATGCCAACAGACAGGGTGCCAAGCGTACCAGCTGCAGGACTGCCAAGGGCTCCAGAGCCAGTGGGAATGAAGTGTGGGTGCACCAAGAGCCAGTCACAGGGCTGTCACTGGGCAGTCATAGCAGCAGAACTCCAAGAAGCAGGTGAGAGAAATGACACAGTCCATCTCAATCTTCTTCAAGCCACTGAATTAAGAGTGGCAGGATCTGGCCTGCATTTTTTTTTCTCAACTGCTTCTAAAGTGCTCAAGTTCCTGCAGCAACAGAAGAACAGCTCAACCCCTCTGTTTCACCTGGTGTAACACTAGACAAAACCAGTGAGGATCATATGTCAAGATGTTTACTTTTCACTTGGTTAGCATGACCCAACAACTCACTCAATTCCTTAAAAAAAACATTTCAACAAGTATCATGGCTCATGTTTAGAAGAAATGGGGAAATTTTGTGCAGACAAACAGCACTTAGAACACAAGTGCATTAAAAGCCTGGCAAACGTTCAGTTTGTGGCAGCAGTTTCTTCCTCTTGAAATACAAAGAAATACAAAAACTAACATGACGTGTGCTTGTTTCAAGATGTTCTACATTTCAGCAGTGGCAAAGTGAATGCTATTCAATCACTGTGATAGTCTTAAAGCCACAGAACTCCTCAGGATGCTCTAGCCTTCATGCCTCTGCTCCACAGGCTTCTTACGGCTTTCCTGTGCTCCTGTGGCGCATGACCCATCTGTGGAGGGCATTTTCAAGCTCTGTCTCTGGTCAGGAAGCCCTCCTCCTACACTGGGTATAACTTCAAAATTGCCAAAATCTAAAAATCTCAGGGAAAGTTATGAGAAAAGAAATAAAATACAACTGAACAAGATTTGAAACAAAACTTAAATCAGGGTTAGAACAAAAGGTGCTCTTTGAACAAGTCTAGCCTGACACAGAAGGGTGAAGATTTTTCCTGCAGGTGAATGTACACAGGAATGCTCTCAGGAAGATTCTTCCATCTCCTCTCCTCCTCTCTGAATCTGCTTGCCAGAAAATCTGGCTGTTAATTTGAGGTGTTCCCTTATGTTTCCTTATTCTTTTTTCTTTCTTCTCGCACCCAGCACTGTAACTCCTGGCTGTCCACAGCTCATGAACACTGCTTATGATCTGATCACCAGTGCTGTGGTAGGTCAGCTGGACCATCCAGGCTCCTGGCACTTGCTTTGCCACAGCCCCAGTTTTGGTGTCGACCTCTAGAAAAGTCTCTTATCTCTCTTCTTAAAACCTGTCAGGCTGCATGGTCTCTTGATGTCACCACCCTCATACAACCACCTGCAACTGACATCCCAACCTGCATTAGGTTTTTCCCTGCCAAAAGCCTGATTGGTATGGAGGGAGCTAAAGAGCCAACACTCTGTGAAGGCAATCCACAGAGGACTGGCACTGAGGGAGATCTTCACTGCCACCAGGCTGCACAGCCAATCCTATCCAAAATGCCTGAGACCCAACACAGTCAGAATTCCAGCCCAGCTGTAACAAGCACACAAGGAGCATGGCACTGCTGGCTGCTGTGAGGATGAGAGGCTTTCCAGAGAAACACCACTGCCCAGAAGCTTCATGCTGGAGCATCCCATGTTCCCTGGAGTCTGATCAGTACCCCCAGCACACTAGTAGGATGCACCTGCACTTGCAGCTCTCTTTACACTCAGATTTTAAGGGGGACAGCAAATATTTTAATATTTGGCATGATAACGAAGGTATAAAAAATCTCCTATTTTTAGGGGCAAGACACTATATGTCTCAGTTATATATCTCAGATACAATGCAAGCATTAATGAAGGAAGGAAGGAAGGAAGAGGGCACTTTCTAAAAGGCAGACATAGGCTGGGCACTTAGGGCACAAATGCAGCATTTAAAAAAAAATGCTTCTGATACAAGAACATCTGAGAGAGATAATCTCCACAGCTCAGCATGAATTTATACAGTCTTTCAACAAGTCCATTAGACAGGTGTGGTAGCAGCCAGCTGTACAGCATCCACAGACCAAGTTTCTCTAAAACCTGAGTGCCCATATGGCCCTGCAGCATACTGAGGTGGTGCCACCTACCCAGGCATCACCCTCCTCTCCCACCACAATCTGTCCATAGAGAGGGATCGCTATCAGCCTGAGGGGTAGTGCAGAGCTGGTCTGGATAATAAGTGAGTTCAGACTTCAAAATGATGGATGTTCCCATCCACAACACACGGACACCCAAACAGCTCTACCCAGACAGGTTGAAAAGCCAGCTTTACTTCTGGCCTTTAATTCTCTGATGAAGTTATGAGCAGAGACAAGTCAAGCCACAAGGTGGGGTGGGGGTTGCATGCTATTAGGAAGGTAAGCTTATTAGCTGATATGTAATAAATCTCTGTAGATATCTGGAATAGCAGAAGGCAACAGTTTGCTTTGGTGTATCACCAGTAATGAGCTGGAAAGAGGAGAGCATTCCAAAATGTTAACCTAAAGCTTCACTGGTATGCACTTTGGGAGAGTACTTAATAAGACTGGTTCACCCAAGATGGGGAACTATCTGTTTGTTCATGTCTCCCTTACTTCTTACACAGGCATATGGATAATGCCATACAAACCACAGATAAAATGCACCCAAAAATTTGCTAGCTTAGCTGTTAAGGTTATGGACCTTTGCTTTCTAATCAACACTTACCCATATAGCTGTTTCTAAATATTGATCTGATAGCATGATCCCAAGGGAAAATAAATATCAAAGGGGTGATTTAATTCAATTTTCCTGGTTCCTGCATAACCATGATCCTATTTCTTCAAAAACCCAGAAAGCAGTAACTTAAGTGAAACTTACAGATCAGATAATATATTTACAGCCTTAAAATAACATGAGACACGCTATAAAATACAGAGATCCAAAGTTAATCTCTTTTAGCAATATTCTTGCAGCAAGTAAAGATGAATTTTATGGTGAAAAAAATCCATTTTATCAGGAGCAAGACTGAGCTTTCTCATAACCAAGCTCCTTTCTAATGTGGTACATAATTTTACTTTACTCATAAAGAACACTTTGCCAAATCTCCAGTTAGGCTTCATTTGATACAGCAGAGATGTTGCAAAACCAATACACTCTTTCAGAAAGTCTCTTTAGACTTGATAATGACCACGTTTCAATGCATTTTTGATGCACAGAAATAGTACAGTTACAATCAGCAGCTAAATACTGTTCTGATGGTGTCAGTCAGGAAGCTTTTCCTTGGCTCCTCAGAGCTGTGAAGCAGTTGCAAACACCATAAGCTCATAGGAAAAATTCTGCCCCATCAGAACTCACTATTCAGAGGCGCTGAACAGATTTAAGCAATCTTTACTTAACACGTTTCACTTTTGTGCATAGAAGATGGTGAACAGCATTCTTGACTCTCACCTATCTCCGGCAGAGCGTAAGAGCACATCCCAGCTTCTGTGCTGGTTTTGTTCTGGAAACTCTGATACCAGCACACCTGAACTTTAAACAAAGGGAGGTTTAAATTACTCAAACCAGGACCACTGAGCTAATTTGGAACTCATCACCTTAGTCAAATTAGTATGCTTTTCAGTGAATCCCAGATGTAGAAGATACGTCTGAAAGCTACTATAAAGTTATGCTGTAAACAGGTTCCTGGGTTTACACATCCTCAACTCCACCCCATAAACCTGAAGATTTCTGATTTAGATTCACAAGAAGTAAAACATCAGGTACAAGGATTGCTCTGGACAAGCCGCCATCTCAGCTGCAGAATTATTTTGGGGGGGTGGTATGCCATCGGCATTATCAGCTAAACCATCAGTTATACATACAAATGTCTACATCTGTACAAAGACATCAAGAAGGGACCAGACTAGACTGTGATTTACTTTCAATGCCTTTTTTTGACCTCTGGGAAGAAAACCATGGGCTCAGAACACCCTCAGTAATCATCTCTCCCACAGCAGTCCTGCAGCACAGAAACTACAGACAACAAAACCCAGCAACAACTTATCCCTCTGGCAGTAACCTGTAACACTGGATTTACAGTAATTTAGGACAGATGACAAATTACTGAGGGTTATTTTCCTGCATGCTTGCTCTGCATCACGTGTAATGTTTGGAATTACACAAGAAACCACACATATCATTGGTAGTAACTGGGGTGGTGCTTACATGGACACGCCAACCTGACACCGATTCATGTGACCCTGAAAGGAATGGGCAGCACCCTCTGCTCCCAACCACCCTCTTCCCTCCCTTGCATGCTTTCCTGCTTTCCCCATCACTTCTGATCTCGAAAAATACTGACATTTCAGCCAAATCTGCTCTGTGACTTGACTGAGGCTAAATGGTGTGAGCAGCACAAAGACACAGTCAGGATGACTGTGTAACCACCTCACTGACTGTACAAAAATGACACTTTCCATTTATTTGTACAAAGAGAGTCCTAAGTGATTCTTACATCTCATGGCAACCTATTAACAAAAAGAGACTGTGAATGGAGTATCCGGGTAAACACTTCAAACAAATACATCAATTATGCATAGTCCATATACTTTTTCCACCTTAGGGATCAAACTGAAACAAGACTAAAGAATTATGTTTTATTTGTATTAAAAATGTATCAGCTCCTGTCCGAGAAGGTTTTCCAGAACATTTGGTATGCTACCCAGGAAATTCTGTCTGAAGCTTGTATTGTCTATTCTTGCCAATACAAGGAGAAACGTGGCACGGTTATAGCTGAGAATTACAGTAATAACTCTTCAGGCAGAACAGCTTATATTTAATATGAATAACTTTTTCATCTGAACTGGAAGATCTAAAGGGAAAGGAAGCCCCAGTTTTACCCACCTATTTCATATATTCAGACTTTACTACCAGACTTTACTACTTTTATGGCACAAAGTGAAATCAGACAATCATTTATGAATAGATCCTGTTTTAACGAAGTCAGCTACCAGCTCAGATACAAATTAGAGCTGACCAACTGTTTGTGTGCACACCATGGATCTCAACAAGTTACATGGCCAAACATGCCACACACAAGCCAGCTATCCACTAGATTAATTTCTAGGATAACATCAAGCTCTCATTTTTCCTTCTCCCTCCAAGCATTCCGTGGAAAAGGCTGTTTCTCTTCATGAGAACACTACTTTACCACTCTGCACTTCTATAAATAATTACATGAACATGATTAGGTAAGTCCCCCTCTTCCTGGATGATCCTCCTGCACAGTTCATTTTGAGTAAGTTTTAAAGAACGACACACGTGTGCTCACCTTTGCTAAAATGTGCCATAACACTAACTGGTAACCAGAGACATACGAAGACACTGCAGTTTCATGGAAGATACAGAGGGCAAAAACAGGTGTCATTTTTCTAAGGGTTACATAAATCTTGTTCAAAATCCTGCAGAACTGAACTGGGCAACATGTGGACTGAAGAACTAGAGTTTCCTGGCTGAGTGTTAGATTTCTCCATCTACATCCCATGGATGTAAACCGCATGTAATATATTTGATTAATCCTCTGAGAGACAAATGGGTAGGAGAGCTGGATAAATACAGAGCCTGTTTGGAAAAAAAAAAAAAAATCAGATCAAATTAAACTTTAAAATGAGGTGGGAAGACAGGCATAAGAAACTATCTTCCTGGAATCCAGGCTGGATGTCTAAAAACTGGGAGAAAACAGGGACTTCCCAGAGGCAGCTGTTGTGTCTAGGAGAGAGCAGAGGAAAGGAGATGAATGTATAGCTTTACATCTCCTGTGATTCTGTAACTAAGATTAATTTTAGCAAAACTCTCTGAAAACTTAGCAAAAAACAGCTTCTTCATTTACAGCCTCTCTCTCTCTTTCTTAAAGAAAAGGTCAAGTCAAAATGCACCAGATTTGGAACATGTAAGAAGAACAGAGAGGAAACAATCATTGCTATCACAAAGTTACAAACAAGCCACATTTGATGGTTTCTCAATGCCCAGAGATACAAAGAGGGGCTGTTGTCCCTGCCCTAAAGCAATGATGAAGCCTAAAGGAAGGCTGGGGGTCCCTCCACTTTGTCCCAGATCTAGGTTTGCTTTGTGATGTTTGACAAAGTGACCAAGTGATGCACCAACAATGCACAACAGAGACCAAAATGCAAAAATTCCTACTGTAGTTAGGGAACTAATTTGTTTTTTAGTCTAATGGTTATAATCAGTAGATTTCCTGAGTCTCAATCTTCCTGAACCACAGGAGGGGTGAGATTATAGACTGACAACTATAATTTTTACATATTACACATCTACGTGTCATTTTCAGGAGACTGGTAATGAAAACTCAACAAGACATTTTCTATAAATTTAAAATTTTTTATGGCATGGCTAGAAAATGGTTTTGTTTTGTTCTAAACAGGGTATTTTTAAATCACAGAGAAGTAAATTACTGTCTTTGAGAAGCTGACATTAGACACTATAGATATTCCTACACTGATTCCACTTCTGAACATCAAGGGTGATAGAAAGGAAAGGGAAGCAAAAGAATACACAAATACATGCTAATCAAGTTCTTGAGGCAAGTAATTCAAATAAAAACACTAAAATGTAAGGGGACAATTACGAGAATTAACGCTAACAGGTTGGTATGTAATTTAATGAAGCAAGTTAATAATGGCATCCCACTTGGGATTAATTCAATACATTAATCAATTAAGAATCATTGACAAAGCAAAAAACCTGCAGGTCGGAAACATTTATAACGCTGTAAACTGAAAGACAGTGATCCTAACATTCAAATGAACCTTGAACCAGAAGAGCACAGAGATCTTTTCCCCATGCAATGTATACAACCAGCTCTCTATTAATTGTTATGACTGATAGCTCAAAACATTGAGGACAGACTCCATAAAATATGCAGAGCGTTTTTCATATTTGCAGCATTGCAGAACTTTGGAGTCCAAGTCCTCTCAACAGCAAGAAAGTTTGCAGTTTCTTCCTAACATCAATAGTTGTGATTTTTCCATTAAATAAATCGGAGCAAAGGACTGTGATCACAAAAAGCAGAAGTCACTTGGTAACCCATCCCCACTGCTATCCATCCTCTTTGCTGCTGCATTTAAACCTGAGACAGCACAAGTGTGAGTCATGGTCTCAGACTTCACAGTTAAGAAAGCATTGACAGTGCATTTGGGGTTGGGGCAGGGGGAGGTTCAAATTCTAATTTTTGCCTTCGATTAGTTTTTTTAGATGCTTTGGAAGTTCATTTCACTAGATATATCTGAGATGAAAAACAAAATAAAAGCCAAAGACTCTCAGTGGATTCTGGTATTTTGCTCTGCACTATAAAAAGAACTACATGGCACTGCTTTCAGTACAGCCCATATCCTTTAAAACTCAATCTAACAAAAATGCTTTAATTGAAAGTATTGCATTTTGGAGGTCATTAGACTTTTTGCCTTAGTTGAAAATACCATGAACAAGTTCATAGAGTGAAGAGAAGAAGGGAAAGGAAGACGACTGCTTGGGCACTGAAGAAGATAAGTGCACATAAGGTAAATTATCCTTCTACACTGCACAGTCAGCCTGTGGATAGAAAAGTTTCAACACAGCAGGTTGCAGCCATCATGATCTAGAGACTGCAAATGCCTCTTGGCAGAACATAGGCAAGCAGAAGTGGAACGATGTGTTTGCTTCCAAGAACGATCTGTTTCAGCCGCCCTGTCAGTCTGTGCCTTCAAATCCAACCCCCCTTTCGCTCACACATTTGTACCTCATTCCTCCAAGCAGGCTTGCTCAGGATGTGCAGGCTGCTGTGTGAACATCTCTGCTCTTCACACTCACAGATTTACCACATGAGCTCCTTTTCATGATAAGCCATGACAAGTGTGCAGCCATGTGAGCAAGAGCCCAAACCCACAGCACTCTGCACACAGACAGAAACTCTGCTCGTGTTTGCATGGGATGTGACATGAGGGAATCCCAGGAGCCCAGGCTCTGCACAGTAACCCAGTAGCAAAGGTGTGTATCAGTGCTGCTGTCAATGTACTGAAAGTCTGGAGAACTGAAGCATATCTGGTAAAAAAAAAAAACCCCACAGGTGAAAGGGCCAGTGTTTCTTGAGTGCAATTCAACTCACTAACAAAGCCCTCATTTCTGGAGCCCAGCAGCATTGAGTGATGAACATTGCTGGGCTCACAGATCCTCAGATTGCTCATAGTAAGGTCCCAGGGCTCACCCCTGCAGTCTGCCCCTTCCTTACCCTCTTATCTGCCCTCCTTTTTGAGAAAGGGATGCAGCTCTGCCCTTCTCACAACTGCATCATCCTCCACAACAAAAAACCTTTTGGAGCTTTGCTACTGAACTCAAGACTTCATCAGGGATTGTTTGCCTAATGCTCTCAAGGGTCAGCCTGCTCATTTATGTACCAAAAAAAAGGATGAAGAACATTATTACAAGAAACCTTGTAATAACCAAATTCTTGTAAAAACCAAAAATCTCTATTGTAAACAGCAGTTTTACTATTAAACATCATTTGAAACATGACCAATCTGGGCAGAAGTATGGATTAGAATAAAGTTAAAGTCTCATTGTTAAACACTGGAAATTTAATAAGCACCAAAATTGGAGATATATAGATATGTATTTTACTCTCAGAACTATTCCCCATCTGTTCTCCCTTTCCTTTCTTATTTTACATAAATATTCAAAAATATTCATATTTCCTAAAGAAACTTTCAACATAAGTTGAAATAAAAATCAGAACTTTGGGTTTAGTTTAAAAAAAATTTTTGTTTAATAGAAAGGGTAGAATAGATTTTTTAGAAATAGTTTCCATGAATTTTTATCTTCTACCCAAATCCTCCTCCAATCAAAATGGTTTCAGAGCAAGTTGTTTGATCAGCATGAACATTTGTTATTAGGCACCCAAACTTGCATGTTTTGGCTAAAAAAAACACCTCTGGAGGCTGGTCTGTGCCATTGACATACTGAACTCTGCTCAAATCTAACAGACCGTAGGAAGCTCTAAAAATTTTGTATTTAAATTCTCCACGACGTAAAATCACTTTTGACAATTTTACCTCCACTTATTTGCTGGAAAATTAGGAGAATCCTTTACTGCTCCAGAGATGCTTCATATGTTACTATGCTCCACTGCATGTATTGTACAAGGTGTTTCCCAGAAAAATGTACTCTCGGTGCTGCAGTGGCCATATCTACCTACTCCAGCTGCGTCTTTATATGTCAGGGTAGCTACTTTGTACCTCTGTACTATTTTTCAACCATTTAAAGGCCCTAGTACTGCTTTTATTAGTAACAACTAATGTTTTCAAACAACTGCAACATTTCAAAATGCTGAGAAATTTGACTTAGTAAACAAGAACACATTTCAAATTGTTCTGCTTGTCTTCACTTACATGGAGAGTTACTGGTATACAGGTACTGAATAAGGCGCTCTCATACCATATCTTCATGGTATGAAGATAATAAAAATATACCTGTACTAATACTAAATAACACTGCTAATCAATAATAACAGTTTTATTATTCATGAGCTACTATTAATAAAACGCCATGGGTTCTAATGTAACCTTTAAAAGAATTAATACTGTAATTCAATTTTAAGGTCTTTACATCTATCTGAAGTCTATTAAAATAAATGAAAAGTCTCTCAATAACTCTGGATGATGCCCTGCATGTTAATGATGCCACATGTTATTTTCACTATTGCAAATCACCTTTAAGATACTGCCTAAACACTGGAGTACTGATTATGCTTCATGTAGGTGGATATAATGTTCCAAGAGAAGTGCACACCTCTCTCTCCATTCTCATTGTCAAAATCAAACTAGTTTTGCTCAGATTTCAAAAAACATTAGAATAAGGGAGAGGCACAATCAGGGAATTGCCAGGAATTGAGATGGGGACATGGGACCCTATCTCCTACTGGATGTGATTTTCTCAACAGTCACCATATTTAAATCACTTATTCACTGAATCTATTTTGTTATGGTGGCAAACACATGAAACAGTTAATGAAAGGGGAGAACAGGGAACAAAAAGGCTTCTAAGGGAAGTTAAAAGCTGCATTCTATTGTTTGAGAAATACACATTTAAAAAGCATATTTTTGGCAAATATTTAATAGCTTTGGCAGTGTTCCACCAATTTATTCTGTGTTCAGCTCATTTAAGCCCCTGGGAAAAGTGAGTGAGTGATTGATCATATTGATGAAGCTGACCAAGAACTACTACCAAAAAAATCTCACAAAAACCAAGGCCACAAACATGCATTTTACTGAAGAACAAATCTCTGGATACATGAGTAACTAGTAAATATAAAGACATTTATATGCAAATAATACACACATAGATCTAAAAGTTAAAAGGGCTACAGAGTAGTTTTTTCAACAAATTTACAAAAACATGTCAGCATTGGAAGGCAACTCAACAAAAGACATGTAAACCCCTTGATTTTTATCCCACATACTTTTAAAAATACTGCTAGTTGCATATTTGCTGCCGAGTACCTAATTACCTTTAAAAATCTAGCTGTGCACTGTTGAAGCTCTTGAGTTACTGAGGTTTCAACATCACTCATCATTATGGAGCTAATTTTAATGATGAAAGCATTGCTAAAAGTTATTTTAAAATTCATTTTTACTTAACTTCTTTAGAGATGATTTGTTTGAGTACCTGAGACACAGTAACTAATCACTGATGGTTTTCTTTGCAAATATAAAATAGATTTATATGCCCTCCCTGTAGGAACAAGAATTCCATCACCTCCTCCTGAATTTCTGAGCTATCGAATATTTGATGAGTGCTTAGGGAATCAGTATTGTGTCTTTTCACAGCAGTAATCAAGGAATGAAGTATTCTCTGCCATAATGAATCTACTGCAGGACTAAAAGATGAATATTTCAAATGCAAAAGCAATATGTTTGTTTTGAACACTTCTAAGTTTGGCTTTAATAAAGCAAGTAGTGAAGTGTGCAATGAGTTATATTGTTAAGATGGTTAAAACAGAGCTGTGCAATATGTCTGAATGCATTTAATCCAAGTAACTACTAATTTTAAATGTGACTTATAAATATGTATTACATGTATGATGAACGGATGACTCAGGAACCATGAGAAACCTGGGCCTTGCCTTCCACTCCTGGCTTGCTTCAAAGCCAGCTCAGCCTGACAATTAACCAAGGCCTGGAGCCAGAACATCATTAACCACAAGTTGAATCTTAACGTGGGCTGAAATTAAACATGCACACCAACTATTCAAGTTAGGATCATTTAAATCAAGCCTGAGGGGCCTGGCTGGACTCGGACCTGCTACATGTGTTCCAGCAGCTGGTGGGTCCCAATGTGGAGCCAGAGGCTCATTTCAGATTTCCCAAAAGCAGGGCCCCTCAGCTGGGTCCATCCCTGTGGTGCTACCCTTCCTGCAAATCAAGAAGCCTTTTCTGCCAGGCAAGAGGATGCTGCCAGCAGGAGGTGATGGGCTCGTCAAGCTAAACATCACCAGCACCAGCTTCACTTTGAGAAACAACAAGTCACCACAATACTGAAAGGAATGGCCACAATGTGTTCTCCTGAAAAACTTGTCAGAAGGCAAGGTCTCATTTGTCATGGCATTCTCTCATTTGTCTCCAGGGGATTTTGATTTTTGCTAAAATAACAAGTAAGTTCTATTTAACAACGAAGAAAATCCAGCTAGAGATTTTAGGCCAGCTCATCTCATTTGCAAACTGAAAATACCTGCTATAGAGTCCCCACGGTGCTATTTTGTGTGACACCCCTATCCACAATGAGATACAGAGATGAGCAGTTATGGTAGTTTGTATTTGCAAGAATTGTTTCTTAGTTTAGTAGGCTTTTTTTGTCAGATCAACTAACCTGCAGCACACAAACAGAAATAGTGTTTATCAACAGAGCTTAAAATGAAAGCAATGAGAAAAGCACAGCTTTAATTACAACAAAGTTCCAAGTGCTTCAATTATCCAACTTCAGAACCAATGTACTTCACCTGGAAATTGCCCCTGAAATAATGAATTCAATAAGGAAAATTCTTACATAGTCCAAGTTAAATTATTTAGAAAGAAAGAGGGTTCTTAATTATTTAATGTTTCACCAATAATTATAGTTCAGTACAATGTTCACTCATTGGTGAACCTGATTTTCAAAGGAACATTTATGAACATCAGTCAAACAAAAAACACCTGCCAGACTATAAACTCAGCCAGTGTCGTGCACATTCATTCCAACACAGCATTACCACATTAGCAAAAATCCAAGTCTTGATTTAATGGCAAATGTATCCAATAATTAATGTTGAAATATTTACATAGAAAAGCATGCATGATGCAGTTTTCTAATGCATTTGTAAAAAACAGTATGACCTCTCTTGCTACAATTTTTAAAAGCTGTGTTCTAGGTAAATGAGTCCAAAATGGGACTAAAGCTCTGGAAAATAGAAAGCTGTTGTACTTGAACAATCTAACCTGACAATCAAAATGTGACCATGGACATCTTATGGACATTTCATTCAAAAGTCACTAGTGATCAGTTTTAAAAGACAACTTTAAATTAGCTGCATGCAATACTAGCCATGGCAAGTTTATCTGCATGGAGCCTCAGGGAGCAAGGCTCAGGGAACACCAATTATTTCTCAATAAAAAGGTTTTCCCAAGTGATAGATCAACAAGCCCAGCACATGATACACAGCTGAGGGGGCTAAAACAGCACCTTGGTCAAACACAGTATGGATCTGCAGAGGATTATCATCACCTGTTAATGACCCTGTGTTTACCCTATATACAACAACTCAAGCCCTATGGGACTAGTTCTGGAAAATCCTCACGATGGCCAAAATAGCAGCTGTCACACTGGTGTCCCTCAAGTTTATTTACAGGGTCCAGAATTCAGCATATGGCCTTCCAGACTGGGGACTTGGGGCTTTACAAATCTTCCTCGACTGTTCTCTATCTTGGAGCAGAGCTGCCCAGAAGGAAAACCTGATACACTCACAAATTTAACAACACAGCCTCAATTTCTCATTTCAACCCAAAGGAAAAGGAAAAAATGCCAAAACCCCCACAATCATTTCCTTGCAGCCGCAAAACAGGTTGTCCCTGGGTCACTTTGCCAAGGAATTGCCTTAACCCCACTCTCTGGAAAAGATCAGAGAGTGTTTATCAGTAATGGCCTCAGATTTCACAGCTCCCAGAGCAGCGGAGACCAGCTGCACCATCATCCAGACTTTACAGCCTCATATCCTGTGGCCAGCAGGGCTGGAAATGATGGAAAGCATAGATTTCTGCTTCCCTGAGGGGACTACAACACTCAGTTGGGGTCTTAAAAAGCCTCAGGTCTCTTACAATCAAAGATGGGGTTTTTAACAGCATAACACACTATTTAAAGTTATTTTTAGTGAGTTTAATGGCTCCCTTGGAATCATGCACAGAGAGACTTGCAGTAAGTGCAGCACCTGGCTTTGCAGGTGGGGAATACCAAACACAGTCCCACCACAATTTTAAGATCCTATTTAAAAAAAAAAAAGGATTTAGGGAATACATGTCACATACAGATTAGGAAGTGGTGTGACACGCGGCAGTGCTTCACATGGCTGATGTGAAGGCCATCAGGGTAATTTAGCAGTTAAATTCCAGACAGGTGATGCCACAACGTGTCGCCCACCATGGGACAAACCCATGCTCCTTCTGACATGGCACACGCACCAAACCCACAATGCTTCACTGTGGTATAAACCAGTCTTTGGTTGTTCTGTTTCTAAACTTCTGTCTCATCTGGCCAAATTCAATTTGCCCAAAGCTTCCTGTCGTACACTGAGATTAAGAAGTCTGGGGAATCATCATCATGGCATGCCACTGTAAATTACCACAGCTCCACCAACTTTGCCCTAATATGAAATGCCACAGAAGTGCTCAGAATCCAACAGTGAAGATTTAACATGCCTCCTTCCACTATACTGATGTCAGCCCAGTTACAGCAATTTATGCAATACAAAGATCTGTCCTTTTCTCCTTATCAAAGCATTTGATCAAAACCAGTGACATGCAAAAAGACAACCTTACTAAATTTGAGCAGCAGAGTCAGGCTTGTCACTCTAACATCATAAGAAAAAGGGAGGTATTTCCAAATGGGTACTTGCATATTCCTTTTTATCTGGTTTCACAAAGATAACAGCAAGATTGCTTTCTTCCTCAGTAAAAACTAGTTTGAAACCTCACAAAGGATCAGCATTTTCCCTTGCTCTTCCCTCCCTCCTTTCCTCTTCTGAAAAGAAAGACCTCAATGTATTTCAAATCTTCATTAGCTACTTCTCTGCGTGTGACAGCCTGGTGGTGTGGAGCGGCTCCAACTCCCTCCCTTCAATTCACCCTCGAGTCAGAAAGGTAAGACCCCATTTCTGACATGAGGTGACAAAGAGCTCACACTGCTGAATGCCACTGCCACAGGTGACACTCCCATCACCAGCGGTGCTCCCTGCCCCATGCCGCAGATCTGGAGTGTGTGGAACCACAAATGAGCTCACCCAGCAGCCCCAGATCTGCATCTCTGAGGATGCATTTCAAACAAATGCATGCATAAATTCACTCATTTGGAAACCCGGTCTGTTCAAGAACTTGTTACTATGACAATTTAGAAGAAGCTGCTACAGATAAGATTGATGAAACTTATTGATTAACCTTCTCTCAAGCTACATTTGAATTTTAAGTTGTCCCTAAACAGAACCAGTTGGTGTTGGTTTGTTAGTATTCCAAGGACTGCAGCAATGTACTTCAGCAGCGAAGGAAGTTCCATGATAAATGTGTTCTCCAATCTACATCTGTAGAGTAGCTATAAAGTCAGAACAATCCAGGCAAAATTTTTCATTATGTTTTTTTTTAAATCACACATAGACAATATGAAATATCTTTCACTGAGACAGGTGGGAACAAGAAAACAGATGCATCCATTAAGCTTGAAACAATTCAATGAATTAAATAGTACTTGGTGAACACTTTGGTTTATGGATATAGCCTTTGTTTAAACTTACTTGAAAAAACACAGCCATGGCTCCTACCACCCTGTTTTCTAGAACGGCTGTTCCGAAACTGTCAAAGTCATCAGGATTGTAGAAGTAAATCTGCATCTGCAAAAATTGAAACCAACAATAGAATCACATTAGTGTTGATTCATATAGATTTCACATGATGTAATGCATACACGTTGTACGTAAACCCACTGTTATGAACCTGAGATAAAGGAATTCTGCTGAACAATAGTGTTTAACCAGCATCTTGATTAATAGCATGACTGCCCTGCTGGGACAGTAAGCAGGGAACAGAGGTGATGCAATGCATTTTAATACCAAACCCAGGGATAAACAGTATGGTCAGTTTGTTCAGATGGTAAACTTTGTGCTATCTGCCAGCATCTCTTCATTTCTTTGCACACTGAAGGCTCATCTTCCACTCTGTTAAACGTGCTAAACATATTTATCTCAAAATCCATAGAAAATTTTGAAAAGGATTTCAATGTTTGGAGTTATTTCTTTACTCCTAAAGTCATTTGTAAGATAAAAGTCTCTCTCCATAGCAATGCATTTTTATGAGCCTCTGATATTCAGGTCTATCAGTTAGGGTCACACTTTTCCCTGCCTTCAGTTAAATTTCATTACTTTTATTTCCAAAGTGTTAATAGTCTGCAAAAAGCATGAGACAAAACCAGATATATTGATGTAATTTTTAAAGGAATAAATATTAATAATTACACAAACCCCAAGTAAGAGCAGGTGAGAACAATGACTGCCCCAAACTAACAAGTGTTGGGAGTTACACAAATAGAGGAGGACCAAGAACAGCTTCCTCCATACACTCTGCTGGTAAACAATTCCACTCCACTACACACATGCCCCGAATAAGAGCAGCCTGCAGAGGCTGTGGGTGCTCGTGCTCTTAATTTCCTGTATGGTTCTTGTTCCACTTCCCACAGTAGCTGAGCTCCCACTTCTGCCAGCTGTCTGAACACACTGCTGCTTCTCCAGTAGTTGTTCAACCCATCCCTTCCAAAAGAAGCCCCTAGTGTTAGTCCATCTCTGTCAGCCACAATTTGCTCCGAAGGATCTGGTTTAAAACATGCAACACTCCCTTCTCTACACTACACCATGCAGGTGTGTATATGGTCAGAGAATAAATTCAGTGTTCGTAACATCTGTTGTACGTGTACCCTACACAACACAAATTAAAACCATGTGCCTGATGGTGACAGCCAAGCACAAGGACTGGACTTCACAGCGAGTGCTCCCGCGGCCATTCAGGGAAACTTCCAGATAGATTTCACAACCCAAACCAGTACTGGCGGGCTGATATGTATGCTCACTTGTGCTCACTGATGCCAGAAAAAAAAATATCTGTTCCTGGCTATGAAATGGGAATGGACCCCTCGGCTTCTCTGCCACTGGCCTCTTGTTGAACCTGTGCACTCACTCTGCTGCCCATCACCAGTACCTGCCCTTTTCACAGCACTACAGTGATAAGAGATAGGCACACAGCTCATAGTTTGAGGGAGAAGTAAGGTCTAGCTGAGACTACCCATGCCTCCCAACACACTGCTGGTTTGACCATGGGACTCCCTCCAGAAAGTCTGTCTGCAAGACCCAAACACTTGTTTGGATTTTTCCAAAATAGTGCTGCATGACACATCCTACTATATTCACAAATGCACTATTTTCCCCATATATTGTATATGCCAGGAGAGATTATACCCTTTTATCTTGCACAGATACATTCCTACTCATATTTACTGATTCCCAGGCTTTTGACCATATGTTGGCTGTAGTGAATAGGTAGTTTGCCAGTATTATATAGTTAAAAAAATTCACTGCATTGGGAAAAGGCCAACATGACGATCAGAGCATGCACAGGCAGAGGTACTTTTTTCGGCAGGAGGAAGATCACACTCCAAATAGCCCACAAAAAAAGAAAAAATTTGGCACTCACACTAGTTTTATAAAATTTGAAAGCAATTTTCTTCCCCTTCTTTGGCCTTCCTGTTCCCAGCATACTCACAGCAAACACACAGATGCTGACAATCTCTCACAAAGGTGATGGTACATCCATATTCTGATAATTTGGGCTTTGAACAAATGCAGAGCAAGGTACAGCCATTCATTAATGTAGAAATTAGAAACAGTTTTTTTCAGGTAGAATTGGTTAAATTTCAGTTTAGCCAGCACAGACCAAAGCTGACAAAGCACTCACAAATTACATCTTGCTCCTCTTTATTTTAAAGTCTGAAATTATCTGTACCTTACATAAAACATTTCACTATATAGTCCTCACAGGACTTTGTGAAGAAAAACATCACTGAGTGAGTTCAGCATATGCCAGAATCATTTTGGATCAATTTTGCTCATGGCATTTTAAGGAAATTAATTTTTACAATACACTCTTGCATAGCAGTGCAAAGGGCTCTGGTAAAAGAATTTTTCATTCTGATCATCTTAGCAGCGCAATCTCACAGTCTAACCAAGAACCACACTCTGCCTTGATTACCATACACACTGGAGCATTTTACCACTGCTCCCTTGTATTTTTCCAGAGAGTGTGGTTCCTCTCTCTGCATCCATCACGTCAAGGGGAACTGTCTCATATGAAAAATTATCATCATCTGTCATACAGTAGCTTCCTTATGTGCTCATACAGCTAGAAGGAACATTTTAGGAGTAGAATACCTGAGGAATTGCTATTATATAATTTACACACACATACCCTGCAAAAACAATGTTAAAAAGACAGTAAAGTTACACCCTCAAAGCCTCATGGTTCAGGCTGCTCATAAAACCACACCTGGACACCTCTGAGCATTAGTATTATGACAATTTTCTAATTATGTGATCACATATTGTTCTATTCCATAATACAGCCTCATCTGTTTTCCCCAATTTACAATAAAATGCAAATATATCCAATGTATTTTTGTTCTTTTATTCATAATATACATAATATTGAATGCATTTATCAGTAGATAGTTAATTTAATATTTTCTATGGGTGGGATAAGGTTCTTTATGTACAAAGAGGGAGTAAGACAGTTAACTGCAAAATTAATGTCACCGCATACTTAAGTGACCTAAACATGTTAGAAAATTTCCATTATTACTCCTTATTATATAATTAGTATATACAATATATGGTGCACCTTGCATATAAATGACTTCTACTGTCTCTGCCTGGGACATACATAGCAGCAGTACAGAATGCAACAAAGAGGCTTTTCACTAAAGAAAATCTGGACCTGATTACAATATGCTATTTGTGAAATGCAGAATGGAGAATCACCTAAGCTTACATATCCAACATGAATTGTGGCACTGCCTGATTTCAGCCCCATACAACATCATTTTTGTACATTTTTCACGTGATTTCACAACAGCTTCTATTTTCCAAAATTAAAAAATTTAAAGGCTGTGAATCCTGCAGCAATGGGAAAGCCTGAAATGTCCTTCATAGTATGACACTACCTGTCTTCAGTCAGAATGCTCTGTTCCAAACATCCCTGCTGACTGTGCTCCAAACAGCCTTCCCCACAGCACAGGTCCAGGAGGGCATGAGTGTCCTGTTCTCTATGGCACAATATATGAGATTTACAAGACTTTCACATCTAGCCTCACGACAACTAACAAGGCTGGGAAAGGCTTACATGGCCTTCCTTAATCCCAGATGTGCAACACGGCACATTTTACCTTGTAAAGAGGTATCATAAAAACCATGTGTGTCCAAGCAACTTGAAATTTTCAGTATTTGGTAAAACAAAGCTGAGACAAACGATCCCTAGTGAAACAAAGGTACTTTTCCTGCAGGAAGACACTCTCCATCCTAAAATGCTACCACAACTACTACTGCAGCTACAGAGCTTTACCAAGGCAGGGAGAGGGTAAGAGTTTGTTTTTAATGGAAAAACTTCATGCTTTGACACTCTTCGCACTATAAAAGAATTGTTTTCAAACTTGAGAGAGATTTGCTGTACAGCACAGATTTAAGCCTTTAAAAAGATCACTGAAGGCAAGATCTTCAGACTGTTACAAGTGCCTTAAAACAGAGGATTAGAGAGAAAGCCCTCAACTCTGCCATAACCCAGGATATAATCACCAGCTGCCCTAAGAAAACACGTCATGTTTTGTTGCAGTGTGTGAGATTAATGTATGCCGTTCCTGTGTTTTAGATTAGCCTATTGGTCTCCATACCTTTGTACTTTATTTGGTCCCCATCTAGAAAGTTCCCTAATCCTGGTTCTCCTATTAGTTTCTGTTCTCCTGCCTGCCCCTCTCTCTTCCCCGTTGGTTGTTGCACCCTTGTCCCTTCTTTACCCCACCTCCTGTTCCTCAGCCCATTGGTTCTGGTTTCTCCCTGCCACTAGGACCCTCGATAAAAAGTTGTACCCCTGCTCCCCATTTTGTCTTTTGTTGTGTGGCTGGGGACCTTTCAGGCGTGGAATAAACCCTCGCATAGCTGGAACCCTATACAAAAGACCCTTCTGGTTTCTTTTCCCCTGCTGGCTGCACAGTGGATGTGTGGGTGAGTAGCTGCACCACCTCGGCCGTGTGTCTGTGCCTTCGTTTGGCCCCAGCGCCGAAGCGACTCCCCCCGCCCCGGTCAGGGACGCTTTTGGAAGGTCGCAGCATTTCACCATCTTGCTCTGGCCACGGCAATGTTTTCTAATCTCTGCTGTCCAGGAAGGTCCAGTGGCCAACCATTACAGTTTCCAAGCACTTCAGGTCTATTCCCAGCTTACAACACTTACACAAGTGAATACACCACAAACATCCAACGTGCGAGTGATTCTCCAGCCTGGAGAGCCTTTGCCTCCAAGCTCCTACCCCTCCACCATGCCTTGGGGGCAGGAAATTGCCTCCTCCTGAAGACAGTCTACTCGCTGCAGAAACACCTTTCTCCAACCATGTTCTTCCAACCTCTACAAAAATCTGGTGTTACCCAGACCTGGCAAAATGTCAGGCCCTGCTCTATGCTTTGATTTTAATGTCAAACTGGGCTGCCACCATGCTGATGTTGTAAGGACAGGCTGTCCAAAATGTGTGTATTACTGAGAAATACTGCCCACCAGAGACCAGTTCTGATTTTATTAAATGCAATTGCCTCTGAATGACTAAACCCTCATTATGAAATGTCACTGGCTTGCAAAAACTGAGCCTGCTTCCAATGAAGGGCTTGTCCCTGCCACCCATCCACAAATAAAAGGTTCTGTCTCTCTGTTTGGCATGACAGGCATCCAGAGAGAAATCACCCTTCCTGTACATGACATCTCTTTGCTGTCATTACCCCACTACAAAGACAGAAAGTTTACATCCAATACAGACTATCATGGCCAAACTCACTCAGCACTTATGAGAGAAAAGCCACAATGAGCATTTGATAGATCCCAGAAGATGTGAGCAAGTTCAAAGCAATTCTAAGAGACTGGAAACCAAGAAAGTACATTTTCCATAGACAGATGCCAAGTATTTTAAAAATAAATAATTGAGACTTTTAAATTGGGCTGCTATCACCCTGTGCAACCTCCTACAGCAGATTTCTCTTTAGATTAAAAAATGAACAAAGGCTCATTGTGCTGTCACATATATGGAGTACAGAATATTCAATAGTATCAGGAATTCCGGTGCAAGGGAAAAGATCATCGGAATTAGCTTTCTGCTCATTTCCTTCCAGCAATCCAAAGACTACCATGCAATTTAAAGCATGGGAAAAAAGCATAAAAAAATAAAAAGTTTTATAGACCAGCCAATTTTTTGATGAATCAGGCAGCAAGATGCAGAGGCAGCAGTGATGTGGTTTATTATGTACTGCTTTAGAGACTGAGAGTATTTTCAGAAGAGCACAACACCCAGGCAGCGCAGGTAGATCGCAAATCTTTGCAGAGTGGTGAAACAAAAATTTTGAAATGTTTGCTTTAAATGATGGAGTTAAGCACTGAATATACTAATGCTTAATTAGTGCCTTTGCTGCTTACATTCTAAGAATAAATTATTCTCAGCCACTTTTACAACTGGATTTAAAACCTCTTGCACAAAAATAAATTCTCTGCTAAGATTATGAATCATACATGATTTTTCTTAATTGAAAGCTTCCATGTAACTTACTTTTGCTTTAAATATGTGCATAGATTTCCAGTGAACTGGATGATGTGATCCATTTGGCTGGAATAAAAATTTTCTACAGACATAATGTAATCTTCACTGCAGTGCTAAAAATTCAGAATAACTGAATGAACTGCAGTCTGTGTGTTTACTGGAGTGTGAGATGTACACTGGGGCAATAAAGTCTGATATTTTTCTTCTCATTATATTATCTTTAAAAAATCCATAAAACTTAACATTTATAACATATTCAAAATCTGCTTAGGAAAGGCAGGGGAAGAGTGAATCATGATGTTTTCCAGTTCTCCTACCAGAGCTTGATGTAATAACACAGAGTATATTGCATTCTTTTGAAAAGATACAGTTGAACAGGAGCAGATAATGGCATGTTTTTCCAGCCTAGTCTATTATTCATCAGTGAATTTTTAACTATAGTTAGGCAGGTAGAGAGATATATTTTGAATGTCATAACTTGGTATTCTACAGTGCTTGAAAGTGTGCTGGGTAAAACTGCAAAACAAAGAGTCAGACAGGGACTTTGTCCTAATGTAATTGCAACTTGGTAATGAATACAATGCTAGGCTGAAAAAAATGAAAGGAGCTGAAACAACAGGAAGAGCAAAGATCATGCAAATGAAATACCAGAATTTAACTCAATTTAGACATTTGTATCCCTTAGAAATAAGGTAAATTTCCCTTTCATCTTCTTTAACAGTAAGCACGAATTCTTTTGTTGTCTCCAAACAACACAGTAGGTGTACCTATGCTATAAATTGAGACTAAGCAGTTTCATAGTGTTTTTCAACCTGAAAGGTGGTAGTTGTTGCACATTCTGCCCATAAGTCTGCACAGCATTTAAACCTGTGAGTGGTGCAGTGACAGTTCAGTAGGACAGGGAGGAAGCCCAGCTCTCATGGCATCACCCTGGGCTCCCATGCATTCTTGGATCCCGGCCACATCACTCAGTATCTTGTGTGTTAAGTCCTGAATGTTAAGAGAGAAGGACCTTGGCAAGCCAGAGACTTCCTTGATTTCTGCTGCCAGAGATAAATACCCCTTAGGCCTGCTCCCATCCCTAACAAGAAAATCCATCACACTATACAGTGAGTCAATTACACAAGGAAGGCCCACTTGATGCTAAAAAGCTGCGTGTTGCATTCATTTGTGTAACTGTAATATGAAAATAACGGTGTCAGTGTTTATGCTTTCCGTAACATGAAACTTTGCAATTGCTTTGTACTCCGAGTAACAGCCATATGATTCACCATGAAATGAAGTCTGGAAAATCGTTTTGGATAAATGGAACTATAAATTCAATAGAATTTCCATGACAACATAGATTGCAACACTCCACCACAAGTGAAATGTTATAAATCATTCAAAACCAACAAAAAATCAGCAGTAAATCTTCTCTTTCACAATGCAAAAGATCCTTGAATTATAGAGCTGTGGTTATTACCTCCCAGTGCAGTGCCTCTTGTTTCTGATCCCCCTTCCTCTGTGTTACAAGTGTTGTTTCATATTTGACCTCCTTCCAAACACTTTAATACTCAGACATAAACAAGAACTGAAGATAAGGAGCAGAAGGCTTTTTTTAACCTTTCCGTCTCATCTCCTGAAAATATTTCAAATATCTTCATCCTGTGGTAATTATACCTGTGTACCCAGATACATCACAGCATCTTGTTAGACACACAAATTTAGGAGGCTCTTTTTCTGGAAACGTGGGTGGTAAGTGTACAACAGGGTGCTCAGTCAGCTCATAAAAGGGATATGAACCACATGTCCAAGGGATGGAAGAGATCCAAAGAGAGGAGGTAAAAATAAAAAAAGGATAAAAGATTGCACCACACAGTATTGCTCATTTGTACCCCTCCATCAGAATGATTTCTGACAAATGGTATTTCACTTCAAGACCAAGGAACCAGAATGATGTGATTCCATGAGAACCTTCATTGCAGTTTTAAAATCTCTGTGGCTGTTGCCTTCATGCCTGTTAAGAAAAACCTTGAAAAGGCAAGGGTCTTTCCTTCCTGAAAAGATTAAGAAGCCCATGAAAACAAAGGAGAGGGAAATAGTTCAGTATTCTGGTTTTTTATGCAGAAGTAGGAGTATTTCTTAAAAATCAAGTCTTTCGGTAACTTGAGAAATGGCAACCTATTAGCCCTTGGACTGCAAAGGCTACTAGAGAGTTTCTGCTATCTTGCATTGATCACTGCCCATTTCTGGGCCTCAGTTCCTCATGTGGTCATTGCCTATTCCTTCTTTAACTGGACATTTTATGAAAAAAAGTTTGAAAATTTTGAAATTAATGGGAAGAATGACACACAGTTGAAAACCATGTGAACTTAAGTACCATATGGAGTGTTATTGGAGGAAAAAAACTTTGAGGTTGCTGTTCATTTGCTTGATATTGCAGTAAGGAAGAATCAGACAGGTACCTCATGGAGAGAGTCTGTTGCCTCCTTAATACTGGTACTAGCTTCAACCAGCTCATAACTGACAGGAGAAGATGTCAGGAGAAGTTGTTTGTGCTCCATCCCTGAGGTGTTCAAGGCCAGGCTGAACAGGGCTCTGGATAAGCTGATCTAGTGGAAGGTATTGCTGCCCATGGCAGGAGTTGGTATCAGGTGATCTTTAAGGTTCCTTCCAACCCAAACCATTCTATGCCATGTGGTTCACATCCCTTTTATGAGCTGATGCTGCAGGAATTCAGTGCACACAATTACTGCAGGGCAGTGCATCCACACACCCAAGGGCATCTTCCCAGGCTTTGGGAGGCCACCTGGTGTCTTTCACTGGTCTTTATCTCTACCAGAGACTTTTTTGTTTATTTACTGAGTAGCTCTGAGTGTCACTCACAGTGGCTTTGTCTAATGGTGGCATATTCCAAGTAAGACAGTGGAAACACACAACATTGAGGCAAACTTGGCTTCCTAAAACTGTCCAAATGGAAAAATTAGAGGCAATACTTAGCTTCTGTCATGGCTGAAAAACTGAAACAGGCGATTTAGAAAGTGGCTAAGCACCATATAACACAACAACCAAAAACAAGCGGAATGGACTAACTGTATGAACAGAATAGCTCTGAACTCCACCCAAAAGTGGCTGTTTTAGATATCTTCTTCATCAGCTTCCCATGGCCTTCCTAAAAGAGAAGCAACACTACTGAAGAGTTTTAAACTTCAAAATACCCAAACTGTCCATACCTTACCTCATCTATCAGGAATCCATTTACTTTCTTAAAAATCAAGAAGTGCTGCCAGAATGGACAGAACTGGGATTTCCTACCAAAAATACTCCAGCACTTCTCAGGAAAAACAAAGGGGCTGCACTTGAAGAATAAACCCCACAAAAGCATACTTTCCTTCACATGTGTGATTAATTTCATATCCCATTCACTTTAAAGATGCACTAGCACAAATATTCATTCCTCTGAGAGCTCATATCTTAGCACAAATTCCTCTTTTTGCACTGTAGAATTCAAAATGTCCTCTGTGTGTGGTCTTTTTTGTTGTTGATGATGAGTTTCTTTTCTTTTTTTTTTTTCCAGTGGAAGAAACCAAGGTCATTAAGAGGTTTAATGAACTTTCAAATGCCTCAGAACAAATTTTGAGGTATTTATAGTTTCACTCCGGATTCAAAGCTACGCAGCAGATGGGGCACGTTTTCAGCAGCATTTTGCTGGGTGAAAGGCCATTCCTATCTCTGAGGGGATGTGAAATCCTCCAGGCTGTACACTTGCAGAGTTATTTTTATTTATGAACTGTGAAGTAGATGGACAGTTACAGCAGAACCAGGCCAGGACAAGAGCTTACTTGGAGGGTAAAGATAATATGGGTTTTCTCATATTTTGCAGAATACACCTCTATCTACCCTCATCATAATGCCAAAGGCAGAGCAGAGAGCTCAGCACCGTTCTCAGTAGCTACTTGCAGATTACTGGAGGGACATGTGACAGCCTGTGTTGCAGAGACAGCACAAGTTTTGTCACAGCTGTCCCATTGGAACATGAGGGATTTTTCCAATGCAGCTGCTTAATGGGGGTGTTTTATTTCAAGATTCTCAAAAGGGTTTAATATGCAAGGAGTGAGTACATATATCCTTTCTAAAACTCAGGATCTCCTGAAAATACCTCAAATTGAAATCTTTCCCCACCATGGGCTGCCTACCCAAATTGCCCAGTCTTGGAAAACCTTACATGTAATATCTCTGTACTCTGTCTCTAATTTTCTAGCTTTCTCTACCCTTATCCTCTGACTGTTTTACCAAGCAGAAAGTGAAGTCTGCACACATCTGAAGTGCAGTGTTAAGAAATTTGTAAACTTCTTAAGTGACTTTGTGTACAGACACATACACACACAGAGTAGCTGACTACATCATCTTAATGGCACCAGTGTGTTAAGGACATGATTCTGGATTTACACTAACAAATCAAGAAGAACTAGACTTCAGCACAGCAAGAAGCAAAATACTCAGGCAAGCAGCAAAACCAACAGAAAAGTTACAGTGCTGGAAATTGTGTAGCCTTTTCAACTTAAACCGTTGTCCACTGTCATATCTGCAAACCCATTTGCAAACATTCTGTAATGGTCCTTTACTAAATGTCAAAGTTATTCTTCCATGCCCATGAAACAGAAACGCAGCTCTGATTCTCACCGCCTCCCTTGCTCATACCTGTCTGCAGATGCCATGTTGAGACTCCCCTGGTGCATCTGATGCTGCTGCTTGCGTGTGGCATCACTTTATATAATGTGACTAAAAACAACCCCTCAGCTTTAACACTTCCAATTTCTTACAGGCCCACTGATGTTGAAAGAAAAGAACGCTGAACTTCTTTGAGTCCCGAAGAACACAACAGTGCCACCAGATTGGCATTTGAGTCCAAATTTCTCAGACTTTGGTTCAGTACAGCTTTCAGAGCACACTCCTGGTGGGAGGCATGCCCAGTTGCATCCCTGCTCAGCCAGACTCTGCACCAGTTTCGTCCCTTCCCTTGACTGTATTTTAATAATAGAAACAATTCGTATGACCAAGAGTCACATTTCCAGTCTGGCTCACACCTGTGTATCTCTGAAAGCATCTCTTCTGCCTCAGCATCTCACACCCAAGCAATTCACCTGTGTAATGGACACCAGAGAAGTTCTGGTTTTCAGTGTGACAGCTGCTGGCTTCTCTCCAAACTCTTGGTGTCTCTGGCTCCAGAGGTGCCCAACCAATTCTTGCTCATGCCACTCCTGTCACCACCAGCACCAGATACTTGGATTGTGCCAGCAACCACAGATGAGAGCTGGGAACACTCCAAACCAGTGCAGCCTCTCCCACCACACAGCAAGGAGAGCTGTGCCAAGCTGGCCAGGGCTGGGCAGGTACCACCTGCCACACAAATCCACACCAGTATGTGCTACTGGTGCATTCACCTCTCCTGGTGTTGCTCTTTCACAGCACAAGAAGCCTCAATGGAACTTTTGAAATATGGGAGTTGCACAAGTAAAGTCTTTATCATAAATCTGATAATTAACCTGCATAACTAATTTCCCTCCTGGCAGCAGGCATAGGTTGGAATAAATAGTCTATTCAATAACTACTGAGAGAAGACTTCTGTATTTCACGTTTACTTTAGACAAGTATAAAAACCTTTGGACAAAGTGCCTCAAAGAGTCAAATTCCTTGCAGTTTCAACAGAGCGCCCTGAATAATACATAAAGCAGCTACGCTCTTATCCCTAAAACCACAGGTGTGAACCAGATGTCATGCTTATCTTCTCTTGAGATTACAGCAATCACATGCCTTCAGAATATAAAGTAAGCTTCGGATCAAGGAACCTGGAATACATTAAAAGTGTGGCACTGAAGTTAAAAGTTTAAATATTAACCTAGAAATCACTGATTCATTTAAGAGTCTGTTTATACCCTATGTAAAAGTTATATTTCTTTTATTTAACCTTTTTATAACAAGATGTATTATGAGTCACAAATCTGAGATAAAACTATTTGCATAAATCTCAGTATTAGTAAGCAAGATTTTCCCAAACAAATCTTTCAAATATACCACCACCGATTAAACATGCATCATGGTTCAAGAAACAGAATTAAAGCCCTAACTTAAATTTTAAACTTTCCTATTATTGTACTAAAGGTTTAGAAAAGGGTGAGCATATGCTGTACTCAAATATTGAAAGGAGATTAAACCCAGAAAGGTATCTCAAAGAGAATTTTAAAGTAAATAATACACAGTAACAAGAAATGGTGCAAATGTGCTCTAACCATACAGCCTTGATCATAACCAGTCACCTAAGAATGCATAGCCAGAAGATTATTCCAAAATGTTCAGTTTTAAGAAAAATAAAAATCTCCTCACTCAACAATCGAACATCTCTAGTGTACACGTGTTTGTTGCTGGGGACATTTCACAAAAACAACCACATGATCCTCCTTGCCAGATGCACAAAACATTCTCCCCCAGAAGATTTCAAAGGTCATACTCCCATTGCAGTATTTATTCTCTGAAACTAGGTCCAGGCACCACCTCCCAACTCTCTGTGTTGATGCCTCAGGAGCAGCAGCGATTGCTGCAAGGGTGAGGATCTGTTGTCCCTGAAAGAGGGTTCATGTCCTACTTCAGGTTTTGCTCAGCTTTTCTCCTCTACCTTGGCTAGCTTCATTCTTTAATCCAACATTCTAGTTTCCTTCCACAGCATCCCCTGTCAAACACACACACACTCCAAAGGCTGTCAGCAGCTAATGCTAACACTTCACTAAGAGAATTCTGCTAGGTCATTTTATGACAGAAATATTGCAGGTTTGTAATTAGAGCCTCACATAAAAAGGCCTGTGTTTTCTCAATAATCTGCACATTCACTTAACAGATGCATGCATCTCCCTCTCTAGCTGTAGAGAAAAGGTGGTGAATGTGACCTGAATCCAACAGCTGTAATGTCACCTGCTTGATCTTAGAGTTGAACTACCTTGTTCACATACCAGTATTCACCAGTGACCCAGAGCCTCAGCCTGCCCTCCAGCAGCAGGGCCTGTGACTTGAGGGGAAAAAGTATCCAACATCTTGGCTCACTCATGTCAATAAAAGAGTCTGAAGAGTCGTAGATTAAGGTGTTAACATAACCCTGTCTGAACAGTGAAACTTGGTTTGAGTTGAGAGCACAGACCCAGGCTGCTCAGCTCCATGGCAACACTAATGATTTAAACATCTTTATAACTTTTAATTGAAGATCTAGGAGAAAAGTTGAGAACAGTACAAAAAATTAAAGAATTTCAAATATAAACAACTGAGTGTTCTAGCTTCACCAATGCCTTATCCCCATCTTTGTTAGCAAATGGGTTTTTCTTACAAAAACAATTTATGGATGGTATTAAATGTGGTGAAAAACATTCTTCTTCAGAAAATCAGGTGAGACAGGCTACATCTAGTTCTGGGGTCCAGTCCTAATTTCTGCAGAAAAAAACATGTAACAGCAAAAAGAAAAGAAGTGCACAGCCAGATAACTCAGCTTCTGTGTCTGATGCTTGCAACTCCATTACTGTGGAGAGCAGGCAATGAAAGTGGCTGTTATCAGCCACTTCAACACCTGGTAACTCCTATCAGGTGGCACAAGACACAGCTTTTCCCTGCCTTGCCAGGCACGGGATCACAGCAGCACTGTGAAAGGGAGTGTGTCTGGGCTCACTGTGCCAGACTTGTATTGAACAGATGGAGGAAAGAGATAGGAAGGAAAACAACAGAGATGGGGGAAAGAAAAGGACAAAGTAAGAAAAGACAGCATCCCTATCTCTCACACCAAAGGGCTGTTAAGTCTTCGCTGAAACTGGTGGCAGCTCTGGTAGCTTCCAGTAGCCCTGCTACTCTGAGCAGTTCAAAACACATTCAGGATCATGACTGGCTTTCTTGAACACCCAGTGGTTGCTGGGTCGGCATTACAGGGTCCTGACATCCCAGGAGATTGTAAAATTCAAGTATTTCAGTTTGTCTCCTTCCCTTCACCCATTATCATCTGGCCCTTTCACTCCCAAGATCTCCCATCACACAGCCTGGCAGCCAAGGGCTATGGGTGGCACCAGCATTATCAATTATGTCCACCAATCTTACAAAACACCAGCCTGATCTGCTCATTTCCAGCTCAGTTCCCTTCTCATTTAAGCACATAGCTTGGACGGTAGTTTGATGGGTTTTCGATTATTTCAGGCTGTCCTCTTTCTGCTGAGTTTCTTAACAATGCTCCACACAGATCTTGTGTAGAGCAGTGTGGCTATGTATATTGTCTAATAATCTAATATAATCTAATATAATGCTCTAGCAATATAGCTCTGGAGAGCCCTCATAAAACAGTTGATTACAGCTACAGGTGCATCAGGCTCTGTATCCTGTCTCAGGTACCAGGCACTAATGGAAAGTAAATCAAGACATGGACAAACAGCAACTGTTCCCTTTGCTATACCACTGCAGCTTCCAGAAAGCTTCAGAGGCCTTTCTGACCTGGAAGCTGCACAAGGACCATCCTTGACTGGTGTGTCCAGAACTCTGTTAAATCCTCTTTCCAACCTGTATATACTGCTGACTGCTAGCAATTCATTTCCCAAGGGGTTCCACAATTCATTAATACACTGCCAGAAAAGTGTTTCTGTCCATGGAATGTACACTTTCTGTCTTTCTGGACTCAGAACCTTAGCTACACCATGAAGCATAACAAGTAACATTTATTTAACTTGTTGAAATTTCACAGCCCTGTGTAATCATGCACCCAGAGTCACCTTTTCCAAGCTGAGATGTCACAACAACAATTTACCTTTTTTTCTTGTCACTGAAGGCCCTCTGTTTTTTTGGACATACCCAGCATTTTTTAGGATGGGCAGCCAGAACCACTCAAATCATATGTACCATGAAGCAAAAATTTTTCCTGTTGACTGCACTGATTTCCTAATAATTTCAAATCTTCCTCCTTGCCTTTTTGCTACTGCTGAGCACTGAGCTCAGATGTTCAGACAGCTCTCTGTAAGGACTCCAGGAATACTTCCTTGAGTGGCAATAACTATTTTAATGTTCATTAGTCTATGTGCAAAGTCAGAGTCTTCTTTCTAACCTAGTTAAACTAGAAAATGAGATTTCTGTGATCCTGCTTTGTGTGTGTGTCTGCATATGACATGTCAGACCTTTATAATAATTTTAGAGTGCATTGACAAATTTGATCAAAACCCAACTGCTCACTCGGGTTCTCAAAGACACACATGCAAGTGCCTTTACAGCTAAATGGCAAAGTTAAAGAGAGACCAAATGAGTTTCACAAGTATGGATCAAATATTGAAGACACTGAAGACACTCCCTGTCCTCCTTCACAGAGCACTTCATCATCATGCCATCCATGGGCAGCAGGCACTTCACTGGCTGTCATCCCCTCCAAACTCAGCAATGCTACACACAGATAACCTGGGGCTTTTTCAACTTGAGAGCACTCATTTCTGCACCTGGGGACATTATATGTCACACAATGTACCCACTTTCTTTTGCTCAGTGGGAATGCCATCAGTAGGTGCAGATTCCCCATAGTCACTGAGAGAATACCAGCATTTGAATCTAAGCACACATAATATTAATAGAAATCCACCGTTCTGTTAAATATTGTAATATGGTAACTTTAATCATAAAGCCTCTCAGTATTTAAATACTTCAGGCACTGTAGCCATTTATACAACTAGCAGTAGATGAATTTTCAAATAGATACTTCTGAGTAATTATCCTCTTGAGACAGCACCAATTGCTAAATAATGCCTCAGTTTAATAGCACATAGCTATTATTCTGGGCACTATTAAATCTCTCAGAAATGTAACAGAGATGGTGATAAATATCTTACACTCCATTTTAGTCTTCATGTGGATGAGGAATAGGACATTTTTCCTCACCTGTTAGTTGGAGTTCAAAGAGAATTCCTTAGAAAATTAGGAGATAGCCCCTCCTGCTTGCTCTAATAAAGCAGGGTATGCAAATTTGTTCTAGGCATCAGCAAAGATGCCTTATGAGCAAAGGTAGCACTCAGACTCACAGGGAAAGGTGTCTTAGCAAAAGACATCAGAAGAAGAATAACTGGATGGGATAGTTGAGTGGGAACTCCTTACAGATTAGATGGCAAGCAACAATTGTTCTGTCGCCCCAGAACATCCCTCTGTCATTCCAGGGAAGAATTGCTGAGCAAAAAAACAGAGAGAACAGAAAGAGTATTCAGTCCAAACTTCAGTGAATCAAGGCATGACTACAGAGAGAGTTTTCAGATGAACCTGCTTTTATGTAACACACAAAGCTCTAGTCTACCAGGAAAATGCAGACCTCTTGTTCATATAAAACATTGGCCTTTATTCATGCTCCCTTAAGATGCTTTTCCTAAAACTCCGCCCGCTTGCATATTACTTACCCCTAATAAAAGATCTGAGGAAAGAAATTTGTGTTCTCTGGTCACCAGAGGTCTGTGAATAGAGCAATTCAGCATGCTGCTCCATAGAAAAAGTTGCCTTTTCATGGTCAAGAGTAAAAACATGGAAGAAAACCACATAAAAATAGTTGTCTCCTCATCCTGCCATCCTCTCTCATCTCAGGGGGGTTCCAAAGCCTTTAGAGATTATGAGCTCTCCAAAGCAAACCATGTCAGATTGTGTTTACCTTCATGGTAGTGCACAATGTCTTGATTTAATTTCAAAAGCAGCCATCAACAATAGAAGCCTTAAACACAGAAAGCAAAAGTTAAAATTACTGCAATAAAGCCAGTTTGTAGCCACTGACTATCAAGTAGTTTCATCATCATTTGTCAGTGCATCATGAAATGCTCCTTTTTTTAATTCCACTTTGAATGATGACTGAAAACAAGATGAAGGATTTGATAACTTGCTGCCCAAAAATTCCCATTGTACTTTCCTCCTCATTAGAAAAAGTTACATTAAAAAAGGAGAAAGACTAATATGGAAATGCCAGATTTTAAGCCATGATTGAGGGCTTTACATAAAAAAAAAGCTCCAAAAGTAAAGACAGTGAAGTATCTTTAGGTGTGCAATAACAGCATTTTAACACACACACACACACATATATATATATATGTCACTTTGGTTTCAGTACATGATAAATTTCCATTAGTATCTCATTGACAACTGAAGCACAGCTAAATACTAAGTAAGGCCATGTGGCTGTTCTGCTAAACCCTCTTGTGGAAAAGAAGGATGGTCTGAAAACTTGGGGGAAAAAAGCATACGTGTGAGGTCACATCACAAGCACTTCTTTGGCCACTACAGGGAGGGAATCGGAGGGATGTGGTCACTCCAGAGCACATGGTCACCACATGATGGAATCCCATGCCCTGGACCTGAGTGTGGCCATCACCTTGACCTGTGAAAAGTCTACCTATGAACAGCTGTATTACACCTTGCTTCAGTTTCTGCAGGTCAGTAAGTCATCAAGAGAAACAGAAGCAGCAACTTCCTCTGTCTTCTCATCCCAAAATTAACCGAGATTTAATAAAGGCATAAGATAATTTTCAGAATCTTAGATGGAAGAGGCATCTAGACCTGCTGGCACAAAGCTCTGGTGTATTCTGCTGTGAGTTTGTACAGACTCTATCTTAGGATTCAGTTAGTGATGGTTTGGTGAGAGAGGATATGAAGGAAGTTCATGTCCTTAATAAATAGAGTGACTTTATTATTCTGAATTCAGGACCCCCCCTGAAATTTCAGATCAGGAATTTCTGTATCTACAGGTCATTTCTCAGGAAGCCACACTCCCATCAGTAGATGTTCAAAACCTGGTAACAGTCTCCACACCAAAAGCATCATGCTATCTATAACTAGATGATACCAAATTTAATCTATATTAAACTCAGGAGTATTCATGGACACATATACTGACTTCTATCTCTACTAAATTACCTTTTCAGAATATAAAGCATTTGACCAGTGCAACCTGACAAGTGCCAGATGAACGCAGTAAGTTACAAGCAGAGCAACACAGTCCAATCAATAAGTTTAGGTACGTGTTCTTAATTGTATCAGGTAGATACTCCTTTTTTACCCACACACAGATAAAACAAGTTAAAACAGTCCTGTGCTAGACAGGGAAAAATCTCAGAAGTGGGATGCTGAGAATAAAATCAAAGGTCAGTGAGAGGGAGTACTCGCTGCAGGAGGCTCACTTTGAAGCCCCCCATGTGTTAACTGCTCAGACCTGGAGCAGCCTCCTTGCTTGGTGTTTGTACAGGATCCAACCTGACAAACACGAAGCCTGGTTCAAAACATCCTACAATCACAGAAGCCAGCAAACCACAGGACTTCTGCACAGTATTTTGAGCTCAAAGAACCTTAACAAAGAGGCAAGAGTTCCTTGGATTGTCACTGGCCTGTCTAGGCATACAGACATTCCTGGGGGAAGGTGGTTTAAAGATCGAATGTATAGCAGAACATAAACTACTGGAGCCATCTTAGGGGAGATATCCTCCTCCTCCCTTCCATATCACAACCTGATTACAGTCACATACAAATCTGAGTTTGTAATCACTATTATCTTGCTCTTGTCCACATTACAGCAGCATGGCATAAATAAGGATGAACTTGCCTCCATGGCAATAATGTCAGGCATTTTACTAAATCCATGATATAAAGAAATTTCCTGCACTGTTAGATGCCCTTTATCACATGCTTGTTGGATCTCACCAAGAAATAGTTATATGTGCATGTTTTTAAAAGATTCAGGGCTTCCACATAAATAAACACACACAGTACGCCCACAAGCTTAGGGAAGCAATAGATTCATTTTCAGCAGGATGCTCTTAAAAATAAAGGTTTTTTTCCCTAAAATGCATGAAATTGCACTAACTGATTGCCAGACCACTACAGCCTACTTATGAAAGTCTAAGAAATTTTAGCTGTTTACAAACTAGTCTTGAATGACTTCCAAAGACCTTTGTTAATGCCTGTCCCCAGAGAGGATGGACATTATGCAGGAATCCCACCTGCCACAAGAAAAATATCAATAGTTTAACATTCTTACTTCGATACTGGTGATCCAGACCTTACAAAGAGCTACCAGGAAATTTAGCCACAGCATTTTCTGTAATTTTTAACTCATCACAGACCCAGATAAAGCTATATACCTGATATTTTGATTCTTTTTGTCTGTATTTTCCTAGCATATTTCACAGATTGGCCTCCTTGTCAGTCTAGGCTTTTAAAAAAGCAGTGATTAGTTTGACCAGACCTTAACTCCCCAGATTCCACAATTTGGCTCTTCTAGGAGTTATAATTATTGGGGGCAAGGACTGAAATGAAGTTGTCAAGTGACAGTAATGGGCTCTCTTTCTCCCTTCCGCAAGACTGATGCTATTCATTTGGAGCAGGTCTATACACAAGCCCATCTAATCTGATCTGCTGAAACCTCAGCGAGACCTGGCAGTACCTCAACTGGAAAACAGTTCTAAAATTAATAACAAGCTGATCTTTCAGTTTTATGCCTTGGCTATCACAGATACCTAATGGTGCACTTTGCCCAAGTCTCACACGGACTCTGGCAGCAGGACAGGAACAAAGACAAGAATTATAGCAGATTCTTCACTGCCCCACAAATACGGCTACTTTAAATGCAGAGTTACAGACTGAGCAGACAATTTTATTTCATAATATATTCTGTTTCTCTAAGGCTTGGTATCAATCTTTGCTCATTCAAAAGAAGTCTTAAGACAATTGTGTGGGAGCAAAGGGTTCTTCTCTGCTTGAGGTGTACAGATTAAAATGGGCTGAGGCTTGTCCAGTGACTGCAACACTGAAGTGACAGGGGACTACTGAATGCCATTGATTCCTACTGAGTAGGAAGAAAAACATGAATACAATATCTTAATTTCTTAAATTTCAATTAATTATAATTCAATTTGGCAAGGTCTAACACAGGAAAATATCTTTACTTTCCCATCTTGTACACTTTTAAATGAATTTGAGACTATATGATTGATGGAAGCTTTCAAGCTTTGAAGTAGTGGATACTATATATAAGCTTTCCGTAGATAAATGATTTCCCCAATGTGAAAATGTTAGTTTTAATGAAATGAAATAGCCTTAATTGGTTGTGATGGAAAGTAAACCTTGAGATAAACATTGCATAAATAATTCACATCCTTCCATCTGGGGAACTTCTTCCTGAACTGCAAAGTGTCTCCAATCTGAAATGCAATGCACATTATTTTAGCAGCAACCAAAAAAAATGTAGACTTCTTCCCATACACTGCATCTGGAGTGTAGAGCATCTGCCATTCTGGAGCTGAGTGCATAATTTAAGACAGAGTTTTAAAAAGATTTTTGATTCTGGACTAAAACATTTTCTCCTAACACATGGTCTTCCACAGAACTGGTGTCCGCTGTAACCGGATCTAACTTTAAATGGATCTGTGGAAATTCACATTTTCCATGATGATGCAACTGGAATATGTAAAAACTTCTCCACTATTTTCATTTACATCATACTGTGGCCAAGGCAGCATCTAAAAGATACTTGGAGATACAGCTGTAGCATATTTCACACTGGTTTATGCTATATGACCTTAATGTTCCTATTCTACACTTACTGCTTATTTAAGAGTTGGTCTCCTTTTCAGGAACAACTTTTCCCCATAGGACTTGCTACTCACATCTATTGCTGACAAACACACTCAAGGTGGGTCCCCTTGTTACAACAGAAAATACAGCTGATCACAGATTCTGTGCAGAACTTATGGCCCCAACTGTCCCTTGCACAAAAATCAGGGGGAGAACATGGAATCCGTGAAACCACAAAACCTACATTTATGCTATTTGATGCAATCCTATAAAATTCACCATGGAAAACATAAACAACCATAGCTTCTATGTTGTGATCTTTTGGGTGTTGTGCAAATGAAGCCTAATAGCACATCACAAATTATTTTATTCTGATCACATCTCTTGTTCAGCACAGCTACCAACTTTCCCTGGGTGCCTGAAGGAAACTCAGAAAAGTAAAGTTTTTCTTCAATGGTATTATTCAGAAAAGATTACAACCTTCGATGAAAATAATGTTGATTTAAAACATGAATACGTAAAACAAAAGCCTCTGAAGTGAAAATGTACTATCCACACATAGCTTTTAAAAGGTTTCAATCAACAATAATGTTGATTCAAAATGTTGTTCAAAATGTTTCAATCAAAAATAATATTCTTAAAAAGGGCAACTGCTAGTGACTTACTTATTTTTTTGCCTATTATACAGAATAAATATAGAAGCATAATGAAAGAATATATTATCCTTGCTTATGTTCATTGTCACGATTTTTATAGGATCAAATCTAACAGACGATGGAAATGAGTTTTGCAGTTTCACTATGCCTTCTGGTCATCAAGTGGTAAGTTCCTAGCTGTTGACTATTTTTATTCCCTTTCAATGCAGACTCCAAAATAAACAATTCCAACACACAGAATAAAACTTGTAGGAATAATTTTCTTCTCTCTCTGCAAAACCTTACAGAGGTTCTCACAAAACAGGGTTGGATATAATTGTTCAGTGGATTCCCTCAGACCATTTCCTTTTTTTCCAGCAAAGCACAACATACCCTGGGACTGGACTCAAATGGCAGAGCTTACTAAGGCTGCCTCTACTCACTCTGAAGTCTGCTATGCTTAAAAGGTTTCTCCTGGATTGGGTAGCTCTTAAATATGGAGAAGTGCTACTGGTTGAGTCACAAATTATTTAACAGGATTCTGCTCTGCTTCCATAGAGGCACAAGCAATGCTAGCAGGTTTTAATACCTATCAAAGAGCATCAGAAAGGTGCTGAGATTTTCCACCCATGGAATGACAAAGAAAGGAAACGGGGATTTGACATGCCAGGATTTTTGTCGTCTCCTTTTACTGGAGAAAAGCACCTAAAACACGTGAACCTTTTTCATGTCACTCCATGTAATTTGCAGCTTGAATTATTTGGTTTTCTCTATTATTTTCATGCAACATGGGAAAGGGGGAAAGACAGGGAAAAAATGAAATTTTCAAACCACAGCACTGAGTCAGGGTGACTCAGAACAGGTACCAATTAGGAACGGTGAGTAAATGTTTTGAAATTGCCTCGATTCTGCTTGGTGACATCTGCGTTAGAACAGCTTGCTCAGAGAGGATGTGCATGAAGCTGCCTTTAAGTTTCTTCATTCTCAAAATCTAAATCTTTAACACTCAGAGCAGCTCAACAGTTTCATAGTATAAGGAAAAAAGAAAAGGGGGGGAAAAAAAAGGGAAGCCTTATGCTCAGAGTAATTTTGCAGAAAATCCCCAAACCACAGAAAAACAATTTCTTAGAACTTAATGTTAACGGCTATTCAGGAAATACAAAATGGTTCTTTTAAATATTTAAACATATAAACAGTGACTGAGAAAGCATTTCTTATTAAGCATTTTTATGGTTACAGCTACTTTGCTGCTGAAAAAGCAACTACTTATAAAAATAAAGCTAATATTTATGGACACTATAACTCAGGAAGGGACCTCTTTTATAAGACATTTACTGCAGCAGCCATTGCAGCTGCATCATGCTAATGCACAAAAATGAGGGGTTTTTTAAACTCGAGCTAGCATTTAACAACTTTAAGTAAATGATAGTATGTGAAATTAACTTTCAACAGTAGTAAAAAACAGAAGAGCAAGGACCAAATCTGTGAATTGTTGATTATCCTCCCACTCTGTAAGTGCCTGCAATGGGACCAAGAAGTAGGGAACACTGTGGCCACCACAAAAGGAGATGATTTACAGAGCTGTGCAGGTAATTAACAAATTACCATGCACAGGCCACCTCTCCTTGAGTGACTGCAACCCCTGCAAGTTCAAAACTCCCCTTTGCATTACTCTCCCCCAGCTTCAAGAGCTGGATACAACACATCTTTTACAACCACTGCAGGAAAAAACAACCCACCAACCCTGTTCTCTGGAGTTATGTCCTGATGTTTTTCTCCTCTCCCTGGTAACTGCTGACAGCCCTCATTTGTGAAAACTTCTGTTCTACAGCACCCATTACCAAAAGACCTAATTACAGCAGTAGAGAGATATCCTTACAAACCTAGATGGCATGACCTTTATAGTACAAGCTCAAGGTCATACTTTAATTCACACAAAGTCCCCAAGATTATTATTTTACAACGTATGCAATAATCAAAGCCATGCTTTAGGGTTTGGCAGACAAGCTGTTCTGTCTATCAGAATAACTCACAGATGGTATGTATGTGACACAACATATTCATCATGTTATATTCTTAGTATATGCAATTTTCCCCCTTGCTAAATTTTCCAGTGTTCAGCAAGGGCTCTAAGAAACTGCCAGTGCCTTGGAAGAGATACCCTGCCAGCCTTGTTGTCTTTAAATTAACTGATGAAGAAAGAATCTAAGGTTGAAGAAACTCATTCTCCTGTGTAATTCTAAAACATATTGAATTTGGTTTTTTACCTTAGGTACTATTTTTTAACTTCTATTTTGCTCATGTTTATTTTCTGTACTTCACATACTGCACTTTCTTTTTACTTGATGTGTGCTATATTGTTTTAGATTTTGCTCTTACTTCTGCTTATTTATGATCCTTTTTTGACCAAAATCTCAGTAAGATTTGCTTTAGGGGCATTTAAAGATCTTTTTTTCCAGGCAGTTGCATGCATAAGTGAACCATTAAAACTGAATCAATTCCGTGAATCAAACTGAATGACAACAAACTAAAATGAGCAGAAATATACCTAAAGCAACAAGCAGATTACTTTTTTTTACTTATTTGTAACACTGCTTTTTTCCTCTCCTTGAGTTCTTTTGATGAAATAAAAAACTGCTTTAAAAAAAAAAAAAATACTGGGATGAATTTCCCATCCTGAATACCACATAGTTTTTATGCAGGAAAACACACAGAGGGAAAATGCACCCACACAAGGTCACATTTCAGATGCTGGCCCAGCAGCCTATTTTAAAGCTCATCATTTGGAGGAGTGAACCACCAGGCACAGGCAAGAATTTATGAAAATAAACTTCCTGCTCCCAATTTCTCTTGCTTCTGTTACATCTGTCTGTCATTTACTCCCACTTTACTTGTGTTTTAAAGCCTCAAGAACAAAAGTCACCTCTACCACTGATCTTTGCTTTGCACACTGTGCTGGCTTGGGTTAGTCCTCTGTTAAATGAGGACAAGAGTTGAGAGAAAAATGACTGAAAATCGGGTTCTCTGCTCTGGAAAGAGCACACCAACATAGCCAGCAAACAACCCACCACGTTTTTTGTTACAGAATGATAAATGTCATTGCCATGATCAGAATTTTACAATGGTTTTCGGTGTTTTAGCTTTTATGCTGGAAACCAAAGCATTAATAAAGCAATTGGAGTAGTAGGCATGTAACTCCACAAGTGTCAGTAGCAAGGCTTCACATATGTCACTGTGCAGTAATAAAAGGCTTCATATATAGTGCTAGCACTGGATGTTACTATTTTTATTTTTTATATGAGGAACTAAGGACAGGAATGCAAGCAAATGGAGGAGAAAAATGAAGGCAATTCCAATTAATCATTTCCCCTACTGACATTTTAATGCATTATTACAATTATTCTAGAATGTCCTCAAAGGACCATCACATCAGCTTTTTCAGACTTCATTTTTCACCAAGTAAAAATTGAACAAGCAGTCTTTCTGAAAATTTTGGATCTCTGAAGGGGCAATACCCGTTCATCTCTCTGACTTTGTGGAAACGAGGCTACTACACATGCTGTGATATCAGGTGTGCTATATTACCAGGGCCTCTTTCCATTTCCTTGTACCTTCACTGGCCTGAGCTCCCCAATGACCTTCAGTTCTGCATTTTCAGAAACTGACTGAAAATATGGCAAGAAAAAAATGTAACAGCCAGGCTGGGCGGGGGGGGGGGGGGCGGGGGTGTGATTGTGTGTGGAGGAGAGGTGCTGGGGGATTTTTTTTAAGCTATAAAGTTACTTTAATATTTTTTCTATTTCACAGCGTATGAGTAAAATAACCTCTTCTGTCTCAGCATAATTAGTTCCCCCGTCCTGGCATGCCTAGGAGCCTCGTGTTGTTTGGGGTGCTGTTTGCCAGAGAACACTTAATATTCTCATCTATCACATGAATCAATAAAACATAACCCTGTTTTTCACAAGGTGGCAGTGTATTAGGAAGAGTCATATGGGCTGAGTTAATTTAAAAGTAATAGACTGAAATTGTCCACATTACTTTTATTGAACTGACAGAGCAGGTCCACTGCTTCTAAGAAATTAATCCCATTTCATGGAATCACAGAGCAAGGCCATAAAGGTTACCTGTTTATCTTTAAAAATAGCGAAAAAAGAATTAAACTCTGGTTTCTACTTTCAGAATATGGGAATTTTTAAAAGACATTACTCAGGAAATGAATAGGAGAATTAGAGCTCTATGTGCTAGTTCGAAAACAAACCAGTGGTAGGCACCAAGTCAGAATAACAATTTAATGGGGAAATTAAAGAAAAGGGAAAAAAATAAAAGAAAACACTGGTTCAAACTGACAGAGTCAGGATACAACCTGACACCCTGTTAGTCAGGGTGGTGGTAGCAGTCCGGTAGAATGGTTGCTGCAGCCATCTGAAGTGGTGATCCTGTAGAAAAAGGGTCTGCTCTTCCTCAGAAGGTCCAGTGGTGGCCGTGTAGCTCCTGTCCTCTGGAAATCCAGTGGGAAGTGGCGTCTCTGGTGTTCAGAATCTCAGATTATATCCACGATGGGATGCTTGGTTCCTCCTTCTGGGTGGAGCATCTCACAATGGGGTAATGAGTCATGAGGCCAAGTGTTGATTAGGCTCATTAACAGAAGATAGTCCGGAGGGAGTTACCTCTGAGTCATGCGGCAGGACAATGATGGGCCATTAACAGAAAGATAGTCTAGGGGGAGGAGGCAAGGAAACACTGCCCCTCCTGGTTTCAGCAGCTCATGAGGATGATAATAGAATACACTGCAACCCAGGACACTCTATCAGATTGATCATATAGCCATTGGGTTAAGTTTATGTTCATCAGGGAAGAAGCATCTCTCTGCTGATTACAAAAAGGTCAAAACCTGAAAATAAACTTCAGGCACCTCTGACATGCATGAAAGCGAGGAGTGGAGTTCACATTAATTTCCTTAATCCTCAGTGGAAGGAGAGGGTCCCTTCAGAGGGCAAATGATCCCAAAGGCTTGGTGACCCTCGGGACAGTGCAAGCCATTATCGAACAAAGTGGAAAACCAGGGTGAAGAGTCCAAAGCAGGGACCGTGGTTTGGTCCATCTACCCAAGCTGGTCCTAAGAGGACAAAATCCCAGCAATGAATTCCCCCCAAATTAAGAGCAGGCAGGATGCTCACTGCTGGATTGTGCTGGAGGCCTTCTACCTGCAACACTAACTCAGTCCCCCACCCCAGCTATGTTTGGGTTTGCTAACACCTTGTACTTCAAAATGTTCTAGTAGTTCGTCCTGGACACATTCATACAGCACAGTGCCAGAGAGGAGGGGTGAGCATGGTAGGACAGGAGCATTAGCAGGATGTGTCAGCAAAGCAGTTTCACTTTCCATAATACCTGTTTTATCATTACTGGACCCATTACAGGAGGTTACCAGGCAGGAAACCTTCACTGCAGGAGACAGTGATGCACTTGTCATAGCATCCCCACACCATGTCTGGAAATTCTGACCTTTGTTTTACTAAAAATTTCATCCTCGAATTGATACATTTCTTCAGATGTGAAATTAAAATCTTCAGCACCAAAAATATATTTGCATCCAAGGATACATGTCATTTCTCATATTCTGCTATTTAAATCATTTGACTTTGAGTGAGATATGGGAGAAATGTAAGTTTCAGTACATTTTAGTCTCCATCATGTCAAATTTACAACCCTGGAGTAAATCACACTGCCAAGACAAATGTCTTCACTTAAATCAGATTTGTTGCTTCCTTCCATACTTCAGAACATTAATAAAATTGGAGTTCTAGTTCATAATAATCGTTTCATCCTCACTGTGCCAGGAAAACCACAAAAAGTTCACAGGAACCTTAATTCACCCTCCCCATGCTCATTTCTCTAGGTTGAATAATTCTAGGCCCTGCTTTTTATTAGCTGTGTGAACGTGTGTACATCTGACTCAGATTGTTACCAGTGCACCAGCATGCACACAGTCGGTCCAGGTACACCAAGATTTGCTTTAAATGCTTTCTCAAAGTGCTGTTCTTATCTTCAGACTTCACGAAGATTGTAGTCATTAAAATCAAGAAAACAGCTCTCTGGGAAAGGTGCAAAAGCACCTGAAAGCAAGCAAAAATGGCAGGGATGTTTACAGCTCACTGAAATTACTTGACATTTCTCCCACAGGTAAAATAAATTTCTAACAATTGTTTTTCTCTGTCATCTTCCCAACACCTCCTACATCTGTGTTCTCAAGAGAACCATGACCCTCTTTCACTTCTGGATCTGATGCCCAATTACAGGAGCTGCTGCTGAAGGGAATTACAGATCTAGTCCCTCCAGCAGATGCAAAGGAGATGATTTCTTTATGTTCCCCTATTGCAGCACCACCCTTGACCCCAGTCAGAGGCCAAGGCACATTGCTTTAGTCTTCATGCAAAGTTAAAAGGCAGGCCCCCACCAAGGCACACAGCACTGAGCCAGGGTGGCACAAGGGTGTAAAGTGCACCCGTGCAACAGCAGTTCACAGAGCAGACACCTCAGCATGTTAAAAAAGGAGCACCTCTTGAAGCTTTTTGACCCACTGTTTGACTAATCATCATTCCTAAACTTAGACACTAACATAGATGGGGCGAGTGACACAAACCTGGATTTCTGGCACAGAACAAGGAACATGAATGCATCGTTCTAAGTACCACCCATGGAAGCCCCTCTGACACGTGCGGCTCCGGCATTACATACAGCTTGTCAGGAGCCCTCCCTAATGGGAGGCACATGTGAGTGGAATGTTGCTGGGAAATCTGTGTGATTCAAAATGCTTACTGCAGCATTATTACAGTAATCTTTCAGCATGCTTTTACTCCCCAACCTCTCTCAATTTTAACAAAACAATCCTAAGCCTGTATTGACAACGGGGTTTAATGAAAACCATACATTTCATGATGAGTGTTTGGTCATGCACGGGAGATTTGTTTGGAATCAGGATCACTTCTCTCTAGGAATATGACAGGAGATTAAATCATTAAAAATGTATAGTCTGTAATTAGTTTATCATTGCCAGAATTGCAGGAATATTTTCCAACACAAAACTGAAGCCACCAGCAAGAGATCATTTTGAAAGATCAATGTTGCTGAGATATCAAAAACCAAAGTAATTAGGAGACAGCAGGCACACTGTTCTCCTCTGTACTTCTTTTTTACTTCTTTTTTTCTTGTATACATGGACACATACATAGACATAGATAAAAACTGTGTAACTCGCTCCTTATAAAACCATCCAGTGATGGGACAGACTCTGTGAGCTACAGAAACACTATTAATGATTGTCTTAATTGACATGGTGATGTAAGATTATTCTGAAGCATCACCATCTTCTAAGCCTTGAGGATTTATACTAACTGCATAATTCTGGGGAAAGAAGAGAAAGCACCACAAACAGGATCTTGGTATTAGTTAATTATGGTACTGCAATATTTTCACCAGAGGCATTTTAGAAATAAACTGCAGTACAGTGATGCTGTTTGTATTGCAATAGTTAAGGTGGTTTCAGACCATAAATTATAAACCTAATTTTTCAGAGTTTATGACAGGGCTATAAAAAAAGGAACCAGCCCTAGCCAGTTTTCTTTTACGACATAAAAAATTAGCTATTTGAAAGCTATACATTTATGCATGAGTTCAGTGATTTCAAATGGTTTGCCCCCTCCCACACTCTCCTCTTTCCAGTATGGACAAAGCCATGGTCACATTTGATGGCCACTCTCCTCTTCCTCCATACTGTGCCCCAGTCCCTCAGATGTATTGCCACTTAAAATCAAATTATTTTGTTTTCCAGTGGGAATCAACAATCTTATGTGAGTCACCATCCCTGGACAACTCTTTGTATGTATTTAGTAAGGAAATATTAAAGCTGGCATTTTCAATATGAGGTTCACAGACCCCTGGGGGACTAATTTTCTGGAGAAGATAATTAAGAAAAGTCAGCCTACTGTCAGTAGGCTTAAACTCATTGAAAAAGGGCTGACACTTCTCAGGAAAATGTCTAGGCAACTCACAAAAAAGAAAACAAACCCAAAAAAACTACAACCAAAACCAAAAACCTTACTGAAATACTAGTTGTTTTTTTTTTTTTTTTTTTTTTTACAAGGAGAATATTAATTTAAAGCAGCACAGAGGGTTGATACCAGCTTCCAGTGCAGAGTTTCACTGCAAAGCAGATGTCAGCCCTACAGGCTCAGAGCTCACACGCAGGACTCAAAGCAGCAAACGCCAGCTCCGCCTGCGAAGGGAGCAGGGAATTCCCACCATATCCATTCCCACCATTTCACAGCTCTGCGGTGAAACCACCACCTCACCAAGCTGCCACTGAGCCTCCACCTCCTGCCTGTGTGCACGGATAAGTGGAGGCAAACATGTCAGCTCAACGCCCTTTTGAGTTGGAGTTGCTTTCTGGATCTTGGTTTCTTTGGAATTGTGTATCAGAAGAAAATGTCCACCATATTTAATAGAAAAAACAGACTGTCCTTGCCTCAGCTTACCAGTCCTTTGTCCCTTCTGACCATGGTGGGGCAGGCTACCTGGCAGGCATCTTTCTCTTTTTAGAGACCCCTTTCTACAAGACAGGAGGGTATGAACACAGACATATACCAATGGGGCCAGGAGCAGAGATCAAGCTCTTTCTGGGCTAACAATTACCTTGATGCTTGTGGGCTTGACTTTCAGGAACTGTATTGACTTGAAATTATCCAGAGCCATGTGTCAGGTCCCTTTCCAAATGGGAGACAGGATCCTAAGTCACTTAATACACCTTTTTAATATACTTCCCTCTGCTCATTAATATTGCCAGAGCTTTATGCAAGCAAGTCTTTCAGCATACAGTTTGGTTTTATACATGCTTTTCATTAACAGTGAAAATACAATCATTTTACATGACCATTCACATGGCACCGACACTTTATAGGTGTGCAAACATCCTTGTTCTATGAATTATATGTATGTACGTGTAAATAAATGAGAGAGAATGCAGAGGAAAATCACTTATCAGATATTAGTCCCAACTTCTTGAAAGGGATACGATATTTCTGTTTGAAGCGCACTTGAAGTACTTTAAATTGACATACTGAAACCTCTTCAACATCATTAACCTGGATTGAAAATAATCAATAAATAATCATTTTGCATGTAAGTACGAAAGACAAATGTCTGATACATCAATTGTGAAACCCCTTCTGTACTAATGGTTGCCATAACCTAGGGGATCGATTCCATTACGGATATTTACACAGTGACCTATTAGGAATACACGGAAGTATCATTTTTACATTGATTATCCATCCTTAAAACAGATAGTAATGCATACTTAAATGCATGGATTGCAAAAATAATTTTTAACCTTTGTACGTACTCTTTGTTGAAGAGGAAATCATTTGAGCATCATGGTATGAAGGACACAAATTCAATTTATATCTTAAGAAGAGAAGACAACTATGAATGCACGTAAGAAAATTCTGATTTGTAACAATTACCTAGATCACAAATGTTTTTTATTTGAACCCAAGCAAACTATACAGACATTGCTGGAGAACCATAAAATAAATCCATATCGGACTTTCACAAATTCTATCACCTTTTGAAAATGCCTGAAGCAAAGTTCCCCTTCTGAACAGCTCCACTATAAACCAACATAAACTCTAATCTGTATGCCTGATGCTGGAGGTAGAACATTTTAATTTGACAAACCTGTCCTGTGTCAAGTGTCCACAGTAAATAGCAGAACTAATTGGGAGGCAAGTGCAAATTCAGCCATGAGCTCACAAACAGCCCAAAGGTTACACCTGAGGAAGATCCCCTCCAGCCACTGCTGTCTGCACCCCAGGGCACGGCACCTGCCTGCCCTTCTGGCTTGGGGCAGGGCCACCGTGCCACCAAGGAAAGGAATAACCTCCTCTTTGTGCTCCAAAGGAGAAAAAGTCCATGGGTTACCAGGCTAGCTGGGAATGAGCAGATGCAAATGGGAGCAAGGCTATTATCAAGGCTCCGAGCGAGTCAAAGGCTGCTGCAAAGCTGACGCCCTCTGTCTAGGGAAGGCAATGGTGGTGAAATGCTGTAGCCACATTGAGAGGACAAACACTTGTGGCTGATGATGGTCACTGCTATCTGGAGAAAGTGGAGAGAGCAGCTTGTTTGTAAAAGCGAGGTCTGGTCATCTTCTGCCAAAGAGGAGAAATGGCTTCTTTTATTTGGCTCTATGTAGGGCTCTTGCCAGAAAAGAAAGGGAAAAATAAACTACGGCCTTCTAGTCTAGTATATTTAAAACAAGCTGTCACTAAGTTAACCAAGGCCCAAAAAAGGCATGTAGTACCTGCTCTTAGCAAATTCACTTACTGATTATCAAATCAATTTAGCAATTCACCAAAGTGCCTATCATCCCTCAAAGCTGTCACCACACCTGTCAACAAAACCAGGGACCAACTCCTCTCTTAAGGACATAATGTGTCAGATTAAAGGTCCTATTCAAATCACAGCTTCCTGCCAGTTCTGATCTCCTCCTCCATCTTTCATGCCATAATCTTCTTAAAATGACCAAAACCCACAGGTTTTGAAAATGCTGAATTTTCCACCTGCCAGCAAGGCCGGTGGTGGCACAGCAGGGACAGCAACAGCCCTGCAGTGAAGCACTTCTCAATAACAAGAGGCAAAGGTACAATAATTCCTCCCAGGAACTCAGAGGGCAGCCACTGATCTTTACAGTCTTTATCACAAAAAAGATTTTTTGGTAATGTTGTTAGATATAAATAGGTCTTTTTCAACATGAGCTTCTCCCTTGCTAGAGATGGCACATATATGTGGTGCAGTCAGGGAAGCGATATTGTCCTGTTGAATATCTCCTGTCCTTCACAGCAGATAGCATCAAAAATAAATTTTCCAGTCCATTTCAATTCATCCAACACACATGCAGTTCGGGAATCTGGTGAGTATACTCAAGAGGAACAGACCTAAATCTCTTGCCATACTTATCTGCAGGTTACTTATTTGCATGGGCATTATTTCAGCCATGCACACACTACTTCTGGGTCCTGGGATGTGTATCACAATCCCACAAATAGTTCCCCACAATGTGAAGAGATGTGGACCAGCAGGAAACATTAACAGAAAGAAGCAGCATCATGTCTAACCCAGCAATAATTTGGCATTATTAGAGCCTGGGCACAATCTCCATCTACAAAATCAAAATCTCAGTTGTGCCCAGCTCCCACTCCTCCCCTCTCCATGAGGTCAGCAGAGCCAGCATCAGGGAAGCTCTAAATTCGAAGTAACTCTTTCACAAAACTCCCTGCCACTGTGAGCACTGCAAACTCTTGAACCTGTTCAGTATGAGGCCTCATTTTAATCTTCTGAACATCCTTTCTTTTTAAAGCATAAGCAGATTAAGCTCACTAGGCATCTTTCTTCAGCAATCACCACAGACGCATTAAAATACAGCAAATGAAGAAGGTCCGATAAGGCTGTAATGAATGCATTATCTCAAATCCCAGATTGCTATAACTTTAGAGAAGAAATGAACCTAAGAACAGACTTTAAATACTGTTTCAAGGATAAAGTATTGATGTATTGATCTTATGAGTGCCATTATCTGATGGCTATCTCTGGGTGTCAGGTGAATCCATTCACTGCTAGAAAGACACACCAGGTTGTCAAGGCCTGACAATTATCATTACTAATTATTTCTCTCCTGCTGCCCCTTTTCAGTTCCAGCTTCTGACTTGTAGTGTTACCAGAATGTTTTCCACTGCTACCTTACTTAAGTATGATGGGAAAACATCTGAACTAACTCTTCTAATAGTGCAGCAATATAATGTCAGGGATCATGCATAGCAAGTGTTAAGCAAACCAAAATGGTTTGCTAGGAAGCTTTCTTTGAAACAAGAGCATGCTCTACAGAAAATATTAATTTCCTCTGACATGGTCTCATGTTCAAACTCCTCAGAGTTGAGAGCTGTATCTGAGCTTTCATATGGTTCATGCATATTTCATATTTCTTTTCTTTAAAATGGACCAACACAACAGCCATTTGAGCTGCAAGAATCCAGAAACAGATCTTTTCAGTTTCTTGAAATACCACCTTGTAATGCTGTAATCCTGCACCCTGGAAATACAGCAATTCCCTTCCAGGGGACACACAGCTCAATACGCATTCACAATGCTACAAGAGGAAGAGAACAGGAACATTTTATCAGAAGCAACATAAGGGATATGAATTTTCAGACTTGACCAACTTGGGTCTTGGTCTTGCTACTGCTAAACTGTCTGATAAATCACCATATGGTTCAGTGGGAGGGCTACCAGGCTTTCAGAAATGGTATTCCAGCAACAACAGCCTGTAGCTTCCAGCCTCACTGAGTAAAGAGCTCATGCTTTAACATTAGTGACTGATATGTTTGAAGGTCTCTACTTCAGGTACTTGCATTTTTCCTAGTTAAACAAGGAACAAGGGGAATATTAGATGAGGTTGAAGAGAAAGACATGACTACAGATTTCAGGATGGGTGACTCAATTTATGTTCAGGAAATACTGGGTTTTACTTTTACTCACTTGAAATTTCATCTTTTGAATGTAGCTCATTAAGTGAGTGCTCACATTCCTGCCTCCCAAACAGAACGAGAGCTCTCAAGCAAAGAATTTCAAATGAATCTTTTTCAAAACTGCCCTCTAATTGCCTATCTCCTATTTTGAACTGGATGTAATGACAATTCTTAAGAGATATTATTGTCCTGTCTAGAACATGCCACCTCAAGACCAAATGTGTCACTCAACTCTCAGCAAGCCACCCTCTCCCTCAAGAGCACTAACCTTCCCTAGGATTATAGAGACCACAGAGAAAGGAGCACAGAATTCCCCCCTCAACCAAAATTGATGAGAAATTAAGCAAAAGAGGCTTTCCTCTTCTTTTCAAATGAATTTTGTAATTTTGACTACTCATCTGAGGGTAGTTCTGCATTTTAAAATGTTAAACCCGCTACTCTTTGAAAACCCCTTGAGCACTGCATGCAGGCATTGAGTATTGAATTTGTTATCTTATTTGTAGGCATTACCACCCTGAAAGAATGGAAGGGCTTTATGTAGGTATAAAAATCAACTAAAATTACCCTTACAGCAGTCTGGTTAAGGTACAGAGCAAACAAAAGCACCATTGCAGTTCTGAACTTCAAAACACAGAATGTAGTAAAAACGTATATAAGGGCAAAAATGACAAAATTGAAGAAATTTCATCCATTTATGGCATGATCCAATCCCTAAGATCTCTCTCTCCCTTTCATAACAAATGTGTGATAGATGTTGTACTAATGCATGCTTTAAATTCTCAAGTAAGTTTGCTTCTCCACCCTACATTTCGTGTCCAAGAGCGTGTAAAAAGTCAAATTTGCCCCCAGTCCCAGAGAAGAATGATTCATCCCTAATTTATTAGGGAAACACTCTCAATCCTCCTTTCCTGGACACAGTCACCTCTGGAGAAACTAATGCTCTTTTGGCAGACCAGGTGCCATTTTCTGTGCTTGAATAAACCATTAAAGAACTGTTAGCCCATTGTAGGGGGAAAAGCTCTTTCCCACCTGGTAACAGTATTTCTAGCTCCGGTGGGAAGCCTAAATTTGTATTTCTTACACATGTGTATATCAGAGCTATGTTTTATAAAAAAACTCTACTGAATGGTCAATGGCCAACAATAGCCAAGTGTCTTTGTGGGATATGCTAAAAAAGGCAGTGAACACTGAAGGCAGCTGCAGGCATTTCCTGGAAATATCAGCCCACTTTGCCTCCTCTCTGAAGCCAGAGGATAAAGGAAAGCCCCTTCTATGGACAGCCAGCCTAGATGGGACAGTGATAGAAAAGGGCACTATTGGCCTTTTGTGGAATGTGCTGAAAAGCCCAACTATTTAGGGAATAAAGAATTTTTCTTATTAAGCCATGTAGAGAAACAGGAAGCAAGAGGACACATATTCAGGGATACAATTATTTTCGCCAAATTGTTTTTTCTTTACAGAAAGACAAGAGTCTCAAAGCATAAGCAAACACACACATTTTTTTCTTGTTTCCAACAACTTGATTTTTATTTCGTTTCTACCAGACAGTAAACTCTAGCTGTGTTTTAGATCCTTTTTCAACTTTAGTTAACCTTCCCGTCTTGTCTGGAAATACAGTGCCTTTGAACTGGGGAAATAACAAGGACTATGCTCATATTGCTGCCTGATCTCTAACATCATGTAATACTTTATACTAGAAAAAACTATAGCAATTAATCCCTGCAACCCTGCAGTTACAGCAGCAGCACTGCTGTATCCCAGAGCAGGAATCCCTCTGGGGCAAGTGCTGCACAAACCCAGCAAAGAGATAGTCTTTGTCCCAAAGAGCTTTTAGATTCAATATAAGAAACTGCAAAGGGATTCAGGTAAAAGGGTAAGAAGGTAAATAGTCCACAGTGAATGTATTTCACAGCCTTGTTCCCCCTTAGAATTAAAAAGTCTTCTGGTGACCTGCACTGGAAAATCAGTTCTAATGAAAACCTTTTTTGGATACACAAATAACCAGACAAGAAGATGCGTCTTCCTTTCTGGTTTACACAAGCTTTTGATCGTCATCCCTTACAATGCAGTTCTTTAACATGTGATTAAAAAAAAAAAAAAAAAAAAAAAGTGTCTGAATAAATGTATTGAATTTTCTCACAGCAAAAAACATGTCTGACGTAGCTTGGGATGTCTGACGTTCTCTTGGCACAAAATTATAGCAACTGTTTAGAATTCTTCAGGGAAAAAAAACCCAAACAAAATCCAAAAGAAGTAAAATGCAATCAGTAAAGTACCAGTATAATAGATAATTTTTATAATTTCCTGCTTGCTGCCTTAAATCATGATTAACCTTAGTGAAATCTATTCTGATTGTTTGAATCCCAGTGAAATGACTTCCATGGGAAATACTGGCTGACAGCTACTCACCAGCCCATTAACCACATTAAGGTTTTGATCTTTTTGTGTGCCAAGGAAACATTATTGCTTCTTAACATATCTGTGCAACGTTTCTTTTATCCCTCATGCACCTAAATATTATCTCTCTTTGTTATTTCCAGAGGGTCTATTGGGATAATTATGAAGGATCATACATCTCCAGCAGAAGACATCCCAAAGACTGCTGGATTTGCCCAACAGAAAGGGGCTGTGCTGAGCACTTATTAAGCTTCACATGTTTCTAACCAACATGCCAGGACCCTCGTGTGGAGCCAGCCTGGCACAGCATGGGGTGTGCACCTGTACTAGTGCTTAGAGCCCACAGCCCAGACACACTTGAGGGACCTGCAGCTCCCCTCCCTGTAAGCCTCATGTGCTTCATGGCTGTGCACTGGAACCTGAAAAAATTGCCTTTGGGCATTAAGTTCCCAAACTTCGAAAGCTATGAGCAATTCTTGAAAACTTGATCCCTGTTTAAGACTGAAATGGCCATTTCTACTGAGAGTAATCAAACAGCCCTTTAATAGTTGCAGGAACAAGTTTCTTTTGCAGCATTGCTGAAGCCCCCTTTTCTAGCCACACTAAGTGATGCAGTGCTTCTGTCCAAGATGTGTTTGATGCTGAGGTTCAGCTGACTCCTCACCTCAACTCTAACCCAGCTTAGAAAGCCTCAGTGGATAGCTTCCCTACCTGCACTCACCTCTCACCATCACTGCTGGGGAAAGGAAGCTGACATGAATGTGTTAGAGAACAGTTCATGCTAAACATCCTTTCAAGTCCATCAAAGTCCTGTTCCTTACAGCCAGAACCAAATGAAGTCACCTCCTCATAAAGAACCACCTTCCCTTGCAGGAGACTGCTAGACACTCTCACATGGCAGCTACCTAACATGTTGAAGCAGCAGAAATAGCTATCACCTGTTGTCCTCTTCCTTCTCCTGCTATAATCAAGTAACTTTTCCAGAAGAACAGAATTTAGTAAGCTCCCCTACATATTTTCCCCCCTTTTTTATCACACTGAGTGCCCAGAGCAAATGCCAGTAAATCCAGTTGCTGAACTACCCAGGGAGCTCAGCATGCAGAGCTCACCTTTACAGCTGGGGAAGAGACAGTCCCATTTTCCAACTCAGACAATCCTACATTTCAAGTAACAATCCTATTGAATCTGCTACCTTTTATTAAAGTAGCTCTTACAACTCTGTCAAATTCTCCAACCTTTGTATTGATTTTTTCTCCTATTCAAAATAACTCTCCTTTACAATGAGCTGGCTGTCAGCCTCTTATCTCTTATTTTCACCCCATCTGATCCTCCTTCTCCTTTGTCAGTCTTTCCAGATTCCAATTCATCATGTAGAAAATCAGGGACTTACATTAAGAAGAATGTACAACTCTTAGCTCATCATTAACATACTGTAATTGCAGTGTAGTGCTACTGCCTCTGACCTTTTCTACAAGTCAGTCAAAATCCTTTGGGGAAAGCAGGACATTCCCAGCCACCATGAAAAGAGTTATCTCTGATTCATGCTACTGGAGAGTTATTTCAAAATAAAACTCTGGAAGCATTGTAACATTTGTAATTCACTCTAGAAATACTGAGGCCTGGTAGACGGCAGGAAGATGCAGCCGTAAGACCAAACTGCTTTTCCATTCCTAAGTTTTGTCTGAGTCTCTACACGTACAGTCCCAGGATACACTAACCACTCCACTGAACATATTTAATTTCAGACCATCCTCTCCTGTTTCTTCTTAATTATCATGGGACATTCACAGAAAAGATCAGCCAGATGGAGACTAAATATTTCACTACTACAAGATGGAGCATTCTGCACTAAAATGGAACCTTGATTACAATAAAGTCATTAATTAAAGTCTCAACTGATTCTCCTGTCAGTATATGGGAGACACTAAAGACGACTGAGAGGAGGCAGTGTACCAGCTACACTAAGGAAAATAAAACAGTAAACCAGACAGTGATAAGATGGTGTTTAATTTTCACTACTCACAGTGAAACAAGATGGAAACTCAGCCATGTGTTCAATATATCCATCCATTTTATGCTTTTAAAATTATGATACACTGCTTTCCTGACAATGAGAAACTTGAACAAGATTTAAAAGCAGTGAAGAGCAAAAAGGAGTAAAGCCTAGAGACTCCTGGAATGAAATCTTACTTTACTGGAGATAAGATGGAGATGTAGACTGGGCTTTTTAGGTAAGACAGAAATGCAAATGTGGCTTTTTAGCATATTGTATGTTTATTTTATGGCTGTCTGGACTCTTGAAGACTGTGGGGAAAGGAGAGAGAGAAAACTGTAAGAAAACAAAAAAACCACCCATGCTAAGTGTAATTTTTAAGAAAAAGAAATTAAATGAGAAAATCCCCAAGCCTTTTCCTTGTCTGAATGATTAAGTCAGGGCTGCTGTAAGAAATGCAGATGGAATATGCCGAGCATGCTAAATTCCCTGGGCACTCTGCAGCACAGACAGTAGGAGTATGAAGCCAAATCCTCACTCAGAGTTTCACCAGCACATCTCCCATCAAAATCACTGGTAGCTCCAAGTATCCCTTTATAAGTGTGGATTTGGTCCTTGGAGAGAATATTACACTAAAAGTATTTCAGACAGTCATAGTCTCTCACTGTGATATATTCCCAATGGTCCTCTTTAGGTCCCTCTATTATTTTTTGACTTCTACTTTGCTACATCCTGCCAGATGGAGGTATGGAAATTTGAAGAGCAACGAGTAAACAAAATAGACGGAAATAAACCCAACAGTGGCTCCCTGTTTCACAATTAATCTTTACTTGTGCTTGAAATCAGCATGAGAGATCTTTGCAAAATTACAATTCCCAGATATGCTGGATGCCAGAAATAATGAACCCAGCTGAAATACAGGGTGTTAGTTCTCTCCTGTATACCAAGAGAACATGCTGTGATATTTTCATCATTTAATGCCATAAAGTGTGTCCAAATCTAAATAGACTCACAACTGCACCAAGATTAAAACTACAAAACAGAAATGGTCCCATTTCTAACATTATGAAGTAAATACTCCCTGCCATTCACAAGTGGAGAGAAGGCTGGATATATACTGTAGGTGATTCCAGGTGCAATAGAAAGCCTTAATATTCAGGATAAAACAAAACAAAAAAACCCGTAGTAAACTGAGTAACTAGTCTCAGTTTATTCCCTGTAGTAAAGATTTTTGTGCACTGAATCCCACTCATTTCTTCTACATTTATGACACTGATTTTCATCTGCCTGTGATAAACCCTCAGAATTTAAGTAATATAATGAATGACAGGTAGGACAGCACACAGTGATAAACTTTGGCAGGGTTATCTGAGCATTCAAATTAGACCAACTAATTGTAGATCTAGACCACATAGGTGTCAGTATGCAGATTCAAAAAGAAAAGGAAGAAAATCAAAGAAGTAGCAAGAACAAAGACACCATTAGAACCTGGAAAGTCTTCTAAGAAACACACTTAAAGAGCAGTAAGAGCTGTTAATGCAAATGATTGTTTTGTAGTAATTAATAAAGTGAACACATAAACATGATGTAAAAGCTTGTTAATTGACGTAAGAGCATGTCAGCTCTTCATTTTCTGCTGGGATGGTTTGTTGTGAGGTTTTGTCAGTTTGGTGTTTCTTTTTTGTTTGTTTGTTTTGGTTTTTTTTTTTGTTTGTTTTTTTTTGTTTTGTTTTGTTTTGTTTTGGTTTTTTTTTTTTAATGGAAAAGAACTTGAGATTTCCAAAAACATGCATGTTGGTACTTGTGGGTATGAAATCACATCGCTCTTTCAGAAGCAATTTAGCCTAAACAGTGCAAGTTTGTTCATGTAAGAGTAAAAGGATGAAGTCTCTATGGCATACTGCAGTATGGTCCTTGGAATAAGATTCTCATTTACTAAATAAATTACTTTATAGTACTGTATAATGGTGTTCACATTATAACTGACAATTAGCACCATTAAAGGGAATGCTCATAAACAGCCAAAGCTCACATCAAATTAACACAGCCATGATTAAAATCACTCTTCTGATTTCTGCTCTTCACAGAAATAAGCAGCATTTTGCATAAAAATTACTACAAGGCAGCTAAGAAAAAATTAAAATAATAACTTCACTGCTATTCTGGAATGGTGGTACCTCACTCCAGCAGCACACAGAGCACTGCCAGGTCAGCTCCTCACTTGCTATGAAATATTAAGCACTGGGTTTCCTTCGGAGCAGCCAGCTAGCACAGTGAGCCCTGCCTGCTGCTGGGAACCAGTTTCGGTGGCACAGGAGATTAAAGTGCTTCAATTACTCCTCTTGGCTCTAATGAGGGGAACTTGGGTTCTCTCCTGGCCTGAGGGAAGCTCATCTTCTTTATTTTAATTTTGTCACTTTTCCATTTAAGTGGTTTCTAGTGTTTGCATGTCCACTTATGTTGTTGCAGCTTCAGAAAGAAAAAGAAAAACCTGAGGAATTACAGTGGAGAAGAACAATAACAAAATACAAAGGAGTCAGCAACTCATTAAAATGTAGAAAATGCAACATTAAAAACTGTTCTTAACTTAAAAAAAAAAAAAAGAGAAAAGAGAACCTTTTTCTAAACTGGCACAGAGCCCATGTCCTCATTAGGATTCACACTCCACTCACACAGCACTACACTAATGGTATCACTTTAATCTTCAGCATCACAGCACTACTTCCTGGCCTCACTCAGATACTGCTTGTAAAGTGGCAAGAAAGAGGGGAAGAAGAAGCTTCTAGTGAATGCTGACCAGGCCTGGTATCAATCTGGATGTATGTGGAAGTTTGAAGCACTTGGACATCCCTGTTCATGAATGCTGCTTCAGAGGCAGCCAAGCTCGTAATGGCTTCATAAAGATCAAGTATCACTAAGGAAAATCTAATCAATAAATAAGCAATCAAGACCACATAATTAAAGAATACCATTACATGTGCCATAGTTTAAAAAGGAATCATAATATGCTACATAAAAGTACTGCAAGATAATACGCCTTTGATCCAACATCCCTTTAAAGCAGGAAACAAAAGGATATTCTCATATATCTTACCAACTAATTTAACACATAAATCATAAAAAAATATGATCCAGATGGGCTTCAATGAAGGAAACCAATTAACATAGACAGCCTTACCATCTGACACTTTAGTTGTAATAATAAAAACCAAACAACATGGTCAAACAATAATGCTCTGTATTATATCTGACATTTCTAATTAGTTTCTGTATCCTCTTCAAGAAAAACAGACTACCAGCAAGCACTTTGTTTCCCAGAGGAAAAAACTTCTAAACTTAATGTGCACAGACCTCATTCTATGGATGAAAGCTGATCTGTCTGTGTTCCCTTGGGATGTGCTTTGGAACTAATGGGTTTTGCATAGTCCACATCTGGTTGCAAAATTAAGACTTAGAAAACATTTCCTTTCAGCTGCATTTCCATTGTAACGGCTGCAGACCTGGAATGCCAATACCTACACACTTCTCCTGTGTAAGCTTCTCCTGTGTCCATGGGCTCAGAATAATCAGAATGATTTAGGCTTTGCTTTCTGTAGGATAGAATTTTGGTTTATCCTTTCTACACCCTCCCTAGAAATGCTATTTCTCAAATGAAGTGGAGTGTTTTTGGCACAGACCTCCCAGCATCAGGCAGTTGGGGTTGCATCAGACAGTTGCAAGCTGCACTACAATTAGCATTACAAATTAAAAGCCCCACTGAGAATACACGTGGAGTTACTGTTTGAGAAGTCTAATCCCAACTATTTAGACTGGTTTTTGGATCTATCAGCAATAAAGACTCAATATTATCACCTTAGACCTATTGGACTCTCCAAAATCCACCCATAGATATCCTTTGCAGCGCATGACTGAAAGTCAGAATTCTTGTGTAGGAGATAGATACCATCACAATAGGAAAAGGCTTGATTTGGAAACTGTTCTTTCTTTACAAGAAAAAAGTAAAGGAATGGTTGTGGGAATTCTGCTAATGTCATCCTACCTTGGAAGGCCAGAGGTCCATGTCATTGCAACAAACACAAATCACTTGGAAATTATTAGGATTAACACTAAACCTATCTGATCCAGCAATTTATTTTGCTCAGCATTCATAAACAAGCAACATAAATTCCTAAAGGCGGTCAAGGCAGTCCCCCCACAATTTTCAAGTTTATATTCTAAACAACTGAAATGAAGAATATTTAAACCACAGGAAAATGACTTCTTATGAACTTGCTTATTTCCAAAGTACAAGAGCTTCTGTCTTGGGGTGACTTTATGATGTGTATCCCATATTGCTGCCCTATGCCCAGGAATTAATTTTGTGCCTTTCTATGCCTTTAAACTGAGCCTGAAAGGGGGGAGGAAAAACTGAGCAAAACATCTTCAAAGCAGTTTGCAGCTTGTTCAAGGTCACACAGAGATAGAGACATCTCTCTGCGTTCAGCTGGGGCAGGAGAGGGAGAGCAGAGGGAAGCACCCGGCTTGCTTTCCTTCCAGCCAGCTTTTGGCCAGTTTTTCAGCTCCTTTTCCTCTGGAGAGTTGAACTTTTGTTTTCCTGGGACTTCGTTTTTTCCCCTTTTCTCTGCTGGACAGTTTCAACATCAGAATACATTGGGAGGACTTTCCACCGAGGCCTTGGCCCTGGAGGTGGGCCCACCACCCTGTCCCAGCTCCAAGGAGGGAGAGGGAGATCTACAGAAGGACTCTGAAATTTTCCCAGGTTTTCTCTGTACCATGAGAGGTTTCATTATTTAGCATTAGTGTCTTTTTTTCCCTGTGTATTTGTTAAATAAATAGTTTCATCTCTTTCACTTTCCTTTGAGGAAAATTCAATTTTTTCCCAAACCTGGTGGGGGAGGGCTGATTGTAACCTGCCTTTCATCAGAGGATATATTTCTAAATTTGGCCAAACCGGCACAGCTTCCATTCATCAAGCCACCATCGAACCGTCTTGGGATCGTAAGAAAGGGTTTCTGAAGGGGAAATACTATTTTTGAGGCAAACAAGAAGGCCCACGCTTTTTCACCCCCTCCACTCCCCAAAATTTCAGAGGAGGAGTTGACTGGCTCTCTACACTTCCTGAGTGCACCTTCCTGAGGTTTACAAATACCAGTATTGCCAACTGAGACAGACAGGGCAGCATGACAATATTTGGGCCTTTGCTCCATCTGCGAGGGGTGGCCCCTTGTGAGAAATCACAGCTACATCAAGAAGACGATAATGGAAAAGCTCATTAAAAAAAGACAAAAATAAAATCTCTGCCTCTCAGAAAATCCAACATACAGGTACACAATTTGGAGACAAAAATCAGGTTCTAATTCTTGTGTGATGAGGCACTTTGAGCAGGCAGGTGAGAACTGGAAGTTTTGATAATGCACCAGAGTCTATTACAACCTCCCTTTGAGGTCTGGAAGCATATTCCCACCTCCTGATAAACGTGACTTGGCTAAAGCCACATGTGATGAATTATGGCAAGCTGGGGGATAAATCAAGTCCCAAGACCACCATTTCTGCTCACCCATGAGCTTTCCGAGAAAGCAAGCGCAGCTTCCTGCAACCTGCTCAGGAACCACTACTTGGGAACTGCATATCTGCGTACTCACAGGCAAAGGTAATCCCAGATAACATCTTGTTTATCTCACCATGCAAAACCTTGACTATCGAATGAAAAGTATCAACACACTCCGTTGACACAGAAAACACTGCAGTGAGGACAGAGCGACCTGGGGCTATGGGTCACAAGCCAAGATCCGACCACACCCGGCTGCCTGACAGCGCTGGCACTCTCGGGGCACATCACTGCACTCAGCTGCACACAGGTGCCTGGCTCTGGCTCTGGACATGGCTGTGTTCCCAGGGCACTGTGTGCGAGGCTGTACCTCGCTCCCGGGATAGCTGGGCCACTGTCGGCTGGGGCTGGCTCGGGCCCAGCCGGCTCCAGCACGTGCAGATGCAGAGCTGTTTGCACAGATCTATGGAGAGGTCCTGTTAGTGCCAGGCAAGGGATAGCAGCTGAATCCAGGCAGAGGTCAGGCCTTGTGTGTGCAAGGAAGCAATTCTGATGACAGACAGCAGTCTCAGCACGATGGCTCCCAAACCGCTGCTATTTGTTTGTAAGTGTCATGGGAAAGGAAAGCTTTGGAGGACAATGAGGTCACTCGGTAGATGTATTTGTAAGGAGATCCTCCCACACATGGAAAGCTTATGGGAGAAACGAGGAAAGTGGCTGTTTGCAACTTAACCCATGGGACATGAGAGCTGGCAAGGCCAGCAAAGCAGAGCTCGGAGCTGATATTGCAGAAGCACATGAGAGATGATGGATAAAGTGCTGCAAGGGCCGGAAGGGCCTGCAAACTGCTATGTTCACTGAGAGGAACATTGCCCTATTTCACAGTGGCCTCCAACTACAGCAATACATTCTGATTTTGTTTTCTCTGAGAACACAGGCACATGTCTTTACACTCACCTCAACGGGGAACCTCTTGCCGTTGATGCTGTGTTCAGAGCCAGCTGATCCGTTGCTTTGACCCCAGTGAAACTCCACTTTCTCTGCCTTAAATCTGCCTGGTAACCCGGCACCACTGACAAAATAATCGTCCTTCAACAGGATAGCAACTGCACACACAGAACAATGAGAAAGAAACTCTTAGCACAGTTTTTCTGAAACAGTTACAGTTTTTGCTCATTATATCAGAATACTTCTAATGCAAGTAAAATGTTGGGTCATCATTTTCCTCTTTACAGGGGGTGTTTAAAAAAGAGGTCTGCAAGTAATACTGGCTAATTCTGGAAGTGATTATGAAGTTACACAGACTATAGAAAATCCCAAAGTCCAAATTTCTCAAGGACATTTTGCCCTCCTTGTTGGACTTTGATTAAAATTTAAATGGAAACTACATCAAAACCTGTTTAATGTAGTTCCAGAGAGTAATGGCTGACCATGGTCCCTGCCTCAAGGTCTGTAGATCACAAATTAAGAAAAGAATGGGTCTCCTGTTTCTTGGACTTCCTCTTTTTTGTTGGTGGGGGACCCCTGTGCCCTGTCCCACCTCTACTGCTGGACATGCTGGGTGCCTTCCTTAGTCTCCCCTGCTCCTCTTCCCTGTAAAACAGGGAGAGTCACAACATTTTTGAGACCCACTCATAAGACATCCTCCATAAGAACTGGGTTTTATTACAGTAACTCTGATATTATTATTACGTGATTCAGTGAGGGTCAGAAAGATCTTCTTTGTATTCTCTTTCCTCCAAAAGCCTTTGTATTTTATGTAACAATAAAAGCCATAGGTTCAAACAGAGGGCAGAATTGTGTGGTGGAAGCCGGTACATGTTACAGGGAGGCCTGTGGTCCAACCAAGAACTGATTCCAGCTTTCAAAAAATTCATTTCTGCTACTCTCACTACAGGGTCACCTCCCTTTCCAGCATCTCCTGTTTTTAATACACACCATTCCTAAAAATTACTCCCTACAAAATTCTTTCTTCTCATCCCTCACAAAACCATTGCTTAAAAACAGAGCTAAAATTTAAATTTTATTTCTGTAAAAGTCATTGCAGACCAGTGCTTGCTGTGTCTAGAATCCTGTGATTGAAGTTGTGGGGTTGGTTTTGGAATTTTTTTTCTTTTTTAATGGAAATAGCAAAACCCATAAGGATTTCTCTGTGTTCTTAAGCCAACTGTGTCATCACAATGGGAACATTAATATAAATCCAATTTTATTATGTAAGAAGGAGGATTTTATTCACTGCTGAAAAAACAAAAAAAGCTACATGTGAAATAAAAGTTATTTCTCTCTTGGTGACTCAGTGCAGGTTCTGCTGCAGGCCAGGCTTTGTGCCCTCCCCTGAGGACTGACAGTGAGCTACAGCAGCATCATCTCAGGGGCAATTTTTCCACACAGCTCAATTTTCAACGGTTTGTGTCAAAACCATCTGAATGTTAAATTGTATGAGATGTTCAGATGTTTCTAAACTGCCCCAGCAAAATCATGGGGCTTTTTTCTTCCATGATTTCTGCTTCTTTTGGCACTCCCTTTGCATCCAAGTGCTTTATGTAGGAGGATGGGTGGTGCAGAACCGGCTATAGAATACTGACTGTGTCAGCCAGGGTACTGCTGGTAGTCACTGTCTGCTTACACCAAATCTGTGAGACATAAGTGACTGAAAGTACCACTGCTCTCTACCTCCCTTAAAAAGTTTTCCATGAGCTCAGCAGTATTTTAAATGGTGAGAAATCTCATTCAATTAGTTACAAATTCCATAGATGAAATTGTAGGAGATGAGGAATACAGCAAAGCAGATTTGCAATGCATCTGTTAAAAACCTCTGTGGTGATTCAGTTGCATCTAATAAATATTTGATAGTTCCCAAATAATTTATGGCTCTGTCAGGGGTCATTTCACTTGTTTTAGATGAATAATTAAAAGGATAATTAGGAGGATGTACAATCTGAAGTGTTCATCTAATTGTTCCTTTTACAGTATTTCTTACACTGCTGGGCTGTATGACACGTTCCCATCACCTTCCCAGTTTAGCAGCATGCCCTTACCGCCAGGAGCGTCTCTCCTTTTTCTGTGACCCCTGGTATTCAGGACCGAAATAACCAACCATCACCTTACAGGGCTTTGGGAGCCACTGCTTTAATCCCAGGATTTCTGTAGAGTGCAAGGAGTCAACCCCCAAAGCCACTAATTTAAAATACTATATAATTGAGATTACAAACCCAAACAAAGTGGTGTGCAGCCACCAGGACCACAATTGTGTGATGTCATTTTCAGGTTCAGGGCTGGTGTTGGATGCCCATCACCCCTGTGAGAGCAAGAATAAACCTGGACTCAATGCAGCTCTTCCCCTGCCCTAGCAGAGTGGCTCTGATGGTCAGAACCAGCCAGAGTGATGCACATCACATAGGAAAGATACTTAACAAAAACACATTTCTGGTAGAAATTTTAAGTTTCTCTAAGCAGAAGGTGATTTTAGAAGTTCTTGGTATGAACACAATTAATGCAAGTACAACTGTGAAATGCGTGTATATCCTCCAAGTGATCTCTAGCACTTAATACTATGGCCAGCTACTCTAGTGATGAAATTAAACCCACATTAATGCCTTTGCCAATGTAATTGTGCACAAAAGCATTTCTGGTCAAGACAGAGAATGAAAAAGTCCATTTACATTTTCTAAATGAAACACTGTTTTCTGTACATGGTCTGCCCTTTACCTGATATGGGGGGGGACACAAAAAAGAGCAGAACAAATCTAAATAGAATTACCTCTCGGAGCCTAAAAATAACTCATTGTTCTATCATAAAAAAAATTACTAGGTCCTACAGCAATAACAGTAACCCAAGCAACATATTTCCTGCCAGTTAATGAGCATTAAGGTTAAGGGCCTTTGGCTTTCCCAGGGACCCCTGTCTCTTTAAACCAGTCATTAATTGCTGAGAAATGCCCTCTACATCCATCACCATTTCTTAAACAGTTATTTAGTTTACTGTCTCTGTAAGTCTGCAATATGAAGGTCTTGTGTGGCCATCTGCTCCAAGACTCTGCTGCCAAAATGCATCACGATTTATGGCACAGCCGACCTCTATCTTCTACCCACAAGCCAAAACATCCTACTTGGTTTGCTGGTCTACCACTTACCACCTTAAAAATTAATGCCAGGCAAGTTTCTTCAAAAGGTCAGAAAACCAAGAAAAGGAATGGGACTTGATAAAACAAGGGAGGAGTCAGGAGCTCAGCAGGAGAAATCAGGGCTGACAGCAAGGCAAAAAGAGTCTTCACATTACCAGTAAAAGGCCGTAAGTTACCAAGAAAAGTGACAGTTACTGTTGCTCTGAGAAGCAATAACTTGTCAGCAAAAATCCATACCCCAATGGCTGAGGAAATCAAATATAGTAGCAGTGCTAAAATCACCCAGCAGAGAAGACTGAAGGTTCAGCTTTCATTGCCAACTGTGCCAAGACCAGAAAATCTGCTGGCACTTCTCAGTTCAACAGAACAAGGTTCTGGTAATAGTGTGGCCAGCAGGACCTGGGCAGTGACCGGCGGAGCGAGGCAGTGACCGTCCCCTTGTACTAGGCACAGGGTTCAGTTTTGGGCCCTTCACTACAAGGACATTGAGAGGCTGGAGTGTGTCCAGAGAAAGGAATGGGAGCTAGGGAAAGGTCTGGAGCACAAGTTTGATGAGGAACCACTGAGGGAGCTGGCGGGGGCTCAGCCTGTGCAAAAGGAGGCTCAGGGGGGACCTGTTTGCTCTCTACAATTCCCTGAAAGGAGGTTGTAGCTAGGTGGAGGTCAGTCTCTTCTCCTAGGTAACAAGTGACAGGACAAAAAGAAATGGCCTCCAGTGTTGCCAGGGGAGGTTTAGATTGAATATTAGAAAGAATTTCAAAAGGGTTGCCAATCAGTGGAAGAGGCTGCCCAGGGAAGTGGTGGAGTCATCATCCCTGTAGGTATTTAAGAGATGTGTAGATGTGGCACATGGGGATATAGTTTAGTGGTGGCCTTGGCAGTGCTGGGTTAATGGCTGGAATCAATGTTCTTAAAGGTCTTTTACAACCTAAATGATTCTATGATTCTAACATGGTTTCCTATTATATATGCAGCAATGTTACTCTTACATGTATGGGACAGCATTAACATCCATCCTCCTTAGAAGATTAGCACCATAACTTTTTCATGGTCTAATTATGTTTATTACTGATTACCACAAACAGCCTCTCTGACCATAAAGGGCAGGGTGCAAAACACAAGTAGATTAATTAAGCACCAAATTTCCATAGCATTCAACCTTGCCTGAACCTCATGCTGCTACCAAGCACAACAAAGTCAGGATTTCAAAGCAAACAGGAGCACTTCTCAATGAAGCTGGGAAAAAAACCCCAGTAATGCAGCAAAACCCCCAGCTATGCTTGGTGGTGGTTTACGTTAACTGGATTTGCTTTGCAGTGAAAGAAAACAGGCTCACAGTCTGCCACTCCATTTAATCTGAGGGGCAATAGCTCCTGCTAAGATCCTGAACTGCTGGAGCTGGATCTGAGGTGCTTGCTGGACTCCAGGCCATGGCTCAGATCTGAAGTGCCCTGTTGATGGGTGTATCTGAGGTCACACTGTGTGCACAGCTGTTCCACCAACTCCAGAGCAGGTACATGCCCTGGGTGCTGCTAACAGACCTCTTAACAGGGGACATGGTACAGAGAGCACTATAGAGATGCATGTCAGATGTTAATAAAGATAAAAATATACTTCAAATAAATAAAATTGAATTAATTAGTGGTTTAATCCAATTCCCTAAAAATACTTGACCTTGTCAAATGAAGACAGTGGCCTTATAATTTCTGCTTTTTACGTTTTTAGAATTAAAGAGTAATCAAATGCACGTGGCTTTGCATATAAATCAACCTTGACCTTTCGTTGAACTGTTTTGGTAAAAATAAGCAGTACTCGTGCCTGCTCTTTTTTCTCTAAAAGCCAGAACAGACAGAGCAGAAAAGGATTCAGTTCAGTGAAGAACACTGTGCTATAATCATATCAGAAACACATTAATAAGCCCCCACTACTCTGAGCAGTTATTGCTCTTTCTTCTCTAAAATCTTCCAATTTCTAAGACTTCCCCTTTCCTTCCCCCTGAGCCCTGCATCTCAGCATTCTTTTGGATTAGGTGTTACAGCCTCCCAAAGCTGATAATTCAAGGTTACACCTTGAAACTCTTACACTGCCTTTTATTCTGAGGAATAACTGACTACTGAGAGAATTAGTTTAGACTGAGAACAAAAAAAAAACACCACCAAAAAAAAGAGCAGCCCTTAAAAAGAAGCCCCTTAAACTCAATCTGCAGAACTAGCTCTGCACAGAATGCAGAGGCAGAGGCAGCTGGCTCCTACTGAAAAATTACATTTAAAAAAAATGCCACAAAACCCAAGCAACAGAACAATGAAAAAGGAGGAAGGTGAAACATGGCTTGAATTTTTAATTGACTGACGGCAGGCTATGGAGACAAGCAGAAGAGAACATACCTGTTTTTCCTGTGTTTTTCATCCAAGTCTTGTTTGAAGATTCATTGTCAAAACCATCCAGCTGCAGCTCTTGATACTCATCTCCAACATGGGCCAGGTGGTCTGTGATGTCTATGGGAGACTGGTGAGAACCCCCACACTTCTCGCTGGAAGTCACCCAATGCTCAGGACCATAGGTACCTGTTAAAAAACACCAATGTCAACATCCCAGTGGCTCAACAGCGTTGGATAAAGTGTGAGGCTAAAGCACTTAAGCTCCCCAGGTAACTCTACCACAGTTACAATTCCCACATTTGAAAGAGGTTAAGACTTGTAAACTTATGAGGAGAATGAAATCCTTTGGCTTTGTGCCGTGTTCCAACTTTGCCTCTAGCAGTAATGAACAATGGCCTTTCTAAAAAAACTACTATTCTATAAAATTCTCTGCAGTTCCCAAGCTCCTCTTATGCATATGTTATCAATTACCATGTTGCTACAGGAACTTCCCTAAAGCTCCAGCCTTAATGTATTACTGTATAGTTTATCTTTTCACTATGGACAAGTTATATTAACAGCCACACATTAACTTGTGTTCTTGCAATACTACGCTTAGATAATGTGATCGTTATTAATGAACTCATTTCTTTCGGAGCTTTGAAGCCAGAAAAGATTAAAAGAAAGAATTAAACTAAACGTATGTTAGTAAATTTGAAGAAGACAACAATGGAAAAAAAATTACTCTGGAAGAAGTAAACAGCACAATGACCTGTCAGGAATACACTGTAAATTTATTTTGTTGCTATTCTTACATGAGTTTTCTGGTTTTGGTGAACAATTAAAATAATGTGGAAAAATAAAAGGTCTGAGACAAAGACTTTGTCATCCACACCACATATCAGCCCTAGATGCACTAGAACACCGGGGACCCTCAGCATCACACTTAGAAAGCTCAAAAATGAATTTCAAATTTTTCTTATGACCTCCCTCTCCAACCCTTAAGTTCTACTAACAGAGACGGAGTTCTTCCTATGAGCAAACAGTGGTTTAAGATCCTGAAATTAACAGCACAGATTCATTGTAAAGCACTTGTTGCCCGCCGTTCCTGAAGTGCTTTACAGCAGAAATCAGCTACATTATTCTCATGTAAAGACAGGGAAATTGATAGCTGAGAAGGGAAGCAATTTGCCCAGGTTCAACTACCAAAACCAAGTTACAACCCAGAGTTGAACTCTGCTCTCCTGAGAGCCTTGATGTCACACCTCTGAACTACACAGTCAGTAGGTCTATTCAGCAGGAAGACAGCAGGAAATGATGCACCAATGTGCATTTATTACCTTTGCATCTGAGAAGCATATATATCTTCTATTAGTGCCATCCAAACCCAGCAGTTGGGAAGGCCAATTTCTTTGGCCCCTGGGTTTTAATCTGTCTAGTTGCAAAGTGCATTCATGCTCTCTTCTCATGAGCTGATGCAGGACACGTAATCAATAGCAAGATTTAGCTATACTGATCACACACAAATGCTGTCTGGTACTGAAATAAGAAAATTTTACTTTCAAGTACAATTAGGCAAAATTGCAATATCCTCTAAAAATCATTTACATCATCTGCCCAGGTTAAAAATCAGCTTTGTTTATCTCAGGGTTCAATTTATATTGTCAGCAAGAGCTGCTTTCAGTTATTTCCCAATGTACCACAACCAAGGAGAACAGAACTATTAAAACCCCATACACAGGGAAACCAAATGTCTTCCACTCAAACACAGCTATTTTTCTCCAATCAGGATGCTCTTAGTAATTGTTTTGTAGTGAGTTAATTGGAAATTCATATTTACTTTACATATAACCTTGCAGCTACCCCAAGAAATTCGGGAATTTGCTTTAAATATTTAGCACTCCACATTATCAAACCTGCAAGCTCTTGTTTTTTGTCTTTATTATAAACAAGGGGTGAGCTTTTCAAAAGCACTCTGCCCACAGAGGCTATCACAGTGGTTTCAGCTGTGCATTCAAAAGGAGCTGTGCACTCCAATTTTTTTTGTTTTTTAAGTATTCTGCTGCCAATGAGGAATTTTTCCTTTTTTAAAAAGTAGGCAGATTTATTTTAACAGGGACTATAGAGTTTCTTCCATGCATCTTGTCTTATTTATTTATTTATTTATGTATAGCCAGCTCTCAACCTGTTTGCAGTGAAAACTGCCTTGTCAAAATGAATAAAATAAGCCATAAGGGTAAACAAACAAACCTCCATGTTGAATTAAAACCTCAAGTGACTTAGGTCCCTGAACTGACTCTTGTTGAAATGTAGTTTTACACAGACCTTTGAAGGCTTTGTTTATTTTTTAAAAAAAGTCTGCTTTTTTTTCCTTAAATTAATTTAACTTGCTTGAATTAATTTAATAGCAATAACTCTCTTTCTATAAACACAGTAGCTTCACTTGCTTGTAAATCTATAATCTAACAAAATAAAGCCTGGCAGTATCTGCTTTCTTCATGTGAGAGTGTAAGTTTCCATGCATAAAATGTTTCCATACTCATGCTGAATTATTAAAGAAAAAAAAAATCTAATGCAATGAAACTCTCTCAGCAATTCAAAACCTCAACTTAGTGCTGGTGTTGTGACTCCAAGTCCTGACATCACAAATTACAGTCATAAGGCTTAAGCTTTGATTTAGAGGTTCAAGACCTGCTAGTTAAAAACAGCCCAGGATTTTATAAACAGTTGGCTTGCCATTCATTTCTTTCACAAGGTTTTGATATGTAAATGACTACATGCAATATGACCTACGCCATTATGGCAGCAGCTCTAGACAGATACAGAGGCCATGACCCCAACATCTCCATTCCCAGCAGCGCAGATTTGGGGCTGCCTCAGCTTTAATAATGAGCATGGAAAGGAGAAGGTGGGCCAGGAAGGGGAGAGGAAAACTTTTGAGTTTGAAACCAAACTAAATAAAATTATATCCCCTACCCAGAAAAAAAAAAAAGGCTCAACAAACTATAAAATGTAATCAAGAATAGTGCAGTGGGATTCACTGATTCAGCCATCAGAAGGGTTCAGGCCGAACTGCCTGTTTTTCCATGGACATTCAAGTGCAGTTTTAATTGAAACTGATCTTCCACTACAGATTTCAAATTAATTCTTCTTCCAAGTGTCTTATGCTCCAGACATCCTTGCTTTGCAAAAAAACCCTATATCATTAGAGGAGGAAATAGAACACTTTTTCCAAGCTTGCAGATATTGATTACCTATTCCTTCCATAAAAGCGCAATTGCCATTCTGCACTGTATAAATCTCTTCAGCGTTAGACACTTTATAAAGTACTGAGAATTATATCATTAATCATTTGCAGTTACACCTGTCTTACTTTATTGAATTCTTTGTTTTTTAGAACTTTAAATAAATGCTTTTAAATAAAAACATGACACTAAATAAAGACTCTGTTTCCCTTAAACCTAGTTAAAAAAAGAAATCCTGTAATTCTGTGTGTGACATTTACCCATCTGAAACAGAGGAACTTACTGCTATTTGTATTTCATTTTTTCCAACAGTAAGCATGGTGGCTTTAATCAAATAAAATTTCGAATGAATTTGAGTTGGCCTTTTAAGGCTGATAAATAATTCGGTTTTCAGAAACCAAGTTAAGAGCCCACAACTGTGTTAATAAATAATACACATGTCCACTGAGATGGTGGGACAACATGCAGGCAAAGGTAAACATCAGACATCCCAACATGGAGCTGGAATATTTGATGCAGGGGCAACACAGAAAGAATGATAACTGATAAGGTTTGGCATCTTCAGGAATTGAAACCAGTGTCCTGCCTCCAGGAAACCATGGGCTTGGGTCCAATAGCTGAAGGCCCACACTGGGGCAGGAGGACTGGATTCACCCCAGATCAGCCAAATGCATGGCAGCAAGAGCAGGGGGTGCTTGGGTTGCAGCCAGGTCTCTGTGGACTTGACCTGTTCTCTGCTGAAATCAGGGACAAAAGGGCCACTGGCTCCCAAGGCTGAAAGGAGAGCTGGGGTCAGGGAGCTCAGCAACACGTGGGGTCTCACACACATTTTAACCCACACTTCAGGCCAGAGATGTTATCATCCATCCTTGTCTGAAATTACCTGATGCTTCCTAGATTCTTTTCTCATGCAAAATCATTCTGTCAATGACTGCAGTAACTTTAATAGTTTTTTAATACTCTGTCTGCTCCTGATACATAACCCAAGATTACTTTTTTCTTCTTTTTACTGTACAAAGCAATGAGCAGTCTTCATTAATGAAAAACATTAATGTATTCTGCCAAAACCTAATTAAAGCTTTTATAAAAACTTCCACTTAAAAAAAAAGATCAAATATATTTGTTTTTCTCCCACAGTCTTTTGCTTAAAACATCTGTTATTAAAAACACTGGCATTTCCTTGATTTTACGTAACTTTTTAATTAATGGATGAGCTACTCTGATATAAACTGGTGTGTAACACATATACCTTTACACAGATATAGTTTAACAGACATTAGCAATTTTTGAGTAAAGTGATTTTCACCATTCGTAAGTTGGGAAAGAGGTAGACATATCAACTTTTTTTTTTTTTTTTGGTAAACATTTTTAAAAAGATGTGACTTTAAATCTCAGGCCTGACATGGAAAGAACTAGTTTAGGGGTTTAAATTTTGCAGGTTTTTTATTATTTGTTGTTCTTGATTCTTTTTTTAACAGAATTACCTCAGACAAATCTTTGTCTGTACTCAATGTCTCTTGACTTTTCATTTTTGAATGAAAATGGTAATCATGATTGCAAAGCAATCAAATCCCCTCATTTCTGCAATTAGCTTGGTCACTTCATGGAGACATCCTATCCCATCATCTTAATATGGGAGAAAATTCCATATTTCTCTTAGGGCAAAATCCAACCAGTTAATAGGGACTGATGGAATGAATTAACATTTCCTCTACAAATAAAAACAGAGGTCCCAGCCTTTGCTTGCACAGCTCTGGAGGGGCAGCCTACAGACTTCAAGGACCACAGCAGATAAGAACCTCTGCAAATTTTACAGGCTCTGGATAAATGGAGATATTTCCCTTTCCGTGGACCGGCAGCTGCGACCTGCCCAACCATTCCAGCATTTAGCTGAGCAACTCTACAGTCTGAATCTCTGCCTCTAAGTCTCTGTCCTACTTGAACTGCTCCATCATGAGCCAGATCTCAAGAAACACTGAAATGTCACCACCAGTAAATAAAACCAGTTCCTTTCTTCGGCACAGAGAAAGAACAAGGAAGAGGTGCCCCTGCTCAGCTACAAAGTAATGAACTTCAGTATCAGGCTGGATTTTCAAACAGGAAAAAATTGTTTTAAACAAACAAATATCAGTGAAATTCACTACAGAAGTGAAAGCATCCTTCAGAAATCTCAATCCTGGGGCTCCTCTCGGTTATCTGGGACCAAAAAACCTGAAGCCGTTACTTGATGCCGTAAGATTTCATCATCACTGCCATTTAAAAGGAGCTGTATCAGTAAGTCCAGGAAGGCCCTGGAGAAGGTGCTTATGCCACGTAAGTAGTGACAGGAGGCAAGGCACACACTGCAGATCCAGACTGGCTGAAAAATCAGCCTCTTTTTACCTTCTCCTCTCACCTCCAATCCCCTCCTGGGAAGCAGAAGTCAAGTGAAATCTGTAGGATGAAACCTAAAGACTGCATTTAGATACAAGGCTGAAAGTAATTACCTGAATGACATATCCCTTGCTGATTGATTTAGCATGAGGCTGCAGAGGTAAATGTATAAAAATCCCTGAAAGCCTTGATAAAAATCAGTAGCATCTTTCAGGGGTCTTCCCATTGCAAAGAAAGCAACCAGGTTGTTAAATCATTATATTAGGGGGAAAAGTTGCTGAAATTATACTGTCTTGCTCTAAAATGATGGCATACCAAAATCAAAGCGATGGAGACGGAGAGCCTGTAGTTAAGAGTTCACAGTGCTGCTTTGAACAAAGATTTCCTGCCCTGGGGAAAAAGGGCTTTTCATTTTATTATTCTCTATCATTACTCTGTTTAACATGAGACACTCGTGCTTGCAGAAAATTCCAATTACTGCTTGAAAAATGAGACCGAATACCAAGAGCAGGATCCTGAAGAGCTTGCTGAGACCCAAACAGGTCTAAGCATTACCCAACCTGCAAGCTCAACACAGGGAGGGTGTGCAAGGCATGGGAGAGGCATAAACACCCTGGGACAGTTTTCTGAGAAGTCAAAAAATCTGAAAGAAACTTTCCCCAAGAACAACCTCTGATAAGGCATATCTTAACTTGTTGGAACAAACAGAATACAGGAAGATGGAACAAAAAGCAGTTGGATTTAGATAACCTTTGAGCCACCACCAGGAGCAGCACAGAAGCACTGATGCCTCTACAGCTACAGCTACAGCACTGCCCAGCCATGGGGCTGTGGAAGGAAAGCGGATCTTCAAAACTGCTTGTGTCAGTGATACTGTCACACTGCCAAAAAGTGGCAGATGCAAAGAAAGGCTTTAAATCTAAATATAAACTATCTTATAATGTCTGCAGCTTTTAAACTGAAAGACAAAGTGACGTGCATGTTCTCCTTAAACTTTCATATCCACAGATGCTACAGTTATTGCTGGATTCTTTAATTAAACTTCCTAACCTTCAATTACCTTTGGTGAAATTTTTAATGTATGTTTTCAACCTTTGTATTCCTTAGTGAACTATTCTCTATTACACAGTCACAAACACGGTGTTTTTTTAATATATATCACCCCCCCCCCCATACAGACTTTCTGCATACCAGTTTTGTTCCTCAAAAAACTATGAAGCTGCCATGAATCTTGTATGAAGCTCACACTGTACCTATCAACCTGCCAGTGGCAAAAATGTATGATAAATATCCAACACTAGGTAACACCAGGACCTTAAGACTAATGCTGCAGGCAGCTCACAAAAAAGTGGAATAAGTGTAATTACTAAAACAAGCTTTTTCCATAAACATTTTGAGTTTTAGCATTTGTGAGCTGAATAATTTACCACCACACAGAAGTGAAAATGGTACTAAGTTTAGCTGTGCTGGCAAAATAGTTTGGGGCTTTTTCAGGGGTGTCTCACACAATAAACTCTAGACAGACTTGCCTAATGACCTGTTGAATTTTATAACTAAAATTTCAAAATTATTTATACTGAGCACAGAGCACAACAATATCAATGAAATCATTATGCAGAACTCACTGAGTGGGAGGATAAATTGTGGTATTGAAAGTGCCTGCTGGTGGCAAGTGACTTGAGACAATGTATATCTACATCCTCTGTTTTTTATAATTTTCTACATTTTTAATAAATGTACCTGACATCTCACACCATTCATTTCATAACTGTCAGAGGCCTTTTAAAAACTGCTCACCCTGAGCTGCATATAATAAATGAGGTGATAACTTAAAATATAAGGAAAAAACAGGAGATTAATTTATATGAAGGCATCGTAAATTAAATTTCTTCTATTCCTACACTAGTTCAGTAAAGCCCCATGAAGACTAGAGATAGACGTAAAAATAGATTTTTTCCTAAATGTAATTTTAAAAAGCATAAATCCCAATGGAAATTACAGATTGGAGATGTATTATGAATCAATGCAGCAGCTCAGTGAGAGTACTTTGTGTTGTTGGGAGGAAGACATATATTTCAGTAATGGGTGCCTGGACAGGGAATGGGTGCCTTGAAGAGATCACATCCAGGACAGGTTTCTCTGGAGAAGGGTTTCCCTTTTCCACTATCCTTTTTTTCATTTACAGGGCAATAGCTGTATAATGATGGACCTTTACAGGAGGGATATTTATATTGATGTAGTGCTCCAATGCAGCAAAAGGAAGAGAGGCTCCATTCTTCCAAACCTCACTAGTAAGCAGCTGCTGCCTCAAAAAGCTTAAACTGAACAATGTAAGACAAACACAGTACAAAACATCTCAAACTTGAACAGATGCAGCCCCCTGGGCTAAGCTCCCCTTCTCTGTAACACCTTGCTTCATGCTTTCTTCTCCAAGGCCATCTTCCAGAGCTGGCGCTAACACACCAGAAAGGTGATCAACCTTCCCATGAGAAAGAAAAGAAACGCCATTTCTTCCAGAGAGCAAAGATGAAAGAAGAAATGAGTCTGGTGTTTCATAGAATTAAACATATGAAAAAGCACAAGCTCATATAATGTTGATGTAAACTGTAGTTCCATCTGTGCTACTCCAAGGACAAAGCACAGCATGAACAAAGCTCTGAGAAAATAAATCTGAGCAAACAAGATGAAGAAACTGGGCAAGAAACTTTTTGTTGGATGCAGATGGAGGCTTTGGGGGCTTCATGAGATTTCATTGAAAGAAAAGGAAGGAAGAGGACCTGAATTTGGCTTGGTGCTAGTTACAGCCACCCTTGCCGAAACCCAAAACAGGCAAAAGCCAGGAAAGACAAGCAGCCAGCTTGCCACTCTGTGCCTGTGACCTTACCACCATACTACAGGTGAAATTTCCCACAGGATCTGGAGTTGAAACTGGGCAGCAGCTTGGGAGCATTAGCTGAGCTGAAACTGTGGGACAGACCTCAGGCTGCAGGAGTAGTGAGGCAAGAAGAAAACCTGCAGAAACAGACGTGATGGGCTCAGGAAACCTTTTGTGGTTTTTAAACCAGAGTTCATGGGTTGTTTGAGGGCTTGAATGAGACCCTGCTGAAGCATCAATGTTCCTGTGCTGCTGAACCTGCCCAGGGGCTCAAACATGAACACTGAATGACAGTGACAGTAATAAGCCATGACATTTACGTCAGGAAATCTAAAATTCCCATCTTGCTTCTCTGTCTTCTTCCTACCACCAGGAGCTGCACGCTCCATTTCACTCCCTTCCTTTTTAAGTTCACCTGTCTTATCAGAGCAGCTGCAAGGATTGCTCAGAACTTGAAGAGAGCAACGGAAATAAAAAGCTGTGCAGGACTCAACTGTCCCACTACACACCCTGGCGCCTGCAAACACATTTAGAAAAAAACCAGTTCCAGTTATTTCTCAAAGCACCAGAGTTGAATCCTATTACTTCTCACACGTACCCTTAATAGGCTTGATCTCACCAAAGAAACTGCTAACGTAAATGATGCCTCACTGTAACTTAATTACCTCCAATTTGGGTGGGTACAGGAACAGAAAGTACCTTTTCTTGATTCCCATCTGTTCCTTGTAACTAACCAAAGAAGCCCTCCCCAGAGCTCTGTCTCTGAAAGCCAGAATGAAAAAAAAAAAAAGAAAATAGGAGGAAAGACAGGAAAAAATTGTATATTTTTATTGAATTTTTGCAGGATGCAAGTTAATAAAACACCCACAGAGAGCACAGAGCAATACAGAAAGGGAATAAAGGGAGGGAGGGCTGATATCAATAAAGCCTATCCAGAGGCACTGCTGAAAAGTACTCATCATTTCAAAAGAAACCTACTACAAAAATGATTCTCACTTGTTGCTTTGGCTCAGGTTTAACATTTACAAAAAACAGAAGTGTTCTAAGCAGAGGATGGATTTAAAAAATAAAGCCAGGAAGATAAAATTATCTGTTGTTGAAACATGTCACCCTCAGCTTTTCAAAACCCCTTGTTGATCCTAACCTGACCAGAGACAGCCACCAGATTGGGACCTTACAGTGTAATTACATCACAGAAAACACTGCAGTCCCCCAAATCACTCATCAAATCTTGACAAATACTGGCTTTACCATGGTATTTCCTTTTTAGGTGAAAATCAACTTTTGCCCAACTAAGTTCTTAATGGCATCTCTGTTCCAACAGTCTTCTCAATCCAGCTGTCCTTTTCACTAATACGCACCAGTAAAATAGCTCCCGGGAGAGTTTCTGGGAGATTGCCAGCTTCTATGTAATGACACATCGTGAACCCTGGCCTCAACTTCTATTAACATTCAGTCTATGTTTCTACCATTAATTTAAGAGGAATGAATAGGTCGACAATAAGCAGCCATAGTGTCCAGCCTGAGGTACTCCATCAGAAGGCACTGTTTCTGAGGCTAACAGAGAACATTTACAACCAGTTTTCTCATTTTTGTTCTATATCTGTCTTTTTCAGTATGTTACACTAAATGGCTTAAACTATTCCAAACCAGCTTTAGTTTTCCAAATAGGAAAGTCCAGAGTTAGGAAAAAACAAACAAACCCACCAAAAAATCCCTCAAAAAACAAAACAAAGCAAAAAAACCAAACAAACCAGTCATGAAAAGGACCTAATGTTCCTAATGTGGATCTTATTCACTTGTACCCCTTCTCTCCAGATTAGTTTTAGGTAGTAACCAGTCAGTGCTGGAGGAGGGCACTGGCAGCAGCCCCTCTCCTGCCCCAGAGCCTTGCCCAGCCAGGACAGGCAGAGCCCCTTCCCTCCTGCCAGCACTTCCCTTTGGCAGTGAAATGCACACAAACACCTGAGCAGCTGCTGTGGGGGAAAACCAGCTGCTGCAGAGCGCTGGCAGCGAAGACCTGCTGTGATGGATGGAGTCGGAGTGAGTGCTGCAGGAGATTCACTCCCACAGTACCTGTGGTGCACATTCAAACACTGAGCTAAATAAAAAACCCCAAAAGATACCCTAGCTGGGATAAAAGTTCTTTCCTCCAGCACTGCATGAACCATTTATTTAGGGAAGGTCAACCCAGAGTGCAGCTTGCAGGCTTTAGGGTGCAGCTGTTCCCAGGATGAATTTTTCCCAGGGCAATGTAAGGGCATCACCTGTTCCTCCACCTCACTGCCTGCAGCTCCCACAGCTCCCGTTGCCTCCTATGGGAGCATCTTCCCTTGCTGCCACCAAGGATGCTTGGAAGCAAGGCAGGTGTTTCTACACCCCTCCCTGTCCAGTGTGGCGAAGGCAGCAGCCAGCTCTGAACACACCTCCCTGTGCTCTTTAGTCACAGCAGCGTTTGGGCAGCCCATGGTGACATATACCCTAAAATGGAATCTGGCATGTATCACTTAAGTGTGAAATCTGTAAGATATTGGTTTTATATGGTGTCTGCAGAGCACATTAGAAGACCATCATCATCATCATCATGTCTTTTCAAGACAGCCATGATTATTCAGGCTGTTACTTTATCTCACCGGCGCTTTTGAAAAACTATTCAATATTAGTAAACTCTCACTAAAAGCAATATTTTGGTTGAGGGACTAATCTTCCTATCAGTACAAAGCCATACCTGGGCTTATCTACATTACCAATTCCCTGCTGATTGAATGGATTCATTAACAACACAATCTCTGGTGACTGAAATGAAGTCTCATTCTTCGTATCACCGGTGCCTTGCTGTTTGCTTTTCCTTCACAGTATGCACACAAGTAATTAACTTACTATGCTCTGCTAGCTCCTGACACATTACTTGGCATAGAAAAATTCACCAGCAGGTAGTTAAGCATGCAAAATATTTTCAGTCAAATGAACTTCATAACAAAGCTCTACTCAGGGAAAATGCAGCTCTTTCCAATACAATGCTAACAGACAGCACACGGCCCATCCCAGCAGGAGCTTCTTGAGAGGTAACAAAAAAATGTATAATTCTTACCACTTTTGCTCAACATGTAGGAAATTTCTTCAGGGGGGAAAACTGGCAAGCAGTGGATGCTCACTGAAAGGACGAACTTGGAGATCAACCTGTGTGGCCCTTGTGGAAGCCTGATGTAACAAGGACAGACACGGGATTCACATGGTATAAAAGAAAATGGGAAAAAAACCCAAACAAAGCAAATAGGAGATTCATTTCAATCTAGCATAGCTGAGATTACAGGTGTCTGGAAGTATGGAAGAACAGCACATTTTGACTTTTACAGCAACTTTTTAAAAAAGGTTAACTGCTATTTAAAGCATGAATGCTTTTAAGTAATGGCAGGGAAAACTCCCTAAATAAAAAAATGAAATTTATTGTATGCCCCACCTAACGACTCCACTGAGGAACACAAAATATTTAAGCTATCTGAGTAATATCAAGAAGTAAAACTGGAGTAAAGTTACTGCTGTAACATACTGCTGCATGTTAAGGTACAAAGAGATGGTGACTTAGGATGGAAGCAGTGCAGGGATGCTGGGCTGACCCCAGTGCAGACTGGTGTCACTGATGTGACAAGATTGGCACTGAGTTTGATAACACCAGGACTTTCCCTCAAGAATATAAAGATATCACAACCTTGTGGGGCTCTCCTCTGATTTGAACATGCCCTAAACTATGATTTTAATCACCACGATATTTTTCTAGTACCAGAGGCTGGGAAGCATGGGATCCTCACACCACACTGCTGCAGTCCAGCCAGTGCTGTACAGAACAACATCACTTGCTCTATACTCTCCTGGTCCTTCCTTTAAGCCAATTGTAGCTAAAACTCCAAAATATATGCAAAAGTACTTGACAAAAACCCAGAAACTTGGTTGGATAAAGACCCATTCACAGTATTTTTCATCTCAACTTTGACCTTTCATGAGAAGTTCTTGTTCAGAAATTCTATGACTGTATTGACCTAAAACACTGGAAATTGTGACCTTGAAGTTTCCTGCTACATAAGGGAAAAAATCCTTAAAAATCCTTCTGAAGTCCTGGAAAATGAAACTGTTCTTTTGCTCAGTTTTTTCCAGAAGACATTTGTTTCTTTCCCCTTCACATGCCACAAGGCATGTACCTTTGCCAAATTCAGACTGTTGTTTCGACTCACTCGGTCACAAAAGTTAGTTTCTCATGTTCCATCACAGCAATTTTTGCTTGTAACAAAAGAAATAGATCTGCGGAGGACAGAACTCACTGTGATTTGTGTATTACCATTTTCCTCTATTCCTGCACTGCTTTCAACTTGGCTCATTTAAATATAGCTCCTGTCATACCCATCATTTTCTGTTCACCTGTTATGCAAAACCACGCACTCCATCAGAGCAGCCTTCACTGCATAGTTTGTACAGATTCTCTACTCCAGGCCCGAAATCCTTATTCATTTACAAACTAGATGTTTCTTGAACAGTATTTCCAGTTGCTTACCTGGCATATTAATGCACAGAATAGAAACCAGATTTTGTTTTTTCTGGTTTTCATCAAAAATAAATTATCTCACTTAACCCCTGGCATCCTTGATAGTTACCTAGGTCTGTAAACAGTTCACTTGATCAAGGAAACCCTTGTTATATTTGCAAAAGGCTGTTGAAGCTTGCTTTGTTGAAGGGGAAGGAATCTCAGGTTTTGTTTGGTTTTCCACACAATATCAGTAAAAACTAACAGGTTTTTATGCCAGAAGAAACAGTTGGATAACACATACTGACATGACAAGCATGAGTCACTACACTTCATAAAGTCACCTCTCAGAGCCTTAAAAACAGTTTTCACTCTGTTCAGAAAGGTATTAAGTACTGAAGAACTCCTTGAGTAGTCTTTGTGTGTGGCTTTTTCATTATGTTTTTTAAAGGTTGTTCCCATGTTTAATTGCTCTCCAAGTTTCAATCTGCAGCTTACTTCTTATACCAGCTCACCAGGTGTCCAGCCCAGTCCTTATTTGCCCTCCAGCGGCAGAATGCAAGCAACCTTCAGGACACAGCATCTTCCCTTGATGGAGATGCAGACTTCTCAATTCAGACACTTGAAGAGAGTCTTGATCAGTAAAGGCAGTCGTGCTGAACAACTTTTCTCCTGAGGGAAGGTCACACACTGCCCAGAACTATCGTTCAGAGAAGCCAGCCAGGCTGGAGATTCTATTCAGAACACTGAATAGACCCAAACAGAGCCCTCCACTGCCTTAATCAGAGGATATTCCTTGGATTAGAGATGTATAAAGAAAGGAATCCTGTCTCTCCTAAATCACGGATATCCTCCAAAAGTCTAGAAGTCTTCTTTCAGCTCTGATGGAATTTGTCAATGGGCTTGCAGCATCCAAAAAGCAATGGAGGGGGGAAACAGATCAACAGATCCAGCCTAAGTACCACACACAAATATTCAATAACGTTTGGGTTTTTTTCCTTCAGGTCAACCCTTAATAGCTTCATCTACAAAAATCCAGATGCCAACTGGCTTACTGTGACGACAAGATCAATTCCTACTATGCTGAACAATGTACCGTTGCACTTGTCTGTATTCCTGTGGTATCTATGACCTTACACTGAATCCAGGAGGAGCCTTTTGAGGAGCAGACTGACTTCCTGGTTTTATTTTTCTCAAAGTAAAATACAAAATAGACTTCAATCCATGACTAGCATTTCTTTCTAGTACAAATGTATAGGAAAAAGTTAGGAGTATTCCAAGTATTTTAAGGCAATTGCAGAAGCAGTATTTGGGAACAAGGACCAAAAGATATCATTAAACCCAACCTTCCTAATTACAGAGCATGTCTTAAGAAATTTAATGACTTTATTAAGGCCATAATTGGTGGACTCAAGAGACTGAAGTCTTGGCTTCATGAGAATGACTTATGTCCAGCGTTTTAAACTAGAAACTTTCCAGGCTCTGTGGTTTCAGAGGAAAATTTGGAAACACACACACAAATAAAAGGTCCATGAGCCAGAAGGTAAATGAGTACCTTAAAATTACTATCTCTTTTCAATCTCCCCTAATTTGTTTTGGTCGGTCTCATTCCCTTTGAGCAACTGATCCTGGCAGTACTCCAGAGTACCCAACTTTACTGACAAATACGAAAAAGAATCTAATGCCAGGGGAAATAATAAAAAAATCCAAACCCATCAATACCAGAAGCTGGGCTAAAACACATGGATTCTACTCAGGTGTCCAAGGGCCTAACACCCTTCAGTGCTTGGCTTGGAGCCACTTACATTGTCTTATAAGCAAAACAATGAAAATCCATGGATTGCTATTTATCTCAGAATGGGGGGGTGACACCTACACTCTAGATGACGCCTATATACTTCATAATATCTAGCAATAAAAAAGGTGGTGGGGTTTTTTCTTAAAACCAGATTTATTTGTATCTTTTCCAGGCTTTTTTTAAATGACTGCTTTTGAAGCACATACAGCAGTGCTGTGTCTTCCTCAGTTGCGATGTCCTGTACAAGCCCCTGCTCTCAGAAACACAACCTGGTGCACACTTTTGGGAGGAGATTATTTTCTAAGGGATGGAAGCTGATGCAAATAGTAAAACTTTGTCAGAATGGTTGCATCAATGCTTTTATGTCTCCTTTTAACTATCAGTGACTGATACTAGCTGTCTTTTACTTCTGGTCTCACTGGTCTTCTCAGGTTTTCACAGTTGCAAAAAAGCAGGCAGGGCTTATTCTGAAGTAAATTCTGGATGTAACCACTTATAACTCCACTAACACAGAGAAGCTAGTAAATCAGTAGTAGAAGTTTATTAATTTAAGAGTTATTGAGACACATCTTATTGATCTTTACTCACAGCCTCCAGAGTTTACCTCACAGCTCCAGTTTATGCCTCGATTAAGTGGTTCAGAGAAGCCTAGCATTTTAAAGCATGCATATCATGTAGCATAATGCTCCTGGTATGATGACTTGCAAACTAAGCTGTGGATTTATTGCCCTAGAATAGACTTCTGTTTTACTCACCCCAGGCAGCCAGCACATAGACTCCTAAGCAAAGCCTGCAGCTTGGAGCTTGGATGTAAGATGCAAAGAGCTGACCCAGCCAACAGTGGTCTCGCACCCAGCTTTAGCTCACTCGTGTAGCCACACAATATCAGTTTACTAGAGATTAGTTTCCATTTTCAGCATTCAGATATTTTGGGGAATATTTCTTTTTGTAGGCTCTGATTCAAAAAAGTACTTAAGCACATGCTTTACTTTAAATAGCTAAATAATCCAATGTCTTTTCAGCAAATGTTTAATTGTGTGAATAGTTCCAGTTCAAGGGCTCCTCATATCTTGGACACTGAGCACTCACTTGTGTGCTTTATCCATTGCACAGATATAATATCATTCATGGGCTTCACATTATGTATTTACTTAAGTGCTTTGCTAAACAAGGTCCTAAAGCAAACATGCCACAGACAGAGTTTATTTAAAAATGCTTCTACAAATTCAGTTCTAAACTGTGAAGAATTTTTAAAAGGAAAACTAAGTAACCATAGGATTTACTTCAATTTCTCTCACATCTCTACCTTGATTTAGCCCTGACTACGATTGTGGAAACATGGTTCAACAATGCACTAGGATAAATTTTCTCAACCCATATGAGAGGATGTGTTTGCTTCTAAAATGAAAACAAACAAAGAAACAAACCAACCTAAAAAAAAATATTGTGTGTTAAAACTACCCCTGCAGGGGCTTTTCCTCTCAGCCCATATGTCACACAGAGCTATGGTCCTGCACAGGGGCTGCAGCCACACATTGGGAAGAAAAAAGGATCACCTTGGATGGGGAAATTGCCTCTCTGTTTACAGCATTCCCAATCCTATTATGCATTTCATCTCCAAAAGATGATCTTTAATTATAAAAATATGACCAAAGTGTTCTAGCAGGTCTTTTAATGTGATTTTTCCCCCCAGTCAGCAATACTTGGAACAGACTTTCAAGTTCCTCTCCCATAACCACTGCTTTTTACATGGAAGCTGGTGAATTTTCCTCTCATTAGAAGACTCCAGCAGCTGTGGCTTAAAGGAAAACAACAAATACTCTGAGACCAAGACCAAAACTCCCAGACCTGGCAGTGCTGCCTCACCCCTTCGGGCCATTTCTATTCCAAGCTGCTCCCCACTGAACCACACAGTGCAGGGCTCCTTTCTACTTTGGTAGCTACTGCTTCAGATGTTTCAAAATATGGTAGTTTAAATTATTAGAAAAAGGAATGCAAAAAATCTCCCAACCTACCAAAAGCCAGTTCTCAAAATTTATTAGATTAAAAGGCTAAGAATGAAATTCACGCTTTACAGGTATCTGCCCTCAGAGCAGGACATCTCCCTTGCCTGGCATTAAGTCATTATTTCAGATCGAAGTCCCAGCTCCAGCCCTACAGGTAAAGCAAGTTTATGTCCTGTAGTAGCCAGAGAAGACAAATTAAAGAGGGTAAAAAATGTAAAGAGAACCAGATGCACCTGAGAACTGAAAGAAACTAAAACTACCTTAAAAGGATAAAGCTCTTCTGACCAGTCGCTGTAAAACATGTAATGAATTTAGACACTTCTTTTTCAAAGGAAGAAAGCTATTTGATGAGATAAGTGTATTATTAAGATAGAGCATTATAACTACAGTGTAGAAAACTGCTCATTAGTTGGGGCTTAATTGCTCTTACAGTTGGTGAAGAAGCAGTAATTACTATACCCAAAAAAGATCTATATTTAGAGATTATTGACTTTTATGCATGGAACAAGAATACTACCTTGATGTTAAACAAAAAATTTAGCCAGAATACATCCAGTGTCATCCCACTGGAACTGAACACCAATAGTGGTATAACTCTCTGTGAAACGAAAAAAGAAGTATTGATAATAGCGAGGAATGCAATTGTATGTTATTCTAAAACAGGGTTTCGATATTACAGTTATTTATTCACTGTGGTCTTACTGGTTGCCTGTTTTGTTTATAAAAATTTACCATGTACTATCTTCATAAAATAATTGCTATTCAATGTGCACAGTAAAGAGAAGACATTAGAGATCTGGCTGTGTGTTTTTCCATTCTAATCTGTATGACAATATATTAATTCAGTTTTTAATACAGGAGTCCTTACAGCTGAATGTCCTGAACTTTCTTTGCCAGGTTACACATGCAAACATTTACAGAGAAGCAGTATCTCTGCTCCTGTGGCTGCCCATCTGACACAGATCCTAAAGGGATTCCCAGTGCCTGTAGGAGTTCTAGGACATTTTGGTGACATTAGAGAGGATTACCAGAGACTGAAAAATTTTCAACCCTCATAAGCAGTCTGTACTTCTTCACAAGGATATTTAAAGAGTCTCTTAAAAGGTACCTTCTTAACTGATACACAAATAAAATCTGAATGAAAGCACTGAGCTAGGAAAGGCTTCACACTGAAATGCTCCCATTTCAGCTCTGCCACAGTTCAGGATGAAAGGGTCCATGTTCCCACACTAACAGGGTTTTTTTGCCAGATTCACATGACACAACACATCTTCAAGTGGTAAACAGCTGCATGCTTTGGAGTCTGCAAGGTACAAGACAGGGCCAAGTCAGTCCTCCCTTGCAGGCTTCCAAGGATGTGGGTAATCACTGCAGCCTCATCTCAGAGCCGAGAGCTTCCCTCACCAACGTCACAAGAACATAAAGCTTTAACAGAGTGCCCCAACGACTCCTGTCCCAAACAGCACCCAGGTTCACTAATGCTAAAAAAGATAAAAGGAAAATTCCTTTGGATTTATCCTCAGCATCTGGGTGGGATCTGCAGCACCCACATAAAGTACAACCAATTTGGTGATACGTTTATCACCTCATTCTCTCATAAATCATAGCTATGAAACAAATAATGTCAGGACAGCCGAGGTTAGAAACAATAAAAGACTTTTGGGCCAGTTTTTATTTCATTTGACTGTATTTCAAGATAATGATACCTCTTTAACTATGGGAACATGCTCCATCTGTTCTCCAGAGCCTCTATGGGCTTGCAATTTCCTTACATGTGCAATTCCAGATGTTAATGGGGACCCTGGAAGGCCCCTAAGACCCAGGTTCCTTGTTCCGGCTCCCTCAACAGCACAGAGGAAGCCTACAACAGCAGTGAAGGCTGCATCCAGCCCCAAGCACCACACAAAAAGATTTAAATGAGATTTTAGTGGCACAGAGGGTCTTTTGCAAATCCTCACTTTGTGTGAGCAGGTGAGATTTGCAGCATTCTGGCATTCCAAGCCTGAGTGATCAGGGAGGGTCTTCTAAGTGCCAATGCATCAAGCCCAGATCTACAGCACTCTTGTTTTTCTGCAGCATCTGTAACCAGAATAGCCTCACAAGCATGGCCCAAGGTTCTGTCCCACATGGAAGTACATAAATATGTTTTTTGGAACTCTGAAACTCATGTGAACAAGATCTCTCTGAGCAGTTTTTGGGAGCTGACACCACACAAGTAGTTGGCTTTTCTGTTTTATAAAGCTCGCATATATTTTTATCAATTAAAAACAATTTTCAAGAAAAATGAAATGTTGGAGATTTCCCCTGTGATGATATATGAAAAGGCATAAATATATATACCTTAAATATCGTTAAAATATTTTTGATGCAGATTTTAAAATCCTTGCAATGAAAAAAAAACCAAACCTCTGATGTACAAAACTATGAATTTCAAATTCTGGAAGATCATTCTGTGACAATTACTAATCCCTTTCTATCACCCAGATAAATTTAAGGGAAGAATATTCCAAAGGAAGAGATAAATGTAAGGTAATGTGCTATTCTGCTTTTACAAACTAGGAAGCTTTCCTAGCTAGATTCAGTATCTACACTTGCACAGAAGTAAATTGCAGTCCAAACAGATTATATCACTTTCAACTTCATATTGCTTGCACTAATCACACTTAGTCCATTACGTTTATAGAATTTTTTTTTTTAAGAGGATCACCATTAATAGCATAGCAGATCAAGTATTCCGAATTTAAGTAAAATCTGTTCATCATTATGGTCATTAGCTAATGGTTTTATCTACCTGTGGGACCATAGTAAACATTAAAATTCAATCTATTTAACATTTACTGCTCATAAAAAAAAAAAAAAGGCAGCATAATTTCCTTGCTACAATAACAAACTCTAAGGGTCACAAAACTCTTGAGAACCAGGTTTAAAAAAACAAACAAACAAAACCCACTACAGTTTGAAGACTATTGAAGAACTGAAGAAAGGATGTAAACATACACAGGATCTCCTATATGGGCTGTGTGCCTAATCCTGCAGCTTCTAATTTTCCTGCTGCTGTAAAGGCCATAAGGCTGCAGGGTTTCAGTCTTTTTGAGCTGTACACTGCAAACACCTCCCCAGGTGGGTGTACAGCCCAGTAATTGCAGATTTAAACTGTTTGAAAATTGGTTTTCTTTTCTTAGATATCATTCATGCACTCCTTATGAAAACCCTTGGATACCCAAGGGTGCACAATCCCGAACCTGGGCAGGTAACTGAGGGTGCGCTCTGTGCATGTCCTGCACTGCAGGACAGACCCCAGCACACACAACTGTTCTGGGGACAGCCACCACCTCTGAAACAGCTGTGTGATAACCTTTGTTTTCCCAGCAATATATTTGCATCATTAATCAAGCTCTGGTAAGTGCATTCTTTTTACCTACATTGATTTTCTTTCAAAGCTCCCTTTGTCAGCTGATTTGCTAAGTGCTAGAGGACTGCACATCTTGCTGACTGGTGCTCCCCTGTGTATTCATTCTCCTCACAGGTTCCCCTGCAGAACTACCACAATTTCACTGATTATTTTTCAGTAGACACTTTGTTAGACTACTTATAAACATACTGACCTAATTGCTTTTAATTATTCCAGTGGAGTCTTGCTTTTACAGTGGCTATTTCCTCCCACACAAAAGGAGAAATACTACTGTGAGAAGCATTGAAAAATCCATAGCCTGGGCTTCTCTCTGAAGCCTAAATCAATCAGAAGTTTAATGCACACTGTAAATGTTTATGTGCACGTGTATATATTGTACATGTATGCATGCATTATATAGGCCTGTTTTACATCCATATACCACATAAGCCAAATGGGGCTAAGAAGACTGCAAACCTCATTTAATTCCCAGTTTTGCAGACAAAGTGTTTTCTTAACGGCTCTGTGAAGGATCCAGGCAAATTTGGTGTTTTCACATTCATTCCTGGCACATGCTTAGAAAATTGTTTAAATTTTAGATATCCACCAAGCCTGTTCATAGCCACATACATATTTCTGCAGGCTGTCCATATTAGCAAAGCTGCTGGAAATACATCAAAGGTAAAAATATACAGAAAGCCATTTACTCTGCATCTACCCTTTACCAGACAAACTATCTTCAGCCACCATAAAACCTGCAAAATATCTCCTGTGAACATCAGGATGGGTTCGACTGTTAATCTAAGTGAATGTCTTTACTGGAAACAGTTTACCAGAGAAGTGAAAAAGATGTGCAGTTCAATAGGGAAATCCATGAGGGACAAAACAAGAAAGAGATGATACATGGAAGTCTGTCCCAAACACACTCCAGAGTTAACAGCAAGGAGAACTCTCAGTATATTTGGAACTACCATTAAAAATTTCATTTTTTCTTGGTAGAAAAGAAAATAAAAGAATCAGAAAAGTGAAAATTAGAGCAGATGGCAGAGGCATCAAATAACTCTGCTAACTCCTCATTTTTCTCTCCAAAGACTGTGCAGTACATGCAAGACCACAGGATCTAAAGAGGAAATACCTATGCTGATAACAGCTTGCTGCCCAGAAGACAACAATATGCTGAAAGCAAGCCTTAAGCTTCCTTCAGATTTGATATTCAAATACCAAAGGAAAATAGGTATTTTCCACAAATAGAAATAAGCTCACTTTTGAGAATCTTTTTCAGCCATGGAGTTTTGTGAAATGAGCAGCTTGTGTGTTACTCTTAACATTTAGTTTAATATTTTTCAGCAAGGAAAACAAACAAAAAAAAAGAGGCAGTATGTAGCACTTCAATTAAAACAAACAAATCAAAACAAAATAACACCCACAAGGTGTCTGTGAAACTGTCCCTCCTAGCATGGAATAAGATAAAGTTGAAACAACCTGCTAGCTAAGAAGTTCAAAATCCTTTTCAAAAATGTTTTACAAAATCATTTGGTTGCAACAAAGCAAATTCTTATCTTGACAATTACTTAAACATTTTCATAGCATTTTAAAATAACCTTCTTCTGGTAAGAATCTTCTATTAAACTTGCAAATAAATATCTCAGCACAAGACAATATTCAAAACCTGACTATTCCATCATAGTGCGCCACTGCCAGTGGCTGGATTATCCCTGTCACACAACTTGACATCTTGGAAGAAATTTCCCAAAAATTCAACCAGTGCCATGCCACATACCTGTTGTACAGAAGAGGGACATGTCCTGTCAAAAGGGTTACTACTATTGGTACACACGGAAAGTTTGGATCTAGCCCCACACTGCTCAAAGATCACAGACGGAGGTTCCTACCTTCAAGTATCCATAGTGAAGGGATTTTTTGGAAAGTCAGCTTCCAAAAGTTTAGTGAAACATTCAGACTGGGGACTGAATACAGCCTGACCTGAATTCACCCACTAATAGTGTAATCCCACTATACTGAAAACATCCTCAAAAGAAGTTTTCATCAGTTTTTCAGTGAAAGTCAGTCCTCAGTTCTCGTGTCTGACATGATGCAAGAACAAGTGAATAGAAAAGTTCCCCTTCTTCAGCACCCAGGCTGCAGGAGAATAATTCATATTCAAGATGCAAAATGTGCTCTCTCATTAGTGCATCTTTTGGGTCTTAAACCTTTTGTGAGTGCTGTTACTGTACTATTGATCACTGCCCAGCATTGTAATATACACTGATCCTTCAGGCTGGGGCAAAGGTATGTGCCAGTCAGGTTTATGAAGTCTATAAAACTTTTACTGTGCTTGTAGCATAACTAAAAAGAAAGGGGAAAAAAGTTGTCTATAAATCTAATTATTCCTGGCTTCTGTTCTTGGAGACGCCTCTCCAGGGCAGTCTAAAATTACTGAATACCATCCGGCTTCCTGGATCACGGTGGTACAACTTTTTTAAAACCTTAATGGCAATTAATAGAACAATTTCCTCCTGTACACGAGCCTTTCCTAAACAGAGTGCTGTTACTCCCTGCAAACAGGCAGGTTCAGAGGTGGAAGAAATGCCAACAAATTCTGCAGGGCAGTTCTGCCAAGGCTAGTTCTCATCACTAACCACAGCCTCCATCACCCACTGGCAGACAGTGACTGATGCCTTATTTCAGGCATTTCTTGCAACCCTCCTGCTAAAAGGGGAACAGATGGCTCCCTTTGACTGTAATATTTCCACCCTGCTACCAAAACCACCTCCTCCTGATCTGCAATTAGTAACATGGGATTGCTGAATCCCTCTATCCCACACTGTACCATTTACCTTGAACTTCTTTCTTCCATTTTAAATGTTACTTTATTTTCATTGGAAGACAAAGGTAGCAGGATTTGCCATGGATACACACAAGTTAGTCCGTGGGCTTTGTTTAAAAAGGCCAGTCTGAAACTGATTCAATCTAGTCTAATACGTGGAGTATTTTCAGCTAAAAAAAAAATTTGGAAAGTTAACATGTTCACTTTGATCAGCCTTAAAATAAATACTTTATTTTTCTCTTCTGAAGAAACACCTAATTTTGCAGTGGAGTTATATTTTGGAAAAGAAGTAAGAACATGCTTCAAAGAAATGCTTTGTTTATCTGAATTTTTTTTTGCTTGCTTACATTTCAGCATGAATAAATGCTATTCTTCTTTTGGGGCTGATCCAATGCATTTCCCACCTCCAACCTCCTCTCCCTTATTTTGCTGTTTGGCCACTGCCTCAAAAATGAACTATGACACAACTACCCAGGGAGGAGATAATCCCAGCTATAAAAATTTATTCTAAAGACAGAGGCAGATAACAGATTAGGGATCTTCATTCAAAAAACAACCCAACAGGCATTATGAGGAACTTGCACAGCTTTGCTACATGGATTACAATGGATTCATTTTAACCGCCTTAGTGTTTAAAAAAAAAGGAAAAAATAATCCCAGCAAAAACATCCACGAAAGTCAGGGATTATGGAAGGAAAGCAGAGTAGGAAACCACATGTGCTGCACTCTGAGGACGCTGCACTCCTTGTTCCCATTGACCCAGCCACAGCCTTCTCCAACCAGCTACAGAACAGCCAGAGCCTTTTCCCTCATCTCAAAACATGAGCCCCAGCACCAAAAATGCACAGGTTTCTACTGATAACTCAGTATCAATAAGGGCATCCAAGCAACACACAAATTAAAAGATCTACAGTAAGTAACGAGTGCAAAATTATCATTAGCTGCAAAGTTCCCTGCATGCTTTACAGTGAAACATATATAATAATGATTTCCAATAAAAACAACCTGAAAGAAATTACTCTGGTGCACTGTCTTTCTGTTCCTCACTAACATTACCAGTAGTTTGATCTCATCTCCTTAGAAATAATCACCAGGCTACTTAAATATTAACTAGAGGAAAATACTAACATGCTGTTGGGGAAACAAGATGAAACTGATCCCATACCCAGTCAAGCCTCCTGTTCTTAAACAATCCTAAACTCTATTACACCCAAATCAGGGTTCTCAATTCTCAGAAATATACTCAGAGGGTAGTGAAGTGACCCAGAGGAGTTCATTTGACATCTAGGTATTGTCAAAGAAGGTGGCCCAGTTTCTCCCTCCTCGCAGTCCTGGACATCAATGACAGAATGGCTGTCCATGCCTCCTGCCCTTCCAATTTAACACAGGCATCTACATTCCTTAGTAATAGGGAGAATTTCTGACATTTGATTGCATTGAGAGTCTCATCATGTGAAATCCTTTTACGACATCAGATTCTGATTCTCACATAAGCTCCTAAAGTATTTTTGCAGATTAATTGAAACTGAATAAATTTCCTTGACATTTTGAGCCCAGGTAATTCTTGTGGCAGTCTGCCACCACAGCCAAGCCAGCAGAGCACCACTAAAGCTCCCTGTCAGCGGTCAACCAAGGTCTCCAGCCTGGCTGAAGACTCCTATTTAAGATTCCCCATACAGGGAGAGGCTGCAGGAACAGTACTGCTCTTAAGGCAGCAATGATGTCCTTCTCTTTAAAGGAAAAAGAAATAAAACATCTGGGGTGCAGGACCAACAAGGGCAGACCACACAGCTGGTAGACAACAAGGAACAGAGCCAGAAGACTGGCAGAAAAGGGAGCCTTTCAAAGCTGGGAAGGAACACCTGGAAATGTGACACAGGAATGCAGAAGATGATGGGTAGTTCCAGAATAGAGGTCTGAGGGGATGGAGTCTGTTTTGCTGGGGAAAGAGGCATCATCAGAAATGGGGGAGATGCTGAAGTTCAGGAGGAATGAATCTGTGGCCCTACGGGGATTCTTCTCTCCTCTTTGAGTTACACAGGGTAAAGCACCACATGCCCAAGTCCTGCTTTTAGCTTCCTGCTTTACCCCCAAACACATCTGCACCAGACAAGGAGCCAAGGAGGTTTTGTCATTCTTTGGGAGTTGCATTTTCATCTTTTCAGTCTTCCTGCTTATTCTTCAGTGATGACTGTCTCACTCGTACTAGTGCTTATATTTTTTAGTCTCACAGAGGTAGCACAATACTGTCAAGTGACTTTGAAGATGGGCAATAAGGCCCTTTTTCACAACATAAATGTCATGAAGAATTCTCCCCAAGAAGCTTCTGAGATGAATTCTCTGTGTTCCAAAGAAAAAAAGGTTACCTGAAAACAATACAGCTTGTGCTTGCACATGTTGGTAGGAAAAGAGAAAGAAATCCCTATCTGGAAACAAGTGATATCTATTTCTAGCCTACACTTTTCCAAACAAAAACTGCTCATACCCCCAATACCAGTACATACTAGTATGAACAACTGCTGCCTCCACCAGCAGCAGGTTCATAGCAGAAGAAAAGCACACAGTCCAATGTGTCAGGATGGCTTTTCATAGGTTCAGAGGCTCACTTAAAATATTCCCACAAATTCACACTAGCAGTCTCTTTGACAGCTAGGGTTTTTTTTTCTTGTGAAGATAATTTCTGACTTACTTCCAATGTCCTACAAGACCAAAGGGTGCACTATCACATAGTATTAAACCTCAGATCTTCAGAAAACCTCATAGCCTTAGTGCTGGAAAGCAAACACACCCCAAGCTTGTACATGTACACACTTGCATGCTTGGAAGAGTTACTAAAACAACTATAGCACCTCCCAAAAAGGCTCAGGATGCAGGGAAGGAGGGAGAGATGGGGACAGGAGTGCTGGGGTTTGCGTCGGTGACTCCACCTTGTTCATCAGACATATTCAAGCCAGCGCATCTTTCTCTCCCAAGTGAAATGTGTTTCTACAATTTTGCCAAAACTTTTATATATGGCAGTGGCCAGCTGGCTGCTTGGAGAGCCATGTGTCAGTGGTCCTGGCGAATGCCTAATGTGTGAGATGGATCTGCGCAAACTGCAAGCGCTTGGTTTGCAAACATTCTTGTTTTATGCATTTAGAAAGCAGCTAGAAAAAGGAGAAGTTTCTGAAACAAAGTCACACAACATGGCAGGGATATATTAAGACAGTTCCTTGGTATACAAATATATCATGGTAACTCATCTCTTCTCCCTGGCATGCTCTGTCCCCATGGGCTGTAGTGAACCTGTTCTGGCTCTTCCTACAAAACACCATCACCTCCACTGCTACCTTTGTTTCTACAGAGGCAGGAATTCAACACCACCAAGATTTCCCCAACAAGACAAGATGTGGGAAACCTGTACACCCTCCCTCCAGCCCTGCTGCAGGACTGGATCCCAGGAGGGGCAATGCCAGCAGATGTGACCACAGGGGAGGCTCCTCCCACACCTCAGCTGATGACACTATAGCTCCTGGGCTGCTGGCAGAGATCCCTCTGATGAAGCCAACATCCCACACAGGGATCAGCAAGTCAGCCCACACAACTCTGGGAATCCAAGGGGGAGGCAGTAAAGCAGGACTGAGGCACACTTTGAGTCAATGTATTTTTGGGCTACATTACTTCTGACTTTACCATCCCAGAGAAGATGTGAGAAATGAATCATCTGGGTTTTACAGAAAGAGCAGCAGAAACTGACTACATTGAAAAGAGGTCCATGGCTACATTCTCCATGTATATAAAAAGTGCTTGTGAAGTTTAAGGCAAGCCATCTATTTAGGGATTTGTAAATGCATATCCCATGTGGTCTGTAGGCCTGTGTACAAGAATAGATACAGTTTACTGAGCAATGTTAGGGAAAATAGAATTCCCACCCTAGATTATCAGAGTCTCTGCAATCAGCTCAGTGAGCAACAGCACAGGTGATAGATGAGCCTGCCATGGTCTCCCAAATGCCAGCAGATACCAGCTGACGAGGCACCAGGGGAAGGTAATTCCAAGCTAAGGCTGCCTGGGTGAAAAGACACCCCCCCACCCCCACTAACAAACAGGCCTCACATCCATCTCCTCCATCCTTGGAGGAGCAGCTCTTGGACCCCAAAACAGTCTCATCAACCAGGCCCCAAACTACAAAGACCACCACATATCAATATCAGCACCATGACTCATCCCTAGAGATGAAGGGGAAGCAGGGCTGGTCTCCACCCACTGCCAGGACAGGCTCTGCGCAGCTGCAAACAGCTGGTTCCTTCTGCCCAGACATCACGTCTAGGGGCTAAGGGTTCACCATCTCAGATGAATTTGGCAGATGTCTTCACTGGAAGCAGTCAAGGGGAGGCTGGCGTGGAATAAAGCTTCTCTCTCTCTGCATAAGTAGAATCAATTGATTTTAACATTTTGAATCAAGGCATTTCAACCCTTCAGGTCAAAATTATGTATCAATTACAAAAGCAAAAGAAAACCACAATGCAAAACTGAAGTCAGAAGTTTGTTCCAAACGTTGCAGCTGCAAATCAAAGATTCCACAATCTGTGCACTAGAGTGGTGCTCATTTCTTCTCCTCAATATTTGCAAAATTAGAATGACGATGATACTTCCAGTGAAATTCATAGTTGTTTCCAAATCCACCATAAAAATCAAGTCAAATCTAAAACATAAAAACCCAACAGTAACTGTAAGGACATGGATAACTAGTTCATATAAACTTAACTGTCCACAGAAAGAAACAGAACACTGTAATAGACAATGCATCAAAATTAATCTTGATTTAAGCAGGAAACCAACATGGGAGAGTGAGTAGGACAAAATGCTGGTGTCCTCCAGTTTATCATTAGGTACTTGCTGCAAAGAATCTGCTCATTCTCAAACTGCAATAACGGATTCCTTTTTCTTTCATTACACTGCCTAAAAGCTTCTTAGGAGCACCAGCAGTTTGTAAAGATGAAAAACGTGTTTAATCAGTAATTGCAATGGGCTAGGAACTACTAATAAATACACAAGGAGGCTCGCAGTGGGAACACTCACTCATTCAAAGCCACGAGTGCCACAAAAGTCAATTCCACACATGGTTGTCAGCCACATGACCAAATTTGTTCTGAATCAATTATTAAACAGAAAATGCTATCAGTTCCATTTTTTTTTTTTTTCAATCAAGCCACAAATGCAGACTTGCAAGGTACAAGTGTCTAGCACCGAGGTGGGATTTCAGTCTCAAATCTAAATATTTCATTGTTCCTACACAAAATTTTGGCCAATACTTCTACAAAACCCAACCTGATAAATACATTCAGCACAAAATCCAGCTGTTGGCTTGTCAGGAGTTGTAATTCATAATGAGTTGTATCTATTATATGATGTTCTCAAAGCTGAAAAGTGGAAATAAATACAGAAAACCCAAAAGGCAGCTCTTGCAGATTAAAAATTCCATTTAGCAACACAGAAGATGGGTCGTTAGAACCGTGGAAAGTACAAGAATGAGCTACATAATAAAATGGATTAGCAGTGGTGAAAGGGGCAGTGGGGATTACAGGTCTCTGCTCAGCCTCTGCTACTACATCTGGTTACTGTCATGTGCCCCATGGAAGCAGAAGGAAAGAAAAAAGGCTACATCTGATATGACTACTTTGCCTGTTTAAGATTCAAAAGCTCCACTGTAAGCTTTCACAGAGCTGAAGGGAGCATGATTTATACAAACAGCTACAAGCCTTGAGCAGAACGGACATCAGTGCTACCTGCCCTTGGAGAATAGTGTTTCCTATTTTATTTACATTTGCTCTTCATTATGCTTTTAGAGTAACTTACCAATCCACCCAATCAATTCAAACTATTTTGCAAGCATTTCAAGTCATTTCTTAGCATCACCCTGTAGGCACTTGCTTCTATGTAATTACAATCATTTTTTTTGCAAAGATTTGCCTCATTCAAGTGGCTTTGCCAAGCAACAACAAACAAAAGAACAACTATGTCTAAAAATAAGTAGAAAAAAAAGTAGGAATCCCACAACTGTATTAAATAGGGTCATCAGGAAGAGAGAAGAGGATAAATGTGTGCCCCCATGTCCTTCATGTCTTTGCTGACAGCCCAAAAATAGTGCTGTTTAATGTTTGATAGTTATGTCTCCATATTATAGCTTAAACTTATTTTAAAAAATCTGTCTTAAAATACAGCATTTTCAATTCTTCCTGGGAGACCAGAAATAATCTAGCTAGTTGGTGCTTTTTATCATCTTTCTGTTGTAGAAGCAAATTTAACTATTTCTTGTAAGAATAAAAGAACATGTCATCACAGAAAGTGACTCACATAGAAAGTATTATAACTGTCCTGATCAAGCATCAGATCAAGCTCACCAAGTGTGAGCTCTTTCCTTCATTTCAGCAGACAAGGTGGCATTTGACCTGAATTAACCTGCCCGTTCAGAGGGACACTGCTCCAGACTTGCTGCTCTCACCTGACCAAGACACTGAAGTACAAACCCACGGATTTTAACAACATAAGCACAGAAAAAAAGGACTTGGAAGAAAGGTGCAAGCCTTGAAGGCCAACCATCTCCCAACGGAAACAAAAGATACAAATGTGCTACCCTGCGATAATTTCAAGTCAAATTTTTTTTTAAAGTAAGTGGTACCATTTCCCCACTGGCTCCCCTCTTTTTACTACTTCCCTATTTTTTTGAGACCAAGTCAAAACCTTGTCAGCCATTGGCAACCCCAAGCATCATGCAGCATCAGCCTTGTCACTAGTTTTAGGGCTGCCTTAAAATAAAAGTAATCAGAAAACTTCTTAAAACTAAATATCCCCCCCTACCCTACATGTTGACGTGGCCACTAAATCCCAATGGGTAATCTCCAGAATCCATCTGTTCCTATTCATTCTCATCCCGAGAAGCCTCCCATAGCCCCTGATTATTTCTCAACTTGTCTGAAGAAATATCCTGTCTTCTGGCTTCCCAGACATTTGCTTCACTCCCTTCTCCCCAGAGGTTTGCTGGAAAAGGCAGCTGCAAAGATTATCCACTCCAATGTCATGCCCAGGCTCTCTTTAAATCCCTTGAGGGAATCCATTTTAACAGGGAAAATGTTTAACAGAGGAGAAAAAGCGTCTTTCAAAACTGAGTTTCTTCTCAGTTACATCCTGGAAGCAAGATCCACCTACAGATACCCTTTAAGCAAGCATCTCTTAAAGCACAGTTGGTTAAGAGAAGTAGGAATTAAAGAGTCCTGCAGTGACCATATGCAGACTCTCCACCAACACCAGGAAGATGGACTGTGCCTGGGCCAGCTTGCAGTAAAGCCCTGCCTTACCCAGCAAATTAATGGGCTGAGGGGGACTGGGAGCATTCACCAAAGGTCATCTCCAAATAGCAGCTGTAAGCATAAAAACGATGACATTTAGCTAATGACCACAAAGCAGCTAAAATTACAGGCATGCCTATCTTCTCCTTTTTCAGGTCAACACAGCCAGCATGTCTGTGCATTTAATGTACCAAACACAGCTGCAAAAAAGACTCTAAACACTTTTCATTTAACTCAAGGGCTGTTAAAAGTGGTGGAGGAAAAACACACCTCTCTATTACTTGTGTTGTTGCATAAAATCAAAACACAAGAACTAAAGCCACAGAGGCCCTGAGATTTAATTGTTCAGTTGTATTCTGTTATTGCTTTATTTGTAACTTGAAGCCCCCTCGGGATTACAGCTCTTGTATTCTTTATAGGTTCCCACCAGCCCTTTATGTGCTCCAGCACCAGTCAAAGGTACCAAAAATCCAAACAGCAAACCAAATGCAGGGCTTTTGCCTGCCTACAATTTCAGCATTATTGCTGCTCAAGTTTAATTCCAAGATTTATGGGGATGCCAAAGGGTTAAGTTTGCTTGAAATTTTCCTATTTATTGTCATTCACTTCAAAAAAAGCAAGTACTGCAGGAATTTATGATGCCCGAACCTGACAGTCACTGACTGGCTAACAAATCCTTCCTTCTGTTTTCAAAACAGTTGTGTGTTAATCTCTCAGGTCACTATCAAAGACAGTTTAGCATCTAATTTATCACCTTTTGGGCAGAGATCCATGCTGAAAAATTCACATCCAAACTGTAATTTAGTTCAGTTAATGGCCTTTTCTCAGAGGAACTGGACAATTAAAAACATATGGAAATGGAATAAGCCACTCACTTTTCAACTAAATGTTTGCTCTATGTCTTGGGAAATAAATTTAGGATGAACAAGCTGAATTCAGTGAATGGATTAAAGGAGTGGACTGTTGTTATAAATCAGTTGTCCTCCTTTCACAAGCCACATAGCAGTATTTAATTTTTTTTTCTTTTTTAGCAGAGCATTGTCTTACAATGGAGAAAAACCCTTCAAGAAATTGCAGGTTCACACAGAATAAGTGCTATTAAAAGAAAGCAGAAGGGGAATCTCTTAATGCACTATAAACATCTGACATATTTAGGCACCTAGATAAACTAATCGGAAATGTCAGGTTAAAAAAAAAGTATAAAGGCAAAAATAGTTTGAAATGTGTACATGGATGTACACCAGCTTTCATTATAGTGGCAATCAATCACAGGTTTTTGGTATGACTATGACATTCTGTTATGTCTGGGAAGTACCTTGGTGCAGTTGACAACCTTTACAGAAACACAAAGCCTGGAAACATATATGGCATTTTAGCAATGTTTCTTCCTCTTTGTTTTTTTAACACCCTGAGAAGGCTGAGAAGTGCCAATTCCCGTGTAACAATTCACAAGTGTCACAAGTCCCTGCTGTGTGTCCTGCTGAACGTCTTCCATGGGATTTAGTGGGTGCTGGATGAGACAGAAGGATGAGACATATCAATGCCACTGACATTCCTTCACCAGTCCATTCCTTTGCTGTGCCCATGCCCTGAGTAGGTGTCTTCAGCCATTAGGAAAAATCATTTGTGGAATTTAGCATGGATTTGTTTGTACACTATGTACCTCAAAGTGAGGTACCAGATTTAACCCTAGTCTACTTCCCAACCTCAGACGCATTCCAAAGTGGGAACATCTTCCACTCTATTCCAGAGGTGTGCTGGGTCACACACCTGCTCTGAGTCACCATGACTGTGCTTTGCCAGCCTCATTAGCAATTAAACCTCCTGAGCACAGCTGTCTCCACCAGCTGTAGGAGACAGACCCAAGGACCTCCCAGGTGAGGACACTCTGACAGTGACAGCCCTGAGGTTACATCTTACTAGAACTGATCACAGTCACCACTGTAACAAAAAGAAACAGGATTTAAAAAATGGCATGACTGTACTATTCTGCTTCTTACATTGCTTTGGACAAAATAAGGGACCAAACCGGTGACTTGCAGGACTAAAATGACAGGTTTGTATCCTGACCCAAAGCTCCAACACTTCTGGAGCACAGCTATGGCAGGCCAATGCTCTCCAGGGGCATGGCAATGGGAACACACCAGTGCATGGGTTGCACTGAATTTTTCAATTAAAAAAGGAAAATGTAGACCCTAGCAATAACAGGATAAAAATAAATAATAAAAGAAAGCCTGCACAGGAAGACAGAGGAAGTTACACCCTTGGAACGCCTTTTGATGTTAATGCAATGAGTCTTAGCACAATCTGCTTCATGAAAAACTGAAAGTAAATAAAAAAAAGGTACACAAGCTTATCAACCTCTGAACCTTACAAAAATATCTAATTCCTTCAGTCTTCCTTACCATGATATGGTTTTTTTTTAATTTTAGACAGTGAAAAAGGCCCTCAAAATACCCCTTTCAATTCTTCTCTTTAATGAATAATTGCTCTAAGATCAATTAACTGAGACGAGAAACAAAACCGAGGCTGCTGGTTCAGGACATCCTTTCATAAAAGACCAAATGTTTGACGTTAATTTTCTGTGATGCATTTTCAAATAATCCATGGGTATGAGCTTGAACACTGACAGAAAGAAGCGTTGTATTTCACAGCCACACAGGGGCAGACAGTTTTAAGATCATTTATTTAATTATGCAAATGCTACTCTTGTGACAACAAGAGACAGACTCAAGCGGAAGCCATACATTGGATAATAAAGTTCATAGCCAATTGAAGATTCATTACCTGCTGCATCAACTTCAACTACTACCACATTATTAAGGCTTACACTACTGTTTAGTTAAAGTTGAGATAACACTTCCAATCTAAAACTCTATTTTTAGGACAGTTAAAAATAAGTGTTCATTTTGTATGTTTTCTTTAATTGGCTAATCTATGAGAGACTCTGCATGTACAAATTAAAAACAAAAGCCAACCACTGCTCTAAAGCTAAACACTGTTGAATAAACAAAGAGGCTTTTTAATCAACCCAAACTTCACTTCTTTCCTGCATTTTACAGCAATGTGTACCCAGAAGACATGCAGTGTTTTCTCTTCTCAACAATAGGTCTATTAAAAGCAACCACAAAGCACCACCTCAGCAGAAGCCACCCACACCCCTAGTACAGATAGGATGGAACCAGTATTGACCAACCACACTCTGCTTGGCCAACACTGGTGAGCAGGGAAGAGAGCAGCAGGTGGTAAATTTATTTTGAAACTACTGTTCATCCAACCCAACAAAGCTTTCACCACCTCTCCTGGAGCTGTGCTACAGTCAGGAGAGCAGAAAAGGCCATGTTACAGAAAAGCTGCTCCTTGGTCCTGCCTGCTCCTTTCCAAGTATTATTCTGACTCAAGCACAAAGCAAATATTCACACAGTGAGCACTTACTTTCAACTCCACCGGGTTCCCAGCACAGTGACAAAACATCAGCCACAACTAAATACCCAGATACGGGGCAGTAATGCCTGAGGGTGAGACACAGCCCTGTGATGGAGCTATCCTAAGCAGGGACTGCTGCTCAAAGGATGGGACCTTTCTCCCTTAAGCACCTACCACCCCTCAATTGCTCTGGCTGCTGGGCTGATCCCACAGAGGCCTGAAGCTACTCCTTTTTTTCCTGGGGTGAATTCTTCCTAAAGAGACTACAAAGGGATCAGATGAGCAGTGCCTCAGGAGAGACAGCAGCACACCGTGGTGACTAAGGACAGAACTAAGGGGTAATGCAATCTTGAGTTGGCTCAGGTGAACCACAAAATTGTGACTCTTAGTTAAATACATTTTAAAATCTTCCTACTGAACAAAAAAGCTGTTGCATGTAATGGAACGCTCCTTTGCAACTGATGGACCAACAGAGGATAGGAGGCATGTTTCAGCTATACTTAGGGCATTTAAGGTTTAAAAGCTGACACATTTCATCTCAGGTACCACATAAACCATGAGACTGGGCGAGAAAACAAGACCAACTTCTGCAAAATTAGTTTGTCCATATTAACCAGCCATCTCTGGCCACAAATCTTGAGCTGCTTAAATTATAAGATTCCGGGGTACTCTAACATGTTGAGTTGGTGTCTTTTTAATTAGTATATTAAAACACTCCTTTTCAGTATGCCACAGTATATAAGTATCTTGCATAAATAATTACACTTGGCTTTTCTGTTATTTTCTTTTTAATAGAAGAATTTTATTATCAAAGTGGTTTTGGTAATATGCAGCTATTGCACACCAAACACTGTGCATGAAATACCTTCTTGGATAGAAGATTAATGTGCTTACTGTTATTCTGTGAACAAATTAATTTCACTGAGGAATAAGGCAAAGATTTAAATACAAAGCACCACAAAAATCTATCCCAGTTTACATCTTTCAGGGCTGAGAAAATGTATATATGTTTACACACACAGTCAGATATAAGGCATGTAAATAAAAACCTTTCAACAAGATGAATGATACACAGAACACACATCCGATCTTCCAGCTTGAAAAATGTTCTAAGTGCCGATCTCCCTTCTCTGCTTCTCCACGTGCTTGTGACACTGCACAGCTGTAATCATCCCAGCACAATGGCTGCTTGGGATGTAAGCACCTGATTTCATGAAATCCAAAGGTAAGCAGATCCAAATCTCACCAGAGCTAATGGATTTGGTCCTTATCTCCCCTTGCTAAAGCATCCTAAGTGCTGAGAGACTTATCTAAGCATTAGGAACCAACATTAGTATTATAATGTAATATCCATGTATTATTCTCTTGTCAGTCTTTTAGCTTATATACAACACTTTAGCATAGGCACTTGCTCATATTTGGTTTTCCATCTACCTTATTACAGTTTTTATACTGAATACAAGCAAAAACATCTGAATGTGTTAGCTACATAAGCTTCTGCTGAAGTCTGATGAAGAAAAGAGTTATTTTTAACCTTGGACAGCTCCCAGACCAGCTCATTGCATAGCTCAAAAACTGGTGCAAGAGGAATGTGTGTGGCTGGGTGCAAGATGGGGGAGGAAGAGGAAAAACCATTTGTACCCAGTTTGTCACCAATAAATACAACCAAAACTCCATGTCCTAACGCAGAGAGACATTAAAGGCCCAGCACACAACCCAAACATATCTAGTTGGGACATCAAGTGCACCTCTGTAGCTCAGGTGCTGTTTCCAACTAGTCCATTGGATTTAAATGCCAAAATCATCTTGGGTGCTTTTGTGAATTTCCATACACATCTTACTGCATCTCTTTCAAACTTGGCCTCTGCTGACTTCCAGAGTCTGAGCAAAAGGTCAACAGCAAAATTCACAGCAGAATATGTGGCTTCCTGAGCCTGGGAGGGGAAACTTAGCCCAGGCCAGCAGCCACACTAAATTTCACCAGCCGTACAGGCTCATATCACAGCATCAGCATTTTAATTTGTCTGCCTTGACAAAAAGAAAAATGCTTAGAAAGTTTTATGTACGAACAAAAAGATGAAGCACCTCAGGTCCTTTTTGAGACTGCAGGTTTTCAATACATCTTCAGAAAGCGCAGCTTGCAAGCCAGGGCTGAGCAGGAGCATCCCCCCATCAGTGCCAGGCACCACCTCAGCACAGCACACAGGCCTGCAAGGCTAGGGAACTACGGGAAGCGCAGGCAGCTCATCGCTTAAACACTATTTCATCCCAAGGTTCCAAAATTATAATAGACTTTATTCTAATTGGATTGTCTGCAATGAGCCAATTTAAGTGCTAAATGCTGCAAATTATTCAGCATGACGTAGCAATGCAATGATCTGAGCCACTGCAGGGCAGAAGGCTTCTTGAAAGCTACACTTCCTGAAGCATAGTAAGGAGACACAAGTCTTGCTTGGCATGTCTCCACCACCAACCAACAGCCGCAGTGTGCCCACTGAGCATTAACTAATGCTCTGACCTAGAAGCAGCCACTGCCAGCCAGCACTCCTGATTAGATGATGATTTTTCTGAACACACCTTTAAAGTCCATATCACTCTAATTGCTGCCTTTCAAAGAGACGAAGTACCGATGACATCCTACGTACACTGCACAGTGCTGTGAAATATTGATCTAACCACAAACTTTAAAATATTTAACCAACTTGAGTCTGTACTTTTGTCATCAGGGTAAGAATGTCACATCTATTCACAAAGATTTAAGGGACAGGAAGAGAGAGATATTTAAAGCTTTAGATTTTATTCTGGTGCAATTACAGCAGCATTACATTTGCATTTACAAATGCAAATGAAGGACTCCTGTGTTAACGCTTAGCCCTACACACAGCGCACAGTTCAAAAGACAATTATTTTTAGTAATTATGTATAAAATGGTTTTCTACATACATTTCACCATAAAATGTATTAAAATTATATCATTGTATTAGCAAGGGAGATAAAGTAAACCATAGGGTTCTCTTCTGAATTTAAGTCTCAGATTACACCAACAATTTGCAAAGTGGAAAGGAAGAAAAAAAAAGTAATTCATTACTCATATTCATAACTTTTAATATAACATTGTTATTCTCCTCCAATCATCACAAGAGGCTATCCAGAATTCCCTTGAGACTAGAGAGTTTTATAGGATTTGAGGTTATTTGCAATTAGTCCAGAACCAAACAACAATGCTTGTGTTGTGGCACTTTGCGTTGCTTTCGCTCAGCCTGGTTTTCGGTATTGGGGGCCACAGAGGTGGCTTCTGTAAGAAGCTGCTGGAAGCTTCCACCATGTCCAGCAGAGCCAATCCCTGATGGCTCTGAAGATGGACATGCTGCTGGGCCAATTAGAGATGACGGTAATGCCTCTGTGATAACATACTTAAGAAGGAAATCAAAACAAAGTGGGAGCAGTTTTCCTAGCCAGAGAAGAGGAGGAGGTGAGAACATGCTGATGCCTTTTCCTGGTCTTAAAATCAAGAGTCAAACACAGTTAGAAGGGAAAAGGGGATTTTACCTTGGTATTTATTTTAAGGATCCTTAGGTGCACTATATCCAGGTCAAATGCACCGAAACGCACCCCGCAATGCACACCCCCAAAAGATCTGGTACAACATTATAAGTCTTACTAATTAGCGTATCTATCAAAAATTCCCCAATGAGAGGCTTGAATGAGCCCCTCCTCCCTGAGAAACCTTCCCCTGGGTGGTTCTATCTTAGTTTACAGAATATGTTCTGGAGAGGACCTTGGGGTCTGGGACACACTAACCCCTACCTACAAAGCTTCTAAAATGTTTAGTCTCCTAGCTGAACAAACAAGTCCAAGAATGTAGGGAAAAAGCACTAAGAATACGGAAGTTGTAAAAAGGTATAGCAGGGGTATAAAAGAAAAGGCAAAAAATCATCATGGCATCAATGTGAGAGAAAAAACATGGAGACACCAAGGTCAGTGGAGAAGGAGGGGCAGGAGATGCTCCAGGCGCCGGAGATGAGATTCCTCTGCAGGCCATGGTGAGGACCATGGTGAAGCAGCTGTGCCCCTGCAGCCCATGGGGATCCATGGGGGATGCAGAGATCCATCCACAGCCCATGGGGATCCACGGAGGATGCAGAGATCCATCCACAGCCCTTGGGGATCCACGGGGGATGCAGAGATCCATCCACAGCCCCTGGGGATCCACGGGGGATGCAGAGATCCATCCACAGCCCCTGGGGATCCATGGGGGATGCAGAGATCCATCCACAGCCCATGGGGATCCATGGGGGATGCAGAGATCCATCCACAGCCCCTGGGGAGCCACGGGGGATGCAGAGATCCATCCACAGCCCCTGGAGATCCACAGGGGATGCAGAGATCCATCCACAGCCCCTGGGGATCCACGGGGGATGCAGAGATCCATCCACAGCCCCTGGGGATCCACGGGGGATGCAGAGATCCATCCACAGCCCATGGGGATCCACGGGGGATGCAGAGATCCATCCACAGCCCATGGGGATCCACGGGGGATGCAGAGATCCATCCACAGCCCATGGGGATCCACGGGGGATGCAGAGATCCATCCACAGCCCATGGGGATCCACGGGGGATGCAGAGATCCATCCACAGCCCATGGGGATCCACGGGGGATGCAGAGATCCACCCACAGCCCCTGGGGATCCACGGGGGATGCAGAGATCCATCCACAGCCCATGGGGGAGGTGCCTGTGCCAGAGCAGGTGGATGCCTGGAGCAGGCTGTGATCCAGTGGGAGACCCAGTGGAGAGAGGGGGCCCCTCCTTCCAGGCTGGAGCAGCCTGGCCTTGGAGGACTGCACCCCGTGAAGAGTGACCCACACCGCAGCAGTTCTGGGAGGACTGTTTGCCCGTGGGAGGGACTCACGTTTCAGCAGTTTGGGGAGGACTGCTGCTCGTGGGATTTGGAGCCACGCTGGAGAAGTTCACAGGGAACTGTCTGCTGTGGGAGGGACCCCACGGTCTCACAGGGGAAGGACTCCCCTCCCTGAGCAGTGGAAGAAAACCTCGGGTGATGAACTGACCAAACCCCCATGCCCTGTCTCCCTGCACTGTCAGTGGGAAGGAGGGAGGGGCTGGGGGAAGAAAAGGTGTTTTAAGGGCTTATTTTAATTCTCATTATCCTCCTCCGATTTTGTTAGTAATAAATTCACTTTGTACCTTTAAGCTGAGCCTGTTTTGCCCTTGGAGTGTTTTCTCCTGGTCCTTATCTCAACTCATGAACCCTTCATTAAGTTTTTCTCTCCTCTACCCAGCTGTGGCAGGGGAGGGAAAGTGACCAACTTTCGTGCGTACCTGGTGTTTGACCAGCGTCAAACCATGACACACTTACAAGGTAAGAAGTTTTACACCTTAGTTTTGGCCACCAAACTCTGACCCTGAAACATAGGACCTCCAGTCGCACAGAGCTGGAGAGACAAAAGCCTCAGCATGGAAGAAAAGCACCTTACATCTTGGCTCTCAGCTGGGTCTGCATCTCCTTCGAAACAGTTTAGCAGCATTCACTCTTAGTGGAAATCAACTCCTCAGCTCTGCAAGAATGCTTGTATCCAAGTTATCTGTCCCCACCAATATAAAAATGATGGATTTTAATGCCTTCTGTCCAATAACATGCTTACTTGTCAGTGTGATGGTATGTAGTTAAATCACCAACATTTCATATGAATACATCATCTGATTTACTGAACAGAAATATTTATTAAAAACTTCTGCCCTAACTTGACTTTGCTATTTAGCTTCTGGATTTATTAGCATTAACTCCATTAGACGAGCAGTTCACTGTATTTTATTTTCCCACATATTTTCTAATCCAGAGAGGCACAGGAACATTAATTCAGGAATTGGCTGCAATTATTTTTTGCTATTCAGCTAGGGGCAGTAAACGCAAACAGAATTGGCTGCAGTTCAATGTCATTGCATAAGATTTCCTCTATTGTTTCCTTAGATGCAGATGTTAGGGTATAGAATGCTAAATTAAAATAGTGACAGTGTCATCCCATACACGTTCTAATGGGTTCCTGGTAGGCTCAGTTTTCTTGCTCAAAATTAATTTCCTTTTACCTAAAAACAACCACAGAATTACAAAATTAAGACCACTTCTTCCTTCACCAAAATATAAAAGGGAAAGAATGCCTCAGCTGCTCATTTTTCACATAAAGCTCAGCGTACACTGCAAATCAGGACTGCAAGCTTCCAGCGTTCACCTTAATCATGAAGGCAGTGAAAATAAGATAAGTAAGAAATTTGACATTGTTATTTAAACAATGATTCTTTCTCTTGCAAATGCCAATTCCTTTCACACTGAAAGCACTAGAGAGGCTTGAAAAACTTGTGCATTAATCAGGATTTCAGCACAATTCTCCAGCTTCTCAAACCAATCTTCAAGAAATTCTCTTGCTCTTTGGAAATGCTGAGGGCAACAGAAAAATAAGGGAGGCAGCCTCTCCTTTTCTGCTGTGTTTGTTCAAGATCATTGTTTTGTCTTTTAAAATAAATGCAGATGACATGCAGCTACTGCTGCTTCTTTTTTTTTCTCAGGGGGAGCAGAGCAAAGGGGGCTAGATTATCTACAGCTTGATATTATTGCTGTTTATCACGCAAAGCCTGTTCTCCAAGGAGCAAGCTGCGTGGGACAACACAGGGATTGAACAGATATTATAGGTCCTCACTGCTGTAGATGTAACCACAACTGAAAATACTAATTATCTTCCCAAACAGAGCTGCAGCAGCCCAATGAGGGACATTAACACAAACACCCCTGAGGGCAGCCAGCCATCTTTTATTTATTTCTGTTTGTTTGTTTTAAATGCTGGAGGAAAATTAAAGGAGGAAATGATATTAAAAAAAGGCTTTCACTGCTTGCCCCTCCCCACAAAGATACATACAAACAGAATACATCTCTCTTCCCTCTGCTGGGATGCTCCTAACAACAGTTTTTACAGCTCCCAGCTGGGAGCTCACTCTTCACTGCAGTCTGAAGACTGTCACAGCCACAGGTTCCTGTAAGATTAGCAGGAGTAAGAAAAGATGCTGCCAAAACCATGTACCGTCTGTGCAACCCTTCACATGCTGGCTGAGCACTGCGAGGCAACAGCCCAAGATCCATCCCCAGTGTCAAAAAGCAACCCATGTAAAGATGAACACACTCAAGAGATAATGAGTTCCCTGGGGAGGAATCCTGGCTTGAAAGAGGTCCGCCAAGAATACATTTTTATTTACATTCCTTTTAAATGTCCACAGCTTTACTGCAGAAAGCTGTAATCTCAACTTTCTCAGGTGTCAGCTCCCAACCTCCCAAGCCTTTTACCACTGACCTTCAGTGGCTCTTTAATTGCAACTAGCACTCTTGATAAAATTAAAATGTACATTTTAACGGATCAATCTACCTTTTTAAAATGAAGATGCAAAGCCAAGCATTGCCATTAAGAATCATGGCCTGGCTGCCTGGTATGATCTTATTGGTAGCTATTTTCCATTGTGGTAATGCAAAAAAGCTAACACCTTCATTGCTTCTCTTAACTTCAAAAAAACCAAAAAAAAAACCAAAACAAAACAAAAAAAAACACAACAAAAAAAACCAAAGTCCAAGAATGGGGTTTGAAGGTGTCTACAGCCTGAGCAGAGGGGAAGGCACCAAGCTCCCTGCCCCATGTCAGGCTCTGGAGCTGCTGTCTGCACACAGGATCCTAGGACAGGCACAAGGCACCACCTTGAATTCGGCCATAAGGACTAGACACCTCTATGCTGCAAAAAAAAAATTTTCTTATCTTGCATGTCATTAGAAGGTGACAGGGCAGGAACCCTGAATTCCTCCTACAGAAGTTTGCAGATCTGAATTGTGCAGAAAGGGGCTACAGCTGTTCAGAATCTTCTATATTCAGCTTAAGCACAGGGGAGGGTATTGCAGACCACGCACAAAACAGGAGGAAGAAGAGCATCCAAGAGGAAATGATCAAATTCAATGATTATGAAGCCAGATAAAACTCACACTAACAAGATTAACTTGTTACATTATATGAATAAGCTACCATTAGGACTCTGCTTATTCTCAGACTATTAGAGGATAGTCAATTCTTTACATGCAACATATTCCATTCCAAAAGTACATTCAGCAGGTAATAACACAAAGCTGTTGGGTAGAAACTGCCCTGTGCCCTTCCACACACTCCTCTTCCCTGTATGCTACAGGGAGGGTTTGTTTACTCAATTATTAAGTCTCCAAAAGAAAGTGTATTCCTCAGGTAATAGCAAGAGCATCCACTAAAGCAGGAACAGTGCTTCAAGTAGGTAATTACTCTACAATATGTGCCCAAATTAGCTATGGCAGAACCAAGGGCTTGCAGCAGGCAGCAACAGGTCAGACAGCAGTTCACCCGAAGTACATCTTGGGCAGGGACACACAAAATGAATAAGCTGTGGCTGCCCCATCCCTGGAAGTGTCCAAGGCCAGGCTGGACAGGGCTTGGAGCAACCTGGTCTAAGTAGAAGATGTCCCTGCCCATGGCAGGGGGTTGGAATAAGATGAGCTTTAAGGTCCCTTCCAATCCAGGCCATTCAAAGATTTGATTCTATGAAAACACTAACAAAGTGAGTAACTGATGAAAACATCAGCTGCCAGTCTTACAGTCTTTTCAGAGGCCAAGTGAGAAGCAAAAAGGTTCTCCTTCAGTGCTTCCCAAACACATCCCATGGTTACTGTAAGGGCAGTAAATAAAGCCATACAGATTACTTTACCTGGGCATTTCCTCGTGCACTCATGCCCTGAGTTCCGAAGAAGCCCTTCTGTTATATACTGGTGGGGATCAAATGTGCTTTTATGATGATGACTAAGCACATACTAAGAAAAATTTAACACCAAGGGAAACTGTTAACAGCATACAGAGATAGAGTAAATGAAAAACCAATGCTAATAAAAAATGTTTACTGAATAAATTATAAAGTGACTGAGAGCTTAGGTAAATATAACTCTAAGAAAAATCAGATCAACGTGTGACTCCCACATCTTTATGCATTTTGTTTAAGAACCTCCGTTATGTTCTGCATTGTAGAAGTCATTCTGACCGTATGCTCTGCCAGCTTCTGTAATGATTCAGAACTTCACAGATCTAGGATGATTTGTTAAGTAGAAAAAAATAATGTTTGTCTTTAAAGCTTCTAGTCTTGATTTAATGTTAAGGGTATGAACAAAAAAATGAAAATTGCCTTTACTCTTTTATGCACTGTTTTTAAAGAAAATACAAACATCTAAGTGTCTTCATATCTCATATATATTCAAATATTGTATATTCAAGTCAATCATAATGACAAAAATCCATAATCTGAAACTACAGGGCAATTGTTCTGTTCTTATGTGACATTTGTGGTTACAGTTTAATAAAGAAAAACCAATGCTAAAAGATGACAGACTCCTAAATGTGAATTGGTAATTACATTTTAATTAAAAAATGGAAGCAAAAAAAAGAAATCTATGAAGTATCAATTTGCTTTACAGACAAATAATTAAAAAAACCCCAACCAAATAAAACCCCAAAATTAAGCATTTATTTTTTTAGTAGTACAAGAGCACCAATAAATATAATCACTAGCTGGTAGGTAGTCAGAAGCAGCATGAAATTCTGCAGTAAACGTTTATTCTCACTTAAGATGAAAACATCCACAGATTCATCCCCTGAACACATTGCTTTCCAATACTGAAGGAAACCTCTCGAAGAACATTAATACATAAATATTGGAGAGTTAAATGCCCCTGGGTCAAAGGGTTAGTGTAATACAATATTTCTGTTACACTTTGCATTATTATCGTTATGCTTGGTTTGCATTTTTACAGCACACAAAATCAAATTAGTTTGCTCTTCTGCTAAGTGCACGGTTCCTGGTGGCCATTAGTGTGACTCCCAGGTCAGGAGGAACCTGGAATATGGCAAACACGTGTCTTCCTTCCAGAGGCTCCTATCACCTATAAATCTTACTGAAAAGAGTGAAAGGGAGAATAGCAGATCGTATTTTAAAATTAAGCTACTGCTACCTAAGAAACTTAGAACCGTAAAGTTACTTGAAAATGTTGGATGAAAAATAAAATGTATTCAAAGCATCTGAACCCTTACAGAACAAGTGACTCTTACTTACCAGAGCAATTAAATTACCTGGCACATTTCCTTGTGAGCTTTCTCTGAACATCATCTCAAGGATAGAAATGTTGCAGAATTCACATAAACCTTGCTACAAAAATTTTGGGCAGTTCCTGCTGAGTTCCCTAATGAATAACCCCATAAACACAAAAATCCTTATCAGACCTTGGGAATACACCACACAACTATTCCATCCCTGCCCAAGATGACCTCAAAAGGAGTTTAGTATTCCAGTCACACTGACATTGCTATCATTATTTTTATATCAGTAGCATTCATTTTTAGGTAGATTAATTATAATAAATATATGCTCTATCAACAGAATTTTCATTATGGTCCATTTAACCTCATAATACATAATTGATTCCTATTTGCTCTATGTGATCGATGCTTAGGACTCATTGCTGAGCTGTGTTAGTAAAGGAGAAGTCAGAGAAGGGCCATGTCTGTAGGATAAATAGCAAGGCTGATATCCCATGTAGCTCTGATTGTCTTCATAAATGTCTATGCACTTACAGAGAACACAAAAATTAATACTGATGCTTTATTAACTCAAAAAATCGCATCTGAGAAACCTAAAAATTTATAAATCTGTAGTATTTACTAGCTCGTGCTCCCAGGCACATGCACTAGAAGAACTAGACCTCCTACGCTACGTAAATAAAAAGACTATTGGTACAATATGCAGCTTAAAAAGCTCCCATTTTTAGCTCACACTTTCTCTGGTGCTGTGGGAGATTGGTCTAAAAGTGGTTCTGACCTTCTGGACTTTAGAATATGTCACAAAACGCAGGGAGGGAAAGGGAAGGGAATGGAAGGGAGCTGTGTCTATGCTGTGCCCCTAGCTACAGCCTGCTGTGTCCTCAGTAATTGGAAAGCTCCAAATTTAATTTATGAATAAAAGAATAGTGACCACTGCTTTACAGAGACCTTCAATGCACGGACCCACACCAGGGGGATCCCATGAATAGACAAACTGTGGGATGAGATCCACACAGGCTGCATTACTGATGTCCTTCCTTCCATGCTTGGGTATTTCTGACAGATATTTACATTTTAGGAAATCAACTCAGTGCCACAAGATGAGCAATGTAGGAGCTGGTAGATCTGAAACAACTCTGATTCAGACAACGCTGAAAGACATTATTTGCATTACTGGGATCACAGTCTGACTTTGATCTGTCATAACAAGATATATGGAAATGTATAAAATTTATGTGCTTTTACTGAAGGAAAATAACAGTGGCACATGCCTTGATACCTCAATTACTCAAAACCATGCATAGAATTCACCTCTTTTGTAACTATTAGCAAATAGGATAATTGTAATGTATATTAATGCAATCTGTTGAAAATAGAACTTTCCAAAAATTTCACCTCTAAGAAATGAAATATTAACATCACTGAAGCTAACTGGATATTCAGTTCACCTCTTTAAAAAAAGAAAGCAAGTTTGAGATGAAAACCACTTAAAAAAAACCCAAACCCCAAAGATGTTAGTACAATGCTGGTAAAGGTGGGAAAATATTTCATAGCCAAGTTATTAACATTTAAATTTAACTATAGAAGATTATTCAATATTTTGAGAAAGAAATAACCTTTGTCAGAACCCGCTAACTTACTACTTCTACTGAGTTTTAGTGTGATGGATAGGAACAAAATAACAGATATATAAAAGGAAAATTTCAGCATTGTATTTCTAACTGTTGCTTTCCAGAATTTCTTAACTATAGAAGAGAGGAGGATGTATATTCTTCAAGCAAACATTTGGAGTGTAGCTTTGCCCTTTGGGCCAGTTAAAAGCCACTTAATTAAAATCTGAAATATTTTTTAACTTCAACTTCCTTGAAGATGTATTACTAACAGACTTCCAGTTAAGCAGGTATGTCAACCAAATTATTCACAGTTTTACCATGTGAAAAACACAGTCTCCAGTATATATAAAATTATATTTAATGTTTCTGAGAAACCATTATTCGAAAGCTCACCTGCCCTGCATTTCTCTTAACAAGTTTACCAATTTTTAGAACGCCAGGGTATAGTAATACTTAATACTATACACTAAATGTTAACCAAGATTTCGAAGCATTAAAAAAATGCCAAGAGACAGTTTCAGATTTCAAGATCCCAAGCTTGCCCAGGCAACTAATCATCTCCCAGCAAAAGAAAAACAACAAGAGAGCAGCTACAGCACAAGGACTTGGAGATTAATTTAACTCTTCCAGATAAGCGCTTCAGGAGGAAACTCTAAAGGCTCAATTAAAGGATGCTGAAGTGGGATTGTCTCTAGACCTAGAAGTTTTTACTTGCCTCTCCACTAAGGCAGAAGCAATTTCCTTTCATTGAGGACTCAGACAGCCCCTTAGGTCAAGATGAAAGATCTATTTTTTTCCTGTTTGAATCTGACATGCCAATCACCCAGTCAACCTCAGTGGAATAACATTTGGCAACTAAGGCACAAATAAACAGGCACAGCTGGCCAACAGCTCTTCAAGGGGCAGCCTGGGCAGAGTCTCCAGCCAATTCACTCCAACCACAACGATGTCTACATGCCTCCCCAGCAAACCCTCACTACATTTCACAACAGTTATGGGCAGGGAATTAGCCACAAACCCTGCTCTTTGGAAGGCCTGGGTAGGATTCACTCTCCTAAATTGGGAATTTAGTATTACTCTAGCAGGATGTGAACATCAGGTTAATGTCTTGACATCAGAAGACGAAAAATATTAATTCAGTATTTGCTTTAAGAGTACACTGGCTCTTTATGAATGAGAAACAGCCATCTACAGTGCCCTTCTGTTGAGTTGGTCAACATTGGGGCTGGGCACTGAATTACTCTCACACGTGAGAGAGGCCAAGAACACACGTTCACGCACTACTGCCTCAGACAGCTGCATGAACTCTGCAGGAATGTACTACACATCTGCACGTACACATTGCCCTTAACAACTGAAACATGGATTTTACTGTTTCACTTGAAAATCTGCAGCCTGAAAAGAGTGGTGCTTCATCAGCATAATATCTCTATGGGTTTTGAAAGCAACCTCAAAGGTTGTAAAGGGTTAGAAATTGTATGTGTTAAGACAAGTGAAAAAAAGGAATGACTCCTCCTGTCCTCACTGCTCATCTACTCTTGTCCTTCAAGAAAGTATTTCCTGCCAGGTTCTCAAACCACACCCACAAAAAATTCAATACTGTTATTATTGAGATTACACCCCCACTCAGATTTCTTAGGTGCAAAAGCATGTAAGGCACCCCGGACTTCAGCATCAAAAAAAAAAAGGAGACCAAAGCCATAGGTAATTTTGGCAATTTCTTCCATTTCCCTCTCTCTTGACTGTTACCTTCCATTACTTATCCCAACAAAGACACCCAGCTGAAGAACTTGGATCCATCACATAAAAGCATTTGCACCTCTCTGAGTCCCTGCCTGAGGGAGCCCCTCTGCAGCCAGAGTCAAGAGGCACAGCCAGGCTCACAGTGGCTCTGCCCAGCCCCAGCCCCAGCCCCAGCTCAACACTTGCCTGGCTTTCCACAGGCTGTATTTGAAGTTTCCCATGTCCCATATCCAGTGGATGTGGGAACCAACGCCAGAGCAGCAGAACTCATCTTCTGGCATCATTTTCCATCTGCATGAGGTCAGAAAGTTGTACACCAGTATATGGTGTCAGAAAATTGGATTTTGTCTGAATCTGGAGGGATTCACATCTCTTTCCACACAGTCTATTTGCCCTAATTGCTGCTTTGACTTGGAGATATTCCAGCATCTATCAGTTTTGTTTAAACTTTAAACATTGTTTGAATGTATCTAAACGCATTCAGAAATTTAATGAAGTCCCACTTCCCCCAACAGGCTGTGTCTATTGCCCCTAAATAGTTCAGTTGAGGATTTATTTGAATTTATAGGCATCAACTCAGTCATATATTGCTTTCTTAAATGCCTTATACAAGCAAAACCACATAACTAAGACATGAGGAGTTCAGCAAAATAGCAAACCAATGCTTCATAAACTGCAATAATTTTATAAAGCTCCTTTTTAAAAGAAGTTTTAAAAATAAAATACACTTTTTCTTCAATAACTGCAGATGATCAAAACCAACCTAACAAATTCCCTGAGCTACAGCATTTCTCATGGAGCACTCCTTGGTGACTCCGTTTACTTTGCTGCATTTCCCAACATCCATTAGAGATCTGACATTAGCAAGAACTGTAAAAGTCACAGATTTCAAAATATAAATTGTAGCAAAGTGCTGCGTGTGATTTTCTAACAACAAGGCAACATGTTAATGCTCTACCAAAGCCAAGTCAGCTCCTGAAATTCAGTCTAGGTTTTCTAGGCCAAAGGTTTTCATTGAGGAAATGCAAGGTTGTGCACTGTGGTTCAATTTACAAAATTAGTCACTGATCATTATTTATGTGCACTGCATAAACATTAAAAAAAATAGGTGATGAGTCACATCCCTGCATTGGAAATCAGGAAAAAGCCACTAAAAATACTTTACAGTTAACATCTACAAAAAGGAACAAAATATACAACAAAATTTTGATTATTTTCCAAGTTCATGATAACTTGCAAATATAAAAGATTGGGGATGGTGTGGGAAGTTAAATGGAACATTTCATTTTACCAAACTTCCCAAGATCAGCTGACTATGTAACATTTTCCAGTGCTGGTAATTCATCCAAATGAACACACATGCTCTTTCTGGGAAGAAAAATAAAGAAGGGGGAGAAGGGGGAGAGAAAGAAAGAAAGAAGGGGGGAAAAAAAAAAAAAGGAAGAAAACAGTCCTAATAACTCAGATGACAGCTTTTAAATTTTAAGCACACACAGAAGTGTGTTCCAGTGATGACTTCTTCACCTCTTCATCATCATGTCCCTATGGTATTAAATGCTCTTAATCAACAGTTGTCAATAATGATTTGTCACCTACCAAGATTAAAATCTGAATGAGAAAACATCTGTTACACTCCTTTGTTAGGAAACTGGCAACAGTTTTTCAATTACCCTCTTACACCTTCTGTTCAGCTTTTAACCAGCATTAACCCATAAATCCATTAAACACATTATGAACTATAAAACTAAGTCCTATAATGTTTCTGTATGAACAAAACAGAGACATTTTAATATAGAATAAATGTCATCTACTTTTGTAGTTTTTGAATCAAGTTATGAATTCCATCTTAAGGTTGGAGAAAAGTAGATTGTGCTACCTTAGACAAAACAGCTAAGAACACTGGACACAGATTGTAATAAACTTTAATTGACATAGGTTAAGCAGCAGCACATCCCAGTAACTTAAACAGCACAAGATAATTTGTCATAGTTTTCTTTTACAATAATGAAATGATTTAGAATCATATTCAGCAAGCAGGAAACTAAACCACTATGCACACAAATTAAGAAGTGTTGTATGCTATAATCGTGGCCCATGTTATTCCCTTTCTCTTTAATTGAGCTGAGTTCTCTGTTCATAATTACAGTGATAACAGACAGATAACCACACAAAACACTTCTCTTTCCAGCACCTGCTTGCACAATGTTTCACAGAGAGGTCAGGAAAGTGCAATGCCTTAAAAAATAAATTTAAAAACACAAATGTATATTACAACAACATGAGGTCTTATGGCAGTACAAGAAAAATTATTTGGTTTGCCACTTGCTTCACATGCCTGCCAGGACAGAACCACTCATGTCCCAAACAATGTGACTTTTCCAAAGACTCATGACTGGGGTTTGCTGTCTCATGATTGGGTTTTTGTGTGGTAAGCAGAACATGGCACAGCACGACACTTTCCATCACATCACCATATGCAACAGTGTTTTTGACACAAACACATGGACACAAAACTACTCGTTTGGACCACAGAGGCACAGTAATGTTTAGAATTAAGGGATAAAAATGTTCAAGAAAAAAAAAAAAACTTTCAACAACAAATACTTCACACAAATATAGTATTTTCCATGTTGAAGTGCCAGCTATTCCCAGTCTTGTTAGTGCTGTAGTAATTAGGCAGCAGTTACTCCATGCTGTCGAGTGGAAAACTGCCCACTGGGACCCAATCTCCACCTGTTTTGCCCAGGCAGGGAGGGTGCAGGAAGGATGCTTGCAGCCAACTGTGATCAAACTGCCTCAGCCTCATTTCCCAGAGAGTAAACTGGGTCCAGCCTCACCTAAGTTACCCAAGACATATCTATGTCAGTCTTCAAGGGTTCTTCCAAAACCAAGGGAGTGAAACAAGAACCTATAAGGAGCATCTAAATCTATACCTTAGAAAAAAAGGTGTTTGCAGAATTTTCTTTTTTTTATGGTAACACTCAACCAAAATGCAGTCAGCTGCAGTTACTGTAGTTGGCTCTGTAGTAACATTTTCAAACTCTGATATATCCAAGACATTGCATGGAAGAGATTTAACCTTGATCTGTCCTAAGCCCATAGACATGTAAGAAGAATAGAAATAAAAATTTATGTAATTTATAATGGCATTAATCAGCTCAGTTCTATCTACTGGCAGCTCCTTGCTGCTTGACACAACACACAGTACACTGCAATTTCCAAACTTACTCCAAGCACCCAATTCCCCAGTGATTTCACAAGAGAAAAACCGCCACATTCCACCATTACTATGTGCCATCCAGGGAATGCACAAAGGAATTGTCTTGTTCAAAAGCTGCTCTGAAAGGATTGTGATACTGCAGGGAACACAGAAGCCACAACAACCCAAAGGATCTGTCATGAGCTGTGCAGGAAGAAAACCTGCAGCATGACAAATAGGAAATACCTTGAACATATATATATATAGAACAGCATTTGTTAGTAACACAAAAAAACCCAAAACAAACGTTAAAGCCACTTGTGTTAGCCTTCACTTCTAAAAACTCTCAACAGAAGAAATTTTTAAATACTGGAGCATTAGTGTTAAATTTCTCCCATTATATACAGCAACAGTGTAATGCCTGTAGAACTATACAGACTTTCCATCAAAGCTAAAACAAGAAAGAATATTACTGTGAGAATACCAAAAGACATAATTTAAAATTACACTGCATTTACATTTCCAAGCCAAAGGCCAGGAAACTACTTTTGTATTAAAAAGGAAAGCTACATTCCTGTACAGTCACTTGGCTATTCAGAAGTGAGAGGCTGCAAAACACAGGGATCAAGATCTTCACATAAGGGCACTGCTTCTAGTGAAAGAGATGAAAATACTTATCCAGTATATCTAGACAACATGTGGAGTCAGGTGCTGGACTTCCACATACAGAGCAAAACAAACAAACAAACAAACCCGCCAAAAAACCCTAAACCCAAAACCTCACAAAAAATTACTGTGAAGAATTTGGACATAACTAGGCAGAGAATAGAAAGTTAAAGGAATTTTTAAATGGTATTTTTCCCTCATTTTAATATTATTTGGGATCATCAATAAGAAGATAAAAGGCTTTGTATTTAATATCACATTAGCTCTTACAGGACACATCTATAGCCAAGCAGCCTTTGGCTGTTTCCCATGTTTCTCCAAGACTGCAACCTTAATGCATAATTTCTTTGCCAGAAACAAAATGATTTAAAAAGTATCAGAATAGAGCAGTGAAGAGGTCTCCAATTTCTGCTGTACCTTCCCTGTCAACCTCTTTGCAGACTCCAACTCCTCTATAAATCTTAACCCTACGTAATCCCTTGTGGAGTTCAGTGGCTCATGGCCAACACAGTCCACCTTACCTAGAGAACACAACAGATACATTCTTCACCCTCTCAATACATTTGGGTGCCCAGTAATTTGGCCAAAGGCAGGCCTGCATTTATCCAGCTTCTCAAGCAACTCCTTGTCATTTTGGCACAAGCACTTTACAACTCAATTTACAGGAAAAGTGGCAGTTTAGTTCCAGCTGCAAAGCTCCAAGAGTAATATTAGGAAAATACAAACCACATTTCACCTTTTATTGGCAGGGCACACACAGCACTTCATTAGTTTACTTAGCATCCAGGAACTGCATGTGTGGATGGATCAGTTCTTTGATCAAGCTTTCACTTATTTAAAAAAGGCCAGACTCTCTGTAGATCAGTCTTCTAGCACTGACCAAAGGCAGACATGTAAATAAAGAAATAAAAGCCCAGAAAACTCAGGGGAAAAAAAAAAAAAAAAAAAAGAAAGAAAGAAAAGAAACAGGCAATCACTTATTTACATTTAATTAAGCATAAACTAACTCCCCTCCTCCTTTGGGAAGGATATAGATAAAATATGAATGGAAATTAAGAGTGGATGAGTAATCACTGCAGTTCAAACAGTATTTCACAAGCAAAACAAGTGTGATAAGATTCAGTAGCCTGTGGCAGACGTTTGTTTGAGTGAACAACATGATCATATTTTCATACTTTTGGCCATCTCTGTAGTCTGAGGCAAACTGCCAATTCCTACTCTACTGTCAACCCCCAGACCTAATGGAGATGAAAGGCAAAATATAGCTCCATTCCAACTGCATTATTAATTCCAGCAGGGCCACAGTCAGGCTGACAGGGCTGAGGTCATAATTTAGCCATTAGCACTAGGAACAGCAGGATTTGTCTGCCCAGAACTGCAGGACTATGGGCTGTGTTTTCCCTTTTATGTCCAATCAATATTATATTTCGCGTTGTCTCACTGGACTAATAGAGGAACGGTCACAGCACTGGTCTGAAGAACACTTCTAGCAAAAGACAAAATTCTCCTCAAAGACTATCAGCAGTCCCACTTCTGTTTTTCTGCTAGACTACCCTGGTCACATTAAGGTCTGGTTTCTTTCTACAAAGATGCAAAAGGAACATACAGTATGATTTTAAAAAACTGTGCTGGCAAGAGCAGCTCTGCCTACACCTTGGGATTTTCATACCTCTGCAATGTTGTAGGCAGCTTCTCCTAACTAAACATGAAGAACCTCAAATATAAAATACTTAAAACCCAAAATAAGCCCTACTGCAATATAATAAACCAATACTTATGGCACAAGTACAATTTATCGCATGATCCTGCCATTTTTCACTTGCCTGTGGGCAGACAGAAGTGTTTCCCACAAGGAGCTGTGGAGCAAAGGGCCTGCAAATCCAACCTCATTGATTTCCTTCTGGAGCTACATTCTCATGTTTTCCAACAACTCTATGGTGGCAATTAAAAATATGTCTAAACCTAAGCTACTACAAAAGAATTTCCTTCCCTGCTTAAATGAGCCTTCCTTGCCAGGATGTCAACTGGAGGTGGGGACATGGGACAATCAGTTCTTGCATCCATATGCTCTTTGCCCCTCCCCCTTCGGCATCAATTCTTCTAAAGACTGCTACATGTACTGTACAGGACTAAATTAAGGAAACTCAGTTTTACACTTCTACAGACTGCAAGATGATAGTTGGAAGGATGAAAGCTGTAACTTCTTCACACTCAACTTACAAAGACTTCAGACTTCTCAATTTTCTTCTGTGATGTCTCTGAGGACTTTTCATTTCCCTCCCCAACCTTTTTAGATCCAGTCAGCTTTCACCAGCTTAGTTAGAGCCTGTAAGCAGGAAGAGCTGAAGATTTTAAGCATCTCTGCATCTCTAGTTATTTTAATTTGGTCTTGTTTTTAAAATAATATAGAATGACCATCATTCTCCTGACTTTAAAATTGGCTGCTGTAGTTCATTGATTTTAATTATTTGATGAAAAGAAAGAGATCCCTAAATGACAGCTGCTGATATATGGTAGGGCTTTATTAGATGTTGAAATATTTAACTGAATTCAGTGACTCAGAAAAATTCAGAGCATTAATTTTGTAGATTAAACAGCAGCCTTAAGGCCCCAAATTATTTTAAAACAAATTTTATCTACTTTTTTGGAACATTTTGAATTTAAATTTTACTGTCAGCTCCACATAAGACCATTTCTGCAAAGGTTTCTCACATACTATGGTACCAACTTAAATTCTAATCCATTTGCATTAAACTGATACATACCCTGATAGGTTATAAATGAGGGTGAATGAACTTAAACGTGTTCCCACTTTACTTAATTTGCAACAATACAACCTACTTTTACCTAAAAGAGGCGGGGCAGAACTAACATATCAAAATAAACACATGTTCACATACCATGTTAAGTTGATGCAACCCTGATTTAAAAAAGGAAAGAAACAGTGGTAATAATTGAACAGGTTTTCCATAGAAGGAAATTGACACTGAAGGGGTTCCCACTCTAGACAGATACTCGAATCTTAATTTATCCAGGAAAAAAAAAGTTTAAATTTTATCTGTGGTTAAGTTAAAAATAAAAAAGCCTGGTAACCAGCAGCTCTTGACTCCTGCCTTGCACCAAAAATTACTTCAAAGAGGTGTATAAGGATCTCACAGCACTACTCAATAGATAGCAGATAAAATTCCATGACAATCAATGCTAATTATATATACAAGGATGGACTTGAAATTAGCTGTTAATACTCAGGGAAGAGTTCAGAGTAATCACTTAGGCTGGCAGTTCTCTCTGTGTCACCTCCATGCTCCACAGCAGTCTGAAGGCAAACAACCCAAGCAATTATTATTAAAGAATAAGAGAAGAGTGAAATGCCATCACAGCCATTTTATGAGCTCGCCTTCTGAACACAGAGCATTTCTGCTTGCTCCTCTCCAAAAGGATGGAAAAGCGTAATCAGGAAAGGCATGAAGAACGAGCACAGGCATGCAGTGGCTTCTATTTCAAAAAGGGAAAAGAAAAAAATCCAAGCCTGGAAAAGAGATGATTCAGGGTAGACAGAGAGGAATATACCAACAGTCTTTAAAAATCAGAAGTGGAATGAAGGAGATGAACACAGAACCAGTGTTCACACTTTGTGCCAACGCAAGACCTCCAGAGCATCAGGTGGATGCTCCTTCCTTTGGCTAGTACATGTGTTGCCACAGGACATTGCAGAGGCCAAAAATATTTAAATGGTACAAGAAATCAATTAGGAAAAGGCATGGGAGAAAATCCAGTCAAGGGCTATTAAAAGCAATTATGCAGATACAAGCTCAGGCTGAAGAGGCCCCTCAGCCCCAGAGCATCACTGCCTGGCAGGGCAGGTCCCAAACACTTTGCCTTCCTCTCTCGCCCTCATCAGGAGCCCAGCTTACCAAGCTAACAAAACCTACAAAATATTGGGCTAAACAGACCTCTATGGCCATTTCAGTATTTTCCTATGAAAAGCTATGAAGCTGAGACACATTTAATTGCGGTGCAATGGGATCACACACTAAAAATAGTGATTTTCAAAGTTCTATCACCTGCATAGGAATAAGCAGAAAATGTGAAGAGCCACTCTGAGGCAATGTATAATTCATGCAAATTTTGCCATCTAAGCTCTTTAGGCTTTTCTTAAATAAACAAATAACTCATCCTCCACATCCTCTGCAGTCTGAAGCTCGTACTGATTATGTTGATACCCTGGCAGAATTTAGAGCCCCGCTGAGCACAGGGTCCCATTGTGTCCTCTGCAAACAGAGGAAGAGAGAGTTCTTGCCTCACAGAGCCAGCAATATTAAAAAAACATAACACAAGAATCATAGAAGACTAGAAACAGAGATGAGGCAGCTCCAAACCAGAGCCTCAGGAACAGAACTCAATTTTTTTAAGTTAACATCTGTGCACTTCTCTAAGACTTCTCAAAATGAGATAAGAGTGGTTCTTTCCAGATGGACAAACTAAGTACTGTGAAAAAACATTTGTGAATCTCATTCAGATATCATGCCACAACTGAAGAAACATGATCCACAGAAACATTTTTACTAATTTCACATATGCACAAACCATGATGGACCCCAAGAGTAACCTTACTCTATCTTTCAGATAATTTAAGTGGAAACCATGTCCAGTAGTCTTGGGCTAGTTCTGTGACATCTCAAGGGATAGGAAGCCAAGTCACTACAAAGAAATACAAGATAGGTACATAAAGACATCTGGTATAGTTTTCTCAAATTCTAGACTTCAGCACTGTCAGTAATGAACAGAGTTAAAGAAACCTTTTCTTGAGGGGTCTGATTCTTCACTGTTTTTTTTTATCATAGAATTTCCCAAGTCTACCACAAAGCACATGATAAAGAAACACACTGCCTGCTCTGTTACTCAAAAAAACCCCCAGACTTCTGAAAGAACAAAATATCCAAACTCAGAGAAAAATAATAGGGTCCACAGATACGTCAGCTGGTTTTTGAGAGGCTTTTTTTCTTCACATCAGCTCGTATTTACATAGCTATCTTACTCCTAAAGCAACAGGCAACACAGACAAGGTCCCAAAAGTGTAAACCAGTGTATGAGTCTGCATAGAATCGCCTCCAACTCCACAAACATACCAGCTGGCTTTTTATATTTTTCACACAGTTTTGGTACAGCCTTTGACATCCAGTTTCAGTCTAGAGGCAACATGAAGTAGCACTGTTAATATTCTAATCTGAAAAAAACCAGACATATGAGATCCATCACAATAATGCAGTCTAGCAGTGCTATAATTTGGGTGACAGTATGAATGAGTCACAGGTAATTGTCAGGTAACAGGAGGAACACAGCTGCCTTCAGTCAGCACCAGAGTCCCACTGCAGGCATCAGAAATAGATTTTTGCACTGGGAAAACAACTCAAGGAAACAGAACAGAGATAATCACAGTCAAGAAGAATACAATTGAAAATATTTAATGAAAGAATTTCATTATTAAAAATAAATCACAGTCATATTCACTGTAAGGGTTCCTATTCTCCAAATGAAGAAGAATCTTTATTTTGCAATTAACACAAAAATGGATAGATACTCCTCCTTAGAAAAATATTCTCTTTCCCTGCTCAAGGCAGTGCTGAGTACACACTGGTTTTGCCCCAGTTTGGTCTGAAAAATCAGCTAGAATACAGATCCATTTCTGAGCAAGGTGTGAAGTCCAACTTCTGCCATCTGGTAGAAAGATACAGCAGTATCTCTTTAAATATTTAGTTTCCTGCCTAAAATTAATTCTAGAATATCAAAAAGAACCTTGTGACACCTCCAGTGAAAATCCTCTCATATGAGAATCACAATTTTAACAACAGAGATCTCAGGAACTACTTCTCTCACTTAATGAGCCTTGGCAGCCATTCAAATTAAACACTCTATTGTGCAAGGAGCTAATTATGCTGAGATTAAACCCAGAGAATGATAGGGACATTTACTGTACTTCTGGCAATTATAAGAGCTCTCAGTATTGGAGAATACAGCTTGTATTTCATAATTCTGAAAGATGTCCCTGCTAATCCAATAAAAAAAAACTGCATGTGCATGCTCACATATACAAGATTAATTAAATCTTTAAAACATTTTTCAACTATTTCCAACCCACATACATTCACAAATTATTATTATTTGTTTTGCCCTATTTGTCCTGTATCGGAATGTTCATCCTGCATCCCATATATCCATTTGTCATAATCCTCCACCATTTCTCTGATAGGCAATTAATGTTATCTCTTTCCCTAAGAAAGCTGAAGTAATGACAGTAAAATATTTGCTCATTTAGCATTCCAATTAATTTTTCCAATATCTTCCCTGATAGTGCCCTTTTCTTTCCCAGAAAACCCAGTGGTCAGTTATCTCTGTCACTGCTACCCAAAGACAATGCATGTAAATAGAGAGAGTTTTCCTTACTTGGCACACGCAGGCGGAAGCACTTCTGAAATTTCATGAGTAAAACTTGTCACAGGATGATTTCTCACTTCCTCTCCACTAATGTCTACTTGGAAGAGGTTTGACTATGCAACATAAAACCCTCTAAATCCCCGTAAGGGCCTGGGGAGACCAAAGACAAGTGATCAGACTCTTCTGCAGCAAAATGTGTTCAGGATCGCGCAGGAACAGACTCTTGCACGCATGATGGGCAGCTGGGTAGCAAAGTAATGAAACTCGGATTTGTGATAGATTTTGCATCTTGTGGTTATCTCCACCAGTATCTAACAGCGTGTGAAATCTGATTTAAGGTTCCCTCATCCCACAGTCCAGGCACTCACAGCAGCTGCTTCCCCAGGGGATTTTCTGGTGTCTAATGAAACCACAGTCCCTGCAGCACCATTCCTTTGAGGGCGAGGCATCAATAGAGATGTGCTTCTCTACCCTGCCTTTGGTTTTCATGAAACTTGTCAAACTACAATGTATTGAACACTCCTAACCCTGCTTTTCCCACCCCATGACATTCAGGAACCATGCCAGCAGATGCAAAGATGTTTGTGAGGATAGACAGGTAAACAGAATCATCAATTAAGAGAAATTAAGCAACCTGATCTGTGCTTCAGGTTACAAATTGGTCAAAAGTAGCTTTTCAAGTTTTCAGCCAAACTGGATCACCTAGCAGAAGGAAAGTAGTCCCTATCATCTTGAGGCAGCAGTGTTCCCTTGAGGAAAACTCTCCAGAAGCTGTGAGGCAATGCCCTTGTTCCCATGAGCAGCCTTCACACGCAAATTCCACAGTATTTCATTTTCATATTCTCTATCAACACATTGTTTTGCTTAAAATGGAAAAAACAAATGTGAAAGGCCTGACCTCTCTGGGGCTGATGGGTGTGAATCAGGGCACAAATGAGCTGTCTCTGCAAGTAATGATTACTAGAACAAGTCTCTAGACTGGAGGCAAAGCAAGGTTAGTATTATTAAATGTAGCTCACTGTAAAACAAGATAAATCAGAAAGAGTTACAGGTAATTATCTGTATGTTGTCATTGGTCAATCAACAAACTGCATTTTAGAATCTGTGATAAAGTGATTTCCTAATTAACTGCTCATCACAAGCACATTTGGAGAGAACAGTGGGGCTGAGCTAATTGTTGCAGTAAAACCAGAAGATTAACAAATTTTAAGTTTCTTTAAACAAATTAAAGAAAAAGGTAGCAGAGTAATGCACTGAAGGAATGCACTTTGCTCTGTTCTTTCTGTATCTGTTTCTGCTGCAAAGCAGGCACACACAACACACCCACTAAATGTCATCCCATTTATGAGAAACATCCACACTCGGCAGCATTCCAGAAGCAGTCTCTGCACTCTCCGATGGTGGCATTCCACCATTTCACATTAACGTTTGCTTTCCCTCACATCCCTCACTGCCAAACCCCCGGTTCCTGCATTTCTGATAGCACAGGGTGCCAGGAACAGAGCAGGGACAGCCAACCCCAGGCAGCACAACCCCAAGTGTGCTCCCACCTCCCCTTCCAGGCTGGCTCTGCTACAAGAGCATCAGTAATTACAGAACCAGCATTAAGCCTATTACACTATGGGACAATCTCCTATTTTAAACTTTTATCTTTTAAATTCTGGAACAGCCACATACAAGCAGGTGCAAAACCTTTGCGGATACCTCCCCTCACTCCAGCAGCCCTTCCAAAACCTGCATTTCAGCCCCCTTGGCTCCTCTTATAATCCTGACCGTATCAACATCACCTGGAAAACTCTGGCCACAAATCTCTCTCAGCTGAATACACAGGTTTTGCTAGTTTCTCCCCACTAAGGTTTTAATTGATTGCTTTAAAAATAACTATAAATGAAAAATGTGTAACTTGGTGAAGACAAGTATCTTAACAGGTTGGTTTCCTAAAATCTTATATTTTAAAAAAGGCAAAGATTGCATAACACTACCACTCTGGAAAACTTTCCTCTCAATTATGTAGTCAAAAGCCTTCAAAAAAGTAATGAATTTAGCGAATTAAAAATTTATCTAACTCTTTACATATCACCATTCCCAACAGTTGTTTTTCCTGCCAGGATGCAGTATCTGTGTTTGAAAACCCTTATGTAACTTCTGAATTTTTCTATCTAGCTCCAGCAAACTGACATAATCTAGCAACAGTCTTCTGTATCCCTGTGCACATACTGGCAGTGAAGTGTGGATGCTGCATGGGAATAGCTTAAAATATTTCTTTAATATTTTATCATAACTTTAGTTGATGTTCATTTGTGTTCCCTCCAATCTCAGGTGCTAGCAGATGGAGTTTTTTCCTTTTTAACTAGCAGAAGATGGAATTTTCTGGTTTGTTTTCCCCTACAGCAGATGTATTAATAGCTCAATATATTTCAGTAATTTTTCTATTCCTCACCTCTTCCTTGGAGATTGACTGCTTACTCACATAGTATTTTTAAAATAATGATGTTTTATTCTCTTCTCCTCAGATAGACATACAAGTTCTAACATTTTTTTATTTAACTATTACATGTAATTTGATAATTCCTAGTAAGAGGTAATTCTCCTTATAAGTATGTGGATTGTAAAATTTTATTTTTTAAAAAGTCATATACATTAGGGGAAAAAAAACCCCAAATTTAGGTAAAGAACCAATATTCTATCAAGGCCATATGCCACTAAAACTCATCTCCATTTATTCTCCAGTCTGCTGCAATTGAAGCAGAGTTTCCCAGATTAATAGATCCAGTATCACTATTGAATCCTCTCCTCAGTGACAGGGTATAATGATCTGATGAACGTTACTACTTAATGGACTACCTGAAACTGTTCAAAAACCATGGTGATGAGCACAGGCTAGAAAACTATAGAAAATATCCTAGAATAGAATGAGAACTGAGAAATAAATCAGACTGTAAGGGACAAGATTTATTCAGGGATGTATGGGGCCTTTTCTTTCGCATAAGCATTTCCATTTTTAGTTCCTTTATTAATATTTTTACTGTTTCCCCAGCTCCATGTGAATGCACTGGAATCGTACAAGGTCTAATCTAAATTATCTTGCAGAGCAAGGTTGACAACTTCCCACAAATTAACAGTAGCTCAGTAATTTGCCAGTTTGTGTATTTAAATTACCAAAGATACATGGCACCTCCTTGCTTTGTATAAATATAATTTACCATGGATTTATTACTAATATTACAATACACAGTCACCCTGTAACAATTACTTATTTGTTTTTAATTTCAATAGGGCAGAAGTCAATTTGTCAGCCATACAGGCTCCTTGCTCAATAGCTGACCAGGGGACTCTGAGAGCTCCTGGAACATACCCAGCACATGCCAGCCCAGAGTGGCTGGGAAGAAATCAACTTCACCTGGCAGCCAGGGGAATTACCAACCTACTGTCATGTCAGCCGGTGTTTATGCCAAGGACAAACATTAGCAAGGGCTTCTTGGCATTGCAAATACTGGGGAGATTTCTATGCCTATCCTACACAGGGACTCAGACTAAACAACACTTCCAGTATCCCTGGAATTTATATGAATAGGAAGATATTGGTGTCCAGTCCCTTATGCAACACCACAGTTCTGTAGAATTCACTACGCAACCACTCACAACCACGCAGTGCAGAATGCCAAGACTCCCCACAAAAGCTTTAAAATGTTACACAGCTTCCTGCATATCTCACAGTAAACATAGTCAGATCTATGTGTATCTTGTCACCTATTTGCATAAATCAAAATCAATTTATCCAAAGGAAAAAAACCAAAAAAAGCCCCCACAGACATAAGATTCAACTTCTTGTAATGACTGTGAAATGCAAACATAAACCAAACCGCCAAAACTTTACTGTTCTGGAGATGGAAACATTGAATTACCAACATTTTTACATCTCAATCACGTACCAAGTTAACTTTGTTTTTAATTACCGATCAAATTAAGACCATCAGGACTGATTTATTATACAAACAGTGCAAAATTCTTTTAAGCTTTGGCTGTTTCTATATAAAATTATAAAAGGACATATAAAATAGTCTTTACATGCAAACACTAATCAAAAGCAGAAGAGAATTTACGTAATAAACATTTTGTAAACAGCACTTCACATAAAAAGCCATTTTTTTAACACATTCCCTATTAGACTGTCAGTATATATGCACACACACACTCTACCGTGCAGAACTCCTACCCAAGGACCATTGTGTGTCTTAGCTTCTAATACAACCTCTTTTTAACTACATCCCATGTCTTGACTGCTCTCTTAATTTTAACCTCATCCTTTCCTGCTTAGTTGAATGCATTTAAAGACTCAACATTTTAGCAGAGTTCGTTAATAGAATAAAAACATTGTTTGCAATTTGTCTTTTTATTTTAGTAACTAAAACATATAATTATACTAATTCACTTGCAAAATAAAAGGAAACCATAGTAGTTTAAAAATACTTTGCTTATTAAAAATACCATAATCACTTCACTGCTTTACTTAAAAAGTAATTTTGTTATACATAACTGTGTTTAATTTATTTTGTAGATATATAGCCAATGATAAGCCACTCAAACATAGCCCTGGGTATAAGGTTATAAGAAAGCTACTGTCTGTAAAATATCCATAATATGACTCAATATGCACAGCCGTGCTATTTGCCAATGGACAGAGGGCAGAAATTAAACTGTACAGCTGGTCTGGCATACAATTCACCAATGATTAACAGCAAATGCAGGATGTTGAACAGCGCTGTGACTACACACAATTCCTCACATGTTCAGTGTCTGTGTTACAGCTGAAGTTGCAGCACAGAGACGTGTTCTAATGCAGAAACAGAAGATGCATTATCATGAAAATGTTTAGAGACATGAGCATTGCTTTTTGTCACCTTATACATTCTGACAAGTGACAATAATGATAACCCCAAGTTTTATTTCCAATAACAGATGCAGCCTGAGGACAACAGTACAAGTTGTGCCTGATGTCTTTCTATCCCCTTCTCCAGTCTCTACACTGATCTCCATCTGCTTGGCCCTTCCTTTAAGGCTCTCTTTAGATTTTAATTTGTGCCTTTCAGTCACGCTTCTGACCAGCTGGTAAACAGAGAATGAAAATCCCAGATACTACCATTGGTTCAGGACCTAAGCATTCATTCCCACCAGGCAGACAGCCCGTGTGTCCAGGCTGGATAACACTGATTCATAAGGAGGCTCACTAGCTCAGTGGATTCACAAATGATCCTAAACAGCAACTTACTCCCTAAGCCTGAAAGGTGCTAGAAAGGGACACTCAGCTCTGTTGTACATGAATTACCTCATGCTGTACATGAAAGGTAACTTTGCAAACTGCTCCCCAGTTCCTCTGTGCCAGGTTCTCTTGGCACACAGCCATCCTTCAGTGCATCCATCAGCAAAAAGATCATGCAGAACCCTGACACAGCTGCTCCCAGAGAGATGGCATCAGAACTTGTGAACAGGAGAAATGCTCAGGACAGTGGTCCATGATTTTGCATATTTTTTACTTGTGAGACTTTAGCATGCTAGTTTTCCTTCCTCCTCTCATGGATCAAAAGGCCTGAGGTGTTTCCTCCCTGAGGAGCTGTGTTCATGAGAAGTCATTGCCTGCTCCTTTAGAAAGGGGACTAAAACATCATCGTTTCACAAAAGTCACTGAGAACACCAGAATGGCATAGTTAATGTCAAGGCTAAGATTAAACCAGTGAGATAAAGACAAGGAATAAGTGACTCCCATACAAAGAAAAAAACCCCAAACAACCCTATCATTATAGCCTACTGTTGGATCATGTTTCATTCTGAAAAGTTTGAAAACATCAATACATAACAAATGACATTAAGGTAACACATTTCATACAACTCACATTTCCCATCTCATAAAAAACAACGTCTACCACAAACTCCTTTTATCCAAGCACAATGGCTTGAACAGAAACAGCTTCCAGGGATGTTTGTCCATGCAATTAGAAGACCTATCTCAATTTTCAGTCATCTGCATTTAATAACAAAAGTTGTGTCCCTGTTCAGCCATTTAATAACTCATACTATCTTCACAAAAATATTCTGAACAAAGGTTGCTAATATATTAACCCACTCAGCAATATTTTACCTAATTGGTAACCCCGGTGGCTTTAGGTATGGCATGAGACCATCCTTTGAAATCAGTTGCAGAGACATGGAGATAATTGGGATTGATTACAGGACTCAAAGCAGTAGGAACAAAGACTGACAAATTATAGTCTAAGAGACAGAATGGGAGCTTTTTTAGACTAAACCATCAAGTCACACAGAAATGGAAAAAACATATGCCGAATTGTCAGATCAGGATTTTGTTTAAGCATTTTCTGTTGTACAATTGCATGACTGAGGTACAGCAGTACCATTTTGTACCTATAACAGGGACACTATTTATTATATTTTATTGACTTGAATTTTATTTCTCTTTACTCACACTGACTTTAAGCACAGCCAAGTCACTGCAATGAGAAAATAAAAGTATATGCTGCTCTAGGTGATTCTGCAGGGTGTGGAGCTGGTAACTCTGAGGCAGACAAGCCATGTTAAATGCCAAAGGTCATGAAATTCTGAGCAATTCAAAATTTAACCAATTTTGAAGAAAGAGTGGGCCAAGACAGACTCCTATATCTACTCTCTAATTTCAGTAGCATTTTTAGAATAACAATCTACTCTGGAACATCAACCAGAAGATTTGTTCCACTGCATTAGAATTTAATTACATGCACAGATTTTTCTCATCTCTCAAGAGTGAGCTAAGCTCAGTTTGACCTATGTTTGGTTAGGTGAAGAGTGTACGTTGTCTGCCTCGAGTGTAAGGCAAGGATAATTATTTCTTACAAACACTGTTCTATCCATATTCCCAAGTACCTGCTCTTTTGTTAAGCATTCCTGATCCCTTCTCAACTTCTTAAAGGAACAGGTTCAACTGTAGAGCAAGCATAAGAAACCAAGCCACAAATAAGCAGAACAAAGAATAAATCCATCTCTAGCCAGCTTCAACAGTCATCCTCTAGAGCAACTCGGCAAAATTGTCTGTCAGTGGGAGGCCAACACTCCTTCCACACAGGTACAATCTTCCTCCTGACAAATTAAATTCTTGAGTAGTAACACTTCAGCCAAGCTGCAAAAAGGAGGATATGCTGAATTATAAGAGATTTTCAGCAGTTTAACTACAGCAGGATGATTAAGACCAATAAACCCGCTGGCATTTTCTTAAATTTGCTTGGCAGCTCCTGTTGTGTCAGCCATGCTACAGGAGTGACACATGATCAGAGAATTGCAACAACAACCCAAAGACAAAGAGAGAAACTAGTTCCCAGGTTCTTCCAGCAAACCTGTGAGAAATTCCTGTTTTCAAGGACTGTTTCAGCAGAAACAAGACAGAAATTTCAAGAAGGCAGACAATCAGCTTAAGGATTTCTTAAGTTGAATAAGTCTATCAGCAGATATCACCCCTCCTTTCCCCCTCTCGGGCTGCTGAACTGAGTACTTTCCCTTCAAGAATCAAACATCAGTGACCTACTTCTGACTTTAGAGATCAAAGATATCAGACACAGTTCATCCCCACTACATTGCATTGAACGTGGCCTGAAATGAGAGAGTCTGGGAGAGGAAAAGTAACTTAGGTTTCTAATGCTGGATCAAACCAATGAATTTACTCCAGATTTACAGCAGCATAACTACAAAAGGAATTGGACTGTATCTCTGGTTTTACAGCCAGTGGAATGGTGTAGCAGGTACCAGGCCAGCTGCCACAGACCATACTTGTTAGGGAGGGCTCCTTTTCTTCGTAATCCATATGAACCAATTTCACTAGTCAGAAAATAATTATATGGTTTTTCATACTTCAAAAACCTTTGGAAAAATTATACGTCGGATGTCAATTTAGAATTTGGGTCTATTGTTTTACTTTATTTTGCTCAGAGTATAAAGCCATTACATGACTAAAATTAAATAAAACTGTTTCCTTGAGAGCTGTTTAAAATATTCTGATGTATTTGTCTTAGAGCTTCATTAATCCATTTCTAATTCATTCTGCAGGTTTACTCAGCAGCTGTGCCTGATGTAAACTACAAATCTGGATAAAATTAAAGCTGCTATGCCGCTAAATCAGTTTATTTTCAAAGACTTAATGAAAATCTTCTGCTACTTCAGGTCACAATGGCTTGTAGGTTTTTCTACCTATAGGCAAAAAAAGTACCTTTACTGTAACATAACAAGAAACAAATACAAATACTAGAGGTTAAGAATGAAATTCATTTAGATATCAAGCACAGAAAGTATTCTATCTTACGATCTCCACCTTTTTTACATTAGAGATCAGTTTCATTTTTAAGCTTCCATGTGCAGTATTGAAATGAATCTGGCTACCACTTTATTGTTATTTATAGCATTGTAGCAGCTCTCACAACCTGCAGTTTTTCTTAAAAGAGACTGGATTTCAAAGAACAGTGAAAAGGAGCCGTAACTAAGTATTGTTTATGTCAAAGACGATTTACTGTAACAAACACCAAGTCCTCTTTCTGTTTAAGTAAAAATATAATTAAAGAGCCTAGTTATATAACATTGTCTAAATAAAAGGAAATGCTGCCTTTCCAGAATTTTTGGCAATTCCCAGCTCTGCAGCACCTACCACAGAAAATCACTCTGGGCTCAGCATTCAGTGGTGTCTCGGAGTGCCAGCGTTCAGGTAACAAGTTAAGGTGGTGCATTATGAATTGTATCCCTGCACCCTTCAGGCTTTGCTATAGTATTACTATATGGCAGAGCCGTTCCAATTTAGGAAATGTTACACTAATTGAGTATGCAGGCACACGCTCTCTCCATCTCTGATTAATTAGCACCACTAGCTCTTCACATCAATCTTGTGAAAACCACTGTGACTGATCTTGTCTCACTTGGAGCTGAAAATTACTTTGCCAATAGTATAACATAATACCTTGGTATAAACAACAACAAAAATGGGACTCTTTGGTGGCCTCAGGATTACTCCTTTCATAATGCACATCTCTCTGGTGCTTCAGAAGACAAAGGACAGGACTTTATTACCAGCAGACAAATGCAAGGCAGAAAAATGAAGATAGCACACTGGAAGCTCTGTATTTTTACAACGGTGTCTCTGATCAACAGCAATGTACTTTTTTGCAACCCCAACACCACTTCAAAGGTCACTTTTGTCTCCACACACTTCCTTTTGATGAGGAAAAGGCCCATTTAGGAAAACATTCAGGAGCTTCAGGCATTCCAGAGCAACTCCTGGAGGATCAGTGCTAAGGCTGAACACAGACAGACTACACAGTATGACCCAAGGCCACTGTGCTGTGCTTCCCTTTCTCAAACTTCGGAAAAAGACTTTGTCTCCCTTGCCCAGCAGCCATTTTGAACAAACACAAAGGAACAACATGAATTGCAAAATGTTTTTTCTCACATTGTCTTTTGCTACTGACAAGTCAAACTGTTGAGCCAAGAAATGTCAGCAATACAGAGATGAAGGCTGATGATTTCAGAGCAGAAGTGAAGTTTTCAGGCAGAATTTCCCTACTGGACCAGTCTGCTTTCATCACATATATCTCAACTCCCAGGCTTGCCCAAGGCTCCACAGCTGGCTCCATGCTCCTAGCCTGCTTCCAGCCCCATTGTTTTACACATTCTGCTTCCTCACAGTTATCAGCCTGGATTTCACAGGCCATATTGTCTGTCTCTGAATTCACTCACCAGTTTTAACCCAGAATTTACTAAGCTCCTCAAGCTTTACGTTCCAGACAAAACTGCAGGGAAGGTTTTGCAGCAAATACCAGCCTTCTTCCTGAGAGCTGCAGCCTTCCAGCTGAGTGTCCTTCTATTATGGGCTTGTGCTCCAACATACAAAACATAACAAGTCAAGGGAACTGAGATCTACCCTGTTCTTCCACCACCACATTTTAGCCAAGACCACCAGGAATTTCTGCGTGCCTCCATGCACGGGGAGATGGGGAGGAGCAGCACAGCAGTGGGAACCACAGCACACCTCGCTGGGTGACTTCTGTGCCTCTAAGCCCTCTCCCTCCTCCCCTCAGTCCCGGTGGGAAGCAGCTCATGTCGAGGAGAGAATGTGTACTCTGCCCAAAGGGTTGCAAAAGCAAACAGAGCTCCCTCCCAAAGAGGCATCAGGATCTCAGTGAGACTTGTCACTGTGATCCCATTTCTGCTTGTTTTGGCTGCCTCCCTTGCCCAGCGCTCCAAGGAAAAGGCCTACCTTCCATTTAAAGCTGTAGAAACTGGGTGAGAAACAGATTTTCCACTAAGTTGAAACTGAAAAGATTTTAAAACCAGCCATTTCCAGGTTTACAAAGGCTGAGATTTTGAAAGTGTCCCGAGGGAAGCAAAGAACATCTCAGAAATTAATGGGAATTAAATGTCCAAAACCCACAGGCGATTCTGAAAATCCTATCAAAGTATCTAATACTTCTATCTGTCAAAGGCACTAACATTTAAAACAAAAGTGATTTTATCACCAGCTAAGAATCAGTTTTCAAGTGAAAGAATTGCAAAATATTAAACCAATTAGTCTGTTTGACAACTTGACATGATTCTTCCCAGATGATGAGAAAGCTGCAGCATGGCAGGAAATAGTAAGAACATGACATAAAATGAGAAGTAACTTCCAAGAACTCCAGAAATCTATAGGTCAGAGCTCATACCTATGCATGAAGAAATAAGCATTTCTTTGTACTTGGTGAGTATAATGTGGGTAATTATTACCTAGGCATAAGATTTATGATCCCCTTAACTATCTGTTAACCTGCTTTGAAGTGCTTAGGGTTTAAAAATTCCTGATAGCTAATCACTTTTTTTGTGCTTCTATCTTCTTACTTTGTCACCTAAACCAAAGGTCTTGTATATGCAATATGGATATTTGAATGTAGCACGTACTAACCTTTTTCAGAGCCTTTTCTCATATTACCAGCTCCAGCAGATTACTCATTTGGGGCAAGGATACTTGTTCAGCTTGTGTAAAACAAAGCTATGCCAGTGTGAATGGGAAAGGAAATTTAAATTTAAGCTTCATTTTACATGGGGGAAAAAAAACCCCACCACATTTGAAAGCTATAAAAGGTCACATCAGTAAACAACAGGGATTCAGAGACACAACTGCTAAATGTTCCCTATGCAATATAACAGTTCCTAAAAGAAAAGGAAAAATGGTGACATTAAGAAACACATTTCCTGCTATTTCAGATAGTATGGTTAAATTCAACCTCACATCCTTATCTGACCTATGAAATTAAGCTATGTGTCTCCCAACTCACACACATTTGCATATAGTAAAAGTTTATATGAAAATGCCTCATTTGCTGTTAGGAGTGACTTGTCTTCAGTTGGTTTCATGGAGACACAAAACAGGATCATCATCAGCCCAGCTCACCAATGAGAAAATGCCAAAACAGCATTTTACCACAATTCCCCAGATCTCTATTTTCAACTATTCTGACATTGTAAAAAAGAAGATTCAATTAAACAGATTCTTTAGGCTTACTCATCCAGCATTTTATGAACCATCTCACCTCTTATCAGGCTAAACCAGATATTTATTATAACAATAAGGAGATTTCATACTCATGTTTCACATTCACTGAAGCTAGAGATATTAAACAAGATCATTTACTGCTGTCTGCTGCCATTTAAAAAACTGCATTCAGAAAACATGAGGTGTTCAAAGGTTAATTTGGATTAATGTCAATGGATTTTGCTAACTTCTCCCAGTCCTTGACTCCTGTGCTTCCTTGGGGACACAGGGCCCCTTCCAGTTCACGTGGAACAGAGCTTGGATGCTCAGAGATAGGAATGGCTGTGCCCTCACTCCATGCTTCAGTGCTCTCACCCAACCCAGCCTACTCAGTCCTTACAAGCAGATTCTAAATAGCACCTGAATTTTCAAGACATTAAGGTATAATAAAGCAGAGTAGAGTTCTGGATTTCTTGATAAGTCCTCATCACCTGGGTCAACCCGGAGGGCTCAGTCCAGGACCCATCACACCTGCTCTGAAGGGTTTAAATCACAACTGTTGCTCCCCCCTCCCTGCACTAAAGGAGGGTCACACAGCCTCAGCACAGGCACTTGTTATCACTGCCTTGTTCCTGCAGAGGGGAGTCATAAGGAAAGTTCCTGGACACTTCCTTCACAGCTCCTGAAAATGAACAGGTGGCTGCACACAGAGACCTACCCCAAGGCTGGCCCGTCTGAGGCTGCTGAACCTGAGCACAAGCCACAGGGAAAGCACACCTGTCCCTACTGCACAAAGGGTTAAAAACCCCCAAGTTTAGCCAGCAAGCAAAAACCAACACCCCAGACTTTGCTCCACACTTTAGCCAGCAACCATCCCTAGGCACTAATACAGTGCAACAAAGCAGCACCAAGAAACACGTAAAGAAATACAAATTAAACTAAAATCTAACTCCAAATAGGGAATGAATAAACACTAAATTTAATAAATGAATTTCTTTGTCTCCCCTTCTTTAAAGAAGAGTAGACTAACAATATACAATGGGCCAGATAATGAGAAAGCCAGATGGCTGGATCTTGTGGAATTTGGGAAATAAGATACGGGAGAAGCACACAAAGAGGGAAGAGCAATAGTATTTTAAAACCATTATGCTGCCAAAGACACATTTTACCATATTAAAAGCATATGCCTTTTCTTCCTAAAACAGTACCAGTTGCTAGGCCTCTGAATATAAATCATGCTATCCGTGCTTTAAGTACTAGCTTGGCATCTATTGCTATAAAATAGCAAGTATCCATGCAATAAGAAGGCACTATTTTCATGCAAACCAATGTAACCTTTTTATTTATTTTCCTTTTGCTAAATCTTCTACTTTTCTCCTATCAAACAAAACAAATCACACACTCTCATCTGCCCTACTGTATCTTGGCACTGCAGTTACTTATGGGAAAACACCACATTCTTTTTTCCTCCGGCTGCTCAGCCATAGCTCTGCAAACAGGCTGATGTAGGAAGGATGTTCTTCACCAAAGTCAGTTTCAAGTTAAAAGTAAGCTGCACTTCAGTCCCAGAACACAGAACAGGTTTACATTGGCATTAGCTATGTATTTAGTAACAAAGAGATGGTGGGTTTCTAAGTTGACACTTGAAATTGAGTACAAGTTTCTTCCATGGGAAACGTTCTGGGTCAAGCTGCCTATGTGGGAATGCAAGGTTATCACCAGCACCATTTCATAGCTCCCAGTGTGCACTAAACTAATCATGATAGAGAGGGACCAAACATTCTCCTTGCTCCCCACACCCCCATGCTCCCCAGCTGCTGCCCCAAGAAGAGGGAGATTGCTCCAGGAACAAAGGACACTTCTGCAGACAGCTCTGGGTTAAAAGCTGTTTCCAGAGACAACTAAGTGTAGCTGGGGAGGAGGCTGAAGGAGGAAGGTGGAGCAGTACACAGGGCTTCTGTTTTGTAGGGAGATGTGCACAGCAGGGTATACAGGAAAGAGCACACTTGGCTGCCCAGTGCATAAATTGCTTTGGTGGCTCCTAAAGTGCTTAAACTGTGTAATAGTCCTCAGACAGCAATGCAAATTACACTGGTATGCGAGGGCTGTCCCACTGTGGCAATTGCAGGAGAAATTCATGTTCAAAGCCTCTCTCTGAGCTAGTGAGCAGTGAAACGAATCTCACTTTTGCAGCGAATGGAAAGTGGAAAGCAGGCACTTATCTGGCTAAGAGGGTAATTCTACAGCACAGGAAACATAACGCAGATGTGGTAGCTTGGCATTAATATTATTAATGTACTGTGGCCGATATGGCTCCATTAGCATTGGGCTTCAGTGGGCCAGACGCTCTCCAAACACACAAGAGGAAAGCTCTAGTAAAGCAATGGACTCTGCAGAAGGATGTGCCATTCAAGGCAATCTCTAAGGTATCACTCTTTTATTCAGTGGTGGTGTCTTTAGAAGGCAAGAAATGAATGATGATTTCAGAAAGCATCTAAAACCCAAAGCAAAAACAGCTTCTCTTTTTCAAAGCCTTTCCTTGCCCCATTTACAAAGAGCATTTTCTTCCCCCTTCTGCAGAAATCCCACATTATAAATCTGTGGCAGCAGGACACATCTGGCCATCCGGGAATGTGCCCAGCCAGCAGAGCAGCTCAACCACCGCATATTCCAACCCCATATTTTTCATTCTTAACTTAACCATCAAATACTTTCCAATGCCAGAGAGCATTTACTGCCAGAAAACTATTTTCTGCTTTGCACTCATTGTTCAAATAAACAAGAGAAGAGAAGAAAAGGAAAGGAAAGGGAAAGGAGGTTAGCATTAGGTTCTGGAAATCCAGAAATCAGAGAAAAAATTATGTGCTCTTTTTAAAAGCATGCATATCTGAGCATCATATAACACATTTTCGTGGCGGTGATGCCAGGATGTTTAATTTTCTTTTTTAAACTAACTGAAAGCAGGAACTGTCCTTGACGAATCATCCATGGAATACGATGAACCAAGAACATGCTGGAGGTGAAGCTCACTTCCCCTGGAACTGGTTTTAGTAAGAAGTTTCTTGCTGCCTTGGGCACATATAGCTAACAGTCTCTGTTGAATAAAACAAAACAATTTCTTCTAAATCTGAAATCCTGAAAATTTTCAATAACAGCACTTTTATCTTCAAATCATTCTCTGCATGTCTTGCAATCTTGACCTCATGCTTCATCACTGTGATTAAAATTGCCAAACCGGCAGATACTGGGAATTTGGTCAAGTGCTGAGTCACATTATTCTACTATGGGACAATGAAAAAGCTGTCACAAAATTATTTCACATCCTGTTGAGCAGAGATGAAAGTTTCAGTCTCTGTCCCTGTCTAGTCATCCACAGCCCTGAACACCCAGAACAGCAAGAAGAAATATACGGTCCTCTGTCCTTGCAATACCACGTGGATGTCCCCATGTATCAGTGTGCCCTACATGTACTTAGTACTTATTGTTCCTCAAACTAAAGGTTTCAGAAATTAGGTAGGCATTTAAATAGTTTCCCAGACCACACTGCATGATTCCACATGCAAAAATGCTTTGATATTTTCTAAAGATGTGCTTACATTTAGTTTTCATTCCTGAAATAGTTTTATGACCTACACTCATCAGCAGATACAAAATGAAAAGATTCTGGAGAAAGTTCAAAACATTTTTGTGCAGCACAACTAAATATTTGTCCCTTTAATTCCATCATTTCTTTCCTTAAGGGCCCAGACAATCATCTCTAACTGAAGATCTGGCCTCCTTTTAACCTATGCTGAAATCCATTATTCTCAATGTTGACTTAACACTGGGTCTACTCTCGGGCCCATTCCTTCAAATGTTTTTACATGAGGAGTTGGTGTCTTTGCCCTTCTTTGTTACAAAAAAACTTTCAAGTTCAAATACTGTTAAGTTCAACAGAGAACTTCAAGTGGCACAGTGCACTAAACTCATTCATACAAAAAGGGCAGAAGGAAAAAACAACTTACACATTACTATCATCATCTCAAACCATTAATTGTGGTAAGTAATTTAAAACAGGAAGCTTATCTGTCTTCATCTTGAAGAAATTTAGGAGAATCCGTGCTTTCCTGTTAAAGGGTGTTGTCCAAAACTGCTCAACAGAAGACTGCAAAAATAATCTTTCTCCTTCTGTTTGAAAAGCAGTGCTTGGAGCTTTTCCCATTACAAAAGGAAATGGGCTTGCCTGAAGTGCAAACCCTTTGTATTCTTCAAAGAATACAAACAACCAAACAACCTAAACCTTTTTTGGGGGAGTCAAGGGAAGAGAAGGGAAGAGCTTATAAAATGGGATGACTGTATTTTTATCTTGATGCCACAAGGAGACTCAAAATATGCAGTCTGACTAATAATTGTTTTACTTAGCCTCACTAAAGTAATTAGTTTAATATATAAAATAGTTAGGTGACAAAGAGACAGGAATGTTCTGATTTAAATACAACAATGAAATGAAACTTTCCCAAGTAACTCCTAATCTTTAAAGATAAATCTGCTATCTAGGTTTACACTAGCAGAATACAAAACGGTTTCCTGAGATATTCTGGGCAGTAACTATGTGTTATAAAGGAGCTGCTAGACAAGAGCCATTGTTTATTTTAAATTACCTCAGCCAGTCACCTCTCTGCATTCTGAGGTTTCTCTTGTTGCTATTCATTCTCTGGTTTAAATGCTCCGGGTGGTTTTCATCATCCTGGTCTTGCTCTTCAGAAACATAGGATGCTGCAGCCAGGAATGGAAGATGACCCCAAGTTGGGAAAGGGGCCAGCACCCATATGGTCCTAGAGAAATCTGCTGCTTAAGCACAAAAGGCTGGGTCTGTGTACATGGGTGTCTGAGACAGAGCGGTGACACAGACCTGACTTCCACAGCAGCAGGCAGAGCAGAGGCTACATGTAATGCAAAGGAAGACTCCTGACGCACATCAGATTTCTCCTGAGCTGTTCCCCCCAGCTCACACATCCCTCTCTGCTAAGAATAAATGTACTCATTTTCTGCCAGCCACCCTTTCAGCCAAAGGGAAGCCCAACACATTCCCACCACTACACAGGAGAGATCATGTCTTCCGCAAAAAAACTCAAAACAAACAAACAGGAAAATCTCAGCAGAAGGAGACTACCTCTGTTGGGTGTAAAATGACTAAAAGAAAAGCTAATGAGTGCCCAGGAAGAGGGCCAGCCATAGATGAGAAGTATAATCTGGAACTTGGAATCAGGGGTACTTTTGCTGCCAAACATATGTCACGAGCTGTTCCAGTGACTGACTGTCTGTTCTTCTCTAGGAGACAGCTAAAGAAGGCAGTCAGGTCCCTGCAAACATTCTTTCAGTTTTGACCTAGAGACTGCAAAGCTAAGGGATTATTCCATTTGCATGAAGATTGTGCTTGAGGCAGTTAGGAAAAACTGCGGCAATGAAATTCTAATCTGCTGATGTATTTATAGCTGAACATGGCTTGCAAATAAGAATTTTAAAACATTTTAAAAGAGTCTTGCAAACAGGGACAGTTTTATACATTTCATATGATTTCATAAAGACACAGCACCATAAAAAATTAATCATAAAACCGGTGACAAAGACAACTGATTAGTTCATCATCTTCATTTCCTGCCATGGCAAAATTTTTCTCTAGAGTATATTTAAAAGCACATTATAGACCTTAACAAAATTAGTTAACCCTACAACTATGTGGGACATAGCAAGAATAAGTGGTTTCTTGCACTTAAATGGTCTAAAAATTAAGAGAGAAAGAAAGAAAGAAATTAAGATATTTCTTGCCATGGATCTCTTTTTGCTACGAAATCCCAAAATGCACAATTCTGGGGTACCGCAGCTGCTAGAAAGTCTGTTCAGGTTGCAGAGCCAGCCCATTTCACAATGTTATGAGAAGCATGAGGACACTGAAACAGCAAAGGACTTTAAAGGACTCCAGTGAATGGGAAGTCTAAAATTTTTAGAGAGTAATATATTGATAATTATTTAATCAACTGGTCTGACTTCTGCACTTAACTTTAACCCCTTACTCCTACTGCTCACCAAAACAGCTCTTTAAACAACTTATAAAAATCCCTGCATTGTGTAGTGGTTCTTCCTGACCCCCTGGTCCACAGACATTACAGGTTACAAGTCCACCTCTTCCAGCCTTTTTGTGTCACTGTCTTCATTTTGGGAATGAGAGAAGGATCTAACACTTGGTGTATTTAATCACTTCACCAGCAAGCATCATACTCTTTGATTTGCTTCAACCTCCTCTGCACTGCTGTGCAAGAAAGCATTATCTGACAAATGGACTGAACAAGGTCTCTGCTCACAAGGGCAATGCAGGGCAGGTCTCCCCGCCTTGCCCTCCAAATACATCCCTGGGGTGCCCCTGCCCTTTCAGCAGGACCCATAAGATCAGTGGAACACAGTCTATACTCCATGGCTCCTTCCTTGGGCAAAAGCTGTAAAGGAAAGGGCCAGGTTCTGCCTGATTTCAAGTCAATAGCAATGCAACTGCTTCACTGAGAGGGAAAAACCCACAGTGTCAGATCTCTTCTCCTCAATGCATATTTGATAGCGCTCTTGTACATCTTTACTGAGTTTCCACCAGGCACAGAAGTGATTTGGAGTACCCTGGAAATCCTGTAAACGAAGTAGTTCTAAGATTTTGGCTTTTGTTGTGACAAAGCAAAGCCGGAAGACAGGCAGCTAAAAGAAGTTAAAGGTATTTAAAAAAGAGGTATGTCTAGGATATTTCTATTGTCAGCTTTCATTTAAATCCCTAGACACTGTTAAATAGCAGGCATTCCACTATGTGAAAAATACATACAGGATATGAATGTTTTTCCTAAGCATGTAAGGGGTTCACACTCTGTTTCTTAAAAAGAACATTCTTGCTGTCTTTGATGTTGTAAATCTTATTATGTAAAACAGACTGTTGTGTAAAATAAATGATGGCACATGATCCTGCAAGAAGCTTAGTATCCATAAGTAGTTTTAAAGCCAGCAGGAGGAAAGGGCACTCGGCATCAAGCGAATTTCTACTGTGAACTTGTGCTAGACAGTTGCTGAATGAAAAACCTCCTGAGAGAATAAAATTTAATGTAAACACAACTTGCCCAAATCACAAGCTGGCATGCTTGAGAGAAAGTGGGAGTGCAGGAAAAATTGCACAGATCTTTTAATTGCTCAGGAAAGGGCTGAGCTACGAGGAAGACTGTTCGTCTTCAAAACCAACACAGTAAGAAACTAGCTCACCATCAGCTTTGCACTGTAATCCCTAGAGACCCATGGAGAAGACAGGGATTTCACAAACAGGGGAAATATATGAAGTCATTGTCTTGAGGGGCTCACAAGGTGATTTCATTCACCAATATCAGCAGTTGTGTGATGACTACAATGAAAGCTCTTTAACTCCAGAACCATGGACACCAGTGGCAAAGCTTCCAGTGGTATATGGAAGACCAGGTTTAAGGAGAATGCTGTATTGCCTGTGAAAACTGATGGATTGATTTCTCTCTCAACTGATGCTGAGCTTGGAAGAAAAGCTGTTGCATGACATTCTTGCCTCCAATGTGCTCGTCATGTTTTCCTCAGAGTCAGGGATTTTCAGTGGCATAATAGTAGTTAATCCTCCGTGTTCTGCCAAACATTTCTCCTCTATAGAGTATACAAAGAGGCACAATTAGAACAAGTTGCTCTATTAAGAACTGGAGTAGAGCCATCAATTCATTTTTACTGTCCTCACACTGATAACGGCTGTCCCCCTTCTGCTGCAGTTGGCCCGATGTGGGAAGATGACTTGAACAACCTACCAAATTGTTCATATTTTTCTCTTTCCTCTAACAGGACCCCAGACACTTTCTGAAAGGATAAATATTGTGAATCTTCACCTTTCAATCTGTGCCACAGCAGGAGATCACAACCCCACCACAAGCAGTGAACTGGTATTTACCCTGCTCCATGGAAACAACTTATGCCAAGCAGATATTTATTTTTAGCTGGTCACTTGGCATAAAAATGGTCACATCATGTTTATTTGCATTTTTAGCTTAATTACCTCTACCCTCCTGTTATACTTGGGGGAGTTCTAATAAGATGTTAAGAGAGAAGCTGTTCCCTACGTACATTGCCTCAGGTTAGTTCAATGCCCCATTAGCCCATCTAATGGTTTCTCATCTGAAAGCTGTGTGTGGGCATCCTGAAGTCAATGTAAAGAAAAGCACAGTGACTGAGGGAATAGAACTCATCTTCCTGGACCTTACATGTTCAGTCAGGCATTTTTATCTAGTAACAATATTGTTGATCGGAGTTAAAACCTCCCCCCAATCAAAATATTGATACCAGCTACTCAGAAAGATAAAGAATTTTTTTAATCATAGTTGATTTAGAGAAAAGTAGAAAATCAAAACAGAACACATTACTTATCTTAGGACACTACCTTTTCCCATGGTGTTTCTACTACGTGGTAGAAACTACCATGTTTTGTTATTTGAATTCTTACGTAGCAACTTCACTGCACTGCTCTCAGATACAACACAGGTACTTTTTTTCCTCTGCTTTCAGTAATGGAATCCTTTCTGGTTCTACCGTGGTAACAGATCCCATTCAATGGTGCTTATGACCAAGACTAAACTCCTTATAACTGATATTTCCCACAGAGAACCACAGCAGGAATTGACTTTGTTCCTCATCTATTCTCCTGGCTCTGTGAAATAACTAACCAACCCCACCACCTTCTCACATTTCACTGAACAGACCAAGTGGGAATAGCAGAAAACATGACATGTTTAATATTCACTGTCCTATTGTTCAGCAATGAATAGCTGAACTCTTGAGCTCAGCCCAGGAAGGAGAGAGGAGGAGGAGGTTCTTTGATCTGCAGCAGGCAGAGGACTGGAACATCCTCGCTACCAACCACCACAGTACCAAGTTCAGAGCTGTGCTCTCAGTGTTCTGCAAGGCTTAGGATGTTACTGCACTGTCCTTCAGCTCGATGCGGGAGGAAACAGCAAGATGGGCCAGAAGCCCAGTGCTCTGGTTCGTGATTTGGCTTGTGAATACAAACATGAACTACTGCTGCCAGTCACAGCCCTCACACTACAGAGCAGCCAAGGACCAGTCCTGCTCCCTTCTTCCAGCTCTGGGGCAGCACTGACAAGTGTCCAAGAGAGCAGAAGGGGCGACCATGCCTTCAGCTGTCATCTCCGCGTTTAGGGAGGGTATCTGGGCAATAGTCCACAAGTCAGAACAGCGAGAGCTGTGGTTTCCACCCTCTGCAATCACTACAAAACTTCTCCTCTGCCACCTGACTCTGAGAAAGGAGAGAGGAATATGGCGGTGAGCAGGAGACAACTTTCTGAGGACAAGATCCAGTGGTATGTATGTTCTCTGTAATCTGACCACCCTGCCTCCTAAATTATATAACATGGATATAAGTTCATTTCCTTATTTAAAAGCTCCCTTGATTTCAAACTATTTTTAAAGTAACTGTGATCAAGAATGTGAAAGTACAGTTCTAAATCTACTGAGGTGCTTGCCCTGCTTAGAATGCACATGCCTTTCCAGAGAATTCAGCTTATTTACTAAGGTATTACAACAACAACAAAAAGAAAAAAAAAAAGTAAAAAAAAAGAAAAGAGCAGGAACATGGCAGCCCCATGTTCTTTAATTCATCTGAAACAATCCCACTTACATATTTAAGCATCACTTGTAGGACAACCCAATTCATCCACATAAAACACTTACTAACTGCTATTAAGTCAGCAAATTTATAGATTACCAGTTCATTATTTATGCCAGTAGTAGAAAAATAACAATCAAGATGCATTTAACAATCAAGATACGTTATTCAAAGTATAATTGCACACGTAGAGTGTGACCTTCACAGTAAGAAGCACCTCCAGTACTAAGTGGTTTGGGTGTGAGCAGGCAACAGAACCAATCACTAAGCCCCAAACATTCCAATAAGCCAAACCACCAGCAGCATGGCTCCCTCCTGGCAAATAAGTATTTTTCCTGTTATAATTACTTATGGGGAAAGAAATAAAGCACTCATTCCAACCATACTGAGGTTTGAAAATAAATTTTTCATCTGTGTCACTCCAAATTACCTCTCCATCTTCCCACACCCTCAGATCCATCAATATAATGCTTTATGTTCTCCCACAAATCTTGCATGTTACTTTCTCTTGAGTAATTTCTGATGGGACCTAAAAAAAAATATAGAATATTTTGCTTCATGCAAACCACCTCACATACCCTGACTAATGTTTTGATAAACTGCAACATGTACAACATTTCCGAGACAAAACTTAGTAACACCAATATATTCCTGTTCCTTCTTAATTCCCCATTTCTTTTGACTCAGAATTAAATGGAATGGTGTAATAAGAGAAACACTTCCTAGACATCAATTCAAAATGTCATTGAACTGTTTTTGCAGTGTTTTTGAAAACATGAACATAGCAATGTTGAAAATAGAGACTAATAACATTATCCAATGCTTTTACTGAAAAACAAGGCAAAAATTATTTTTAAATAACAGTTACTCAAAGGAAAAGTAAGATGAACATTTAAAATACACTCCAAAAAACAGTTTTAAGTTTCTCTTTCTTATATAGTTTTCCTGGATATTTCTGCACTATTAGCAGTAATACAATTTAACTTTAAATATTGTATATGGAAAATAATCAGGATTTTTTTTTTTTGACAAATGAATTAAAGAGGGATCACTGGTAGAGACAAAAATTCAGGTGGGGACATTATAATACTATGATCTTCTGCAATATGTAGCACAGGATAGTTCTAAGTATAATACAAAAATCACCAGTTTAAATGTATGAATATAAAGCAGCAGACATATTGAGACTGGCAGAAATACACATAAATGTAATGAGAGCCAAAATCTGCCTGTTTGGTTTCTGGGAGCTGGTCAGATATTTATGCTAATACAGAACAACCTTGGGTATGTGAATGTCACAGAGACACAGGATGTGTGGGGACAGTTGAGGTTTTGGAGAACCGAGGTAATTGCCAGAGTAATTAACCAATGTCAGGGGACATGACCGTGCTCCAAATAACAGGGAAGGTTAAAGAATCGAATGCTGCTGTCTTACCACTTATCTTACAGAATACTATAAAGTTTTTTATTGAAAAGCTTTTACTGAAAAGGGGTTCAAGACCAAATGGGAAGAGAGACCATTAATTTTACATGCGAAAAGCACTGCTGCAAAGTATTTTGTGCCAAACCACATAGTGTTCATCTGCCAGACAACAGAAAAGTGGTTTGTACCTTGAAAAGTGAATTCCTCCCTCTGGAGAATTTACCATACATGTCCTCCCTTTAGCAGCAGGAGCTACAGCAGCACCTACCCAGCTCCCCAAATCCCAGAACAAGGTCCAAGGGTAAGAGCCCACCAGCTTTTCTTTGCATCGTCAAAACCAAGGCTCCCTGCAACACCTCAAGTGCTGAATTTGCTGGTCTCAGCCTCGTTATCATCCTTCAGAAACATCCCGCAGAGTCTGGAATTTTCTGGACCAAGGCTGCAAATGTTATTTAGAGTAACAAAAGCTGATCAGGAACAAGCTGGATGATAGAGGTTTGCCAATAGGCAGGTAGTACAAAGTTAATACCTGTTCTAACTGTGCACAAATTCAGCCTGGATCAAGCATGATGCTGCAACTGCGAGCCTGGCCTTGAGGCTCTCAGTCTCTCTCCAATCCAATGGTCTGTGTTAAAAGAAGTGTGAGTGACTCCTGGGCCATGTTCCTACACTGAAGAAGACATCCCCAACTGTAGCTTTACATATGGGAATGTTTTCTGTAGTTTTCAGCTCACATCACAGGGTAAGTGCTGCAGTCTTCCATCTCTCTCCACTTTAGTTCAGGTACCTCTCTTGTTCAGTATTCCTGAAACATTTGCAGTAATAGCAGCAGAACAGCACCTACACCATTGTGCCTATTTTATAAGGCAATAATCCACTTCCCTCCTTGAGATAAACTACAGGAGGGAACAAGAGATGGGTTACTGGCTTGTAAAGTAGTGTGATGATAGTACTATTGTCTAAATTAATGTCATTTAATGCTTTATACCACAACTGCAGAGGTCCCACCTCAAGCAATAATAATGCATTTTGCTTTTTAACGTGCCACATGGGAAAAGATGGACTTCTGACATCCAAGGATTGCGTCAGTAAAACATAACTAATTGGAGCAACATGCAAGAACAAAATAGGACACCTTGATTGTTCCTAAGAACGGTTCAATCACTTCACCCTCCCACCCCATCCTAACCCCTCCCCTGCCCTCCCAAACACAGTCTTTTTTGTTCTTTATATTATTAATTTCTGGACAGTATGAGGAGCTAAAAATGTTACTCCCTCATATACCTTTTTTGTGCTAAAAAAATTTTGTGTATATGCATTACCTCTCCTGAGCTACCTTGTTCTCATTCATATATTCTATCCCATTTATCAATGTAAGAAACTGAAGCTTTACAAAGGAATCACACGCACAAGAAAAAAAAAAAAAAAAAAAAAAAAAGGAAGACATCAAATCAAGCCCTGCCTTGCTAAGACACAGTAAACAAGTCCTTGGCTGATAAATTTGCTTATGACAATATTGGCAATAATTTGATTCAAATTCCAGCAAAGTCAATTTTGAATTATAGCAGCCAGGGACAAAAAGTAGTTGCTTTTCTTAGCTGTTAACCTCATAAAAGCTGAATACTTTTTTGAACCATAACGTAAGTCCAACACATTTCCCCGGTGATGCAGCTTAAACCAGTTATCAGCATAAGTGAAGCATGATAAATACCTACTGCACTACACCTCCATCAGCTGAAGTCTGCACAGGTCTAGCTGTAGAAACAGAAAGGTCATTCATTACCCTGTGTGAACAAACAGACGGCACATTTGTGATAAATAATAGCTATTACAGAGCTACAATACACACTGAGCCTTTCTGCTCCGTGGCTGTGCATGACTTCCCCTGTGTTACTCTTTAAATATAATTATTTAAAATTGGCTTCTGTGATAAAGACCCCCCTACCTCTCTGGATTAAACCTATAAACCCAAGTATGGATATATATGTGTGTGTGTGTATCTACCCACACACATATTTTTAAAACCATTTGTTTGGTTATGGAAAGCAGAGCACAAAGTCATTTGTCTCATCTGCTAGAAAACAAACAGGATCCAAGTGGCATATTTGCTTTTATTTTTACTTCTCTCATCACTCACGATGTGGATCTCAGGATTGTAATAGAAACAGTAATTAGTCAGCCAACCTCTGCTCAGGAAACTCCTAAGATGTCAGTTCTCAATGATCGCCTTAAAAATAATTTCAAACAAGCAAACAACATTCATATGCAGTTTTCTTTCCCTCCCACCTCTTCCAGAAGGGCAGGTTGTGCCAGTACAGTTTTCACTGGGTAGTTGATCTTTGAAATAAAATGTAATTTCTTTTGAGTATGAAAGGCTTTACTGTTAGTTCAAACCTGGTAAGCAGGTGCTGAGTCATTCTGACATGGGGAACGGACAGATCATCGTAACACTCACAATATGAGCAACTGCAAGAGCCATTTAAGACTGAGACTTCTCATCACACTGAGAAACATTCTACTTCCCAAGTGCTCCTAGCAAAATAAAGGGACTTTCGAGACCTTGTTTGTGAAGTAAATCACAGCCACAGAAAGTTAATATACTAAAATACATTCTCTACTTATCAATCTTTGTCCAGCATCAAGCACTGGGAAGCATCTGCAGTGCCTTCTGCCTGCTCTCTCTTGCAGGGGCACAAAGAGAGAGTCTCCCCTGTAATTATATCAATTTAATCTACAAATCCACCAGCTGTACTGACCTCTGAACACCTCACCTTGCTGAGCTTCTGCTATCTGTGCCACAATCTGAGCCCTTTGTGGCAAGGCAGGAGTCAAGGGGTTGGTGGGTAGTAACTTTTTTCAAACCATACTAAAAACCTGAAGGATTTGTAGAAATGTTTGGGATAAAATTTGTTTTCTCTCACCAACATACCTAGTTGCATGTGTTCAGTTTCACAATACTGCTTACTTAAAGCAGCACTGAGTCTGATCCTGCAGCCTCTGCTGGCTCCCAGCCCTGCACTGTTGTTTGCTTCCAGGGACAGCTCACCCTGCTCAGGAGGAACAGCTCCAGCCACAGACACACGGGAAATTAACTGGTCACCCCATGAATGCAAGGACATGGACGCCTTAGTGCATGAATCTGATCACAGGAAGAGAGTCCAAGCAGCGATGTGTTCCCATAGTCAGCCGGAAATTAACTCTCCTGCATTTCCATCCCAGCTCCCTGCTGAATATGCAGCAGCAGCAGCAATTAACTTTTACAGAGGTGGGGAGGGAGGGGAAAAGTGTGGAAGTTCTGAACTTTCACCAAACTTGGACCATTAATCACAATCTGTAAATTCAGGTGAAGAGACCACAGAAGCAAATAATTCCCTGTAAATTTCAATTCTTCATTTACATGGGAAATAGAAAACACAAGTTGTAATTCACAGCAACTGGAATGCAAACTATCAAATTAGCCCAATAGAGTATGTCATTGTGCAGCTTCAGAAAAAAACAACAGCCAGCCACGAAGCCTCCTGAAAGTCAGAGATAGTCAACTAAGCACACTACACAGTGTGCTGGGATGAGTGTGGTGATTACGGGGAGTAATGACATGAATAGCAAAATGATACAGAGCATTTATTTCAACCATGGAAATCAAGGAAGCCTGCAGCAATTTAAATTTCAGGCTTTGCAGCTAAAGGCAAAGCAAGCTCTATAAAAAAAATTCCCAACACAAAGAAAACTAGAGCTGCTTACTTTCTGATAGGTTTATATTTTTCTACTTCTATGTGGAAATGATACAGAAATTTGAAAAACAATGTGTAACTGCAAAACCTTCTGATAGCTATATAAAACATTTCCTACTTATATGTAGAACATAAATATTAGATATACTGCTACAGCATCTCTGCATGTGTGTGTATGTACACGAGTGTACACAACTGGTTTAGTCTCATAAAGATGTTTAGGGGTTTTTTTTAAGCAAAGAGTATGGTTTTGATGTGTAACCGATGGAAAGGCTTTCAATTACTTTTTTCCTCCCAGGTTCCCTTCTGCATCTCTCTGCAACTGGTGCTGTAATATGAGGTTCAAAGAAACAGGAACATTTGCCCAAAATATGGAGGCTACCAGCTCCATATTCAGCCCTGAAAGCTGGACCTGACTGCCAGGAAGGAAGTGACAGCAAGATCCAGTTTTAAAGCACCAGACTTTCAGGAGTCTGAGTGTCCATATCCAGCGTGCTTGTCCTGCACAAAGGGCTGCATTGGGAACAGCTTCTGTGGCAGCTTCCCAGGCCAGGCAACGGCACAGATGCTGTCAGCACTCTCCCAGCTCCCTGCCTGTGATGGTGACAGCAGAATCAAACCACAAAACACATCCAGTTCCGCTCTTGGCTGGGACATCTAACCTGACACCTTTTCCCCAGCATGTTTTTTGCTTTTCTGAAGCAGTGTGGATGCACCGTAGAGCATCCAGTCAGATAAACTGAAAGTCAAAAGGAAAAGGCGGGTCCAGCTACACGAGGAGCTGTGGTTGCCAATGCAGCCATCCCTTTGCAAGGGTCAAACCATACCAGCAAAAGAGTAGCTCCACTGACTTGAGATATAACAAGAGGGGTCACAGTGACAAACGCAATACTTTCTACCCCAAAACAAACCCCCCAAATCGGTAGGCACTGAGTAGGTGAGGGGGAGGTACATTGAAAATTCTTCAATTGAAACTCTTGATTCAACAAGACTAAAGTTCAGGAAGCTTTGTTTTTCCACAAGATCAGCCTGCCTAGTCCAGGTACTAGGAGCTCACTCCACTCCAGGTCCTCAGCTGAGAAACCTGGCTCTGCATCCACTGGAAAGAAATGTCAAAACATGGCATTTTCTAGGACATACATATTACTGCAGCAAGAGCACAAATTGTTTCTTGTTCAAGAAATGCCTCTCCCCTCCTGCCTTTCTTAAATCAAGCTGTACAAACATCAGGGGAAACGCAACAAGCACAGGGGCTAAATGATTTTTAATATGACTGGTCAGCCAGAAAAGGTTTTACCTGTCAGGAGAATTGAAGACTCAAAAAAAAAAAAAAAAAAAAAAAAAAAAAAATCCCCAAAAAAGACCATCAAATCTCCTTGACACCTGAAAGCTACAGACAAGTTAAACAGAACAAAACCAAAGAACTTCTGAAGTGTGAAAAACTCCTCCTCATTATTTAGGAGAAATAAATCTCTGGAGCCAGCCCTAATGGCACTCAGACAATGCAGAGCAGCTTTCAGGGTCTCTCACCTGGACTGTCTCCTTTCTTGTAAATGCCTGATTTATATTTCTTGTCTGATTGGACCCCGGAAAGATTCCTTGGGGGCTAGAAAGGATCTTCCCTTCACCTGCTTAAAAAAATTATTTGCGGAAGTAATGAGATGCTGTTCTGAGAGTTTCCTTTTGGAAAGCTCTCAGAGGTGCAGTTTAGGGGTCAGAGCTGCAGCCCTGATCCACACTCTGCAATCACACTGATTGCAGTAACTGCAGTAACCTCAGGCAATAAGATGCAGGCAGCAGCCTGGACCTCAGGGTAGGGCTCTCATTTACGTTAGATCATCTCGAACCACTCCCAAAGGGCAAAGAGCAGCGTAAATGGCTTCTGTGTGGGAGCAAATTACATGTGTACAAAAGACTAAACAATGCCAACAGCATGCATAGAAAGCAACACACTTATGCAAAATTTGAAATTACTTTAACCTGTACCTTGCTTAAAATTCCTCATAACAGGCCTCTTTTTTCCCCCAAAGTAACTGTAGACATTCTCCTGCACAAAACCTTCTTTACTGCGTGTATTTACTCAGTTTTCAGATCTTTGCTGAAAGAGGGAAGATGAAACACTCATACAAATTTTGATGATTTTCTGGATCAAAAGAATAGTGTTCTAGAAAACCTCAGTTCAATCGTCTTTCAGGTTATTGCTGGGCAGCACAGCCAGAGGATGTTTACAGGCTCCAAAATACTAATTTCATACCCAATTTCTACACACTCTTGCAAAGTTTCTGAGCTTTCACACTTCTTTTACAAGTCTGTATTTTCAAGAGCTTGAACATATTGGTCACGTTCTGCTTTAAAATAAACTGTTAAACATGAATCCTAATCAAATTACATTTACTCATTTAACTCAGTTTTCAGTTCTCTACATAAGCAAAGCTGAGAGGACCAATTCCATCATGCCCCAATGAAGAGAAATCCTTCCAAATATGTGTTTTGACTTAGCAGCCCCCTTAGTTCAATGGGATTTACAATCACCATAAATACTCATTTATTCACACCATTGAGGGTGAGACAATTTATCCACTTGACAAGCCATGGCCAGAATGCCCAGGTGCGGCTCAGATAATACACTGGGATAAGGTTCTGGGCTATTACTCTGATCTGAATGACACAGTTACAGCAACACAAGCATAGAGTGGAGAAGCTAACAGAGAGACACAAAAAAATCCTGGGTGAAGGTGCATGGCATGAAATTTAAGTGGGTTAGGTTTGCTTATGCCCAAATCCTTTCACTCAACAATCAAAACCTGGAAGAAAGAAGCTTTTTTGTTTTCCATTAGTGGGGCTGGTTTGTTTTAGGAATAAAATAAATTACACTGAAGAACAGTGCTGGACCACAAGTTGGCATAACACCAGCTTTTAATTATACTCGGAATGGCTCACACACTTTCCTTTCAGCCCAAGTCTCTTGATACTCCTTTTGAGTTTGTTCACAGATTTCTTACCTATTTTTAAAAAAAAAAAAAAAAAAAAGAGGCCTGAGGATTTAAAAAGTTTGCTATCTGAGTCATCTCTACATGATTTAGGTGAGTGAGTCTTTCATTTCCAGTCCTTTTAAGAAATAAAAACTACCGAACAGAACCTGGTTGAATCTGGAGTGGAATTTGCTGTTTGATGAAGTAAGGTGCAGAAGTATGGTCTACTGGTTAAAGCATGAGCTGGGGAGACAGGACTGCACCACTCAATTCCCAGCCTTGCCAATGACTCACTAAACCTGATTCTACACAGCAGTTGCAAATGCTCAAACTGTGGATAAAAATTATTGTACTCCCTGAAGAACCTCACCGGCTCCAAGCCTGGATGCTTTGTATTTGATTTAACTTCTCAGCCTGTGGTGTATGCAGTAATTCATTTAATCTGTAATATATTTTGAGATCCCTGAATAAATATGCAATCTCCATAAATATTAATACTTTATTATTAAGTAAGTACTGCTTTCTTGTAACTGACTAGTAAGTTCTGAAATATCTGTTGCTGACATCAGTGAGGAAAGTTTTAAATTTATATGAAAACCTGTTAGCAGGTTCAAAAGGTATGAAAAATCCACTGCTTTGCTTCTTTTAGAGCAAATTTTATTATACTGGTGCAAACCCCTGAAACATCCATTTTCCATGCTCACTTTTTCTCAAACACTTTCTAACCTAATTCTAAAAACCCAAGACACAGGAACAGTTCTGGCCCTCCAGACCACCGACAAGTCTGATGAACAGCCAAATCTGTCCTTGCTCTGTCCAACACTCCATGATGTCCCAGGAATTAAAGGGCAGATGAAACGCACTGACAGTGTCTTTCATTCCCCTCGCTTCACACAGATTTCCAGAGCAGCACAACACATTGGAGCAGCAGCTGGAGGGTTGCTGGACACACAACTGCACTTCATAAAATAGCATCTGACCTCCTGCACTCCTCGCGCTAGAATACTCTTAATGAGCTGTAGCCTGGGAATGGCTGGAGATTCCTAAAATAGTCAGTTAATGAAGACTGACATGCACCAAACCGTGACAGCAAGGGAAACAGTGGATGTGACAGCCAGCTGGATTAATGCAGCACACATGGCCAAGGCTGCTGCCAAAGCTCCAACACTCTTCCTGAGCTATAAGGCCTCCATAAACTAAACCAAACACGAACCCCCTCCCACAACAAAGTTTATTTCCTAAGATACTTTTGTGACATTAACAGTTCATGTCTAATGACTCCATGGGTACAATGAAATCACTTACAGCATCCATGTGTTTACATAACAGCCACTCTCAAAGCATGTTTATTGCCAGAGGTAACCGAGAACCTTTATCTCAGTATCCTTTACAAGAGGCAATGGATTTAAACAGTATCAGTGTGATCCTCACTCATAAAGGCAAAAGTAAATAAATAAATGAAAATATTCTACAAAAAATAAAAATCAAGGGTCAGGCAGACATATGCTGCTCAAAACTTCCCACTGAGATTATTATAAGACAAGACATGATAGTGCATAAAAAGAAATACATAATTTCAAAGTACTGCAGCTGCAAAGTGTGTTAGTTACAGGCCCAGTAGATGAGAGAAAAAGATCTCTGTTATTGATCAGAATTCATATTTAAGAAACAGTCGTTGTTAAGTAACTCCCCTGAATCCTAATCACAACTAGGAGGGTACCAATTATTCTGACTCTGTTACTATTCATTAATATCATGCTGAAATCTTATTTGTTTCTACAAGCTGGGGTGGGAGATGAAGGAAACCAACTTTGAGGGGGTTGCTCTTTTTTTTTGAAGTGCATCTGTACCTGAACCAGCTGAACCCACAGAGATCAGGCAGTCAGGATACAAACAAGAATTCACATTTGACTAATTGGAAGGTCAGGTAAACAAAGCTCTATTATCATAACAAGAAGAGATGTTCTTCCTTGCAGTCTTGCGATTAGTTTTATGCATCTCTTGCCCTGACAACAAATGAAACCTCTGCTGAAATGAAAGAAATATTATTATACCATTCCCTACATATTACTTTCTGAAAGGCTTTGCCCCCTCTAAGATTGACCTAATGCTTAATTAAAGCTACACAGAGAAGCAGAGAAAGATCTAAAGCTCCAAGCCAGCAATGACTAGAAACTATTAGATCTGATTTTCTGTATAATGATATTCTCTTATCAGCACAAGCAAAACAACAACAAATGTGAGCTGTAATAATGGTCAAAATGTGTTAACACATTTTGGGGAAGGCTTTTTAGCTTTGCTTTTAAGCCTCTGCCATTTTGGAAAGTAACCAAAGTATAATTCTGCTTCCCTTGGTTGACAAAGCCTGCTATACCTTTAATTAAATCCATGACTATATGCCACCTTTTCAATAAAAATAAGGAATTAAAAATTGATTTTCTAGAGGAAGAACCCCTTCTCCCTACTGACAAACAGTGTAATTTTTTTTATAAATATATATAGCATGATTAGCTGAGATCATGTGTATGGCATTTCCAGAATAAAACTAATCAGTGTTACATGCGCTCCATCACTATTCTATTTGCATTTTCTCCTGGAAGGCTTCCAAAGAAAGACGAAAATCTGCTTAGAAAGAGGCAAAATGCCCTGAATGTCTACCCCTGAGTGGGACATCTAGCAGAAAACCGCATAGCCAGAGCCTGTTAGACCTGACTGTTTTCACTGGAGCATCACTGGACATCATGACCTGCAGAGCACATGCAGTGACAGCAGGTCCAGCCAGACTCCTGCAGCATGGAGGCAGAAATAGAGCAGATTGAGAGCTCACCATAGCCCTCAGTTCACACAACACTGACCCTCTCCCTCCTGGGGCTGCATCCATGGAGGAGTTCACCAAGAGCATTGCACATTGGAGCTTCCCCACAAGGTTTGGTCTGAGGGCACCGTGTGCAGGACAGCAGCCACACCCACACACTGACCACTTTAGAAGAGATGCAGACTTTTGGTAACTCCTCTTCAAGCCTGTAACAGTCAAATCAAACTTCAGAAGGTAATGCCTCCTACATTTTGGAAATTCAGTTGCCATATATGGGCCTGTATCTGGGATCTTATGGTTACAGGAGGGTCTTACCAACTTCCAGTCAGAAAATGGGCAGGGGAAAGAAAAGTCAATCCTTCCAGGTTTCATAGAAAAGCTAAATAAATGCCACCCAAAAAGAATTCTAGAACAACCCAAAAGAAAAAAGCAGAGGATTATTTTTCTTCCTTCCTCTCAATAGTGTGGGTTTTAATACCAATCTCCTGACAGACTGGGCTTTTCAAGGATTAGGGCTGAAAGAACGGCCTGAATCTGAGTACTTCCAGCCTCACTGGAGAGATGAGCAAGATACCAGAAGGAGGAAGGAAAGTTTTCAGGCATCTTTCACCTTCATTACAGGATTATCAGGTCTGCAAAGATCCCTCTATTTCCAAGAGTACCTAAGGGAACAGACAAACTAAGGACAGGGCAGGAGACTCCAGTGCTATCTAAATTGTCTCAGAAGAGGAGAACACAAGAGACTTCTTCCCAAGCAGCAGTGAAGGTCACTTAGGAAACAGAGTGAGGCTCATTGTGCCTCTGCTTCAACTGGCCCTCCAGAAGACTACACTGCAGCCTCAAAGTGAGGGCAGAATGCCAAGGTTTAGGGAAAAATACTCATCTGCAGGCCCATCACAGAGAGGAATGGGACAAAGTTCAGTGCTTCAGCCATGTCCTGACAGAAAACATTTCCTCCTACAAGCAATGACAAGCAGTTGTCAAGTAACAAATATGTCATGAGTATCAAATGTCAGATTCAAAGGGTGTGAAACAACCCTGACATCAGCTTTAAGTATGAAGCTCCCTAAGGCATGTTCGGGGGGCGATCTTGTAAGCATTATTTGCTGAATTTTGAACAAACAAAATGCTGTGGGAAGCTTTAGAGGGTGCACAGAATGCAACTTGTACATGCAAAACGTTCTCACTGAACAGCAACTACATTTCTGCATAACACAGAAGGCAGGATTCAAAATCAAGCTCATACAAAGTGAATCTTTGTGATTTAAACATTAAGTGCCATTCCCCTTTGTCAAAAGAGGCAGAATAAAGTAACATTTATTAACCTATCCCTGTCATGAGCTTTGCTATTGCAGCTCATCACTGTGAGCTTTTCCACAGAAAAGCTGTGAGCTTTTCTCTCAAAAAAAATCTGGGAGCTTTTCCACAGAACCAAACTGCTGCAGAGAAGTGGACAGGAGACTTCAAAAGCTTTCTCCCTGTTCAAGTTTCAACTCTGTCTGAAATAGAATTATCATGAGCAGAGAAGAAGGAAAGGTCTGATGTAACTGCTTTCTCACTAATGGCAAAAATATTTGAAAAAAGAGCTTTAAAGAAGATGCTGAGCATGGCTGGACTTCAGGTTTTCCAACCTCCTCAAGTTTATAAATAACAAGGTACATATTGAGCTGCTATAAGCAAGAGGCTCTCCTGATAACTGCAGGGAGCTTAAACGCATCAAGCTCTAGACTAGTTAAATAAAAATACAGTTTATCTGAGAAACTTACTACTTGGCAGCTGAACAGAAAAAGCATCCTCACACCATTTTTGAGGTAGACAGGAAAGGGTATAGATCAGAGGGGGAGGACCACACACTGCATATAATTCATATACATGAATCATGATCCAAAAATACAAAAAAAGTTGAATTCTTCCTGATTTTAAGATCCTGATGATCTTAAAAAAACTTCATTCATGAACTACAATGACCCTGAAAACTCAGCATGATATAATCCTTTATGTGTATAATCCTTTATATTACTTTTTTTCCCTTAACAGATTGTTGAATTCCTTATTTCCAGCTATTATGCTAAATTATTCTTTTAATTCCTTGAGACACTTTTATTTTCATCTTCAGTGTAAAGTAAAGCCAATATTTGTATTGCATTAGAACAAACGCACACGAATGAAGAAGCTAAAAAGAGGTAACAAAAATTAAAACTTAATCTGCACAAAGGATCTCTAACACATACTTACTTATATCCACTGACCCTCCCCTGTTCATGAAGCTAAACATAGCTGTGCTGCTCCCACTGAATTCCACTGCATCCCTTTGCCACAGTTCACCAGTGAATCATAAACATGGCTTATTTGCATCCCAGCAAGGCCAGTTACCTGACTTCCTATAAGCCCCACTCATGGGAAGGGTTCTGCCATGGCACTAAAGATCTGTCACCTACATGAGGTACACAGAGCTAAGAGATTTCCCCAGTTTACACAGGTCCCAGGCTGTGACAGCAGAGCCCTTTGGCATTCTGAACAGTCTCAAAGCAGCAGGAAACTTTATTCACATAATTCTCAAGCCAAAAGTATGTCAGGTGTTGCCTAAAAACTAATAATCTGGATTTGCACATCTCCTTTCCTCCAGGAACTAGCCACCACATTTTCTAAACAATCCAACAGTCCACTTTAATATTCAATCCAATATGCATAACATAATTAAATTCTCAATATACCCTCTGGGGTGTCTAAGCTCATCTACTGAATCTACTGCAATGATTTACAAACAGGATGTACTGAATGCAGAAAGGCTACTAACAAAGTAGTTCTGGCAAGCGTTTTTTCCTGAAGATGAGGAGGTTGAGACCCCAGTTTCTACCTCTTCTCTGTGCTGGCAGCTGTCATCCTCGAGCACTGCCTCCAAAAGAAGCAGGGTACTGTCTAGATAGATAATACATCAATCTAATAAGCAGCAATGACAAATACTAACTTGTTTTATTACCAAATTAATATGCACATTTGTGCAGCTTAGCACATGTCCTGTCACCATGTCAAAGCTATTTCCGTCAAGCTCAAAATAGTCAGAGCAGAGGCTCCACTGGTCAGAAGAACATATAGGAGAGAGACAACCAGCCCCAACACTCAGACTCCCCTATTACCACTGAACTTAATGAAGTTAATGTCAGGAATAAAGCAAATGGATTCAGATTTCCTATGTCTCATTTTTCAAACACGTGTGCACATGCTCTCAACACAACTGACACCAGCAAGTTGTACAGACACTTCAGCAACTCCAGAATCAAGCTCTTTGTTAGCAACCTGACAAGACGAGATTTTATGTACTAGTTTTCAACATTTCCCCCTTTGTTCCACTTCTCTTCTGCAAGCTACAAAATTTATGAACAAAAGTATCTCTTCTTTCACTCTGCAACTCATCACTACAATGACCTGTTATAAGCAGTGAGATTCTTCAAACAGCTAAAACTGGCTTTTTTCAAGGGGTTGGCAGGTTTTAATTTTTGAAATCAAACAATTAGGTTTCTACCAGAAGTTCTCTGCATGCAGGAAGGCAGCCAGCAGGTCGTTTAATTATTTATCTGCCAGAGGTCTTTTAAGGTGACTCTTGAAATATCTGAGCATCTCCATTTGAGAAAGAATTGATTAAGACAAAGTCATTAACAAGTGAATGTGTAACTGCAGGAAAAACCTTGGCAGGTCTGTAATGCATACTCAGGCACTCAAAAGAGCTCTAAAGAGTATTTTAAAAGAAGTAAACAAATCTATTCTTTAAAGTATTAGACATCTAAAATATAATAAAGGGGGGGGGGGGTGTGTGCCTAAAATTTGTGACATAGAACTCCTTAAAGTCAGTCTAGACTAATTGCCAAGTATTACACATTATATAATTAATCACACTGAATGTTCTGAAATTTTCCTATGTGTATATGATTAGGTATGTGATTTTTTTTTCTGTAATTAACTGAGAGCAGTCTCCTTTCTATTTCCTTAAAGGTACTGATGAATTACATCCAAGATATCTTCAAAGATAGGTCTGAAATACAAGCTGTGATACTGTTTTTCAGATTGGAAGATGTGGTTTCTCGAAATCTGGAACATTTCTTTAAAGTGGCACCACTTAAAACCAAAGCCCAGAGGTGAACCAAGGAAAAGGAAAATGTTCCAAAACAGGAAAAACACCAGCTACATTCATGAAGGTATTTAAACACTTAATTCTTGCTTACATATTAGTTGTTCAAATACAAAATTAGATTTCAGAGCCTGGGAAGAAGCTAGCAGCTGCCTCCAACAAATACATCCTCTTAAAACATTCAGTAAAATGTTGCATTGAGTTCTGTACAACTCTTGGGCTGCTTTCTATAAATCATGAGCCTATTCTCATTTCTCAAGCTATCAAGTAAATAGTGTAATGGTGCTCTTTCACTGGTGACAGCATAGCCATGACCATGAAAAACCAAGAGAAAATGCAGGATTTTTAAAAAATGTTGTGGAAACTTGACAACAGGTCAGGGGGAAGACATGTAAAGGAGTAACAACTTTTCTTCCCAGATTGCCATCTGCATGTGAAAAGCATATGAAGATGTGCTCAAAAGCACAAGTGCTTTGGGAAAATAATGGCCCAGACTTTGGAGGATATTGCAAAGGTGGAAACTCAGAGTTTACTAAAGCAAAACAAAATATGATGTTGTCTCTGTCTTTCATATCTCAAACTTAGCTTTTTTGCTTTTTTCATGCCAAGGTCACCTCATCTGGTATAGAACCTCCTCCAGAAGAAACCTGTGAAACTCCCCTCCTGCCTGCCCCAGCAGCATCCACAGATGAAGGACTGGATTCTGTGCTGTGACCTGTAACTCTCTGCAGCTCAGGTCAGGAAGGGAGGCCTGTTTGTAACAGAACTTTCTTCTGCTGTTCCTTCATTTTGTGCTGCAATTTCCTGGCAATCAAGTGCTCTTCCCTTCTTTGTTTTAAGCCTTTCCTATTTTGAAACAGGGACAGGTAGTGGGTGTGTTCTGCATAGGAACCATGCAGGGTACCCACCAGCAGTGGAGAGGCTTTTCATCAAGAACAAATCATAATTACTGTCATATTTTGAAAGATCCTCCCTTTCCACCCTAACAGCTTCCTTTGCAGACAATGGACATTTTTAAAAAGAGGCTACATCTCTGAAATTCACTGAAGATTGCCAGAGTCTTAACTGCCCATGCAGATGCTGCAGGACAGGGTGCAGGATACTACTTACAACCATGTATCTCTTGATGGCTTTTTGCAAATGTTGTCAGTCAACCAATTTACCAGCACATCCTGCAGCCATCTATTTTAGGAAGATGTATTACTGTCTCTTGACACACAGAGGCAGCATATATAAAGGTTAGAGAAGGAGACAAAGTCACCACTGCTGGGCTCCACTGGCAGCTTTCTGCTGCCTCTTTAGTGGTGGCTGGGTCAGGTATTTAAACCTGTGGTTTTAAATTCTGGTCAGTGGAACACCAGTTGCAGAAGGAACATTTGCTGGTTGATGTCCTGAGAAATTGGCTGGCCAAGTACTGCTGGCTCTCCTTGTTCCCACATATGTATGAGGGATTTACTGCCAAGGCAAAGGCAAAAGGGCATCAGATATTTTCCTAATCATCCTCTGCATAAAGAGATATACTGTTGTTTGAAAGTGTCATGATATGGCAAATGGATAACACCTGAAATATGGGAATTGTGAACTAATACATTAAGTCAGTGAGGAAAAGATTACAATTTTTCCTCTTAAATATTCCAAGCTTCAATTTATTTGTACAGAAAAAAGAGTACATTGCTGACATGCCTAATGGAAAGCTATCATTCTTAACCGAGTTCTGTTTGCTCTATGCTTTGAAAACCACAGGATTTGCAGAAAGAAAACAAGTGTTTTGTGACCATAAATGCCTTCCAAAAGCTGAACTAGGAAATAAAGCAAAGGTTCGAGTAGAATTCTGCTGAGCTGATGTTACACAAGGGCTTATCTGTGCTGATGTGCATCAGCAGTGCTCTATTGATTACATTGATTTTACCCAGCTAAGGGTTTGACCCACAGTCTCTGAGGAAGACCTAAAGCTAAACAACCTCTAACTAACTAACTAACACCAAACAATAACTATCAAAGCAATAACTATCTTTAAGAAAATAAGAGGGATCAAAATCAATGACCATTCAATAACAGCAGCACAGGAATAAAAAATACACATGCTAAGGCATACAGACAGGGACAAACCAGAATAGCTGCAATTGAGAAGAAAATACAATATACTGAGAAAACATCAAAACTTGAGGGACTAGGGGAGGCAAGAAAAAAGAGTAAAAAGAAGTAAACGGCTAACCCTGATCCTGAACCAACACAAATTCATCAAATACTGAAGTACAACATACATCTTCATTATGTTTCTTATTCAAACCAGGAAATCAAGACTAAGGACCACAGTCTTCAAAATCCCCTTGGATACATATTTTAAGTCCCCAAATTACTTTCCACCTATCAAACCTTATGCCAGTAAGAGTACCAGCCCTCATAGTTTACAGACATGTCCATATCCTTGTAGGGCTTTAGCCTAAGCAGCATCACTGCCTGTGCCCCACACAGCCCATTGCTCCAGGGGCTCACCCAGTCCTGCCAATGCTCAGGACTTGTCCAAGGCAGGTTCAACACTCCCAGTACTCATCTTGCAACAACAGCTTTGAGCTTTGCTGTTACTTCAGTACCAGTAACTAACTGTGGCCTGAGGTGTTCCTGAATATGCAGCAATCTGGAGTTTTTCCTTATACACACAGAGGCCAGTTTACATACACCTACAGCATAGATGTAATGGAACTGCAGCTTTACATTTGCATGTAAGTCATTCTCCTTGCTCCTACTAAGACATAAATGCTACAATCTGTGCTACTATCCAGAATAGCCACACACACCAAAAAACCCCCAAATAACCCCAAACAACCCCCCTCAAAACATATCTATATTCACATTTAATCTCTGTAATATAATAGAATTCCTTACAACGCATCTCTCCACAGAACCATTTTTTTATTGGAAACAGTGCCATATATATTTGTTCTGAGCTGAATAACTGATTGTACCCACATTCTGTCACATCTCTTCACCAAAAAAGGCCTCTCAGTAGAATCAGCCTGTATTCTATGCTCCACCAGATGAAATGACACTGCCGGACACATTTGCTGACCATACAACTATATCTTCAAAATTGCTGAGATGACATAGATGATCAAAGCAGCCTAATGTTCAAATACAAGTTACTCCCTGCTGTTTGGTGTCATTTGGCTCTGGTCAAATTTTACGTGACTGGGTTCCAGCACAACACTGTTTAATGGGTTGTTTATGGGACAGAGGGGGTGTCCTGGTGGGTCAGAGAGATGCCCAGCCAGCCTACTCTTCTCTCTCCTGCAGCAGCAGCTGAAAGACCTGTTTAGGAAGTGCACAAAAGTGAGTGAGGAATGTTAAAAGGTGCATCCCCTTTAAGACTTGTTCACAGGTGGGTTCTTGAGCTGCAAATATCGGAACTGCACAGAGCACTCAAGATTCAGGAAAACCAAGGTTCTATGTATAGGACAATACAGCAATATCAAGTAAACATACAGATAAGCCCTTCAGAGAACTCCTAGTTTGGCCATACCTCACTGTCAGGAGATTATAATTACATATACAGCATTACTATGGTACAGTAACACCTATCAGCTCATGGCTCTATTGACATCTGATGATTATTTCTGGTAAAAAGAACATTAACCAACTTAAGCCCATTGTATCAGTCATATTCATCTTAAAGGGGCTCCACGAGCAGTGTTTAGCAGCCCCACAGGACAGCAGTGCTGCAGATGCTGCCCACAAGCCAGATATCGAAGCATTGCCACTAAGGATGGCAGGAGCTCCTAAGGTGCTGTTCCAGTCCATGGTCTCAGTGATCTGGCATTAGAGAGCTCCCAGACAGGCCTTAATATGAGCCTTTAATGAGCAAGTCACAGGTTGTTGTGTCATATCCTACTTGGGGACACTTTGCTTCACAGATCACTAAAGTGAAAGGCAATAAAGGCAAACTCTTCAGAACTTCTATTAACCAGCCATCCATGCCCAAATGTCAGCTCCTTTAACCCTTACAGCATAACTGAAACCCCTCTCTGTTCTCACTACCCTTTTCCTGCTGGTAGAAAGGAACCAGTATTACAAATGTCGTACCTCTTCCCCCATCCTCCTTTAGCCACCAATAGATGACAAGAATGTAAAAATACCATTAATAACTAGTTTGCTCACTGTAATTAACACCTTTGCAGTCTCCTTTCCAGAGAGAAATTGGCGTACTTAAAGACAGCTCAGCAAGGTGTTATTTACTTTAGGAAAAAGAAAACATTTATGTGAAAGAAAATTATCTGTTCTCTCTCATGGTTCTCAAATACATTTTGCAGCAGTGACTTTCCAGCCTGCGGTTAAAAAACCAGAAAGAACTTTTCTAAAAATCCATTAGGAGCTTAAAAGTATTATCTACCACTTTGCTACACTCTCCCTAATGCAACTGCCAACAACAAATTCACAAAATTGTTTTTGAGTTGCTTATTTATTTATTCATTCATTCCTGTGTTGGTGACAGAGAGGAAAAGCATCAGCCATACAGGATGTTTTTAATATGTCACACACAATGTCAGCCTGGGGGAGTTCACAGCTTTCCCTCCTCCACCTCCCCCAGGTACAGCAGCCCAGTTATAGGGCCAGGACACTCAGCCTCCACTGCAGGAAGGGGTGGCATTTGGGATGTGAAGAGTGCCGTGGTGGGTGGGACATGGTCCTCTACCAGTGGGACAATGAGTCTCTAGCACTGTGGAGATCCCTTCTAGACCACCAGAGAAGCTCAGGGAGGTCACCCTCAGGCTGGTCACACACAGAGGACACTACTGAACTCTATCCGACATGGCCACATCACACAGATCCCACTGGAGGATGGACCTTGGACTCTTATTCCTCACATCAAGTGGGAAAATGAATGTCCTTATTCCAAGGGTTTCTTTCTTTCAGTGAACTTTTCCCTATTGGGCTGCAATTAGCATTTCCTGTTGCCACAGGGCAGAGACCTGCTATCTGTGGGACCCATCTTTCCTTGCCTTGAGTATGATGAACCTCACATTTTAGTTATTTGTACAACTTCCCAAGCCCTGGATGGACATCTGTGAACCATTCAAGACCAAATGAACAAACAGGGAGATGACAACAGCTTCAGTCTGAGCTTCCAACCAAGACAAACAGAACATCAAGCCACCCAAAATCACATACACAAGTTTCCCATGGCTTGCAGTAAAAGGATGGACAGGCTACCCTGGCAAACCAGGAAACCTGGGGGAAAGTGTCTGGTTTCTTCCTTCTTTATTGGCCACCAGAATTTGAAATGTACATTTTAATAAATCTGTTGTTTTTATTTGAATTCTGTCTTTGCTGTATAAGAAACAAGCTTTTGTGTTCTGTCTGTTTCTATAAATCCAGAAGATAAACTCCTGAAGATTATTAAAATTTCAAATGTTGTTTTAAAAGTAGCTGACTATAACCTTTTTAAAAAGAAAGGACCATCTTATTCTAGTTGTACCTAAAATACAAGACATTAAAATATTTTTTTACAAAATATTCGTACAAATAATCCATAGTAGTCTCGGTAATGGCATGAAAGATAGCCCCCCCCACCCTTTACTGCTGCTCAATCACAAGTGACAGGCATTTGATCATTATTGCAACCACCTGTCAGGTAGCACAATGAGTTTTCTCCCATTTCATGAGTTAAAAGGGCTTATAAACCACAAAACTGTGCAAAATACAAAGTGCATTAAAAAAAAATCAATATCTACTTAGATATCCTCTTAAGGATGCTTACTTTTGATTAATTTTCTTGACTCTTCAGAAATCTGGTAACAGGAGCAGAGAAAGAACACTTGTATTTATAAATTAATTTGTCTAACATGTTTGAAGATTTTTTTTTTTCAGCTCTCATTTTGCATATAACTGCTCCTTCTCCTTTGCAGAAGATCCTCTGTCACATGTTCATGTAAAACGTGTTCTTTTGAAAGCCTGGAAATACAAATCATCTCCTATTCAGGCAGTGGATTAGCTCTTACAGACTATCCTTTTTGTCAAGATAGCAGAAAGGTGTTATGTTTCTTGCCTGGCAATGACCTCACTAATGTGGTTGGCAATATACCTGTAAGAATGGTGCACAGAGACATGGGATTTTAAAGGAACCTCAAGTCCTCTCAAGTTCACTAAAAACAAACAGAAACTCAAACATCCAGCACCCACCAAAGAAAACTTTTAGCACAAGTTCAACTTTTGCCCTGAGTATTTTAGAAGCACACAAGGAGAGGGATATCAAACCCTGATCCCACCATATCCAACTCAGCAAAACACTACTTTTCTCTCCCAGGAGATTTCAACTCTGCAGTTCAGACCTTTGCTTGTGATACCAAGTAAAGGACCATGTGCTCTTTTTGGAGCAGGACAGTACAAATGCACACAGAAGGTCCATCTGGCCAGCTGCAGGCTAAGTCTTTATCATTAATTCAGGGGCTAAGTGTACTCAGTCGGCAATTCACTGGAGTGAATAGATAAATGCTGATTTTTTTATAGTCTTCTCCAAGTAAATGCAGTCCCTCCTCATTCTTTGTCTGGAAATCATGGGATCCAAACTGACCCTGTCCTGTAGTCTCATCTTACGCCTCTTTAAGGCAAGGCATGCTCCTTTTCTTAAAACCAAGGAGGCAGATCATTCTCATTTAAACAATGGGTAACAATTCATGAAATAGATCACATCTTTTACTTTAGGATGACAAAAGATAAACAAGATTTTGAACACATTGAAAAATTCCCTAGGCAGGCAAAACAGCTCTGAAATGACAGCAAGAGATAGCAGCCAATGAAGCAGTGTCCAAGAAATCCTTGCCAGCAAAAACCTTGTAAAACTTGAAAATGTCAAAAATTAAAAAAGACATCGCTGCATGAATTTTTGCTTCTCAGACCTGGGACAGATTGAATGCTGACCTGTATTAGTCTGGTGTTTGGTGTTAGTATATCCATATCTCATGCATCCTGCTTGACTTTGTCCATCGACATTGGAGAGGCAAGAATAATTTTCAGTTCTTAGGCCACACTTTTGATTTGAGAACTAAGCCAGCTAGAAACACATCAGGTATTTTTCCCCTTCCGAGTTCAGTGCTTTTTAAAAAAACAAGTCATTAATCTGGAGCATGGAACCAGCTGAAGGATGGTCCAGGTAACTCTACTGTGGCACGTGTTGACAGTGGTTAATGCTTAATACAGTTTGCTTTAGTCAGAAGAGACAAATGGTTTGTGGCCTATGAATTCTTCCAGGTGCCTCACTCAGTCCTGAATTTTCCAGTACACTGTTGGTATAACACCCTGTCTCTCTCCCTTAGATATTTGTCAGTACACAAATGTATTTCTACCCTAGATAATCATGGCAGACAGGGACAACATATTGATATACAGCACTATTTTAGACCAAGCTATGCATATTACATTAGCTGAGTTATCACTATAAGTTCTGACCTTCAACGATCCAATTTTAAATTCATTCATTTTCAAACTAATAAACTCTTCTGTCACATCACAGAAATAGACACTATGATGGTAAATTTTCCTGACAATATTTTTAGTCAAAACAAACTATGATATATTAGTAGAATTCGTAAAAAACATGTTTGTGCATTAAAAATCTGGAAGGACTCTGTAGCCTAGGGTCACAGCTTGACCCTGAGTAGTCAAGCAGAGAGAAGTGTCAAGTGAGTGATTGGTTCCTGTACTTCCTTCCTCCTTCTGATCCCTGATTGTGGGTCAGAAAGCTCAGCTGTGCTGCCAAACACAGAAATATGGGCTCCATTACCATTCAATCCTCCTCACAGAAAAATCTCTAATGTGTGGATACTGCTGTTCTCAGGAGCAAGTCCCAAACAAAAGAATAAACTTGATTAAGAAGAGCGCAAAAGGGAAAGGTTAAATGAAACTTTTTCCCAACACATTACTGGCAATCTGAGGTACGAACAGGGAGCTGAGAAAAGCCTTCTCCCTCAGTTTGCTTCCCTAAAATCTTCTAGCAAGTTCCCAACATGGTAATGTATCTCAACATTCTCACTTCTCACCTAGGGCGAATTTAAAGTCAGAGAAGTGATTTCTTACAGAAAGTGATACACTCTTTTGGCAGTTAGCTAGAACTGGATATTTTATCTTTCTGAACTACAACACATTAATTTAAAATGAAAAAGCCAAACCAACATCAAAGCTCCCCCAGAGCAACACCAACTGCTTGCAAAGAGCAGCAGCGAAGTGTTCAGCTCCACTGCTTGTAACGTGAGGGTTAAAGGGGAAAGGAGCAGCAGCATCACTTAATACAGGGAATCTGACAATAGAGCACTTAAATACAGGTACTCATCCCCTTGGCTTCCTAAGCCCTCCTACCTGTGCAGGCCACTGCAGATAATTGTATAATAACAGCAGGCTGTCACGGCAGTGTGGAGACATCCCTAACAGGCTACACAGGGAGGTGTGCATGAACACTTAGATGTCAATTAGAGTCACTTTTTGCCAGGTTTTAAAACATGCTGAATACAGCCAGCACCTACATCTGTCAAGAGTTTAAACAGTGAAACCTTAGTAAAAAAATAAAATAAAAATTGTTTGCTCTTGGATTGAATTGAAACATGTGGCATAGAATGCTCTGATGAGTGCTGGAGGAGTACTGAGATTTACACAAAATTTTTGCTTCTGTTTCACTTCCAGAATGAAAAGTATTTGAATACGCAAACTCCAGGGAACAAGCCACAACTGCTTTCAGCAGCTTCTACTGACCATAGATCTGATGACCATTTCCCTCCATTCAACAAACAGTGCCTGAAAAGACACAAATATCTCCACATGGGAACAGAAGCCATTATTTTATCAAATCGATTACTGCTGAAACCTTTGAGCTCTAAACAAGCCTTTGCTAAAGTCCTATTGGCATTTAGGTTAACAATTATCTTTTTACAAGTTCTGAAGACATGCTGAAAATAACAGCACCCCCTGGTTAACAGAGAGCTAACTGATGCCAGAAGGATAGAGGATGGGATTCTGGGATGTTACTATTAAAAACAAATCAATCAATCAGTCTAACTTTGCTCTGAATGACAGCCTAAGAAAAGAGATTTTGAGGATTGTCTTGTAAAAAGGTGCTGCATATGACAGCAGTGGGAAACCTCTTGAAATCCTAGACAGCCCAGTGAAGTGGGGAACCAAAACCAATGGAAACATCAGTCAATTATACTTATAAAAATAGAGAACATGAGCTCAAGAAAGGGATTTCCCTTTAAGAATTCAGGCTCTAGGCACAACAAAGCTCTAGCTGTCACATTTATGTGGGTAGCCACTTTAATCAACCTTTTTAGCATATATTTCACGTATCTGTATTAGAAATAGGAATTCTTCCTACCTGCTTTCTGAAAAGCTATTTTAATTGAGACACTGCCTCCTCTGCAATGTCTTCTCTCAAGAGTCAAAATCAATGCCCTAGAATTACAGGAATCTAGACTAAAAAATCCTCTTCTGCTTAATGCCTCTCCATAAACAAAGGAACTTCATGTCAGCTGAGAAAACAGCAATTCTTGAACTTCAGTGTATGGCAACATAAATTTCTTATTCAGCTGAAGATTTATCAGCTCTTAAAACCAAAAACAATCCACTCCTTTGTTTTATCATCCTCAGACAACATGGCTTCTTCCAATTTTTATAACCTTTTTCTCAAGGGTCTTAATTTATGCCAAGAAAAACACTGTCTGTTAAATGGCATCATTAGACTCACATGATTTCTTGCAGTGCATGTGAAGTTTTTGGTCTCCTGCATACTAAATGATCCTTACAGTGTAAAAGAAATTTGTATAAACAGCTGCTTTATTTTGTGCTCTGATAACCGAGGAAAAACAACCCTCAATGAAGAAGTCATCCTTCACTTGGGGGAAAATAAATGGGCAAATAAGTACACTAATAAAATTAGCAGATCAGGCACTGATTTCTTCACCAAGACACTTGTGGGCTGGAGCAAAAGTTTTCATAAGCAGAGTTCTGCCTTTTCTCATGGATTAATGCAAGACTCTTCATCTGCTTTATTTCATTGCCACAAATACTTTGTAGATAAGAAAGAGGCAGCAGCATAAGGAAACACAGGTACAGATTTCTTTTTTGGTTTCTGAATTCAGATATAGGATGTGTTGACAGCAAGCTTCCATCCAGCCACAAAGTCACAGAAAATGGGACACGAGCTAGGTATCAACCATCTAGCAAACAGCTTGGTGATGACATCTATTTGCAGCCTGATAAATAGGTTTGTAAAGACCTGCAAGAAGTTTTCAGGCTTTAAATAAAAATACTGGTGAATCACTTCCATGCCTCACTACACTATCTATTTAGTGCCAGTAGGCAAACTGGAAAAAAGTAAAAGGGAAAAAAGAGAAAAGTGGGAGTACAAAGGAAAGAAGTTGAACCATTACTTTCTCAGGAGACCAAAAGTGACAGGTAAGGGAGAAAAAGTAGTGTTCTCCTTCCATCTCTTTTGAGCTAAGGGGTACACAAGAAATTAGGGCAATAGACCCAAACTTACCTGAGCACACATAAGAAACACAAGAAATTAGGAGGATACACCCAAACATAGCTCCAATGCCCTGCTGCCAAGGAAGAATGTTTCTCATACACATCTACACTTTTTTTTTTTGCATGCTTTGGGTCTGATCCAAAAGCCTGACACAGCCACTAGAAATGGTTATTGGATTAAATTCTTAGACAGCACAGAAAATAGCAGGCTAAAGAATCTTAGCAGACTTTCCAAGAGTATTCATTCATCTCTGGCTTGGGAAAAGCTTGTGAAGTGTCAGACTGAAAAAGAATTTTGCCAGGAAAATCTGGGTTTGCACCACAAGAGCAGCTGCCTATAACAGTATTGCCCAGAGAGGTACTGAACAGGTGCTAGAACCAAAAAAAATGGCAAGTAAACAGAAGAATAAACCAAAATTGCCCAGTGCCCTCTAAGTTTCTTCATTGTGTGTAACAAAGCAACAACTCAGAGGAACTTCTGAAAGACATAAATGTCAACCCAGCACCCTGCTCAGGCTGACCTTTACAAAAGAGTTTTCATTTTCACATTTTCCTATTTCTATAGCAATAGAGAACTCCTTTGAAAACGTCCTCCTGGAGAGAACTGGAGAAGCATATGCCCTGGAAAAAGAACAAGATCGCCCAATAACCCCAGTACTGATGAATTTCCAAATCTGCCCTGTTACTTGCAAGCTCTGCTAGTGGTTTGGGCAAGGAAAAGGAAGCCTCCCCCTTCTTGTTCACCTCTGCAGCTGTCCCAGCCTCCGTATCTGCCAGGCATCTCAGCATGGCTGAGCAGTTACACCCCAGGAAGAATTTGCTCCAGTGAGTCCTGTTTCTCCACAATTGCTGGCAAAGGGGGAAACAAAGACAGCTTTCAAAATTCCCATGGCAACAGCTCCTTCTCTCTGCAAACTCCACTGGCAGCCGGAGCACTGCACAAAGCAGCAGCACACAGAGGGGATTTGTAGCCAGGTAGCAACTGCTTCTATTTCATAAAAAATTCACAAGCACAAACCACTGGCCACGGCTGGACAGTAACACTGAACTCAGGCACCTAATCATTGCTCCAGTATGAATCCTTCTGTGTTCCTATCTTTGCAATAATGGGCTTACCTAAAATGTGGGAATTAGGTTTTCAAGGCCAACGGGAGACCTTTAAAAGCCCTCCAAACAGAACCAAGGTCATGACTGCTTGTGGTCATTGACATTACAGCAATTTTTGTAAGTACAGAGGTATTAATCCTGGGAGCCTGACAATTTCAATTTTAGTAATGACATTCTGTGCACCTAAAACTTTTAGTGAAGTTTAATATTCTTCACTCCATGTACTGATCTGTTCTGTGCTGTTCTTAAGCTGTTAAATGGTTCTTTCATTTCACTGTGGAGTTGGCTGACCACATTTCAGCTGTGCGTGGATTGAACTCTGTATATTGTCGCATCATTACTCTCAGGGGATCCTAGGTGTGTAGAAAATGTTCTAATTTGATTTTGGCTTTTTTTTTCTTTAAAGCAACTACATTTTGCAAAAGCAGCCAATCATTCCTCTCCCTGGAATGAATACAATAAAAAAAATTATTACACCATGCCACGGTTAATTAAATTTTAAAATGGAAAAGGTCCGCTATAAAAACACATGCTGTATCAGTAATGATGTTACTTGGGTTGAATCAATAATATTTAAAAAAACTTGAAGAAGATTACAACAGTATTTATACTTATTTCATGTGCAGTTGGATGCCAGTGCCCTAACATTATTAAGAGCATATATGCAGTGTAATTCATAATCACCGGGTATAGTTTTACAGAACTACTGATATGCACCAAATTTCATGATTGTTTAAGTGACTGCAAAAATTTGACCTCTGGAATTTATTCCCTGTAAGTAGGATTTGAATCAAAAGCTGGAGAAATTTTTCCAAATTGAAACATTTCTGATCAGCAGCAAGAAACATCTCCTCTGGGACACATATTTGGCTGAAAATAAGGTGTCCTCAGCACAGTTAACAGCATCAGCTTGGGCATCTAATCTCTGTATCATGCTAAATATTTTCTTCTTTGAAGTGATAAAAATCCAGCTGTCAAGCATTGCTTGATGTGACCCAGTGCCTGGGGAAAGCTCATCAAAAGTAAGCTTTATAGGTTCCCCCTGCTTAAATCCACCCACCCAAATAAACACAATTTAGAATTTTGTGAGGTAAAGGAGACTCTGCTGTAACAGCCCAGTGTTAATTGGCACGAAGGTTTGAGAATACCTTCGTTTTACTGAACTGCTTTGATTTCAAGACTTCTGAGCTGAATTTTCTTGCTTCTTTATAATCCTGTCTTAACTATCACTGAGTTTGAAGTGAGAAAGGAGCTTAGACAGATCTGTATCGGTGTTCATTCATGCCAGACTGTTGCATTTTCATCTGAAACACGGTTTGAAAAAAATTCCAGCTGAGGGCAGAAGTAGCAGGGGGAGCACAGGGAATGCTAATCCCCTGCTTAGCTCTTGTGGGAGCAACAGGTGATAATTAGTCATTGGCCACCATGTCAACGGCCTCTTATTTTCTTCTCTGACTGGAAAAAAAACCCCCATAAAAATAACTCTCACCACTTTCCCCTCCATCTTTGGGTTTGTACAGCTGATGCAATGATTTAGGCAGTGTGCACCTGATGCCTTTTCAGGAGCACCTTCCAGGACACTCACTTCGCAACTGCTGTGGGAAGTAGACACATTCAAAATTCAGCAGAGAAATAAACCTCAGACAGTAAAAGAAGATGCAGCTTGGGCTTATTTCCATCCCCCAGTTTTACTCCACATCAGTTCAAAGGCCTGGATGTTCTCCATTTTCACCAGGCGAAAATATTATCATCAAGACAGTAGAATGGAAGCCACCATGGGGCTCCACCTCTATTGAAAAACAAAACCCAAGATGTAGAAACACACCAAACCCCAAATTAATATTGCACTACAATATGGACAGGAGAAAACGTTGCTGAAAACCAACACATGATTTGCAGATTACCTGGAAAACTGTTAGAGATGGACAAGCAGCATACTTCACATGTAGCACTCAGTTTCAAGAGTTATCTTGTTTTTCTCTTCTACATTTTCAGTCTCATATAGGCATTTAACATTATAAAATTCCCTCTGCAATTAAAAACAAGCTAATTACACTTCACCTGATCCTCACACCTATGACTAATCAATGCAAGATTGAAACCATCTCCAGGATTAAGAATAAAATTTCTGATTTTCATTAAATTGCTTCCAGTGGGATTTCAGGTGTTTTTTTTTTTTTAAACTTGAAGTATTTGATGAAAGGAGTTTAGGGGTTCACACTTCATACCATTTACCCTCTAGCTTTCAGTTAGTTCCTCTTTTTTTTTATGTGCTGAAAGGGAGAGATTTTCTTCCTCCTTATTTCATAGCACTGCCTTTACTGACAAAAATATAAGATCCCCATTCTGCTGACTTTGCTTATCAAATTAGAGCCAAGTGTAATAAAATGGCTGTTTGACAAAGATTTTAACAAGGTACCCAAACACAGTAATTTTCATAATCTTATACTCCACTAATAAGTTTCTCCCAGTATTTTCTCAAAAACTTATTTAAGCCATAAAGCCTTGCAAAGATTACCCACATTTTACAACACACAGTACACAAACTTGAATATTATTTTACATTTTTCTTTCTAAGTATTCATACAGCTTGCAGTGTCTAGTAAATACTATGTCTTGTCACAGATAACCAGCCATTCAACTAATTGGAGATTTCTATTAAGATTTCTCCCGAATTCCCCCTTCCAGTAGCATTTTTTCATCCTAATTCATCTCCCTGAAAATGAAGTCCATTTTCTCTGTATTATCAATTTCTGTAGGAGATACTGGTATCATTTTGAATTGAACAAGCCAAAAAAGCTTTAAGTCTGCAGAATTTATTTATGCTGCAAGGTCTTGAAAGTGCCTTCTTAAGCCATTGAAGACAAAACTCTCGATCTATTTTAATGCTGGGGAATATCTATTCCTCTTTTCCATCAGCTGGCTTTGCTTTAAGATAGACATTCAGAAAAAAAAAAAAAAAAACAACAGGGATGACTGAATATGAGGAGAGAAACCGACTATCAAAGGAAGAAGTTCATTTAAATTAATTGATAATGCATTTCCTAGATATATAAAAAACCAGGTATTTAGTTCTTAATCAGAGCATTAAACACAGAAAACTTCATTTCACATTCACATAGGTTTGTTGATAAGTCACCTGTACCACAAGAGATAATGTGAGCACACAACTAACCCAATGTGCTTGCACTGGTTCTCTGTCTGGTGACTTTCATCCACTGCAGTAATGCTATATTATACCTGTGTCAATTCTATCAATACTAATTAATCTAATAGCAACCTTCTCCTGAATCCATCCTTCACTATTTTAAAGGTAACCATTATCTCATGAATCAAAATCCTTCTCTGATTGTCCTGGAGGTCTGCATGTAATAAAATTCCCCTTACAGAAGTTGCCTGCCAGAGGTGCTTTTTCCATTATCTGTCCTTTTGGTAAGAGAAGATGGACCCAGTTTCTGACAGTTCAATCTCTGTGCCATTTAAGTCTACAGCCTTAACAGTTTCATACAAACCATGTGGAGTTTCAACTCAGGGGTTTGGGTTTTTGCCCACCTCCACGTAGAGGAGGCAGTGAAATACTCCTAGAGCACATCTTGACACAGTCCCGCAGCCCAGCCTACCGCAGAACAATCTCTATCAGCATACAGTGGCAGATTGCACGGGTTTAAATCACAGCAGGAAGCAGTCAGGACAGGTGGCTGCAAAAATATAGGCTTCCAGGGAGCCAAAGCCTGATTTTGAAACTGGTTTATTTTAAGAAGCAAGCTTTTCCTGTCAGTCCCCAGGCACACAGCTTGCTTGAGAAACACCTCGCAGAGGCACTGGCTGGTAGGACATGGTCAGATTGTTTCCAGCGCTTTGGGTTTAAAACCATACAGGAATGGCATTTGTATTTTCATTGACTAAGAATAATTTCCCTTTCATTTAGGGAGACAACGTGTATGCATCAAGATAATGCGATCTAGAGTCTAAAAAAGTCAGCAATAGATCCTTTTGTGAAAGCAAGTCCTGTGGAGACAGGGCACAATTATTCAAAAAGTGTTTGTGGGAGAGACTGAACAGTGTAACTGGCTGGAGATCTCTGTCCTGCTATGGATGTTCAAGGAAGAAAGATGTGTGAAGGCAAGAAAATTGAAGGCTGATGAGAAGAGATAATGAGACCAAAGTCTATCACCTCCAGCTTCAGCAGCACTGACCTGGGCTGAAGAGAAGCAGAAAGCAGAACTGCCACAGTTGGGAAACAAAGTGATTCCCACACACACTGTTTTTCTTCTTCCAGATTTGGCAAAAAATAGTTCTTTTACCAAGTGCAAGAGTCTGAATGGGTGCTCCCTGCTCCACACCACCCCTGCTCCCCCAGTATGGGTAAGTTCTGCCAGCAGCACATAATCATAGGATTTATTCAGGCAAATACTCCACCAGCAAGAGGTCACAGAAGTCACAATCCCACAGAAATAATATGAGGCTGTGTCTGTACATGGCCACTGGCATGAGAGGGTGTATTTGCTTTCCTCAGACAAGCCCGAGGATGTTGATAAGGGTACAAGGCTTTTCCAGGGACAATAGAAAATTGTTATTTTTATTTTTTAAAGGCCTGAACTATACAAAACCTAAAGAGTGATTTAACAAACAACAGGTTTCTAAGAGCCAAGCAGTGCCCAAAAATGCTTTTAGATAAAGGTATTAAAGTTCAGTGATTTGCAAAATATGGATAGATTATTTAACCTGCGCTTCTACAGTGGAGCTACAAAGTATTTTTGAGCTTAAAATTGAAAACATATATAATGTCTTAGGTTGCAATGTAAGATGTAACCAAAAAGTATGTATTCTATTACCATCAATGTAAGATAAGTGCAGCAATGTTCTTTATCCTCTCCATGACTCATCCTTGATAACTCCCTGCAGGGGCTATGTCTGCTAATGGGCCATCAAGATCTCACTGCATGACTCATAAAATTACATCATCCCATTGTGAAATGCTCCGCCCAGGGGGAGGAACCAAGCATTCCTACCTGGCTATAATCTGAGGCCTGGAACACCACGGGAGCATCTACCACTGGATTCCCAGAGGATACGAGCTTGACAACCACCACTGGAGAAGGACCAGACCCTTCTACAGGATCACCGCTTTGCCAGCACCACATCTGTCACTCCAACAAGGACGGTAGCCACTATTTAATTGGACTGCTACCACCACCCTGCCTGACAGGCTGTCAGGTTGTATTCTGACTCTGTCAGTGTTTCTGTACTACTGCATTTATTTTAATTTTCCTATTAAATTGTAGTTCTGACTTGGAATCTCTCACTGGTTTGCTTTCAAACTAGCACACATATAAAACCAACAAACACGCCCCAAAGATATTGAAACATCTTATTAAAAAAGCTAAGAGAGTTGTGATTGCAAAAGCATCCTGCCTTGCTTGATGAACCACTCCAACTCTTCCAATTGCACAGATCCAACACTCACAGGCAGGGAGCATCCTTCTGCACTGCAAGAATAACCTGCTCCAGAGAGCTGGAGCCTTCCCAGTCAGAAAATAACACACCTGCAGCCCTGCATGGCTCAGACAGGTGTGCTACCACACACGGAGTGGGCTGTGTCTTGAAAGGGATGAAGCACATCTACAAACCCTGGTTTAGACCCTAGTCTCTGCTTCCTGAGTCTCCTGGATGGCTCAGGACAGATAATGGCTTTCTTTTCCCCCTTACAGTCGTGGGGGGAGCAATAACCTCTAGCCTTACAAAGGAGCAACAGATAAGGACATCTTGGAGATTCCCTCAATGAAGACAAAGTTAAATGTAACAAGCCACTGTCAGCTCAGTGTGATTTTTATGGCCCAGACTCTACTTCAAAATTCAATGGTAAGAAATGAGGGTTTTTTTCTAGTGAAAAAGCAGACTGGAAACAGAAGTAATGGATGCACTAAAGATCTTTAAAACAGCATTATTGCTGTGTTCTGGGTTAATCACGCCGATATGGTTTGGTACAAAATTAATCATCTACGACTGTAGTAGTAAAATCTCACTTGGAGGCCACATCTCTGCTTGGCATGGGCCCAGGAATGCACACTATGTCAGACTGCTGAAAAACCATGGGGAAGAAACAGAAATAGTCATCTTCCCTACCCAAGTGCCTCAGGCGCTCTCTCCATCACACCAAACAAGGAGGTTCAATATCTCCCATCAAAATTTCACTGGATTTACTGCAGGTACAAACAGTCCCCTGTGCTCTTTCAGTCATGTGGCAACTAAGAGTTTCATTACAATAATATATATACCATTGATAATAATATATCAATTTTTTACCACAATTAGCTTTATTTGCTCTAAATTCTTGTTCCCCAAAGACACATTAGATACTAAAACACATGACTGGTCTAAAATAAATGGTTAACTCTAAATGACTGGATAATTTTCTCACTGACAGTGAAACAGATGCAAACTACATAAAGTTAAACAGTAATGACTCTTCTATAAAACTTCTAGTAGATGAATATAAATGCTGTTAATCGCTATTAATTCCAGCTTAGTTTTAATTTGTGGTATAGGCAGTTGCAGTACTTTTCACCAAAAATGCATCAAACTCAAGACATGCTCTGTTTCCCGTTAATGTCATCTCTGGCAGAGCTGGGAGCACACACAGACTGAAGGCATCTGTTACACGCTGAACAGGGCACTGTGTGCTCCTCCCTTCAGGAGCCAGGGCATAGGGGTAGGCTGCCGAGGGAGAAAAAACAGGTTTCAGTCTCACTGTGCCTCTTATCCCCTTTCAGCTCCACTGAGGATGCTGGAACACCTTTATTTTGCCTGTTGGGAATGTCAGGAGGACAAGGCTGCTCTCAGACTTTCATACTGGTAACAAAACATTTGGAAGCAGAGGGGAAAGCATTCATGCCTTTTTCCTTTCTTCTTTGCATCGTGAGCAGGACTAGACATAGGCTAGTCCCAGCTCTACACAGTAATTTAAAATCAATATAATCACAGTGAACTTTGTCACCTCTGCTTCAGCTGAGTAGGTTTTTCATTCGGGTCCCTTGCCATTTTTCTCCCTGAAAATAAGTTCTTCAGTTTCTAGTCTGCCTTGAAATGAAATAAAGTCATCCTTGGCTTCAACACAGCACGTGAGCAGTCTCTCAAGACATGCAAGACACAGAGCAAACTTCCATCATCTGCACATCACTATATTCAAACACAGTAATTTCCATTAAATATTTGGGACTCAAATATTTATATCCAATCACATTGAACATTACTTACTCTCCAGGGAATTCTTGCTCTCCCTCAGCACAGAAGAGAGGACCAAAGTGCATTTCCTGTACTTAATAATAACACAGTAACACCTATAAAGAAAATCCTTCTCACTAGATGCAAAGACCTTGGAAGCAAATACACATATTTAGTATAAAAGAAAACATATTGGAAGCCAATATTAACAAACGTTCATCTCAGCCCCAAGAAGCCTTAAGTGTCAGCTCCAAGAGAGAGTAAAATGTGTGTGGGGGGGGAAAAGGTCAATGATGTAGGAGACCTTTTCCACAGCTGTGCCTTCACTCTGCAATACAGGCAACTGGCAAGTCTGCCAGGCCACAGAGTAATGCCCCAGGAATGGAACAATCACTAGTACCAGAAGTTCCCACCAGCAGACCAGCGCTGTAGGTCCCAGTGGGAGGATTTACAGCTCGCATTTTGTACCAAAAAAATCACCAGCTAGTCTTTGCTAATCGTGTTATCATGCTCAGTAATTCATACAGCTCTCCCACAGCAAAACCTTTTTATTACAGAATTTCAAAAACCAATACTTGAATTTTAAACTTTAATATGAACTTACATTTTAAAACATTAAATTATCCAGCGAAGCGGACGTGAATGTGAAAAAAGGCCATTTCCTCCATCATGTCATTAAATTTGAAAGTACTTATTTATTTTAATAAGTCGAGATGTCCATATGCCAGGAAATTAACATCAAAGAATGTTAAATATGCCCAGTATCACTTAAAAGCCTATGGAGCATTATGCATTTTCAGAAATAGCATAACTCAGCAAAACTACTTTCTCAGCAGTTACTTTTTATTACAGTTTCCAATAGTACTTTGGGGAAAAAAAGCTGAAAATGTTTATCATACTCTGCACTCCTGTTCATACTGAAATCATAAGATGTGATGTTGAATGATGTGTTCAGGTTCCACACCACAACCCCTTCCCTCATTTAAGGTCTTCTGCTAATGCCAAACAGATGGTTGCCTACAACTCTCTCTTCCAAGAGCTCCTGTGCAGACCTCCTCCATTGGCACGTATGATCAGGAGTGTGGATGGCATCAAATGGAAAGGCTGGACTTGGACCATTTCCTTTGAATAGGTATACTTCACTTAGCACAACAGGATAGAATTATGACTAATATTTTGATCACTTGAACCACCCAGACATTTTTCAGCCTTCAGAACCCATCTGCCAAACTCGCACAGGTTTCCTCACAGAAGCAGAACTTCATTGGCACATGTTCTGAAAAGCTACTTGTGAGCACTTGCCAGTTTGAATAGGGGCCCATCATGGATTAGCCTAATTTCCTAAGGAAACAGGCTTATGTACTTGAGCCTTCTACTGCATCTGGGCTACCAACTCACCTTCCCTCCCACTACAACTTTCAAACTTGCTGGGTAACTCTGACCCAATCTGAGAGAAGGGGGTGACCTTACAGATACAGCACAGTCACTGGTTTAGTGATGCACAAGCATCAACACAGGGAACAGTGGCACAGAGCACAACTGGAGGCCAGGAAATAAGCTCAGAGCTTCTTAGGCACTGGAGACTTTTCACAGGAATATGAAGCACTTAACTGTTCATAGAGCTGCATGGCTCTAGTGTTTTAACAGCAGAGAAAAGGAGGCTCTTAGTACCTTCTCCAGCTCATAGTCTTCACCTTATTACCCTCTGCTTCAGCCATCGATGCATTTAACACCAAGCCACCTCTCAGATGACTTGCACAAATTTAAGGTAGAGGTAATTTTTCTGTGTTTGCACTGAGAGCAATTATGTCCTTCAGGCATCTAGGGAGCCCTTGTGCAATACAAGCAGTAACTGAACTACATACACTGAGCCCTTCTTTACAAAAGTCACATCCAATTCTCTGCAAACACCTTCACAGAGCAAATCTCCTTCCTCAGAGATCAGCATATGCTAATGGAGATATCATGAAGATAAACGTCTCCTTTTCACATCTCCAGCAACAGAAATATAAATTAAAAATATGATCTGAAGTGCCACAGAAGCTTCCAAGTTGGAATCCATCTGAAAAGTTCACGTCACCTCTGGTTAGGAGCAGACTAGCATCTGGCATGTAAAATGGCTTTTCATACCCCAAGGGGCCAGAAGACTCCAGCAGCAGCCTGAACTCAGCAGCTTGAGACACACCACCACACCTCAGGAGCAAAAGACAGCATGTAAAACTGAACATGAAGTGATCTAAACTCTCCATGACTTCACTGCTGTGCTACCTCAGGGTGAATCTTATTTCTGTACTTGGGAAATATGTTCACACAAACACGAAGCAAATCATATAACATTCAATTCTTCATTGTGAGCGCGTCCACTTAGGCGTTTGTTCATACAGGAGCTTGACATACAGGACGGGCCCCAGTGCTCAAGGACCAGATGATGTGAAATACAGCAGAGGGGCCCTGTGAGGTCCCAAGCCACCACAGTGCAAAAGCAAATGATCAACATTTAAGGGACCTTTGTCACCTCAGCTCTAGCTGTGAGTGTATTATGGGGAGTTGGGACTTGTTTCTCTATTCCACATAAGGAAAGCAACAGAAACTGCAGTCACATGCCAATACTCATCACCTTCAGGCATTCAACTGCAGGGACTTTTCTGTTCATTTCTGAGGAAATTTATACACCAAGACAGTTGAGAAAACCTCGCAAGAGAGTCAGAAATCAAGAACCTCATGTGCAACAGCTCCTCCTGAACTTTCTTCCAGCTGCACAACTTACATGTTGGCCTGAATGCTTTAATTTACATCAAGGTAAAAAAAGCAGCATGGGCCAGCTTCAGAGACCTCAGTTCAGCCACACTGGGGTGATGGGAGACATGGCACCCAGCCTCCCTGTGCCCTCCTGGTCTTTACAGCTGTGATCACAGCATGAGCTTACCTCACAGCAGCTGTGCTAAGAAGAGACATGCATCTGTGTACGTGCCTGCAAGGCTGTAATCCTACAGCAGCGTGGAGAAAATGTGCATGGAGTGAGACTGCATTCAAACAGGAATGTAGGGGAGAGGGTTTACTTCAGACATGGCCAGAACAGACTGGCTTAGGTTAAACTCAGCAAGTACTGTTTGGAAGAAAACAAGCAGGGTGGAGATGAAGCAAGATAGAAGGCCTAATACTCATGGCAGCAAAGATTCCTTCGGTGGAAAAGTTGCTTGCTGGTCAAGTCTTCGACATTTTTAAAGGAGTTACTTGTTTCAAAAGTATCTCACCCTACTGAGGGTTCAACCACAAGGGCTCCATGAGCCACCAATACCCACCAGCCCTTACTATGGCAGCTCAAGTTCCAATCTTTACATCTCTGCAACAGGGACAAGGAGTTCTTAATTCTTCACAAATGAAGCTGCTCATCTCACTAATTATCCTGAAAACATTATCAACCCACAGTGCCACTCATCTCACAACTGGGCAGTGTACAGAGATGGGAATGGGTAGGAACACACACTTAGGAAACATTCATTCAGGGTTCAATTGAATTGAACCCACTTGCTTTCCCAGCTTTACAAAAACAGAAGCTTGATACTCAGGTTCTCAGTAAGGCTTGACATTATTTTTACACTGCAGAGCAACATTAACTCTTCAATAAATCATTCCAGTGCCAATAGCCTCCCTCAAATAGGCTACAGAGATGACCCTTAAAAGTTTAGAGGAGAGTTGAAAACATTTCCAGAAAATCACTCAAGTGCTGTTTAAAGATGTAATTTATATGCACAGCTCTGCACTCCATTACAGGATTTCATATTTATTTAATTTGACAAGTTAAAAGTGTGCCCATCCAACTCTTTGGGCACATGGAGTCTTTAAAAAAAACTTTGTAACTTAAAGCCACATGTTCTGTGTATTGAATATGAAAAGAATGTGATTTTCCTCAAACCCACTGGAAAAAACTGAAAGCATCAAACAGACTAAGAGCTTCAACGAAGCGCCAGCACAGGGAGAACTGAGTTTGCTGATGAAGGAAGAATTAAGCTCCAAAGCCTGATCACCTCCAGAAGACCTTCTGTTAGCTCAGGAGCTTCACAACACCTGTGCTACCAACATGGTCTCCCCCAAAGGAGGTAGTCTCCAAGGCAACCAAGGTCTCTTCAATTAGCATCTGATAAGGCGGGATGTGTGGCCTCAGAGACAGAGCATAGCACTGGGACTCAGACTGAATTTTCTCACTCTGCTGTGCATGGCATGGGGTGTATCCAAGAGTTACTTACACTGCCCTGTCCTTTGGGCCCCACCATGCAAACACACCCACCTCAGAGACATTGTAAGAATTAGAATTCCTTCAGCTGCTAAGCACTCATTCTGCAGTACCAAAGGATCTAGATGAGACTTTCCCTAATTCTTCCTTTCTCCAGGGAACATGTGAATGAGTCGACATGAGTAGACATTTGACACAGAATAAACATATGGCACCTCTATCCCATGGCAGACCTGCCTGCCAGCAGCTGCCCAGGCTGGGGGAATGCCCAGCCCTGCCCCACTCACTCCTCCCCTGGCAAGGGATCCCAGTGGGGCAGATCTGCTACTTGCGCAGGCAGGGGCTGCTTTTCAAGGATCATAATGATTAAAAACTGTAAATCTGCAATGCCACATTCTGCAAGGTGGTGACACTTTTTGGGAAAGGGGAGACATGGGGCAATTCCTGGGGCAGAGATACAGAAAAAAAGATTATCTTCTGAGCAGCGGCAGGAAAGATACAAAGAAGCCACCTGACATAACAAAAATAATGGAAATAATTCTACGTCTACTGCATCAACTGCAGTACTGGCCTGGCTCAGCCATTTCATACAAAGACTCCACTTATATCCTGCAACTAGAATTCTGATTCATTCCTTGATTATTTCATGCTTGGACTATTGCAATGATGTTTGTGCCAAGCTATTTTTTTTATCCACACACTACAAGGCTATTCCTACAAGAGCTTCCCTGCTTGCTTTGTTTCTCACTGAAGTATCCTTGCTGTTCACATACTTTTTTCCTCACTGTTATTCTCCTACATGTGTTCAGTTACATATGAAATCAAGATCTGAACTTCAGTGTATCACTGCACTAATTCAAGAACCTCAAAAACAGCAGACTCCAACCTTCTGAGTATTTTCCAGTCCATTTGCTGAGCTTGTATCACAGCTGCTACCCAAATACTCCATCTTTCTTTTGCATGCTTAAAAAATAGGCATTTCATGTGTTCTTATGTCTAAAGAACTTCAAATATTTTATCCTGTTGCTTATTTCAATGCTAGAGATCAACTAAATTGACAACTTTTTGCTGCACTTCAGCACATTCTCAGTCTTTTCAAACAGTGCACTGGTTGTTGTAATTCCAGAGGTTTTCCACAAATGTCCCAGTGTTCACATTGAAAGAAAATGCAACAAAAAGCACAGTACATGTAAAGAGAAGTGAGAGGTCTTCCCTCCTCAGCTAAAGCAGCTCTTTGTGCTCCCTCATGTGAGGGGAGATCGCCACAGCTGTGATTGCAGCAGTGCAAAGCAGAAATACCTTTGATGCACTATTGGAATAACTGTATCTGAAGCTCTGAAGATTTCATCTAGCATCTGCTGCTTTTATTTTATACTTTTGTACTGTGCTAGGGAAAAAAATCCATGAAAGAGTGAAAGTTGAGGGGACTGGTTCCTTGCACATCTTATATTTCAGCCTCTCAAAGCTGCTCATCTGCCAATGGCCTATCTGGTCAGAAACAGTAAAGAAAAAATTCTGAACACTCAAAAATCAGAGATTTGTTTTAATGTACTTAAGCATGATAATCAATCAAATTCTAGTGAGAACCTTGCCAAAAAAAAGGGAAATTTCACTATATCTGCATCCAACTTTTAAAAATCCAGTCAAGCATTTCAATAGACTGGATACCAGGATTGACTATGACAGTATTTGGAATAAACTGTTAGTGTGGCACATAAGAAAAGATGGCAAGAAGAGAAAGTAAACAGTATTAATGGTATTCAATAACAAAATCCTAAGTAGAAACTAAATTACTACCTGAGGTTTCTTTAGCAGATTATTTAGAAACTTGCCAATAGACAAACAAACTAAATGACAAGACTCTCAATCAGAGCTGTGTTCCCCAGCAAAACAGCTTAGTAAAAATGATACAGACTACTTGGGCTGCTTTTGGCAAGGCTGGCTCCCCTCAGGGAACTGATAATGGTAAATACTCAGCACAAGCGTGATAGTGAATTCCTTATTCATGCTAGCTTATGGTTAGGAAGATATATCCTGTTCTCTGGGATAGGAATGAGAAAACTCATTTCTTCATACTCAGAACAGAAACAAAAGATATTTTTTTGTACTGGTTCCTTCACAGGGGCAGAATAGCTAAGGAAAGATAAAAAGCATTCTCCTTGACATCCTCCAAGCATGTGCACATTTAGATGCAGATTCTGCAGACACAGATGTCTCGTGCACATCTGTACAGTGTCTTGCTCATGGACATGAAGACTCATGACCCAGTACTGTCAGAATACAAACAATCAAAATATACAGATGGTAATTCCCGTTTATTTGTGAAAATACACAGCAGTTGCTTTAGCTGTGCACATTAAAAATTGAGGTTCATGCTCAGACATTAGCAGCAAACTCTAAGCTACAGTTTCCTGTGTTCCCCCATGAAAGAGTGTAGCATTGATTTCTGGAACAACTGTTCATCTAATAAGATGCATATGGAAATGAATGCCTTGCACCTGGTTCCAGCAGGGTTCACTGAAGACTACCATTCATCTCTGATGAATGCAGATAAAAATATTCAAAGCTCAGTTTACTGATCAGATCAGATATTAATGGGAATGTTTTTCCTACTTCTCTCAGTGTGCTGGTTTGGGCAAATTTAGAAATATATCCTCTGAGAGAAGGCAGGTTACGACCACCCCTCCCCCCAGGAGGTTCGGGAAAAAAAATGAATTTTCCTCGAAAGAAAGTGAAAGAGATAAAACTATTTATTTAACAAATACACAGGAAAAAGATACTAATGCTAAATAATGAAACCTCTTGCTGTAGAGAGAAAACCTGGGAAAATTTCAGAGTCCTTCCATAGTCTCTCTCTCCCCCTCCTTGGAGCTGGGATGGGGTGGTGGGCCCACCTCCAGGGCCAAGGCCTCAGTGGAAAGTCCTCCCAATGTATTCTGATGTTGAAACCGTCCAGCAGAGAGAAAGGGGAAAAAAATGAAGTCCCAGGAAAAAGTTCAACTCTCTGTCTCTCTCCAGAGAGAAAGAAAGCTGAAAACTGGCTGGAAAGCAAGCTGCTTCCTCCCGCTCCCACCACTGCAGAAGCAGACAGGTTTTATCTCTATGTCCTCGGAACATGAAAACAAACTGCAAGCTGCTTTGAAAAAGTACACTTTTCTCTCTCCCCTCTCAGGCTCAGTTTAAAGGCATAGAAAGGCACAAAATTAATTTCTGGGCATAGGGCATCAACATGGGATACAACATCATAAAGTCACCCCAAGACACTCGGCTTAGATCCTCTTTAGAACGTCATCTCAAAAGAGTGAGAAAGCAAGAGAGACAGAATCTGCTCATTTTGACCATCCTGCATTTAAGGGAGATGAGTACTTTTACAGAGGAATGATAACTGAGCACATGATGTGCCAGAGTTTTGGTCAATATCAAGATTTATTATTCTGAGAGACTGAAAGAGTGAAATACTGACCGAGGCAAATAGCCCATTAGTTACCTCTCAGTTCAATATGACTTGATGCTTTCCTTACTATGTGCTGATTATTTCCTGTCCAATCCACATTAGCAGCTTATTTAATGAGAACAATCTAAGCAAAGAGAGAAATTCAGACATTTACAAAGGATATCACCAAGTTACATTCCATCACCATTTGCTGTTCTTTGAGGAAATAACCATTATCCATCATTTCTGTTTTAATGCCAGCAATTGCTTTTGAGAAGAACACTCAGTTCTTACATTCACCACCGGTTATATTTTAAATAATAGCATCTTAAAGGACAGCAGTAACTGCCTAAGTGTTGTAGGACAAAGCATTCACACACTGATAGTGTCCACTAGCTTGACAGCACGGCCAAAGTTCCTGTTCTTAATGGGCACTTTTCCCCACTCACAGGGTCATCTCTACTCTTGTAAAGCCTATTTTTCTTCTGTTAACTTCTCCTAATGTTCATGGCAGTTGCACAGAATCTTGGAGAGAAAGGATTCAACATTTTAAACAGAAAAATGTCAGTGAGGACATGCACAAAGAACAGAAGCATCATAAGCAGTGCTAATAATTTCACATAGAATATGAGAGACTACAGGTACAAAGAGGAAAGAGATGCCTTGAATGCACCATAAGATTAAAGGGAAAAAACAACTGTATGAGTTTTTTACACAGGATTCTCTTTACAAAGCCACAGATAGATAAATATCTAAAAAGAACACATCTACATCCTTGGCCAACATCTGTTTTTTGTTCTCTCTGAGAAGCCCAAATGGTTTTGATTACTTAAAAGAGTATTTCTTGAATGAGTCAGCTCACAACACTGAAGCTGATCAGCAGAACAGTCATCAAGGGAGGCGGGCACACCAGCCCTGCCAGTTCCAGCACCCCAGCTCAACTGGGAAACTCCAGTGACAAAAGCACCATCATCTACAACACCCTGCCCCAGAACATTGCAGACCATTCCATACCGTTAATCACACAAATTAACACTGGGAATAATCAGACATCATATCTTTTACCTGAAGACTCAAATAGCAGTTTCCTAATTTGGGTAAGCCGCTTGCTACTTCTGGTTTTCCACAATATCATGCAATGATTGTCACATTAATTTTACACAATAGCTTTTCAGAAGAACAGGTATGAGTACATACAGGTCCTCCAGAGCTATCATCACTTAAGGTACAAGCATCTGCATCTGTATCTCACACTGTAATCTCCTCCTAGGACCCTGATCCTCGAGCTATTCATTTTTTGGTCTACTGCAAGGCAAACTAGGGTCTGCTCAGATCACTAGCAAAGTGTTCTGAGCACTGACAGTTGCAACACTTGACACTGAGAGGCATCTTTAAATGTCTGGAATATCAGGCTCCAGGAAAAAACATACATTACACGAGGGAGGGTCAGTCAGAAAGCCCTGGATCTAGCAGATGTTTCAATTGCATATTTCTTTGCTTTTGTTTCAAGTTGTAGGCTTTTGTTTCAAGTTTTGTTTTGGTTTTTTGCTTAAAAACCAGTTTACGTGTTTACAAAAATACGTCCACACTGATGAAAAAGCACCTGAACTACTACTATCTGTTACTATGATGAGTTCTAGAAACATATTGAGTTCAGAGGCAATTATAAAGATGGGCTAAAAATCATTTCAAACCTGTCCATTCAGTGGTTAGTCTAACAGAAAAGATGACTTGGAAAAGCAAAGACTGCAGTGAAACACATTCAGGATCCACACCTACATCTTGTGACTGTGCTGTGCCTATTCCACATTTCTTTTGCACTATAAGTAATGTGGCCAGTACCAGTTTAGGAAGTCTTTGGCAAACTGTAAGACACAAGCATGGAATAAATACTTTCCCAAAACATACATGAATACACACGGACAGAGAATTCCCCGTAGAAATGTTGTTTGAGCTTCTTAAAAATCCTAAAAAGAACATCTAGGAGATCTCAGTCTCTGTTCAGTCTCACCGTTCCTATTTAAAGACAAGCTAGTCTTCTGTTTTCAGTGTTTGCTCACTTCTGAATTTGGTTTAAAGAGCTGCTAGCATAGACTTAATGAAGTTTCTTCTAAAGGGCTGATTGTGTTTCCTGCTGTCTTTTTGACAGAACCCATTCAAAATGGGCCTTCTTCATTTAATTATCTAGTTTTTATTTTTGCAAGTTTTATTTCTGAACTGGAATAAATGTTATAGTCAGAATTGTGTCCGTACACAACAGGGTTATTTTACAAGACTTTAAAATCCTTTCCTTTCCAACCTGTGAAAGGAGAAGTGTGGTCCAGCTTTGTGTAGGGAACATGCAGTATGAGCACAGGGCACTGGAGTTCACAGGTTCCTGTCGCAGGCACCTTTACGGATGTGAGTGCCTTATATAAATGTTACAGGTCCAACGGTTGTTCAACACCTGATCAATGACTGAAGTTCCTCCTCTCTAAGCTTTTGTGCCTGAGAGGATCAATATGACCAGGCAGCACAGGGTAATGCTATAGATCACTCATGAAACCAGGAAAATTTCTGATCTACAGAGTGTAAACCAGCTCCTGGACCATTCACCCTCTGCAAGAGCTCAGAGCAGCTGAAGGGTTTCCTACAGGCTACTGAGGAATTAATCTAAAAGCACAGTATAGAAAAGATATATCCTGTGGAAGAGGATATTTGAGGGCTCTCTGCAACATGGCTGTGCCCTTTTTTGACCCCCAAGCAGAAAAACCACAGCTGGCTGCCTGCTTTTGGACCTCTGCATCCCCACATCAGGATTTATTACAGAACTCTTAAGCCCAAAAATACAAAAGCTCTGCAAGCAGGCAGGCACAGCCATAAACAGAGAGAGGCTTGTGCTGCTGTAAATCAGTTCTGCTCAACCGAAATCAATATAAAGCCATAGCTCAGCCTAAAACACATGGTCTATGCTGGGGCTCAGCAGAGACTGTCCACTGATGGCTGTCAGGAGCTATCCTGGTCTTGTTTACTCCCACTGGCAAATTCCCTTAGAAGAAACTCCAGATTCACCAGCCCTCAGCCCAGCAGAGCCTCCTTCCTTGCTCATAATTGCTGGGGCTGGGCCAGCAGCTGTTGTACAAATAACTGGAAGGGAGCTGGCCTGACCATCTGAGGATAGGGAAGGGAAGCAGCCTACCAGATAATGTCTGTGAAAGAGCTTGGAAACCACTGACACAGGCTAATTGCTTACTGCAGAGTGAAGTTTCCCCTCTCTGTAGGCTCATTTGATGTAAACTTCCTAGTCATGTCCAAAACCTTACCCACAGGACAAACATTAGTACATAAACTGCTTAGCCAAGCCCTGCTCAGGGTTCCTGGGAAATATTCTGGGGGATGAGGAAGCAAGGAGAAAGAAACAGTTAACATGATCATCTTCCTCACCGTGCTCAGCTAGAAAAAAACATCTGTCTGGCATCTGGGCTCTGCCACCCACCATTTATTCCCACTTTCAGCCTAAACACAGAAGCTCAGCATTTTCATTACCTCTGGTCCCCTCAGTGAGCAAATATGGACAAAATGGCATCAGATAAGAGAGGCTGAACTGGCTGAAAATCAAAAGTGGTCATTTGTCCTACATTACTAAAATGTTTAGATTTATTTTACTTGCCTGACCCCATTTGCAAATGAGATAGCTTGTATTTTGAGATCTAATAGAGATGACTTGTGTATATTGATGGAAAAAACCTCTCCACTTACCTATAATCATTCGTTCCCAATGAAATAAATGGTCTGGATAAAAGCGGGGTTTTGGCAGTCAAAAAGTAACAGTTGCATATTTATCTGGTATCAGCATTCAGACCTCTTAGAAAATAGTATTTTTCCTTCACGTAAAACTAGCCCTGCACAACAACCCTCTTGGACAAGCAACAGATGTCTGAAACATATCTCAGACCATCCAGAAAAGCATATACAAGTTCAATATCATGCTTGAAATCTTCATAAAAACTTTTTAGATATTAGATATCTTCCACAGAGACAGCATAGCTATTAAAACCATTTCTAGAACACAGCAACCAGCAAATCAGACATCATTCTGAAGTGTATTTTTATTGGTGGTATTTCAAAATTGTGGAGGTACATGAGCTCTTCCATAAGACTTTATGAAAGCAGTGGGACGAACAATAAAATACTCTTCCAGTATCCAATCTTTTCAGCATCACACATCCTGGCTTGATGCACTGACAAGTCCCATCATTGTCATTATACACTACCACAAAAATATATGCACAGAAACAAGTAATTTCAAAACTTCTGGGGTGTTGGGTTGTTTTTTGGGGGGAGGGTTTTTTGGTTTTTTGGTTTTTTTGGGTTTTTTTTTTTTTTTTTTGTTTGTTTGTTTTTTGTTGTTGTTGTTGTTGGTTTGTGTTTTTTAATCTGGATATCTATATGGATGCTTACAGTCTTCCTAGAAGGCCCAAAATGGTAAGCAAATAGTTAACTTTGCTTGGACCAGAAGAGCAAAGCGAAGTTTGAGAGTATGCCTGACCAAGGGTTTGTCAAGAAACTAAAACAAGACTGAGAAAAGGAGCAGAATAATAAGGCAAATCCAGCAGTAAATGGCAGAAATGCAAGAAAGGAGGACGTGTGTACAGAGGGGGAATTTGCAAGGAAGGGAGAAGAAGAAAATACACTGTAAAACTAATTTAAACTGAGCACAGTAGTAATAAAAATCAAGTAAGCAATTCGATTCTGGAGACATTTCATGTTTTAGTGCTCTGAAGAAGACAAGTCGCTCACCCGAGTATGCCCAGTAAGGATCCCCTGAAGCCTTTCTCCTCCGGATCTGCGCAGAACTCCCATGTCTGTTCTCATGCAGAGAGCCCACATAACCATCAGTCAGAGCTGGGAAGAAAAGAAGCAGAAATCATTAAGAAAGTGGTATTGGCTCCCTGGAGTTTACACAGTGAAGCTTAAATCTTTGCTGAGCAGAGACCACAAATTTGATCTTGCTTCAAAGAATTTACCAGGCATGTTCCTGAAACCTTCCCCCCATCCAAAGGAGAAGTCAGGACTCACTGAAGCCATTATTCTGGTCTGGATGCCTGTGACACTCCAGTAATTTCCATAAGGAAACTCTGATGTACACAAACAAAAATATGAACCTTGACATATGACCAAACTTTCTCTGTTTAGACCCAGAAGACAAATTTACTTTGCCAGTGACCACCAAACTATGTCAGGCAAAACACTCAGTGTGCAATACCAATGACTTACAAAGTGTGAAAGGGAGAGGAAAGGAATGGAGAAATCTTTGCAAAACTCCACAAGCTAGAGGGTATTCAATTCAAGTAAACCAGGAAAAAACCCACATCCTACATTCCATCCCAGGATTTTTCTTTTATACCACCAATAATTTTTATTTTTCTTTTGTAAAGGAATTAATTGCTTCCATGAGGATGTGGGCTATTTGGGCTTTTTATGTGCATATTTCACTTATTGTTTCTATGCATCTGACTGAACCAAAGTGGAGGTGTGTAAATTCACAAATGTCAGTAGAAAGTCTGTAATAAATTCCAACTACATTTCTCAGAGCACTATAATAAATGCACACAAACAAAAACCACCTTAGATCCAGAGACATGGAACGAGTGAGGAATGAGTATGCACCAAATGGCTCTATGGAAATTTAAGCCCAACTTCTCCCAAACCACTTATCTGATCAGTAAGAAGCTAGCTGAATAATTCAAATTAAAGCTTCAGAAAACCATGTAAAGCACTGCTACCTGTGTGCACTCACCAAGCGCTGCCTTCCCTTCTATTCCCAGGCCAATTACAGCTGGGCTGGAAAGAAGCCCATAACAGGACCAGTAACTCAGAATTTGCCTTTCTTTCTCTTTGGAAAAGCTTCTGGGAGGTGCAGCCCTTGCACCACAGTAGCAGGGAGTCTGCTGTGCCCAAGGTTATACATGAGTGCTACACAGCTCTGTGGACAACCTGCCCTCTGCAACGTGGATTTCTGCAGGTTTTGGAATCCTGAAGTGGTAAGAAAAGTCATGAAATTTCAAGAAAGGCAGTACAGGTTTGCCCCTGCCAGATCTTCTCTTGGGAGAGCAAAGGTACTAATTGTGCCATTTGAATGAGTTTTCCAGATTCCTTGGCAACTTTCTAAATGTCAATTCACCCCAGGCTGTGAACTAGAAACACTGGAACACATCGTGCTACCCGGATTTGTAGGCAACACGACCTCTCATACCTTGTTTTCCTCTCTAAAAATACTAAATTAAACATCTTACTTTAGTCTTTTTTTTTCTTTTTTTTTTCTTTTTTTTTTTTTTTTTTTTTAACTTTTATATGTCTACGTGGTTGGGAGGCAAGAGGCACTAATTCCAACAGGAGAGAACAGATGTGGGATGTGGAGACCCAAACATTCTTGGCAAAAAAACCCAACACTGAATAAAGATAAGAGACCATGAAAATCCCAAGGAAGGGAACAATGAAATAGCCTAGGCAGATGGCTGGAAAGGCTATCAGAAAAAAATGGCCCTCTTATTCAGTAAAAAATCACATGTGCTGAGAAATACACCTAAAGCATCTCCTCGTTACAAAATGAAAGACAGCTTTCATTTCTGAAAGCTTTCTCCTGAGCATCCTCTACAGAGAAGGCAAGTAATTGTGAGATTTTTGTGGCTGAAAAAGTCTGAACCCTTCGGGCAGGAGGAAGATTGGACACTGCCTCCTCCAAAGAACAAGGTGCTCCTGCAGGTATCTGCTCAGTGAGGCCTCCTGTGTGCCTTTGCATCCAGAGAAAGGTACTGAGTCTAAATAATCTATATTTGTTGAAAGTACAGGGGATCCGAGTCAGTGCAAAACATCTCAGGTTGTAAACCTTTGTACGTCTAGCTGGAACCATCAAAAAGCCTCATGGTAACCATAGTATGGCCATGAATCATACCACTGATTTTCAGTGTCCTCTATGCAAAAAATTTAATTATGCAAATCCAAGCCTTTATGAATGCCTAACTTTAATGTGAAATTGAACATTTGCTTCAGTCAGCATCTTATTTATGCAATTATAAACCTGACATTCTTATGAAAATATGCTGGTTTAGTTTTCTGCATAGATACTTAATAGATTTGTGCACTTATCTGTATTTATAAAAGGTGGAGAGACATGCTGTACACGAATTTGTTTCCACCATAAAGGATGTTACAAACCAGGAGGGAGCTCAAGTACTCTGCAAGACAACTATGGGAAGGGACTTGCTGGCTGCTAAATAGCTTCTGTAGGACTGAAAAAGAAACAAATTGGGACATCCCGTTCTAAATAAAATCCTGCATCACTGCTAGATAGCCCAATATTAATGTCAATAATCCCCTTACAAACATACAGTAATTCAGTAGTCATCAGCAAGTTAGAGAAGACATACATTTACTGGGTAGCTGCAGAAACTCTGGGAAAAGGATCTAGGTTAGGATCTCTGGCCATGCTGTGGACTGAAAAGGTAATGGTCTGGCTCTTGCAAAAATCATGACACAACACCACCTTCCTCCCTCACCTGGCTCCCTTCCTCAGCCCATTCACAGCTCAATCAGGCATTTCTTCATTAGGCCTCAAAAACACTCCAAGAAAATACAACTATTGTGTTTGTGAAGAAACAGCTATTGTTGGCAATATCTCATACTGGTAAAGTCATCAGAAAACCAGACTTAGTCTCATGGTATTTATGTTCTTTGGTATTAACTGGGGTCAGTGGACTCGCATTTTCAAGAGGTGCAAGGTACAGAGCAGAGCATACAGTGGCTTTTCAGATAAAAGCCTGGAAGAGCCAAAGCATTCAAATCAAGTTCTTCCAAAAAAGGAACTGCTTCATACAACAAAACAATCTTATGTTTCAGGTAGAATCACTACTTTTTCCAGATTTGATTGTACCTTCTGACCAAAACAACTTGACAACACCAATGAAAGTTTAAGTTTTCAAGAAAATATTTACGTTATATTAGCACCAATCACTACAGGATTCAAAAAATCTTTTTTCAGCTGGGAGACAGTTAACAGTTCCAGAACAGGGAGCAGCCAAGTGGCTTCCAGCTCCACTCCTGCAGAGCTGGATGCTGGAGAAAAGCCAGCAATTAGCCAGGCTGGTCCAACAGGGAGCAAACATGGGAGGCTCCTCTCTTCTGGGAACCCTGCAAAAGTTGGGGAAGTGGAAATCAGGACAATAGGAGGGGCAGGAACATGCTCCAGGAAGGCTCAACATGGAGCAGCCAAATTAGAGAGGTGGAATAGAGGCACAGAGAGGGAGAAATGAAGAGAAGGCACAGCAGAAGCCCTTGCCTTGCAAGGTTTCCTTTGATCCATCATGCCAGTGCTGATGGCAGAGGAGAAATGAACACCATAATATATGGTCTGAGGCTTGCAGATACATTATTAAAGGAAAAAGGGAGCAACTGCACACTCAGATACACAAGCATGAAATTAAATCCTGAGCAACTCCCCTGACTGCCGGTGCAGTATCGGTGTCTGCTGAGCGTAACACCGGCAACCTGCAGAGCTGTGCTGGGCCCTGCAGACCTGCTTCTGCAAGGAGGAGAGGATCCTTCAAAGCCAACATGGAGAAATCTCTTCAACACAATTTCATATAATTTTAAGCAGCACTGAACACTACATGATTTTCGATGATGTGCTAAATGAATCAGCCCAGGCTGCAGATCTGCAGACAGCAAAAGCAATGCAATTCTGGCTACACTCAGCATCCTGAGCAGCTTTCCATTCACTCTGTCTCAACGTATTAACTTTCCCATAAAAATTATTTGATAAGTGTCCCCAAAGGTACGATGAGGTAATTCCTGCCTGAGTACCTTGCTGGTATTCATAGCTCACATGAAAACACAGAATTTTATCCCTACTCTACCTTAAATATAAAGCTATTACACTATTCAGAGAGATTATACCCTTGGCATTAGTGTTTAAAAAGTATCAAGCCATCAGCTATGTAAGAAAAATCCTTTAAGATCGATACGTTACGTCTGAATGATGAAATCATTTGTTTTAATGGTAGATTAACGAGATTGTGTGCCACACTCACATTCTTTAAGCTTTCTTTGAAGACAAGGGTTGCACCCAAATCTGTTTTCAGCTGTTGTAATTAAAATGGGACAAATCCAAAGGTACACACATTGCCCACCTCATAATCATTCTGACTTGCCACCTTGAACTATAGTAGCAACTGAATCACAGTTTTATTCCTAGTCCCTAATGTGTACAAATTTCTTAACTGAGTAGCTCAACATGGAGCTACAAGCCAGCCTTTGGAGACAGAGCCTTGCCTACTGGAGTCTGGAGTATTGTCACATTGTGAGAACACTTAAAGCATGAGACCTAAAGAAAAGATCTTGTCAGTGTGTAACAAAAAAAGCACTAAATCATAAGGAATTCTAGAAATCAGTTCTGTATCAAATCAATGCCTGCAGAAAAGCAACTTTACAAAACAAATAAAACCATTATTTTCTTGAAGACTGCAAAGCACTGCATTTAAAAGCGGGGAAAGCAGAGACATTACTTGAAGGGCTTTTATACCATCTCTTAAATGGAGATAAAAAGGTGGTATGAATGATCCAAGACACCCATCTGCAAGCCTAAAGCTTCATGCAAGCCTCACCAGAAAAAAGCAGCATCTTTATCGAGGTGCCTTCACTGTATTCTAATTGGACTGTGCTAAAAAGAAGGTAAGCTGGAGACATTGCAATGCTATGCACTGTAACACACACTCTGCTGAAACAAGTTCAGGCTTCCAGGCAATTTTCTTAGAATAAATGTTGCCAAATGAGCCAGAAGGAAAGAAAAAAGGAGGGAGGGGGAAACCGATAGATAATAAATTTATAATATTGGACAATTAAAATATTTTGCACAATTAGTATAAATAATACTTAAATTCATCTCCCTAGGCTCTTTCATGGTCAAATTCCTAAACACAACCAGGCTATTTGCCTTAAACATTTTACCACCTTTTGACAGCAAATAAATCTAGAAATATTTCAGGCACAGCTAATCCATTTTGATAGTGCATTACTTTTAAACAGGCTCTTCAGACATGGATCTCCATATTTTGCAGATTATTTTATATCTTGCCAAAGAGGGATGGAAGTTACAACAACATATGGTGGTCAGACAGCATCAACAAATTATATTCTGAATGAGACTTCATCCTTTGATAATGCTGCAGAGATTTCTTCTCATTACCAGAAAAAAGGCAGAATCTATTCTCCTATGAACACACAGGCAATTTTCACAGCTTTCCATTAATGAAATATGGGAGTTAAAAATTATGAGTTTCTCAAACTCAAGTGAAATAACAGGTACCCAGATGCTACATCTAGCAAGAGACATATATCTCTTTCCCAGGTGACAGTCACCCAGACAGCCCCTTAATTGTGTGAGTGGAATCCACAGGTCTATTCATAAAACTGACATGGAAACTTTTCACACCATTCATTTTCTGTTGTTCACGTGTCTGATAGACGATGTGGTAACAGCACAAATCCTAAGAACAAGAACATAAATGCAGAGCACAGCAGGCCACTACAGGAACTAACCAGCAGAATGCAATTTGAAGATGAAAAATAGTCCAAGAAACACACTGTCGAACTGTGGGGATTAAATTAACTAGCAGAATTAAAAGCCCTTATCCCAAACATGAATACAGCAGTCACTAGGTGTGACCCTTGCTAACCTGTTGTGTCTGAAGCCATGAGGTAAGTGCAGTGCAATTTTATAATACTCCAACATATCAACACAATGCGAGTCCCAGAGCAGCAGAGCTGATGTGGACAAGCAATGGAAAAGAGATTTTCAGCACAGTCTTTCCTTGTATTACAAGGGATGGAGTTTAAGGGCGACAAGAAAGCCTCCTCCATCAGAGCCAGACTGATGCCAAACCAGACCTTGGGCATGCACTGTACTGGGATGCCCAGTGCCATCAGCCACTCTCCCCCAGAGCAGATGCCCTCCCAAGGAAAAGCAAACCAGTCTCTTCAGCCATGAGTTCCCACAGCTCCTGCTCTCAGCCTGCCTGGGTTTATAAATGAAATGAGCAAAGCTCATTAGCAAGACAGTAAGGCAACTTCTGATTATGACATTAATAATGCTCCATTAAGGGGACTCAGAAAAAGAAGCTTGGGAGGCCAGGAAAAGACAGATGCTGCTGGATGATTAGAAAGGGCTTGTTTTTGCATTTTCATGGCTCATACTTTGCTGGCATCAGCTGTGCAAGATGTGACATAGCCGGTAAATTTGGACCACTGATGTCAACTAGCATCACCTGCAGCACTTTGTGCTGAGAATAAGCAGTCAGCCAGATAAAAAACAGTGCCAACAACTTCCACCTCAAGATAAAACCACACAAAATAAACCAACTGCAACATCGCCTCTTCCAAGAGGATGGTGCCCTGCAGCAAAGCTTATGCCAGAGAACTTGCAGAATACCCTGAGACTAAGGGTTCTCAGACTGTGGTACATGAGCTCCCATCTACCCATGTGTGAGCTACATGTAAGGAAAAAAGAACCAAACAAACCAGTCTGGTATTTTTCCCCCTGAAGAAAGTGCAGAAAAAATAGCCCAAACAACTGCACCGCTCCTCCAGGAAGGAGGGGCTGCTGTTCATGTCACACTGCAACAGCTGAAGAAATTAAGTCTGAGCATCCCAGAAACACTAAGAAACACTCATCCTCCAACTCTAGGAACTGCAGACACATCAAAAACAGCTGTGTGTAAACCCCTTATTCCACCAAACTGTTCTCTGACACTTCCCTGCATGCAGAAATACACTCCATTTACTATTAAGACAAAGATTTCAAACAGACTGGTATTCTAGGCATCTAAGCTGAGATACCTTAAAGAAGATGTGCCGGTTTGGATGAATTTGGAAGAAAATATCCTCTGATAGAAGGCAGGCTACAACAACCCTCCCCCACCAGGTTCGGGGGAAAAAAAAAAAATTCCTCAGAGGAAGTGAAAGAGATAAAAAACCTATTTATTTAACAAACACAAAGGACAAGAATAATAATGCTGAATAATAAAACCTCTCGCTGTGGAGAGAAACCTGGGAAGATTTTAGAGTCCTTCTGTAGGTGTGGTCTCTCTCCTCCTCCTTGCAGCTGGGTGGGTGTGGGACCACCTCTGGGGCCTTGGTGGAGAATTCTCCCTGTGTGTTCTGATGTTGAAACAGTCCAGAAGAGAAGAAGGGAAAAACCGAAGACCCAGGAAAACAAAGTTCAATTCTCCATCTCCCTCTGGAGAAAAGGAGCTGAAAGCTGGCTGAAAAGCAAGAAGGGTGCTTCCTCTGCTCTTGCTACCACAGCAGGAGAACGCAGAGGAGCGTGTATCTGTGTCCTTGAAAAACTGTTTTGAAAAGTTCGCTTGGTTTTTTCCTCTCCCCCCTCTCAGGCTCAGTTTAAAGGCACAGAAAGGCACAGGATTGATTTTCTGGGCACAGAGCAGTGATAGGGGATACACATCATAAAGTCACCCCAAGACAGAAGACTAAAGCACATTGCATTCTAAAAACTGAAGTCCTTTTAGACACTTCTGATTTTGGTAGTCAGACAGAAAAATAATTGGGAGCACCTGAAAACTCTGTAAACTTGAAAACTCTTGGTCTGTGCGTCCTTCACAGTCCCTCAGGCTTCTGTTAACCATCATTATTTGCATTTCTTAAACGGAGGAATCCTCATCCTTGCTCATCGTCTCTCCCCACTGAGCTTCACAAGGGCCCTGTCACCTCTGAATTTTATTCGTAGCAATGAGTGATGCAAACACAGAAATAAAACTTCAGAGCAGAGGTTCATATGCAAGGCTGACCTCCACAGAGAAGCTGATGCTCTCTCAGCCAGTACTGACAGAATCACAGCACGTACTTCGGAGAAAACAGATAAACTCAATTCTCCAGTATCTTGGGGAGCCTGGTCAGAGTAAGCCGAGGCAACAAAAACCTAGATATGGGGGCAAAATCACAGCCAGCTCCAACATCTCTGCACTGTTTCCCCAAGGACAAGCTTGAAGCCAAACTTGGAACAAGCTGGAATCCAGAGGCAGCCCAGTATATTTGTGCAGAAGAGACTTGAGTCCATCAGCCCAGGCACTCTGGGAAGGGGCTGCTTTGGTCTCTCCATTCATGGCATGGTTTATCCGGGAAATGTAAACACCATACACATATAATGGAGTTTGTACAATGGATTAAAAATGGCAAGAGGGAGCTTTATTTCACTTCTTGTCTTACTGCAAGTATCCAAACTTTAAGGGTTTTGCAACAGAAAATGCTGTGGCCAGAAGCACCCATCTCACTCTTATTCTCACATAATCAGGTGCTGAAGCATGCATAGTATTAAAAGAGCACCCTCTGAATAGCAAATAAACGTGACCTTAATGGAGTATTTTGTACTTCCAATGCCTTGCTTAATGCAGAATCGTAGCATTATCATTTCACTAAATCCAGTAGTACTCACAAAAACACACAAACTTATGCAAAATCAGCAGTTCTACCTCTCTGCTCTAGAAATAATTTGCTTGTATCCACTGCCAGCATTTGTGGTAGTACAACCTTATTACATTTTCAAAATGGATTCCTCTAAGTACATGAAGTATCTTGGTAAAAAAAATACTAGACTCATCCAAAGAACCATAGCAAAGACCATGGGACACAGACCTGCTTTTGTGCATGACTTCTGTCCACCCACTGCCATCTTTCTAGACATATTCCCACCTCCTAGGCAGGAATATAATTTCATTTCTCATCCCATCATCCCATTAAAACCCCCTTTGCATTCCATCAGTAGAGATGAGTATCTATCTACAAACCATGGTCTTTGCTAAACTTATGCAGAGTCCTCAGAGGACAACTGTTCTTGTGCAAGAGCTTCCCCTCTGCATTCCCTGCTCCGAGAGCACACGGAGGCCTCACTCCAAGGCATCCCTCCAAACTCACCCTCCTCTAACTCTGAAGGAGCAGTACACCCAGCATTCATCCAGCAGAAAATGCAGGACACAGTGCTGATTTCAGTCCCATGGAGAACATCGAGGCTCTTTATGAAGCCAACAGAGCTGCTCCCACTGCATATGAGATCAAACATGTCCCATTATCAAGTCTTCACAGACAGGGGCTCATCATCTAATAAAAATCCCTCATTCTTTATACAAAATGATTTTTTTAACCTGTGTCCTTTGGCCCATTTAACAATTTATCGACTGTGAGAAATAAAGTGAGGCTACATCAATTTCTTCCTGGTTATTTGGTTCAGGCTCTCAAATTAATGCTGAAGGTGGAAAGCTCAATAAAGAACTATTTAAGAAAAGAAAGGAGAAATGCTCTAGTCCCACTGTGAGATATCTTCCTCTCAGTTTGCAGTCAGGTCTCGCCACCTCTAACTGCACAATCTCCTGGAGGAAAGATGGAAGAGCATAAATGTGCATGCTCCCCTGGACTGAGCAAAAATAACTTCAGATTTGTACCATTCTGTGCTGAAACAGATCAGTAGTGCCCAGGTAGCCAGATTTAGTGCCTCCAGCATGTGACAGCAATTCCAGATCCACAAAAATTATTTTGGGATCAAACTTAAAAGCTGAGTAGAACCAAGCAAGCAAGCATTCATTTTTATTTGTGTAAAAATGTATTTAATTTGGCTTATGATCTACAAAACAAGTTTTTTTCATCCTTTTTTTTTATGCTGACAGCTTGCATTACATACAGATTTTGTAGCAAAGGGTTTCATCCACACTTATTTCCCAAAATATAAACCTAAAGTGGAAACTGACATAAATAAAGATTTTTTTTGTGCTGACTGAACAAGTTGTTAGTCTGGGATATATGCCCCAAAAACATGACCCACCGCTATGAGAATCCTCTCCTTTCCTTCCAAATAAGTTGCACTGTTCAAAGGGAGAAGGCACTATAAATACTACAGAGCTGATCTGCAAACTGAATCAAACTTCCATCTTGGCTTTTCAGTTTCACGTTAGTTTTTTTGCCCAGGCAAGACTTCTTTCCTGGAAATTTCCCAGCAGGAAGGTCTGGTGCTGTTTAGAATCCCAAACTAATACTTGGATTGTTGGTCATTTGTCTGCAGAGAATTCAATAAAGATCTTGACATAGAACCTCATACTACTAAGAGCAAGAGCATTAAGGCCTTTGGCAGCAAGAAAAAAAAAAAAAAAAAGCAGTAACAGAGCTCAGATGAAGTAAATATACAAAAATAACCAGCAGTGGAGCTCACTTTGTAATGATACAGTGGTGGTATGCAGCACAGGCTGAAAGGGCATGGGGTCACTGTTCTTTCCTATCCAACCAACTGAATCATCTAGAGGACAAAGCTAACCCCACACTCCATAAAAGTAAATTATGCTAAACCAAGAGGAGGAGAAGCGAGCAAGAATGCCTCAAAAATATTCAGCTGCCTGGCAAGCTCAGCAAAAAGGGCTGATGTAAGTGAGACATTCCACTGAAGATAAATGTAAGGCTATGCAGTGGGGGAGAAATAATAATCAGTGTAGGAATGAAGTGAGAGAGTGCTGTTTAGAAAGCAGTAATGCAGAAAGACTTGAGTATTAGGGTGGATAATGAATTAGATGAAAGTTCATGCTGCAATACCACTGCAGAAAAAGACAATTGCTATCCTGGGGCACATGCACAGAGATACTGGAAGCAATAACTCAGTTTTAGACAGTTTTTGGCAAGGCTGTCACTGCAGTGCACATGCTGTTCGAGGCCTATTACTCAAAAAAAGTAAAATTCATTTTTAGCAAAAAATCTAAGACCTGGGGCAGGGGAGGAGGGACTACATGGGATGACACATAATATGAATCAAAGCAAGAGTGACCAACCTTGTGCCCTCCTATTCTGTGTTGGCTGGGGCAGCCTCAACCCAGGCTGCTCAGCCCTGCCTGGCCGTGCCTTGGTGTGCTCATCCTCACCCTCTCCAGTCTCCAACACCTCACTCCACCCTCTAGCTCCTTGTTTTATACATCAATTTTCATAACAAGCCTCATAAAGAGCTAGATTTTAGAGCACTCAGAAATGTTGATCTTCAGGCAAGAAGTGCTCTCACAGCACAAGAGTGAAAGAGGAGGAGATGAAGAGCTCCGTAAGGAACAAAGGGATGCTTTCACCTTGTGCCAGGCCCAGGGCGAGCTCAAATGAACACCGTGATTTAAGCAAGGGGCAGATTTGAGAAGAGGAGCTCAGTGCTGGAAACAACACAGACTTTGCTTGACTGTCACTGTGGATCAGCTCTGGCTGAGAGCAGAGAGCGGAGCACACGGCATCAGCAGGAAGAGGCACACAGCATTCCCGACCAACCTCAGCAGGTCCCACACTGCCAGGCCAACAGGAGAGAACTCAGTTCTGGCATGGGTGGAAAACAGCCAAGAGCTGCACACTCCATGTCCAAGCTTTGGATTCCCCCAGAGCGCCTCTTCCCAGAAGGCTCAGTCCTTGCTCCCTTTCCACTGCAGTCTCAACCACTCTGCAACACTCCCATCTCCAGTGCTACTAATCCTACAGTTACTACAAGCACTTAAGTTACTAAAAACACAACAAAAGCACTGTGCCTTGAAAGGCTGGACAAATCTGGTGTACAGCCCGCAGCCTGACAAATATAATTGTTTTCATACAGATCGTAAGAATCGTCTCGAAGACTTCAGCCCACCTGCAGGAAACAAGGTTGTTGACTGCTGCAGGTTTCTCACTTCCCAAGCAGATTGCTTGGCTATTTAATTACAATACGGCTTTGTACTTAGTCCCCACTTGACTCAGAAAGCCCCAGAATGGTCCTCAATACCCACAGAAAGTTTAATTACTCAGGAAAATAACTCCCCCGGGCGTGTGTTGCACAGTTGTTATTTCTGTATTTTATGCTGCTTTTATGCTTTCACTGTGAACTATAAGAATATTCCATCCCCCATACAGCCAGTGTCAGTGTTGAAAAACAGATTCACCCTTTTATGCAATACTTAAAAAGATTTCTTCATGATGATATTCTGTGTTCTAGTTTGTCAACAAAAAGGAGATATTCATATCAAAACAGATATCCTCTCTTACTCTAAGCAATTTAAAAATACATTGAAATAATGAAATTACTTTTTAAATAACAAATGCATTAAATATTGACAGCATATCAGTGTTTGTTCTGTGACAACATTTCTCCTCCTATCCATGACAGGGATCAGCAAAGCTGCATCTCACAACTACGAAGAACTTCTATCAATACTACACAGACTATCAAAAATGAGTTTTCTTCAAAAAAGTTGCTCACCATTAAATATGCTTTTGTTGCTATTCTTTTTTACATTCTTCATACACACCACAGTCTTTGCTAGAGAAATCAGAAGTAAGTCTATTCATAAGAAAACCTCTTGTGGTCTTTTTTTAACCCCCAATTCATATTTTGTAAACAAGAAGCTCAAAGCAATCAGTTCCAGTCAGGCTTTTCAGCTTTGGATTTAAATCCTTTCATGACTTGTGCAAAACATGCATCAAAATTTCAGAGAGAGGGATGAATAAGACGCTTGACATTGTAATTTTCTCTGATGAACAAACTGATGTATTACAAAGAGGCATCCATATACCCAAGGTACTTGCCAACTGACAACCAAATCCAATTTGAACACACAACTTGAAATAGCTATTAAAAAAAAGTAACAATGATTAGAAAGTATCATCTACTGTATGTTATTAGATTTAAAGCTGCAGGAATATAAAGACTGATGTAGGGCACATTTGGCAACTGATATGATCCATCTTAGCATATACAGAGATCTTCTTTGCTCACATGGACTGTATCCCTCTGTTTACTGCACTGCTCTGATAGGAAATAAAAGATACAAACATGAGATAAGAAATTAGTTTAAGCACATCTGCTGAAATACCAAGAAACTGCAAGAAGCTTAGCTTCCAATTGAGATGGCTCAAGTCATTATCCTATTAAGAGGGATACTAGGACTTGCCAGGATTTTGGAAGTCCGAAACAATCACTGAATATCCAAAAAAAAAAAAAAAAGAAAAAGCCAGCAAAAAATCCTCATTTTCACCCCTGAAAAACACAGCATACACAGAAAAGAGGCACAGAGGCTGAGGCTTCCAAACTGAACAGCAGCAAGGGGCCAGAGCCAGCCTCAGGGACAAGGAATCAGGGACAAGACTGAGCCACAGGGAAGGTGAAGGAGGTTGGTACAATAGAGGAAACCAGTCCCAGACTCAAAGAGACAGGCTAGAAAACAAATCATCCCAGCAGCTTTCTGAACAGACACAAGACCAGTGAAGGTCCTGCTCAGGGACAGAACCCTGGGAGCTGTGTGGCGGGTGAATGGAGCAGCAGGACCATTTCTGAGGGATGCTACACAGAAAGAACACAAAATACTCAGTTACAGTCTGGTCTGGCTTGCAGACCACATTCAGGTGGCAGGTCTGACAAGGTCAGCAAGTGACAAGGTCACTGCTCTCAGCAGTGCTCACAAAAATAAAATGTTTTGGGACAGGAACACAACAGCCTCTCCTGGCTCCAGGCAGCTGGAACAGAAGGGCAGTGACAGGGTTCCAGGACTGCAGAGCAGCTCTGCCAGGGCACACTGGGGACAGGGCAAGGAAGAGAGCACCCAAACACAGGGCAAACCAAGCAGCAACAGGAACACATCACATGGATTGGTGCACGTGGGGCCAGGGACCAGTCATGACTTGCAATGGCCATTATTTCTTATCAGGAACCCACTCTCTAAGTCTAAACACTACAATAAAAAAATCCATGGAGCAGGAGGCTGCTTTTGCAATTTTTAGCCACTCTGCTGCAGCAGAGTGGTGTTAATGCAAAGGAACTAGGCCCTGATTTAGCTGGAAACACTCCATTGGAGAATTTTATTTTAAATGTAAATTTATTAGAGCCCATTATGCAACATGTAATCAATAACTATTTATTATTTTCAGTATAGGTAAGGAAAGGAAAAAGGAAGAAGGTGCTTCTCAGGTCACAGTAAGGAATATATCAAGTCAGAAGGGAAGAAATTCTTGAAAGAGCTGCAAGTTCTTAATTGCCACTGAGGTCCAAGGTAGCTGAGATATTCAGCAGACTCTGCATTTCTGTCCCTTAGAATTAGGTAAGTGAGAAGGTGTTACATACACATTATGTCATTCACAGGCAAGGGCCCTGGGTTGATATAAGTTTATTTGTACTATACAAAAGCCAGGTGACATTCAAATTGAGGTTTAAGATACTTTTGTTTGTACTTCACTTACAGACAATGCAGAATACAGGGGCAGAAAAATATTTTAAATTATTTTTTTTAACTTTACATTTTAATAAATATTAGTGCTTTAAGAAAAAAAAATATATATAGTGGTGCCAGAATATGCTAATAAGAAGCTGGCACTATTGGAAATTTGACTTCCTGAAAATATATCTACTTTAATTTGCTTTTTAAAAGAATGACTATGCCCTAGTCAAAATCTACAATTCCAGCCAGCTACATTAATATTTCAACTTGGTAAATTATTCTTTTTAAAAAGTTTCTAATAAAGTAGCACTTGCTGCATGCCTTTTAGTAAGATTACATTTCTATTTATGACGTTATAATATGTGGTATTAAAAACAAAAGAAGTATTACCATGGAAGGAATAGAGATGTCTTTCTTCATTTTAAATTTAATTTAAAATGGAGGAAAAGGATTTTTCTTTTAAATTAATATTTTCCTTGCAGTGTTATGAATCCCAGCTTGTGCTATTGAATGAGGAGCAGGAAAGGAAACTTTATCATTTTTATGCAATCTCAAAGAAAAGTCAAAACTAAACTTATTAAGCCTCATATATACCTGTAAAGCCAAAATTTGCATCTTTGCATAGTCTAAGGGTAAAGGTCCCAAGCCAATGTGCACATTCCTCCTGCTGAAGGGAAGGGTAACAAGTAGGTGCTATTGCTCTGTGTTATTACAGCCACCCCTAGGGCAGGTGAAAGGCAGAGCAAAGAAGAAATCATCCTCCAATGAGTTGTGTCAGTCAGAGAAGAAGCAAAATATTTGCATCACCTGTCCATCCTTCTCACCCTTCCACCTGGAAGGTAGGAATGTCTTGCTTGCAGTGTCAACAGACATAAACTTCCCACACTTGTTAAGTATTTACATTTTCTGATTCTGGGGAATGAGATCAACAGCAGCACATTGGAGCCTACAGTGGAAAGTCCCATTCCCTTGCTCCCACCACATCATGGGGTTCTCACAGCAGGGTAAAACTGCTCTTACACAGTCCTGCACAATGTGAGATACCACAGCATTTTGCAAAGACAGTCAGCACTGGAAACACAGAGGTGCAGAGAAGACAAATCATTACCTGGTATCATCTAATGGCCATCAGTCAAACCAGAATTAAAATGCAGGATCAGACCTGAGTGCCAGTGGAATATTCCATCCAGGGAGTTGCACCAATTTGTCCTTCAAAGTTAAACCCGAGGTGACAAAAGAAGTTCACAGACTGCACTAGTCAGAAGGTGCACCCAGGCATTCAACCACAGAAGAGACCCACAGAAGACATACACAAAACAGAGGGGCTTGGGTGGCAGAGGGATAACCTTATCCTGGAGAAGCAATTCTATGTATATTTGCCATATTGCAAAAGATTATGCCTTTTTTTCACTTCTGTTAGGTCCCACTATAGTTTGCAGGAATCTTCTAGCCTTGACTCAAAATAAAACAAACCTTTTAGGCATTCAAAGACAAAAGTACACACTAAAATTATCACCTATAGCCTGAAATGGGACTAAGGAGCAAAATCACTGTCGGAGTAGAAACCAAACCAGACTCCAAAACCCTTTCTGAACAGCTAAGAATTCCCAGAATAAAATGAGCAAGTGTGCCTAGGAATTATTTATTCACAGCAATATATTCTTGATAAAAATCAATGCTCATGATACACACCATTCCATGGAAATGACCTTTAAATAGCCAGTCTTGGACACCAGGCCACAACCACGCTTCAGATGGGGCGGGGAGGGTGGGAGAAGTACAAGACAAAAAAGGATGTTCTTCAGATAGGTCTTTACTGGTCCTTGACAGTCAACAAATTTATAACAGATGTGCCTCATTCTTAGTGTGGAGAAATGAGTGCTGGTAACTGTTATTGTCAGGACAAATCAATTGGAGCCATATGTCTGCAGCAGCTGACAGCATCATGAAAATCTCAAACAACACACAGACATTAGGATGTTGCAGAAAATAGGAGCTTTCCCATCACGTAAAGGGCCTTTGGGAGATGCCTCTCTTTGAGGTATGTTTGAGGAAATTAGCTTATGTATTTTGATTCCTTTAAAATGCTTGATTCTATGCAAGACTTTGCCCTCTCTTACCTATTCCCCAGACAGCAGGTTATAATTAACAGGAGGCAGAATGCTACAAATTAATCATAGGACACATCTCTTTAGGATTCTTATTCTATAGAGATTAAACTGGAAACTATCACAACAGAAAACAGGGAAGTTTCCTAACCTTCTCCACCACCTTGTGCTCCCCAACAAAATGTCAAGGCATTACTCCCAGTGATGAAACCCAAGGGGAATACACAACTCATAGCAAAAATTTAACTGATAACAAAAAGGAATAAAATGCTAGCAGCCAATTCTAACAAACTGAAGTTACACTTTGAGAACATTTCCTCCTACAGCGCATCTCCTGGATTTTTCCAGGAATACAAACTAGTTAGTGGTTATCAAATAGCTGTACTGTAAAACAGAGTGGTTATCAAGCAGTTGCACTGTAAAATAGAACTAGACACAGTGGAACAAATCCATGGCCCTTTTTTTGGCCACTATGTTAGACCAAAGCAGCTTAACATGCATTACAAGAAAAGGAAGTAACTAACATTGTCAAGTCAGCAGGGTCTCATGTAGGTTAAAATGTAATGCAAGATCAGTGCCATAATTACCCACACCAAGCAATTTTTTAGTTTATTGACTATACTGCAGTTCTTGAATTTATGCCCTTGGGCTTAAATTACAAAATATTATTGCAGTGTGGCAGATATTATAATGCATATATTGGTAGCTGTGCAGGAATTCTCGGTATTGCTCTGAACAGCCAAATTTCTCCAAAAAAGAGCCTTTCTTCTACCAGTACTAATGAGGAGTCCGCCAGAATGCAAGCATATATATGTATTTCTGAGTAAAACACACAGAGAAAGCAAAAAGATCAAGGTTCTCAAGGAAGAACTTATTTTCCAAAGAACTGTTGCTAGCTCACAGACATTCATCACTCCTGACCTATTGCACAGTGAGGAAGGCTCAAAGAGCTCCATGTTCTCACTTTCCCTAAGCCCCTTCCCCATCCTTTCTCTACACCACAACTCTGCAAGGCTTTTCCCATTTAGGTCACCATTTCCAACTCAGCCCTGGTCCCCCCTCTGCAGCCCAGAGGCAGCAAGACAGTGAAGCTTAGAGGACTTGAACTAGTTTTTCCCTCTTGGAGAAGCACTACCTTGTTTTCCTCAGGAGTAACAATGCAGGTAATGCTGAGCAGGAGTGTTTGCTCCACCTCAAAACCTGAACATATAACAACAACCCAAAAGCACCAAAGTGAAAGTGCCATAACATTCAGTAGATCGTCTTGGAAACAACTCTAAAGATTTTAAGAACAAAAATCAGCATTTTGTTCTTGACTGTTCCCTGCAAGTAGAAAGCCTGTGTTCACCTGTCCCTGTGGAAGGCTAGCTACAGCCATAGGATGAAGCTTGGTTTGAATACTTAGTGTTTTCTCAGCCTTCCAGATTTCCACCAGGGCAACTACAACAAAATCTACTGCAGTTTTTCACCCTATTAAGAAGTGACGGGGTCACAGTACTGACTGATACAAGCTGTAAAACAGTCCTGAAACTTGGGGCACCTACAACACACATCTGCTTCAAATGTCAGCCTGATAACATGGGAGTAACAGGGCAGAATTCTCTGGTCTGTGCTTTGCAGGCGGTCAAACCATAATTTAAATAATCCCTCTAGCCTTAACTTTTAGTTATTCTGCACTCAGGCAGGCATTGGGAATATATCATGTCTCAATCTTGTCAGGAAAAAAAAAGAGGGAGGAATAATCAGAACATACTCAAGACATCTTGTGAAGAAGTCACACAGATAAACATTTGGCACAGGGAAAAGACCATACTCATATTAAGAAACTCATCCATACATCTGCTACAACCAAATTTTCCTTTCCTTGGATGTGGAAGTTTCCATTACGTGTGCTGGGGCTTGGGCTATTTACAAAGTCATTTTTCCTCTGTGTTCTTTTGTTAACATATGGTTTCAATGCTTTACTGCTGTATTAATCCTATTTTGTCTTTCAGATAATAAGGATATTGTTGTTACTAAGTACTACGCTAATTGTTTTTGTCTCGTATTAAAAATACGTTGCACTGCCTTATTCTAATTAACTTGAGATTATTATTGAAATAATGATTTTATTATTTTACTACTGGCATTTTACTGCCTTGGAGTCTTAGTTGTACTGAAGCTATTATGACTTTGTAGCAATTGACTAACTACAATTATTCCATTATTCGGCTTCTAGCATTTAATTGGGTGAGTGCAGAAAATACTTTCCTATTACAAGATCTTTGCTTTCTGATTTATTAGAATTAACCTTCAATATACAGAACCTAGACTCAGTTAATTTTTCCCTCTTCTCAAGAAATATCTTATGAGGACCACCATAAGCTTCATTTGGTTTAATTAGGAGGGGGAAAATTTAAAATATATTACGAGATTTATATTAACGCCCTCCAGCACACATCATGGAAGATTTCAATAGCCAACACACGAGCCTCCTCTCCAGATGAGCACCCACTGCAGGGCAGGGCTGTTAAATGTTACTAGCATGAACTATTTTTTATATTGATTTTTGTTGTTCTGTTTCTCCTCTGTCCACTCAATGCATTGCAGAGTTCAGATTTAAGTTTTAATTGAAACTGAAAGCCTTAATACCTTACCCAACCTGCATTTTTCTTGGTGTTCCAGCTACAGAAATCCATCAGGTTTCCCTGTGCTGTGGAGGCACCAGCAGCAAAGCTTGGCTTAGCAGCAACTGAGAAGCATTTGCTGCTGGTTTTACTGATTGTCAGCACAGATATTCTGAGAGGCTCCAAATCAGACCATTCCACTTGGTGTGCTCCTTCCCACAGTGGCAGACCTGTTACTCTACCAGCTGCCTTTTAAGTCAGGACTAAGTGATTGGCATGTCAGGAGACAGCTCAGTCTCGGGTGCCAGCCGGGACTGGGCAGGCACCAGCTCTTGGCTGAGGCACTAGTGCAATGAGCACCGTGCACAGAAGGTGCCTAAAGAACTGCACAAATTGGCAAAGGAGAGTAGACTATCAAAACATTTGTGCGGTGGCCAGTCTGAGGACATTTTTCATCCTCTGATGTGTGAATAGCTAGTTTAGAATCTGGGCACAACGTGTGCTTTTGTGGACAGTCTGGTGGCAATGCCAGAGGGAAAGGAGAGATTTTAAAAACCTAATCAGTAAGCAAACAAATAAACCAACCAGAATGACTGAAGGCTAAAGAGTGCTACACTTTGAACTCCTACACCCTCATTTCCAGCTTTTATTGGCATTAAGTTAGGTCATTAACATTTTATCAATATATTATGTGTATATAATGTTACTGAGATTAATGGACACAGGCAATGCTGCTCTCAAGGCAATCAGAGCTCTGTAATAAGTTATATGCTTACTCTTCCAAAAAGCTGCTCAGTGGTAGGGATGCATGGATTTTTAAACAGCTCAAAGTTTAATATGTTAGAATTAAAAGTGTGACTACACTGCAGAATTAACTTTAAAAGAACAGATACCTTAACCCAGATTAGTATGCTGCTCCTGACAATCGAAGTTTTGAAACCCAAGTAGTTCAGACTTCAGCATATGCTTTAAGTCAATACATATTGAACTCCAAGCGTCTGCTGCAGCTGATTAAGGACAAAGAAAGGACATGATACAATGCTACAGGAATCTTTTTTTGTGTTCCTGAAGAAAGAACATTGCTCATTTTTATTAAGTCTTAAACTTTCTGTTATCTGACTACCTAATACCAGGTATGTTTACTGCCCTTATTGCTGGTTTTAAGCTTGAAGAACATTGCCTCAATTGTCATTCTGCTCATCTACTCTCATTAGAGGCTGCTCTTATTTAGTACATATTCAATTATACAAGTTTTATTAGAAGCCCAGCCAAAACCCAACTGCCTTCCTTTTCCTCCTCTTCCCCACTCTCCATCCTGCTGGTGTAGGTACATGCCTATGGAATATTTTTTAAATTTATTATTAGGATAATTTGCATTTACCTAAGGGACACCCTGCAGCTTAATAAGCTGACATAGAAGCAGTTAACTATCAAAAGCCCCCCAGCAGCACTTGGAATTTACATTACAGAAATGAGACATAAGCTCCTATCTCCTGGTTAGCTTCCAAATGCCACTACAAAGGAAGAGAACACCTCTAGTCATGGTGATACAGCATAAAAGGAATCTCATGTCACACTGTAACAGGTGTCAACACGAAGTATTAGCTTTTTCTCAAAAGTCTTACAGATTTCTCTCCTTTGACCACCGTACACATTTATGGAGAAATTTTAATTCAAAACCCTAGGTGAGGAGACTCACCATGCTACCAGAAATACTTACTTTACACATTCTTTTATGACTGCCTTAACAGCAGGAATATTCTCCTCATTCCCACAATACTTGGTGACAGAAATTCTGAGCAGACTGTGAAACCTCATGAAGAGCTGTTAATCAAAGCTTCCTAAACAACAGACCACAAATATATAGCTCATTTTATCCAAAAGTGCCTGCACACCCCACCTGCGCTCCTCTTCATAACCCATCCAGGCACACTGGTTCATGCTGAAGGAACAGGCTGATCCCATTTTCTTACAATACTTGACAGTAATGCAACTTCACACAGCCATTTCCAAAACTATCTCATCACTGTCCAACTTGCCTACAATTCTGCCAACTAGCTTTTTCATACTTCTCCTCCACTGCTACGTCCCATTATACTGGCAGGGAAGCAGAGAAAAGAGCTAGCTTTCAAGTTAAAATTCTTGCTTGGAAGATAAAATAGGATACTTCCCTCGCCCCCCCCCACCCCCTACCCCCGCCCCGCCCTTCAACACCCTAGCCCCATTTCTGATCCACAAGCTGCATTCCCTGAAATGAATCATGTTGGATAACAAAGGTTCCCACGCTGACTCAGATAACTTGGAAGAGGTAGTCTTCCCCCTCAATGTTTTTAAAGGCTGAGTTTTAAAATAGCAGTTCTGTTTAACTTATGATTTTCTTAAAGGTTCAAGAAGAGTTTAATTAGTGAACTGACTGATTGTACCAAGTAAAGAATCTAATTCCCACCATCAGCACATCATGTTCTGAGAAGTTTTTCTCTGGAAAGCATTGTGAAAAATCAGATTAAGCTTCTGAAAAGTATCTCTTATATTTTAAGTGATTACCTCAAATATTTTGAGAAACTATCTCACAACCCTCTCCAGTATAACAGTGATTTAAGGAGATCCACACAGGACTCTGAAATGAGCACTCAGTAATTTTATCATCAGAGTTAACTCCCAGATAATGCATAGGTACTTTTTCTCCCTTCTCTCAAGGAATGAAACCCCACTGCCTTTCACCATTCACTGTGCATCTGACATCCCAGTAGTGGAGAGAAGGTCACCAGCATCTGAAACCACAGCAAACAGCTACATAATTTTTTCTGCCTTGTCCATCATAACCCCTAGTCTCCTTATGATGAAAGAACGGGAACTGAGCAGAAGCAATCAGTCAATGATGGTGCAAATGTCTCTCCCCTGTGATCATAATGACATAGTATCTAAATTTGTTCATCACAGCATAGGTGCATTAAAAATATGCACAGATGTGTCTTTCACACCACCACAAGAAAGATACTCCCCCCGTATTTGCTACATTATGAGATTATACCAATTTGCATTCATATTTTGATTACATCTGACCAAATTCTGTAATGTTCAGCAATTTGTGATGGATAAAACCTGACACCAATCAAAAGAAGCATGAGCTTTGCCATTGACTTCAACAAGGATGTGATTTATCCTAAGTGCTCCAATAAGCAAAGCTCTAAAGAAACAGAGGACCAGACCATAGTTTTTTCTAAACTGCACAATTTTGAAACAGAATAAGCCCAAATGAATCTACAGATTTAGACCAATAAGAGCAGATTTCCCCAAATCATTGTTATAACTCAGTTAAAGTTTACTGCATTACAGTTGAATGGTATTTCAGTGCTGTGCCTTCTTATTATGTAAAATGTCACAGACCGCAAACGCAACTGGGGTTCCTTCCATTCCTCCAGCCCTTCTCTCCTTCCACCTACCTGATTTCCCAGGCTCCTCTTCAAAAATCTTGAAGGATTTTGCATTCAATGCCAGTTGAGGAAACAGCAGAAGGCAACAACAGAGTTTTTCATTAACTAAATCTTGAGTCCCTGAGGCCACCAGTTTATCCCAGCCAGGGCAACACTGCTATACTGGTACGTGCTTGCAACCTTCCAGGTAAACTGTAACTCACTTTTAGAATGTGTTCAAAGTATACTGCCCTGATATACAGTATCAGGAACATACCACCATGTAGGTCCAGCATAGTTTTGATTAGCTGCACAGATCCTTTGGGAACCCGAGCCCAAGGTCAGACAGAATAAGAGCACATTTGGAACATTTCGTTTAAGTAAGAATAAAAAAAGATTAAGATGGCTATGCAGCACGTGACATATCTTACACTTCAGGACAAGATCAGAAGGTTGACACACTTTCAGGAACAAGATCTTCAGAGATATATAGGAGCTCACATGGTATCAGTTTACCATTTCAAGACATTAGATGTGTTGTGCGCTTCCACGAGTAACAACCTTTCAAATTCCCTCTGCTGTCCCCTAAATAAGAATATTTATATGTATTTTATGCATATATATATATATGCATACACACATATATGAGACATTCCCTCATCTTCCTTTACTGTATTTTTCAGCAGTGCCTTTGGCAAAGGACAAAGACTTGAATGGTTTTAAGTTCTGCTTTTTTTTTTTTTTTCCCCTAACCTCCAAAGAGTTTTTCCCTATTTAGATAAACACACCCTCCAGAAGAGCACCACCCTAATTGCCCCAGCCAGTTAGATCCATTCAAGCTTAATGCTTGCAATTGCTGGTCTTATGACTGAATCCACTTGTCAGGGAGAGAGCCAAAACTGCTCCTCTCTGACAGCCCAACACATCATCTCTAAAATCCAATATATATGCCAGTTTCTGAGACCTGAATCAATAATTCTCATCAAGAATTCACTGCCACATTGGACTGAGCAGCTCACCTTAATGTCCAAGTCTTGTGTCCCCATGAGACTCCTGCTAATTCAGGAGTCAGCAAGGTTCAGCCTTGGGTCTAATTCCTCCTGTGCTGAATGCCCTGTACTGCACCCACCACCTTTCTGCCCTCCCTCCCAGGTATCCCTGACCCCACTTCTACTGCTCCTCAATCTCAACCTAGATAGTTCTGCAATGTTTCCTGTTCCCTTTTTCAGCTCACATATAAACATTAAATGCATTTTTGTAAGGAGCACAGGAAACCCTTTCCCAGATCTAAGTCTAATGTTTCATTGCTTCGTCAGGTTTCAGTCCTGACTTCTGAGGTAAAAAAACCCATGAAGATTCACATATCCTGGAGTATTTAAGAAGGTGGGAGTTAGTTAATGGGGAAGAGTTTAAAAGGTAATTAGAGAGGCAGAAACTGGACATCTGCTGGCACAGCAGTGCCTAAGTAAAGGGGGAACAACTTTTCAGCATAGTTTGGCAACATCATAGGGAAATTATTTTCATTAATAAAAACAAAGTCAGAGCTTCTGAGCAGCTTTTAGCAATGTTCATGCTGAAGTCACAGAAAAAAGGCAGCACGCTCCTCCAAGTCACAGTGTTGATCCCATTCCTATGAGATTTTACTTGAAGACTAGACAGAAGGGCTACCCTGTACCAGACCAAAAGCTCAGCATCTTCCCAAGAAGCTGCACTGCATTCATTTATGTTACAACAGCTCCTGGAATAGCTGTTGCAATTGCTGTTACCTCCAATGTGGATTCTTGTTCTGGAATAAAACCATTTAAATGGGATACTGGTACAACAGCAGCAACATAAATAAATCACTACAACTGTATCATTTAATTTCCTTGAGTGGCCTTTAAAATGATAAAAACCTTCTTGTCCTCCAGAAGACAAGAAGCTGGTGTCATTTTTTAATACATTATGTACGCAGAATATTTCTGTTTGGACACTCAGACATGCAGAGAATGCCTACTTTAGAAAAGCTTCACCAGCTCAGACTCAATACACAAAACAGCTGTATTCTATTAAGTATGGAATATAAATATGTTTTTCTATTTACAAAAATACCATGTCAAACACACTCCTCTTGCACATAACAAACACATGGAAACCAAGGTACCTAACTGGGCTGGGACATCTGTAAAAAGCCTATCTGGAGAATAAACTTGTTTATGAGAATAAAACCCTCACGAAATAGCTCAACTAAGCTGGCGAGAAAATTAGGGCAGCAGAAAAAAAACACTGGGATTTTTTTCCCTAAACAAATGGCTTCATATTTCAAGCAAGCACAGGAGATGCCGGGGGGCTGGTGACAATCATCACTGATGTGAATGATGGGATATGTCAAGGAGAGAGAAATGTCATGTGGGAAATGTAATTAGCCACTACAGAAGGGGGCTGACACCTCCCCACCACTCACATGCCAAAAAGACCAAAATAAAATTACAGCTCCTATTCACTCATTTGCTGTTTGATATTCTTGCACCAGATATAATTATAAACACATCAACTTTTCTTGAAGCACCACAGCACTCCAGTTACTTCCAGACCAGGTGTTACCTGAAGACATTTAATGGGAAAGGATCAACTGATCAACTGCTCCAAATTCATTTGGGTTACTCCACAATAAATCACTTTCTTTCCTCATTAAGGTAGCTAAAAGGCAAAATGTGTCAATAACCATGAAATTTTATGGATCCTTCCTGTGCAATAGCTTTTTAGACTTAGCTGATGTTACCCACTCATTAACACTGTCAGATCATATAAGCATCTTTAACAGCAGCAACAGAGCAACATCTATATTTGCTGTACTAAAACCCCTGGCCAAATTTTCTGTTGTAGATTCAACAGGTTTGCAGAGAGAAATTTAGCTGGCATCCTTTGCATCTGCTCAAAACTGCCTTAAGTTCACAGGGCACAGCTGAATGTGACATATTCTTGTTTCCATTCCAGAGTGCAGGGGCAGCAGAGGAAGAAGGGAAAATATAGAGATTCTGACCTTTCAGAGATAAGCTGGAGGTGTGGGGAAAACTTTTCCCCAAGGTGCTTAGGAGGTATCCTGGAATCAAGGTTTGCACAAAAAGCAGACGCGCTGCCTTGACCATAAGCAGGAGTTGAGGCGAGACCCACTGGCAGAGCACTGCAACTCTGCATCTGATAGTTGGCTCAAGCTCTGTAATCCCTTGCCCTAAGCCAGTTTCCAGGCAGACCCACTGAAACCTAACAGATTTAATAAAGTCATCATCTCCAGCACCACGAGAGGATTAGTTGTCATCATCCCCTCTCTGCCTCCCATTCCTGATATACTGAAAAAAAATGAGGTTTTGAACAACCTCCTGAAGGGTGGGCAGGTAAACAAGCCCTCAAATCACCATAATATTGGTGCACTAAAACACCTTCTGACTTCCTCGGAGTGTCAGCTTTGTTAACCCATGGTGTCCCCCAGTGCTGTACAGATTTCTGTGCAGAAGATGCAATACATCTTTCCCACATCCCACTTCCCCTGGCAGGACTAAACTCCACCCAAAAAGATATCCTTAATATTATCTTAGAGACATGCAGAAAAGGGTCCCTTTTCACTAGGCACTGTAATATATGCAGAAGGGGACATGTTCCACCTTCCACATGTTTACAGTCTAAATAGTTCTAAAGCAAGAGGCTTATTCAGAGTTGCCCAAAAGCCATGAACAAGCCCAGGTTCTTAGATTTCCATTAAAGCAATTGAACCATATTTTCACCCTTGAGACACCTTTGTCCTCAAGAGCAGCCCACACTGCACAAGAACACACAACTTTTCTCATTGAGCCTTGGTCAGATTCACCTGTCAGACACTTCCTGGATATCCCTACAAAACAAAATCCCAGTGAACTGGGTATTGCAGCATTGGTGATGCTCCACCACAGAGCAGCTCATATCACTGAATGCTGTGTGGCTCTCATAGCAGAACTGCTCCTGCCATGATGCACAACGAGAGCAATGAGGAAGGGGAAATCATGCATAGCCACTTTCAAATGTCAGGTAAGTAGGCTCCAGAAGCACAAGGAAGAGATAATTCAGACAAAGATTGTTCTTAAAAGGTGCCTATAGTTTTCGTCTCTGAAGAAAAATCTGTGTGGAATGAATCTAAAATATTCTTCAAATGCTTCAGTGCTCATGTAGCTGGGTTAAAGGTGCCACATCAACAGCAACATCAACACAATGCTATGCAATCCCTTTTTCCCTTTTTTAAATAGGGACCTTTGACTATTGTTTCCATAATCTTTCCTCTCCATCCCTTACTATATCTCTACAAACGTTAGTTGGTTTCTTCAAGTTTACTTGTTTGGGGTCACATTAATTTTTAAATAATACAGGTAAAAAAATGACTGTAAACAATGTCCTTGTAAATAAATTTGCCAAGAAACTGATTACATGCATCCAGCCATAAAAACTAGTTCTTGAATGTGACCTAAGAAACTTGAAACAATACAGCCACTCTGGTTTGGTTTTTGGATTGTTTTTTGTTGTTGTTGTTTTTAATTGTATAAACCGAATTTCTCTGTTTAAGTTCTACTATGCTGTCTTTTGGGCAACTTGCTATTCAGTGGACATAAATGGGAGAAATTGCCTTTCAAAATGCTGCATGTTCTGACAAGACCACAAGCAAATATACAGTCCCCAAAGACTCAGAGGCCTTTGCAGTCCTATTAATTGCTAGAGGAAAGCAACCATATGGCAAGACAGTAGCATGCTCTGTGAGTGCACAGTGGGAAATATGTAGCTAACTGGGAACTTTTTATAAATGACAGGGGGGAAAAAGACAGAAGCTGCTAAATCTATAGATTATTCATTAGAAATTCAGTAATAGATTAGTGCATTTGTAATTACTGAGGTTCATTAAAAAACAGGGCTTTTTCTAGATAAACTAGAAAACTTTCATCCTTATCATTACAAGAATAATTGAAATCTTCTTTCTATTAAAGTTTAGATGGCTTTAAATACCTCCCTTCAAAACTATAACAGCATGTAATTTAATGCTTACATAGGCAACAGAATACAAATTACATGCTCGCTACTTGACAGATGCTACACCTGCATGGTACACACAGCCTCTGGGGCACACCTGAAGTCCACAGATTCCAAAGCAGTTGGATTTGAGCCATTTGCTCCGGGTGTGGGAGCCTTTGGGCTGTAAGCAAGGCATGCTTTCCTGGCACAAGTGAAAGTTCAGGCATTCTCCAAGCTCTCCCATTCCATTCATTCCTCTCCCTACTCAAAAAACCCACTTGGGCTGGTGCAGCTGTCTGTGGGTTCAAGTGGGGAACCACACTTAAGCCAAAAAAAGTCTTCAGCAAAATAACAGTTTTCTTTCATGGTTATGTTTAGTTTAGCTCATTTCATTGACTGGGGTCACTATGGGGGCCCGTAAACATCATGTGGTGCCTGAAGTGGTGTCAACACAAGGGACGAGGAGGCAGCAGCAGAAGGAACACGCACTGCCCCCATATCAGAAAGGCTGCAAACCATGCTCTGAGCAGGTATGTGATTGACTCCTGTCTGCATTTCCTCTTGGCATTTACTGCATGGAGAAGAGCCTGCAACAGCTTCGTAGCACCAATCCCAGCCACGACAAGTTCTCAAGACAAAAGGTGACCCTCACAGAAACCACAGATGTAAATATAATCCCCAGCACATAGGTACAGACTCACCATGACATCCCTGGATATGTGCAACAGCAGGAGCAGACAGACATGGGGATTTTATAAAGCCTTTCAACACAACTGTTTGTATTGGGACTGTACAGAGGTATGGATAGAGATAAATAGAGCACATTCCCCCTCATCTCAGTTTCTCCCACGATTGCAGCATCCTGCTTGAGCTCCCCAGGCTAAGTGAGCACTTGTCTGGGGTTCACAACACAGCCAGAGCTGCTAATGGTGCCTTTCCTTCACAGAAAGGCCAGCATTCAGCACGGCTGGAACAGCCACTGTAATCCATAGGAAACAAGGCACCAAAGCTCTCCATAAACCTAATAGACATCACCTGCCTCTTGCTAAAGGCTGTCAAACAGACCCCATGGCTTCTCAAACTGTCTTCCCAAATCCTCCCAGCCTTACTGTTTAGCTTTTCCACTTGATTAAATTTAAGTTTCTTGCACCAGGAATAGAGAGAACAGATTTCTTTCTTGAAGCCCATTATTGCACCTCCTGGCAACCTTCTTCAGGGTAACTAGCCGCAAGTCAAGTCCACTCAGTCACTCCACCTCTTCCCTTGAAGCTCAGTGCCCCAAACCAGACACAGAGAATTCCCACGGGTCTCAGGAACAGCACGAAGTAGAAGGATGACACCAGGTAACCTGCAGGCAGCACAGCCAACGTGACGTGATGGCTGTTTCTCACAAGGAGTTTTGATTTCTGTGGAAAGTGCTCTCACAGCAATGGCATTGCTGACTCATGTTCAGCTTGTGACACACCACAGCTCCAGATATTTTTTTGCAAGCCTTCTGCACAAATCCAAGTGATTGTTCTACATTTGTCTTCAATGAATCACATCCATTTTTTTACAAGATTATTTATGTGATGTATTTACAGCCCAGCCTAGCTTCACATCATCTGCAGGCTTAATAAGGACACTCCCTTCTGTATCATCCAAGTCATTATGAAAACAGAAATATTGAACTGAACTGGTGCCAGCACAGACCTTTTCCAAGCCATGCTCTGTACATTATCCCATACATTTCTGAAAAAAACCACCGGTAAGTAACCTCTCATCACTCTTATGACCATTATCTAGCCAGGTTTGCATCCAACACCCAAGCAAGACACTGATCCACAGCAAGATACTGATGTCAAGATCTGTAAAAATTGCCTCTCCTTTATCTCCAATGGATATTAACCTAGTGTAGAGCAAATCTGACGTATACCTGTCAAATTACTAGCAAGACAGTAACTGCAGTATAGGTATCAGCTGGTTATGAAGTTACACTGAAAATGCACATGAATGACAAATAGCTGAAGTAAAGTTGCTCCCACAAGTCTCCCAGAAGCAGCCTGGGCCACACAGGCCCTGCAGTTCTTCCTGCTGCCTCTCCGTACTGAGGTGCCACCTGATCAACCCTTTTATCTCTGCTCTTCACGCAGGCAATGGCAAAGGGCGGAATCAGCAGGCTTACCATGACTACCCTGGAGTGCATGTTAGGGATCCATTTTCAAGGAAAGAGATAAATTAATTATACAAGACTAAACACACGGTCCAACCATCCAATCCCCCAACCTGCAGCATCAACACTGACTCCATGGGGCAGGAGAGCTTGAGGTGAATATCTGTCACACACTTGCCGTTCTGCTAGTAGTTACTTTCGATACATAGTTTGCAAATTTAAAAATAAAGCAACAAAAAACCCCCCACCAAAACCACAACATTTAAAGAGGAGAAGTAGCATGGTCAAGCTGTTTTTAGGCTTTTATGGCTTTGTACCATATATTCTTTTCCATTTCACAGGGAAAGTGAAGCTCTCGGGGTGTTTCATGAAGAACAGCAGTACCGTCCTGGCAAGTCTTTCCATATTTCAGCATAACAGTGCAACACACAGATTCATGTCCTATGTTTAAGTCTAGACACACAAAAACTCATTACAGGAAGCGTAAATGTCTAAATCAGAGCTGAATTACTGGGAACCGAGATTGCTTGCCACATCCCAATAGACAGTATGTCTTACGGTCCTAGGATCTATTCACCTGGCTGATATTCACTCCTTCATTTCACATTCAAAAATGAATATTTATAAACAAGTTCAGGCATGCAAGCAAAACAGGAAGCCATAGAGACTGCAAGGGCTAGGCAATACATGACATTTTAAGAGTGGTATTGAGCTCTGGCTTCCTGACAGTGACAGTGCCTCATAACTACTTAAAGGAAAATATTTCCCACTGCCTTACCCAGGCACCGTCTCTCAAATCATCTTTTGGCCTAAATCATGCCTTTAGTACAACTGAAAAGAGGGGAAGGGCAAGATTAGCCAAGTGTTCCACCAGAGGAACAAGGATGGCAAGAAATTGTCAGGAATTGTTTTGGGCCATGTCCGCATCACTTCATGATTCCTCCCACTTGGGAATTTCTTTCCTGCTCTGCCCAACAAAACTTTTGGATGGGCATGTGGGCTTAGATGATGCTCCTTCAGAGCCCCTCCTTGGAGAACAGGAGGGTGGCTTTGCTCTGGAGCCCACAAAACTGTTTGCTCACATTTGTTACTGCACTCTCTTACCCCTGTTACAGCCTCTGAGACTGTTCAGTGTATTAACCTAATTTTAGGAGCCCCTTTTTAGTTGTTACTCGAAAGGAAATCACTGTGCTCTCCTGTCATCAGCGAGGCTCTGCTGTTCTCCCTCCTTTGTTCTCTTTTGTTTCACTGAGTTAAGCTTATCTTTTGCTTTTGTTTTCCTACAGTAGTAAAACTCCATTATGATGCTTGGCAGACAATTTAAGCTACTGTGACAATCATCTTTGTAAAGGGAATCTGCTTTCATAAACCCTTTCTACATGACTAAATATTCTTTTCTGAGCTAGAAGTAGGCAAAGATTCCACCCTCCCTGCTATCAAGCTCCTGATTTTAAAGCTACTTAAAAATAAAAAGAAGAGCAGCAGCTGTTTGCAGAGGATTGTTCTTTTTAAGATATCCACAATACCCTCCTCAAGAACAATTCCTCCTCAAAGACTTCTTTGTTATTTCTCCCTCATTCTGTTTCTTTTCAGAAAAGGGGTAAAGCAACACAAGATACAAATCTTCAGGGTCTTCTCCACACTCACCTCCCAGAGTGCACCATAGCCCAGACCGTTCACAAACAGCTTAAATGAGTTGCAGAGGGATTTTTTTCCTTGTTGTGTGTTTTATATAGAAATACTACATTACTTTTTTAATCTTCCCTTCGGGTTTAGAACCTTATTGGCTGACATTTTTTAAGTTTTTCTCTAAGGACCAAGGATTCTGTCTCCACTAACAGGCAAACAACTCGCACATGAATACGAAAAACCCAGACAGGCTTCTCATCCAGTCCTGTGTCTCCAGGAGCCAGGAGTTTCAGGGAAGCAGTACCGTAGGTTTCTGATTAAATATCACAAAAATTGGAATAACCAGTACAAAGGAGTCAAACCACAGTAGGTCATTAAGCCCTGAAACAGCCTCCTTCTTACACTTCCCTCTGTCCTGTTCATCGCCTATGAATTGCACTGCTCTAACACACGGGAAAAGCATGGTGTGGAATCATAAACACCACACCAGGGGCTTCCCAGGAGGTCATGCAACAATTCTGGCACCAAGGGTGGCCTGAACTTGTCTCCATGACTAGAAAAAAGCAGCAGCAGCAGCACCGTGTGGTAAATAAAACTGAACACAGACCCAGCAGAAAATTAGTTGGACATAGGGGGTACAGGGAGAATAGAAGTATGTCGGATCCCTACTGGTAGCTAATACTAAAAAAGACAGAAAGCTTTGCTCAGTGCTGCTCACAACTGGCTGCTGGCACACTAGGCCTTCCCTCAGACTGGCAGAGAGGAGCACTGATCAGATGAACAACAGGAGAGAAGCAAAACTAACTCTGGCTTTTACTAAGTGAGAGACCTAAGGCAGTAAAAAATGGATGTACCAGTGATGAGACAGACATGTCAGGTTGCATAAGAATTAGAAAAAAACCCACCAACACACAACAAACAGCCAAACAGGCTAACCCTACATTAAAATTTAAAAAAAAACCCAAAAAACCCCCACCGTTAAAAATTAACACTTCATTATATAGCTGCCAAGAATTTCACATGACGGGGAAAAACCCCTAAACTGTCTACCATGAAATATTAAACTGGCAAGGAAGAACACGGAAGGATCATATGTTGCTGCTTTCCTAGTAGCATTTTTCTAATTCTTTGCCACTTGTTTTCATTTCATCAGGAGTTTTTTTCCTATTAACTATTTCATTAGTGAATAAAGCACGTTCTTAAAAAAATAAATCACAGCTCACAGGCCCTGACCATGACCAGAAATCCACCAGGCTCAGTCTTGTACAGCCACAGAGACACTCTGGTGCCCTCTCAAGGAGCTGCTACTCTACTTTAGAAGCAAAGGTAATAGGTGAAAATGCCAGAGGGAGAAAGAAGGCACAGAAGACCACATCATGCAGTTATGTAAGTGCTCAGTTTAGGTCATCAAAGCAGTGGAGAAGGTAAAGATTTAAGGGACTTGCTGAAAATGTTTGGCAATATTGGCTGGGGGTTGACTGATGACTTAGAAAGGGCAGAGTCATGGGTCACTGAAAAAAAAAACAAACCCACAGGCTCAACAAACTTTGATACAAACCTGTCAGAGGCAATTGCCTCTGCAAAACCCTGTAATTACAGCGTAGGTTAAATTCCAATGACTAAATTCACAGAGCTGTTTTAGTACATTTTAGTAGACATCCCTGGACACTGCACACTGATTACTCCAAACTTCAGTATCTTTTAAGTTTCTACATGTTTATTTAGCTGTTCTTTCTCCCTGGAGTGAATATTATCCTGTCTTAAAGGTTTGATGTAAAATCAAACAGAACATTGTTTGGCAAGGCTTTGCTCTTCCTTTTAAGACTGCTACTTCTCAAAAAGACATTTCAAAACACAAATATACCAGGGCATCTAAATAGAACTGACCTTACTTGGACATTAAGTTCTCCACACATCTGCCATCTCTCCCTCAGATCTTTTTAAATTGCACCTACTGGGTAATAAACTATGCTCTCCCACAAAGGCACTGCTGCTTCGTCCCCCGGGTTGGGGAAAGGATCAGCCACGAGCTGCACAAAGACTGTCTGCTGAGTGCATCCTATGTAACCGCTCAAGCAAATGTTTGGCTTGCTCAAACATAAATTTATGTTTAATGTTAAATTTATGTTTAAATTCCCTCCAAAAACTCCCCGCAGTGCCACGGTTTCCTGGGCTAATTTAACCAGCAGCACAGAGCCCTCGCAATCAGTGGCACAAACCTCGTAAAGCTGCTGGCTCAGGGAGAAACCAGAAACTGTAAGCAGCCTTGCCTTCGGAGCTGGCGGTGCCACAGACTGTGCAAAGCCTTTCGTCTGAAGTGCCATGTTTAGCTCAGGATCTTGCCTGGTGCACAAGCTGAATCTTCACCTCAAAGGTGCCCCAGGCTGCTCAGCAAGCAGCTTTCCCCCTCCTTAGAGCACAGCGACCTCCAAAGCACTGAGACAAAGCACAAACCCAGGTGCTTTCTGCCATCGGATAGAGGTCTCTCAGAATAGTAAGGCACAAATTAAAAAAGGCAAAGCAGCAAACCCCAGAGCTTCAGAACTCACTGCTGCTCTAGAAAGGTGTTTCTGACACATCAGACTATCAAATGGTGATACAAAGCTAGGACTAAACCGAACTGCTGTGTGAAATACCCCATTCTTGCTCTGTATCACTAGGCTGTTCATAGCCCAATTCCCACATGGACATGGATTTGAGGCAACAACAGCTTCGAGGTGTCTACCAGAGATAGGAAAGTTAAGATTTCTTATTTGCAGAGACATTTTATCAATTAATTTGTGAGATTATATCATATACTGCTGAATATTAATATATCACAAAACTGTTTCTATAATACTGTCATCTGTTGTAAAAGAGTGCTAAAGGCATTCTAAAGTGGTCTCAGTGAACTGTTCTTAAAAATTAGTAGTAAAACTGTGAAAACAAGTTTCCCTAAAAGCATTGACCTAAAAATTCTTCACACTTTTGTTAATCCAAAAAAAAAAAAAAAAAAAGGTTTTCCTTTTTATTTCAAATGAAGCAGCTCTACCACCGGATTCTAAGTTGCTCCACCTTTAAAGATGCTCACAAGTTCTTGACTTTTGTCAGATTATTAGAAGTTCCCCTTTTAATTAACTTGTTAAGGTCAAGCAACTGTACTAGAGATCCAAAAAACGTGCTGAAAACAGGAATCCAAAGCTTCCCACTTCCATAGGGAAGCCCTCCTGACTATCCTCTGAAGAACTACAGTGGTTTACCAACACATAATTGACTACTTATTGGAGAGTCTTGCTTCTTAATGGATTTGAATGTTCTGGGTTACCCTTCTGGGAGATGGTCAGAAGAGAAAATAAAGGACAAACTCCCCACTCCTTGACCATGGCAGCTGCTCCAGCTCCATACAAGTGTGTTATTGGAATTCTGGTTTTGACTGAAGGTGAGGTTTAACTTGGGATCGGGGAATAATTAGCTTTACAAGAAAATGCTTCGTTAAGCTGGAAAAGACAGTGTTTCAAAACTTGCCAGCTCTGATGTCTCTTTCAGCTTTAACAAATCTACTAAATTAGATGCTTGTTTTGGGAAGAGCTTTTGTTGTGTCCTTTTTTTCCCACCCCCATCTTGGCAGAACAATTCAGAATTGCTATTAGGTTCAGCCAAGATAAATAACTGGTCTTCAGGAGAAAAAGTTTTCGTCAGGTCGTTTTTATTTAACAGGAGATATACACACTGTATCAGTGCCTTCCTTCAGTAAGTGGTGAGTCTGAGCCACTGACTTCAATTCCATTATATGCAATAAGAGTAATATTCCTACTGGTATGTTTTATGTTTCCTGCAGCATTGCTAGCAAGGTGATTGCCAGACTTGTGTGTTCATGGAGATATGTGCTTAATTGCTGAAAAAAGTCTATATTGCTTGCCATTAATGGCAAGATTTATTAGACAGTAAAATAATGGGTTTCAATCCTGAAAGTCCAAGACTAGAGTGAAAAATATTAGAAGGCTCTACCCTATCATTCAATGAAGAATAATTGTGATTGGCAACACAGACAAGCAATCTTCTTATATAACCAAGATGTTTTCCAAGACACGGAGCCCTCGGCAGTGTGCTCTGCCATGCACTCTCTCTCATCAGGTTTCTCAGAGTTCTATGAAGGATCAAGGTAAAACAAAATCACACACACACGAGAACTTTGCTCTGTTACTTTTTCCTCAGAAGCCTTTTTGTTCACTCTAAGCTAACAGTTCAGTAATAGCCAGAGGTGGTTGCTTGACAAGAGACTGACATTTAAACACATCTACATACTAGAACATAGAGCAGTAACATTAATTAACTATTACTTTCACATCAGCTGTGAATATAAAGCAATGGAAAAAAGATTAGCCACTCCTTTTTCATTTAGTTGCTTTTATTTCCTCTTGCCACTTTCACTTCAGAGAGAAAGGGGTTATGGCAAAGAAATCAATGGCTGAAATGGCATATGACTCCATACAGGTTGCTCTAGCGTTTCAGAGATGCCAAGTCATGAAATAAGCAATATAATTTAAATTATCATATATGGTCCATTCTAATTTTTGTATTCTTAAAAACGAGTACTTGGAGTGTATTGGAGCATTTCAATCTTATGGGGTTCTTTGTTAGCACTTCCCTGCTCTTCCAGGCTTGTGTAGAGGTAAGGACAGCCTCAGAGTTATAGGTGACTCTTATAGCACAAGCTGAGATCCAAAATGATCTTTTTCAGTACAAGAAAACCTCACTACTCCTCCTCCTCCCTCCAAGAACTGAAAAAAAACCCGAAGTATAGTTTTAAGGAACAAAAATTATGCATGAACTTAAATTTAGGTAAGCAATTACAACATTCACCTGCAGATGAGCAGGTTGAAACGTCCTTTCTGGCAGATCTGGATCTCCTATTCACCAAATGTCCTTACACTACAGAGCTACAGGATATTCTAAGGGCAGCCCCACATCAAAGCTACTCATTCTGCCTAACAACTACTTGCAAAAAGCATGTGCTGGAGCTCCTGTTCCCCTACTACCATACTCAATACTACCATACAAGAATATCTCCATATGCTGATGCTACTAGGCATCAGCATATGGAGATATTCTTGTTTGCTCACTTGTTCTCAAATAATATATACCAAATATTTGCATAAAATATTTAAATATTCATTGGATCAGAAAAAGGCTCAATTGTCTAGTGCTTGGAGAATTTGCCATGGGCAGAAAAATGGGAAGAGAAAAGAACTCAATTTCCAGATTCTGTTAAAATGAATATTTAAACTAAGAAGAATAGAAGAGCTTCAGTGGAAAGTAACTAACAAAAGACCTAACCTAGAAGGGCAGAAAACATATTTGATTGGCTTGAAATATTTCATGTCCCTGGAACACTACTGCAGCAATATGTGGATATGCTGACAATTGCCACCTTCATCCAGACAAGCTGACGACTTCATCTGAGTAAGTAAATTAAAACACAAAACAACAGACAGCTGTCAAAATACAAAACAAATCTTGTCCCTCTGACATAAAGAGACCTGGAAATCATGCATAACACAGATGGAAATTGTGCCAAATCGTCACAACCAGTGAAACCCTGCTGATGCTAAAATGCTATTCCATGCAGTCTTCCCACAGTCGGATCAGGGAGCACAGGTCTTAACGGGGTGCTGCAATGACAACAAAGAGGAAATAAGAGCTGAGTGAAAGGGTGAGTTTTAGTGCCTAAACTGATTTGCAGTGCCCTCTTCAATAAGTGAAGAGACACCCTTCAAATTTCTCAATTTTGACAGGTATAAAAAGAGAGCAAGGACAAAGAGAACAAGAAAGATGACTAAACAAATGGTGTAATATTTTGGAAAAGAGAGCTAAATTATTAGGCTAATCATATGGGGCAAGTGGTAAACTTCCTTGGGGAAGGAGGAGAGGAAATACACATCACTCTTCAAAATAAGGCCAAAGTTGCATTCTCTTTTCACTTCCATCACTGCATGAACTCCTAGGAGCTATGAGGCTGCTCCATGATGGAGCAGAACTGACCCAGTGGACAGTACTTGTGGGTTGTAGAACTGCATTAATGTACAGGCTCTTTATCATCTTTCCATCAGCAGAGCCATGTTCAGGAGACACTTCCCGTCCCCTGCTGCTGGAATGTACATCTCCTGACACAAATCAGTGGGAGCAGCTGCTCTTCCTGCTCCACTTACTCACAATCTCCCAAAGGTACACAGGAGAAGTCCTGCTGGAAGAGGACACTGGCACTGCAGACACTGATTTACCAAAATATGAATATCGATCTAATATCGATATCCAACTGAGATGGACAAAAACTCTCTAACAGTTTAGAGTTAGAAAGTGTATGTTTTATTTGGCACCAGGCACTGCGTGGGACAGCTCCCTAAGATGCAGGACCCCGATACAAGCAAACATGATACCTTTTATTTCCAAATATTATGAATATCCAAAATACAAATGCATATTCATAACATTAACACCTCCCATTCTCCGCTTCGTATGGAAGTGAGCTTAAATGTCATTAAGCATGCGTAGTGTGTGTCCTGAATTGAGTCGGTGGTCTTGAATTGGGTCAGTGGTCCCAAAAACGATGAAGTAACTCATCTTCCTCATTTTGACCCTTTTGCTTCTCTGAACTTTAACAATCCTAATTACTTTAGTGACCTGTAGGTTTCTTCTTGCATGACTTTTGGATGGGTTCCCACAAAGGGAGGAAATTGGTAATTGTCCTTGTTCCCTACACCAACTTATCAATGTTTCTACTCCTCATTCTAAGCACAGCTAGGCAAACATGCAAATGACAGATAATCAGTTATTTGGAAATCAGTTACTAACATCTAAAACCCTATTTCAGGTCCAGCTCTCCTAACTATTTTAATTAACTCTCACTGGGCCCAAATTCTTTCTTATTCTACCCATTCCAACACAGCTAGCCTATAACTAAAATCTTTATGTTTCTTCTAAATCTATGTTTCAACATGAGGTGGATTTTCCCTTGCTATGAGACAGCAAGTCCTCAATCCAGGTACATATTTAGAGGAAAAACAGAGATGTACAAAATCTGGCAGAAGGCAAGTTTAGTGTCTCTTTCAGTCTCCAAATCCCTGTTATTCTATCAGGAGAATGTATCCATTAATGTAGCATTGAATAGTCACTAGTGCCCCAAGGAAGACTTTGAAAAAAAATTCTATTTAAAGACAAGCCTGTTAATGTGTCATCTACAATATGCCTCTCTTACTCCTGGGAAATTTGCATGAAAACAGGATTGTTATTGCTCTGACATTCTTGTGTTCCTACTGTTTATTTTCACTGGAAGAGGCATGTTACCTACCCTGCCATCCCTGCACACCAAGACTCCCATAAAATAAAAAAAAAATTTAAAAAACATTGAAGGGAGTTTTAAATGCAACCTCACTGCAGTTTCAGCTCACGTTCTTGAAATCCCTGTTTTAGTAGCAGGGAAGCTCACATGCCAAAGGAAACAGATGCTATAAAAGCCAATAAAAAACAAATAAACATAAATAAATAACATTTTGTCACCATTAGTGAAAGTTTGTGATTATGTGAGTATTTAATAAGAGCAAATACAATTCCAACAAGAAAAAAGTACCAACACAAAATAGATACGACAAAACTGAATGGAAGAGGCAGATCAGAGCACTGGAACAGGCTGCCCAGAGAAGTTGTGTAGTCTTCTCTGGAGATGCAAAATCCTGGATGAGATCCCCTGCAACCTGCTCTAGGTGGACCCGCTTTAGCAGAGGATTTACGCTAGATCACCTCCAGAGGTCCCCTCCAACCCCAAATCATTCTGTGATTGAGTCAGCTCAAACAAAAAGAGACTGTAATTTTAAGCTAATATTTCCCAAGTACACGATTTTTTACAACTGTGTCCTGCCATGCCTAACTGAAGTCCTCCTCTTCAAGGAGGTAAAAGTAGAAAACACCAAAAGGATTTAAGGGGAGTTAGGTTACAGGGACAGTGACAATTTACTCGATGGTTCAACATAAGCTTCCATGCTTTTTTCATTGCATTCCTCATTTTCACTGTTACACATGAATTTCTCTGCATTTTCAAAGACATACATTCACAACAAAAAGGTTCACAGAAGGGTTTATTGTTTAAGACTCCATTTGAAACAGACTGATCTGCAGCATCAGTGCAGCTGCCGCATATGAAGCATTGCATTCTAAAAATCCTTTATGACATTTCTCTTTAGACATGAATCAGCAGACTAACAGATGTCTCATTCACACCATGTTTTGAGTTTCAGCTTTACTAATAAAATTAATTTAGGGCCAAATTGTATCTTGAGTCACACACAGAACTCTTGGTGACTTGCATATCAGCCAAATACATGCATGGGAGAAGGGAAATTTGATTTTAATGTCGTCTTTGTAACAGATTGCTAATTTAAGGAGACAGATTGTGATGTCCCTTAGTTGTGTTGCACACTACCTTACATCACAAATAATCCCACTGAAGACAGCAAGACTTCTGAAGTTCCATATACTCCTAGGAGGGTCAAGATCTCACAACCTGCCTGTTCCTAGTGCAGACTGACTCTGAATCTTAAGAGACGCCGGGATGCAGCTTTCTGAGCTTTTTCTCTTTGTACAACCATGTGTGCTATCCTGGCAGGACCTGCTGTGTTGTTGCTGAGTTTTGTCACGCAGTGCTCAGCATAGGCAGCAGCTGTCAGAAAAGGAGATGAGGAAGCAGCAGGGAAGTCTGCTCTTTCCCACAGGTTGTTCAGTCTTCTGCAGGCAGATCCAAGCTTGCCTGGACCAGAGCCTGTGCAGCCAAACTGGATTTCCTCACTTTAGCCAATAATCCTCTGTGTTAACTCATGGCCACAGCTACCTCTAAGAGCTCAGAGCACAGCCACAGCTGCTGGAAGCAGAGCCTGAATTCACATTTTTCTGCAAACACACCCCCAGTTCCTGACAGAGGCAATTTTGAAAAACAGTGCTGTTCCATGAGAAGCAAGCCATTGTACTGAGGGTCCTTTTAATCTCCCAGTTTTCTCAAAGGAATGTCTCAACCATGCCCTGAACAGATCTTCCAGTGAGTAATTTTTTTTTAAAAAAGTTAAAATCAATGTACTGTAGCACTGGTGTAACATCCAGTCTAATGCTCCCTCATTCCCTTCACCTCAAATACCTTCTGTAACTTGGAGAAGCAACTTCTGTGCAAGTGACATGATGTTAAAAAAACCAAGCTACTGTTGGCAGAATATTTGAGAGCTTCCACTCGCATGACTTCAATCCCCAATCACATTCTGCTTCACACTGCTCCAGGAACACACCCACATTTTTAAGTCCCATACTGTCTCTAGCAGTGACTGATTTTCTTTGGAACCAACATAAGTTTTTTTATTTTTATTTATGAAACTTTTGACTTCACAGTTAACTCTAAGGACCCAGATGTACAACAAGCTTCACATGTTCTAACAAAGTGAAAACAAGATTCCTTAACAAGTAGGATGTAACAAGAGGTGAGAACAACTTCCTACTTGAAAAATAACCACCTGGAGGGCAGTTGGCTGTAACCACTGATAGGGCTAAAGATAGTCAGTAGTTAAAGCACAAGGTCAGTGAACTCCATGCATTCAGCATCTAAAGTCTGTAACTTTCTCAGGAATATCAGCGGGTTTTTTCACTTAAGCCTGTCAAGCTAACATTACTTCTATACTTCCATGGTAGGTCTGCTCTTCCCATGTTTGCTTCCCATTTAGTTATGGCCAATGTTTATTCAGTGAAGAGATATCCATCCCCTGTTCTGATAAACTAGATAAAAACCTGTACCAAAAATCTGATATTGGTATTAGCAACATTCAGAGTGTGATTCTTCCTTCACTTATTCAACAGCTTGGGCTGGTTCACTAGCATTTCTCTGGCTACTTTCAGTTATTCTCCCCACCTGCAGAGATCACTGAGCTGTATTACTGCTCCCTTTTCCATAATATTCTGAGGCTGAATTCAACTATGACTTTAATATAAATAGCAAAGAAACAGTGGCTCCTTGAATTTGTCGTTGGGATATCTGTTTTACCAGCAGACCCATTTCTGCTATGATTACATAGTTAAAGATGCAGAACATATTGTATGGCTTTCACCTATCACTTGTGATAGGCTACTTCTGTAAGCATATGGTTTTCAGCATTTTAAAAAAGTCTTCTTGATGGTTCATTGCAAGATGCGAGTCTCTGCTTTAGTAGCCTGTAAGCTGAACCACTGCAGTGTGAAATTCAAGAATACCAAACCAGAGGAAGAAAAATATACAAGAAATTCCAGGAACAAAAAGTTTAAAAAGGCTGGCACAAAAACTGCTACAGACTCTCATGTGTCCAGTTTTCCTGGTGTTTTTGTTGCACCCCTTCTACCCCAAAATGCCTTTCATGTACTGTAACCTTCACTTGGGTTTCATATCCTGTTTCCCATTACATTTTGAATTGTTACATTTATATTTAAAATCAGTCTCAAATCAGTCCAACATATATTAATGACCTCTAAATAATTTAGGAGGCATTCAGAGCATAAGGTGAGCCTCTACCAGATACTCCAAAGCTCTTTGACAGAAGGCCAAGATTTTGCATGGTCTTAGCAGGTACTATCTCAACGTCTTCTTTTCCTTGGCCTGTGTTAGTTCCTAAGTGGGTCAAGAGTTGTCTTTGGGTTTTGTACTTCTAAATACCCTGAAAAAGCTTTCATTTAATTTTGAACAGAAGGAGACGAGAGTATTGCTGATTTCTCAGCAGCACCCGGGCAGGTCCAAAGACACAACATCCCATTCCAAGCTGGTAGCTGGTACCACATATCTGTAACTTGCTTGGATCTCTCAACACCTCGACATTATGTGCACATCACAGAAATGAGAAGTAGAAATCTTCATGAAAAAATACATAGAGTTGTACACATATGACTTGCCTAGATAAAACAGAACCCTTTGAGTTTTCACACTGAAGCCTGAGCTCTGTCCAGATCACTGAAAAAAAATTCCTTTTTCAGAACTTCAACAGTAGCAAAGAACTATTTCAGACTTTAGCCATTTTTAAGAACACCACAAGCAAATAAATGAATAAATTAGGGAAAATATTAACAAGTGATCTATCTCAAACACAACTCCGCACATAAGCTGCACCAAACCTCCATCCAAGCCCATTCTACCATGAAGGAGTAGCATCCCGAATACACTCTTTGGTGTTTAGCACACTTAGGGCTAAAAGCTCCTACTTGGGTGGAGGGGAGCTGCAATCAGAGAGCAAAGAGCTCTGAGTCCTAAGCCCAGACCTGTCCAGGGCACAAGTAACTCAGTACAATACAACTGTGTAAGATGTGCAGCATCGAAGTTTTGCCACATTATGTAACTAGCAACTAACAACTTCTCTCACCTATTTTTAAACTGACTCTGCCCAATAATTGCTGTTTATTACTGCTGATTTCTAGCACAGAAGTTTGATCCTTATCATCAGCAAGAGAGCAGAGTTGACTGGAAAATGGCTTTCTCTTGAAATACAGCCTCAGTACTGCTGCTGCAGAGGAGGAGACAAGTGGCTGTGATGGCAGAGAGCTGGGAAATCCCTGATGGAAGAAGCCAGGTCACGTGCTACAGGATCTGCTCAAGGATCACAAGCATAACTTTATGGCCATAGAGAGAACTAACAGGTATTGGCTTGTATTTAATAAATATTTGAGACACAGCTTTGGTTCTTGGCATTGTTCCATATGCATAAAACCCAAGAGTTTATAAAAAGACACTGGGATTTCTAGCCACACTGCTTCCCCAAGCCAACAGCAGGCAACATGTCGCCATCTTCAAATGTATCCATAATGCATGAAAAGCTGTAAAGGCCAGAATAGACATTGCTGCATTATAAGCTCTGAGCTATAACACACCAGATTTGTCTGTGGAGTTCCATACGTATCCTGTAAATTGTTTTAAAACGTGCACAATAAAAGTTCAAGTTTTCATTTACAGTTTAATTTTGTCAACAAACCATGATTTATTATACCTACCTGTCAAGCACTACACTACTCCCTTTCAAATATTACAGGAACTAAAATACAAGCTTCTAATTAACTTTGTCATATGAATAAGAGTTGTGCTAAAACTTCTCTCTTCAAAGCACTGAGATTTAAAGTAATAAATATTCCTTCAGAAGTAGGCCAGTTTGAATTTAATATGCACCAAATAAATATTCCCTCAATTAGATGTGAGCAAGTAAAAAGCTTTGTGTTATGACTTACAGCAGTTTCAGATAAAGAGCTTGTGTGATGGAATGAATCCAGCTACAAAATGATTGCAGTAGCGCAATGTATTTTTAGCACAGGATAGCACTCATCTCAAAAATAATTCTGAGAATTTTTGTGATTTTCAGATCATACTGTTTTCATCGGGGCCACCACACCTAATAGATTTCACAAATTACTCCTAAAAAATTAATTAGGAAAATTAAGGATCCTTGTAATGAGTCATGTAACTACTTATTTGGCAGAACTACACTCTTATTCTCTTTGTGCAGGAACAAGCATCCAAGTTGGACCAAAGAGAAAAAAAAAATAAAATTACCTATTCCTGTGATAAAACTTCTACATTATCACTACTTTAACAAAATGATCACTTCCAAACAAAATTTCTGCTCATTAGTTTGACTGAAATCTATGTCTGTCTTCACAACTAGTGAACTGTTGTTGCTAGTGTGGAACAGCCTCACCACTACCTTTTTTTTAATTAAAAAGTTCAAGTTCAAAGAATATTTATGAAACAATCTAAAAAAAAGAGTATATAATCCACAACTGAATCTCAGACTTTTCACATATCATTCACCATAAAACTCCCTTCTGTGATGACATCTCAGAGCTAAACACTGAATACAGATACCACTTGGACTACGTTTGCGTTACTATTTTTTCTCCAGAGTGCCGTGGCTCTGTAAATGAGAAAGCACTTGTTACACACCTCCTGTTTTACATATACCCCAAAGTCAGCAAAACTGCAATCACTGAGGGCAGCTGCAGGTTGATACAAAGCATGGCTAGACTTGGCAGGCTGTGCTACAAGCCACTGATTAAGCAACGGTTCCACTAAGCCTTCTCAACAAATCCATAGGCATTGCCAAAAAATCAGATCTTTGTTGGAAAAAGCATCTACATCAGTCGAAGAGCAGTGGTAGAATCCTCCAAAGGTCAGTCATGGTCTCTTCTAGAACAGGGAATTATTCAAGAGAACAGCGACTACGTCAAGCCATAACGGTCAATATTCAGCTTGCTGACTTCAGCAACGACACACTCATTTTTACATAGAGGGGATCAGGCATCCTCACCAATACACCCACTGACAGACAGTTGCTGCAGGGAGCATCTGGGCAGCTATTCCCAGCCAATACTTTTAACTGCTGTGGGAGACACAAAACATCTGGACAGACTTGACTGATCAGAAAGACAGGAGAAAACACACTGTACCTCTTTGTTTTCCTTTATTTTTCTCGAAGATTGTTATGCTGGCTCAGATCACTTTCTCCCTGCAAGAGATGGTACCAGTTCTGCACATTGGCAATATGGCACTGAGACAATGCAGCTTTCAATGGGGTATCCGCAAACATGCACTGCTAACTGCCAGGGCAGCCCTTCATTTTTATCTTGGTTCTGCTTTCAAAACAATCACATGAGGACTGAAAGATAATTTGTGCTCTACATACTGACGTATGACATCAAACGAGCCCTAATATTCAGTGTTTCCCCTAAAACAGTTTAGAGAGAATCAGTGTTGTGTAAACAGGCGGCGGGGAGGGGTACACACACCACACACCAACCAAAATAACACGACTACAAGTCTACCTTGTTACCAAGTTAACAAACTCAGGAATAACATCATTTAGTACCTTCAGTCCGTTATTACAACCAGGAAGAGGTTTGTAATTTTCAGAGACTGCAGACCCCTGCACTTGTCTCTTGAAGCAGATGCTGTGATCCTGGACAGTGGGGGCTATTATCAAAGTCACCTCACATTTACAGAGGCAACACACAGTTACCAACATGGCCCCTTACTTCTAAAATTCTGAATTTATTCCTCCTGCAGTATCTTCCCAAATTCTCAATTAATGCTGTTTTTTCAAACTTGAAGAAACTTTGTGACACAGCATCTAGTGCTGGGTTTGAACATGTCAGGAGAACAGCTGAAGTGAAAATGACAAGTGGCTTCAGTGTAACTTTGGACTAGGGCTTGTGGGTAGAGGCAGAAGATGAATTTCTGGCAATGCTTTTCAGTCCCTTCACAGTCCTTTGTTCTGGGGGATCATTGCCTGTTATTAGCCTTAATCAAGAAATTCAGCTTTGTCTCATTTACTCTTGAATGATTTAAAATTCATCTTATAAATGGAGTATAGTCTGCTGTGATTCAGAGCTGCAAGTCTACATCTATGACAGTAAGAAAAATATGACACAAAGTTCAATCTTAGGCCTGCTCATAGCTTCACTTTTCGTAAATTATTTACCATCTGTTCACAGTACTGTCTATTTAGATGAAGATGATTCAGCCATCCATGCCAGGAGTTACAAGTGGAGATGTTGTACCAAGAAGTCAGACTGGTTTCCACTTCAAGAATTATGGCTTTGTGGGTGCTGCCAGCAAATATAGATGCCAAGCATTTTCCAAACACTTTCCTGAACCTTGATTCAGGGAACAGTCAGCAATTTGTCAATCAGCTCAGTTCGCTGAGCAGCATGGCACACATAGGTCTTCAGGAAGGACTTAGCACACAGGACAGAGACCTGTGCAGAAGAAAGCAGGGAGGTCACAAATTAACATATAGGGAGTCACAGAGAAGGTGGCACACAGATGCATCATGAAACACCTGACAAGCAAGGAGCACAGCAGAAGTGACAAAGGACCTCAGCAATCCCAGCAAGTAACACTAAATGGCAAGGATCACAGGTGTGTATAGCTTTCAAGACTGACCAAAAGTATCCATCAGATACAATAACTGGATGTGAAGTGTACAGGGGATTTCTAGAAAGGAATTTCATGGACAAGTGGGTTAGTAGAAGTGTTTTGGCTAGACCAACAGGAGTAATGACTAGGACTGAGAAGACAGAATTACTTAATATATATTAATCAGAACAAGTTAGCATAGAAATGCCTGAACAAGGAAACACCCTGGAGAAATGGAGAAAATTCAGAATAACCTGTCTGGTGTGGTCCTGAGCCAAATGAGATGCCAAGGTTTCTGTAACACTCTACTTGCTCTGAGAAGACATTTGTAAGGCATTTTACAGAAACAAGACAATATGCAAGATTGAAAAGCAGAAGTTTAGCAGTGAAGAGATACTTTTACAAATTATCTGCACAGAGATGATAGCCTCAGCTACCATTGATTCAGCTGTGAATTGAAGAAATTGTGTGAAGGTCAAGGGTAAGAGCAAAGGGGACAAGAACAAAGCCTTAAGAAACAACCCCTCCCCCCCCCCCCCCCCCAAATCATTGGGGAAAGCAGAAATTGAAAATACGGCATCTCATAGAAGAGGAGAAATGTGAAGGACCAAACACGTGGCCATTTAAAATGAGCCTATTATGATTTTTATTACAACTGTCAATGGCAACAGCTGTCCTTTCTGTCCTCAAAAAAATCCCCACATCAAACATAGCCTACACAGCTGAGCTCTTCCCAATCAGAATATCTCCTGGAGGTACTCTGCAGCTTTAGAATGTGGCATCTCCCCTCCCTTTGCCCAGTTATAGTATGTTATTACTAATCACACTATTACGCATCTCATGTAGAGAGCACAACAACAGCAGCTCAGAGGTTGATATAAGGAGATAACACACATCCCCTCAAACACAGCATCATTTTCTCAGGGATTTGTACTTGTTTACTGGTATCCTCATGCTACTTGGGAGATGGCTACATCTGCTGGGTACTGCAGATCTGACCTCTGTGCTGAAGTCTTGTCTGTCGTTGCAAGCCTTTACATTTAAATAAACATGGTGTAGAAGTGTTCTTCCATCTACTAATTACTGGGCAGAGACAGAGAACAATGCTGAAAAAAGGCACATTATCCTGCCCACACAGGATGGCAGTCGTCACCACCACTCCAGGTTTTCTACAGATAAAAAATTGTACTAATGCAAGGAATCATTCCAGCTCCAGATACACAAACCAGCCTCTTACAGGTCTCGCAATTTCCTACTGCCAACTGGAAATGCACACACACACTCCCTCTCTCAAAATACCAACAAAAAAGTGTATTGGGAATATACAGGCACAAAAAAAAAATTTGACAAGCTGCAAAATCATAATTGCATAGCAAAATAGGACATGATTAACTGCTGCATATTCTAAATTCCTTTGGGACACTGAAATAAAACCAATGAGATACATACAAGAACAAGGGATTCTACCATGGCAGAGAACAACAAACTCCCTACCAGCAAAAAATTAAGCTCACATTTTAACAATCCTGCCAAAAATAAGATACAAAGAATATTCCTTCCTCATAATAAAAAAAATAAGCAAACAAAAAAGTTGAAAGAAACACTGAAAAGTACAGATGCTGAAGAAAATTCTTAGAGCAGCCTGCCACAGGCAAGAAAAAAGTGCCCATGTAAACAGAAAAGGCCAGTAAAAATGTGTATATAGACAGTACTTCCTGAATTAGGGAAAATTATGCCTTGAGTTAGTGGCCTGCTGCCACCCAGATCTCATCAACTGAGCAGCAGAAAAGAAAGCTGGCTTGATATGAGATGCTATTCTCATTTATGAAATGCTGCTATCAGTACCAAAGTTAATAAAAATGAGCTATGGATGATGAGATTCAATTTTGCTTATGTGGTACTCAAGCTGTGCCAGGTTCATTCAAATGTACAGATTAAGATATTTCCTGTCTCCATCAGCACACAATCCAGAAACTGCATGTCCAGTGTGGGCAGAAACCACATGAAACTATGTAGTTTCTCCTGTGCACACCATTAGGTGCTCCAAGGTAACCCACCAGGGCTTTAGGGGCTGCTGCAGAAGGACCCAGGGAACCCACAGGTCCTGTGTCAGGTTTGCTGACCCTGAGGGGTTGTCTCAAATACCCTACAAGATTCCAAGATGCAGAGCATCTTCTAGAGCAGATTAAAATAAATTTGAGAGCAGCCACTCTCCTTTTTCCTTCCAACCAAATTAAGATGGGAGTCAAATTGCCCTTCTGGTAACAGCACCTAAGGAAGCCCAGGTGATGAGAAAGTTTCAGGGGTTACAACAAAAACTCCCAGCTGAGTCTGCCCTCTCCACAGTTCTTTGGATGCTGAAGCCAGAGTTAACTATGGCATCGTTCTTCAGGAAGTGTTTCAACTGAACCAGCTCAATCAGTGTTCAGCAAGGATGTGGGGGGCCCAGGCTATATTCTATTTTTAGTGTATGGAGCTACTTCTGGGGTCTTTTTTGTTTGGTTTTGTTTTTAAGCTAGAATCATCTTGAGAAGATGAGGAACACATGAGAATAGCTGTCAAGGATCTTTACCACTGCATTAGAGCAAAACCTACAAGTGCACTCCCAAGCTCAGGGCCCTGCAAGGTGCAGAAGGAACAGCAAGAGACACCACTTCCCTTCTGGGAAATCACTGGTTCCTGGCCAAGACAAGTCATAACCCACAACGAAGACAGGACAAGCTGGAGACTAAACATGCAGAAGAGGTAAGAGGCATTGGGAGGAGGAGGAAACATTAAGGTGAACAGCACCTAACAAAGAATGAGATAAATACCAAGAAGAAACACTCATTGTAGTAAGCACTTAAATCTATTTCTGATCCTATTCAAAGAATGACAAATATTCTCAGAGGAAATAACAGCTCCTGGCACCACACCCACACATCATTATGCTAAAGCTTTTGCATTTTCTCACTGCTCACATTAATTCGAGTTTTAAAGAAACACAATCTGGAAAATTCAAAACACAAGTTGGAAGATTCTGGCCCTATTTGTGCTCCTGCAGCCCCAGCCAGTTCTCAAGTGCCAAAAGACAAGTCAGCAGGGACGACCACTGACCTGGCTGAACAGAGCTCTGGCTGGAATCCAGGGTAAAAAGGAAAGCTTATGACCTTTGGAAGCTGGGGCAGGCAACTCAGGATGTATGCAAGGATATCAGGAGGTTATGCAGGGAGAAAATTAGAAGGGCCAAAGCCCAACTAGAACTTAATCAGGCTACTGCCATAATAGACCAAAAAAAGTTTCTATAAATACATTGTATGTATTTATATATGCAGTGTATACATGTACAATGTATGGTATTCTACAAATACCACTCTAAATGGCCAGACTGTAAAAACATTAAATGAAAGAGTACCTAAACTGTAAATAAATATTGAACTGTTACAAATAAATATAACAGCATTTTATAGTGTTGTTTTAAACTACAGCATTGACAATAACAATAAAACATTTTGTGGCTAAGGAGCCATCTAATGTCAGTGGCACCCTTTGGTAGCAAGCCAGACAAGTTTCAAAAGTTCAGCCCATAATCCTCCAAGCTTAACTTTGTTTGCAATAACTAGGCAGCAACCACTTGTATTACAAATTGACCCATGAGCCCAGCCTATTTCACAGATTACAGGACACCAGAACTTTTCAGTTATCACATCTCATATCAGCCTGCTGAAGTACAGCACTTCCTAAAGCAGCAGCTGAGGACAGCAAGACCCAGATCTGTCCATAGTATCAAACAGAAAAACTTCCCATGCATCAAAGCCTCCTTTCCACACAAAAATCAAGCACTCCATCTTTAACCAGTTCCTCCCTTAAGTGGGAAGCATCACTTGGATCAGTCTTGTGCCTTCTTTACATGGCAACAGAAGAGGAAAAAGGGAAAGGCAAGAAAGCACTCAGGGAGGCCTATTCCTTGACCTGCCATGGACACCCGCTGCTGACCAGAATGAGGCCAATGAGTCTCATGGCAGAGCAGGGCTTCCCCAGCTCATCTCCATGAGCCATTCCACTAAATACAGCAGTGTAATCTACAGAACCAGGTTACACAGTATTTGTTAAATATTTACCATCGTATTTCACTTAGATATAAGCATTTCCAGTGAAAAGTGTGTAAAAGGACAGCCAAGGGAAAATTCAGAGTGGATATACCAAAAGGCATTGCTCCAAAAATCAAAATCATTAACATAACCAGAGAGGTCTATAGCACTGTTTCTGCAGTGCTCCATTTGCACAGATGAAGCAGTGCTTGTCGCTAGTTCCATCTATTCTCTACAACAGAAACACCGAAGTAAATTTCCAGCCTAAAGAAACAAAAATATTCTTGCTTCGTAAAGAGGATAGAAAGAAGTTAATGCAGCAAACCAGTATGAATTAACTTGAATCTTATACCCTGGCACTTGCATGTAAATAAACCTAACTTTATTATGGCTCTTGTGTTAGCACCCAATCTCTGAATACTTCATCATGGATGAAAATGGAAACAACTTAAAAATCCCCATGCACATGATAATAAGGCTTTGCAATGTACCCAAAGAATACATATTCACAGATTTACACTCCTTGTTGAAAAACTGGATACAAAGCTGGAACAACTTAGAATTAAGGCTTGAGTTTTAAGAAGGAAACAAAATCCTCATTCTTATTGGGCTTTTGGGTTGAGCTTTTTCGTTTGTTTAAAGATAGAACTACACTCAGGAATCTGAATTCTTAATACAGCTATTTACTGATCTAAATTTCTCTATCCTCTCTTTCCCTCCAAAATCATGTTGAAGTAGTCTGTTGAGATCCAAAAGCACAACTACAGTAATTACACTTTGGATGGGACAGAATTTCCTTGCTTTCCTTCTCTTGCCAGGCAGACTTCCTTCTCAGGTGGATCAATTTTTCTCCACTGATCTACAAAATAAAGCTTCCCATTTTACTTCACATTAAAAATAAGAGCAAAACATTCAGAAAGAAATTCAAAACTAGGTCCCTGGAGTGTTTCCCACTCTTGCTACATGTCTTTTTGGAGCAATTAACTATAACCAAACAGTATTTATTTAAAAAAAATTATTAAAAAGTCACGGCATGCTTTTTTTTGTTCCTATCACAGGCAGAGTCCAAGACAAACATTATATCTACTCTGCAAGCAAGATATCAGGCAGGGATTTTTTGTTTGGTTTTCCCCTACATTCTTGCTTCCCATGTAGACATTGCTTATTATATCACCTTAAAAATCTGTGCATATGCTGTCACTAACTTGGGGAGCAGAAACATGTTTCTAGTTCCATACTGAACAACTGCTTCTATAGCTAAATGGTCAGATTTTTCAAGCATAGTCCCCCTTCACTTTTAATCATTTTTACTTTGGGGAAGCCACCCAAAGTTGTAAGCAGATTCCCAGCTGTGCCAATATATTCCATGTGGAAGCTCACACTACCCAAGTTCATTCTCAGTGGTACAAGCACTCGCTACACCAGAGCTCAGTGCAAATTCCTGCACATTCTGCAACTCAAATTTCAGTGCAGCAAAACCGCAGACTCTTTAAGGAGCTGCAGGATTCGCAGCACATTTGCAGAGCAGTCCCTGAATTTTTCAGGAAGCATCTCTATTAACATTGCAATGCTTTTGTATTTTTTGACCTAACACAGCTTTTGATTCCAGCTTAACCAGCAGCTCAAGAACTGAAAGAAAATGACGCTTTTTTTTTTAAGTGAGAAATGGGTTGCTGCTGGCACTTATCTGGAATCTCTGCTCGGTGCTGGCTTTTGCCAATGCCAACTGAGATTCCAGATGGGCTGCTGAGTGTTTTTGGTTTTTAAAAAACATGGCAGCCAATGCACCCATCTGGCTCCATATACAAGTGATGTAGGAAAAGAGATCAAGCTCTACCACTGTAATTGACGCTGATAAATCAGGCACTAAAATTGTGCACAGCAGGGAAGAAATACAAACGTATATACAGATAGAAGAGCAAGCACAATTTGTCTGCATCATTAGAGCAAATGTTACCATTGAGTGACTGCCACCATGCTCCACACACAAAGAAACTTTCGACTGCTGAATCCCTGTGAACTTTTAAAATGCTGGTTCTGGTATTTCAATATAGTTTACAGGAAAGAGTAGAAGCTGAGATGTGCAAGCTTGCCACACGAATAAAAAGCAAAGAACAAATAATAAAGAGCAAAGCAGCAAGCAGTACAGGTTCCAAAATTTACACTCCAAGGGAAGTCAGACGTCAAATTACATTGGCACCTTGCATTATTTTCAATGGTGCTAAGTTAATAAAAGGTTATATAGTTTTGTTTTGAGACATACTACATTTACTTGCAGCAATAAGTACTTTCAAAAATCATGCAATCGTAGAAAGCCCAGCAAGCCCAGCCAAAAGTGTGTTAACGGCACAACAGATGAAAGCAAAGACTTCAAACTATTTAGCTTTGCACTGCAGCAATTCTCATGCATGGCCAAATATTTCTCACATGTGGCCAGAACAACAAAAAAGTATGGAGCATATTTTGTCATTAACGCAGCCTCTATGTACTCTCTATTGTACATGTCACTGATCTTTGACCTTCAGTTTTGACAATACTTGATATCTGAGGGAGGAGAAGCTAAGCATGTTGTTAGGTTTAACAGGAAAACGTCTTTTCTCAGTTGCAAATGCCAGGACTGTTATTTTTCAAAGAACTGAGTTAAAAAAAACCCAAAGACTCCCTGGGTTCATGCACAACAGCTCCTTTTATTGAGTCCTCCTTTACTTCTATAGATCTGAAGGTCTGCACGGTCGATCCCTATGGGCTGAACCAGTGGCCACCCGGCCAACCTGCCAATAGCTGCTTGCGTCCCCAGCGGCCTGGGCCTGCTGTCCAACCGTCCACACTGGTCAGATTACATAACCTACTGGTCAGGGTACTTACATAATTTCAGTTATATCATTATTTCAGTTATAAACCAGGGAGTTATAAAATGGGATTAATTATTATTGTGAGGCCTTCGGGCCAGCTGCTGACCACCACAATAACTCAACACTGATTTAGTTACTTTAACTTCAGCAGAGTAATTTCTAATTTACAGTGGCAGAAACAAGAGGGAAGTGAGAATAACAGAACTCTGGGGAGGAACATGGACTGAGCACACTCTTGGAGAGGTCTCTGGGCCCCAGTTCACCGTCAAGGTATGGGAACACCCAAGTGTCACAATCCCACAGCTGCAATGCAGGATGTCTGCTGGGTATCAGCCTAAATTATGTGGAGTTTGCTTGCTTTCTCCTTTCCTTGAACAGCTCATTGCAGCATCGATAGAACAAAAAGAAGTCATAGCAACCAAGACACGGAAGGAAAAAAGCCCAGGCATACAGAAATCAGTGGGCATTCCGCCATCCAGGATGCTGGAGCCAGAATTTCATGCATTGTCTCATTCTATTAATATTAAAGAAATAACGAGCACAGATTTACCCAAAAGGACATCTCATTCAAGCTCCTGGATCACTGGCATCTTCTAAACAGTCAGCCAGATGTTTCCAGAAGCACATCCTTTTCATCCTGAAGAACAGAACTATTTCAAGCAGCACCCACTGAAGCATTAACATAGGAAGGTTCTGGCCATACTTCTACCAGGAATCAGATGGGTCTGGCTCACTAAAATGGCAGCTTCCTTGGAGGCTTCATGTGCAGCAACACAGGGGAGATCTGTGTCCAACAGTAGAGACTATTCTCTTCTTTACAGATTTTAACAAAGCATGAAGAAACAAAGCAAATTCTGCATTCACTGAAGGCAATAACAAAATCTCCTCTTTATGTTACAGCTTCCACCTCTCACTTAGTGACTAAAAATAATATACTACTTTCCTAGAACCATTGAAATTAGAAACTAAACAAACACTTGAATGAGAAGGAAAAGTGACAGTATGATCAACCCCAGCTGGGAATCCTGCTTCCTCACTCAGGGACTTCTGTCTGCTTTTTCAAATACTGAAACAACGATTACCAGCCCTGACCCTGCACAGCTGTACCTGCCTCACTCTAGACCTCAGGAAAGCACTAAGAGGTCAGGACCTATCCTAAGTTGTTGAACAGAGCTTTTTCTGTCCTTTGGTTTTTTTTTTTTTTTTCCTTCCTTTTAAACAGTATTGCTTACTAACTAGGATTCAAGATCACTAAATATAGACTGTTGCTGTATAAAAAAAGACAAAGCAATGTTGAGTCTACTGTCATTCTGACAACTTCAAACATCCTGCTCAGTTTGGACTGTCAGGCCCAGAACTGTGGCAGCAGCAGTATTTAAGTCACATCAGCAACCTTTGCAGTGCTCCAGGCAAAGAGACAACATTGGAACCTGCTGTACCCAGCCAGCTAATTTTTTCTATGTAAATAATATGTTAATAATAACTTACCTTCTGCTAGGTCAGGGCACTGACAATCTATTATAGGTAGACATAATTTCTAGGAATCTCAGCAGAACTTTGCAAAACATATTTCAGTATCAATATTTATCCAAGAAGAAAATTTAATCAATCTGGCATCTGCCTGCCTTCTCCACTTTGAGGTTACAAATGGAGATGCAGGATTTTTTTTTAATTGATTTTTAAGTTGCAGTAAGCCTTAGCTGCTCCTTTGTAAAGCCACCAGGCAATGAAGAGCAGTTCAAAGGTGAACAAGTAATTTTAAATTAAACCAGTCAAGAAATAAAGGATTTCTGCCCCAAATAATTCGTTTTACTGCAAGAGTATAGTATTGTTAATATAATAGCTGTTAATATATAGCTAAAGGTTTCTTCTCCACAGAGCTCACCCAAGAAATCTCTGCTGGCATTAGGAACTCCCTGCAGTGGCTTTGCTGGTTCTACATGAAACCAAACCAGTGAAAAATGTGATGAGGTACCCTGCTCACCTTCCCTGCATGTGTGGCAGGAGGAGGAGGTCAGGGACTTCATGAAGGAAAAAAACACATCACTATCTTCTGTGATCACCTTCTACCACTCAAAACCCTACACTCACATGGGTGACACTGGTAGGATTTTGTATCACATGAAAAAAGTGCAATTATCATTGAAAACATGTCTTAAAAGCCTAAGAACAAAAAAAAAAAAAAAAAAAAACAAAACAAAAAAAACCCAAAAAACCACAATGTATTTGAGGCCTTTAAGTCTATGTAGGCTTAAGTGTTACTAATGCACAGAGTCTTGATTCAGTTTTGAGAATTTGGAATTCCTGGACTTTCCTTGGAAGAAGGACCCAGTTTTCACCTGATCTGAATGCATAAGCCTTATGCACACATGCAAAACTCCATGAAGTCTTGGTTTTAAGTCTTTCAATAAGGTTTATTTCTAGGACTCAGACACAGGGGCATTGATTTAATTCTCATTACACAGTATTGCTACTAAAACCTAAAATTAAAGGCCAGAGAAGAAAAATATATTTCTCCACAACATCCTTCAAACTTTAAATGTATATAAATACGTGAAAGATGATCAAATGTATTAGCAGTGGGTGGACTACTCAGGCTTTCAATAGAGCTCAATTTAACAGTGTTTGTACAGATTGAAGACTGAAGAGCCAGAGGCAAAACAGGAACATATTAGACAACTAGGTCAACATTAGCCTGATAGCTGGCCATTTCACTGTGTGAATAAATAGAAATAAGGAGAACTGTTTCAAAGGCGAGATCTAGCAATATCTAGTTCCTGCACTTAAAAAGAACAAAATCTAGCTGAAATGCGTAAGTGTATAAAACTCATCCACCAGATACATAGAAAAGACAAGACTTAACACACATCAAGTCCTTTATGTGATTTCTCTCCAGCTGAGCCTACTTAAGTCATGTATTAAACTATTCATTCACAATTACCAGGACGCTCCCACATGAAGGGGACTTATGGACATGTTAAATATAGTTACAAGCCAGAGAAAACCATCAGTTTTGCAGCTTTTGCTCACAGGAAACAAGTTTATTCATGCACACACACACACACACACACAAAACCTGAACAATTAGAGCTACCAAAATCAGTTATAAATTCTGCTGTTCATCACCCCAACCATTACATTTGGGAGCCGGGGGAGGAAGAAGCCTACAACCAGTCAGATTTAATCATAACATCTGCCAAGAACTCCCAACCTTCGATTTCATTCCAACAAGAAGTAACCTTTAAGAAGAACACACAAAAAAAGCTACACTCTGTTCAACAAAACCCACTTGAAATATTTAATGTCAAAGCACTGATAAATTTAAGAGAAAAGGTTGGGATGTTCCAGGAGCTGCATAAAGCAGTTGAAGCAAGTTGGAGATTTACAGTGTCTGCCCAGAGCTGAGAGATGCAGCATTAAAGAGGCTCAATCCAACGTGCTACTTAAATCCAAGCAAGCTTTGATTTATATTAATTCCTTCTGATTTTAAAGATTCTGTGTCCATCTAACACCCCCTCAGTTCACTACCTGGCTACTTCACCAGGGAGACACAACCAGCAGGGAGGATGCCATGGAGGGGGGGGGGGGGGGGGGCAGTTATCCTCAACCTACATAAAACCTGTCAGTAACTCAGCCCAGATACTGGTTGGCTACTATCAAGTAAATCAGGGAAGGGGCAGAAAGAACTGAGTCCAACAGCAGTACAGGACACGGTGACACAGGTGGCTCTGGCCCTTGGCTGCACCTCCTGTGCTGACGCTTATCACAGGCTTTCCCATACCCGCCCTGTAGCCAAGGGGGAAAAAAAAAAAAAAAAAGCCAAAATAAAAAGTTCTGCACTTTGGATTGTTCATGGAGGAAAGGGGAGGAAATGGGTTTAAAATTACAGAGGAAGGAAAGGTCTGTAGACCAAGAAGAACTTTTTTTTCCACTTCCAAAAACCACACAAAGCTGAAAGCACAGTTCAAAAGAGTTGTAACAGCTTGAGCCCTTCAAGCTTCCTTGCACCCCACTGGAAAAGGACATTCCTTTAACTGAAGCCTTTAATAATGAAGCACCTCCATAAAGCAGTCAAATTCCTATTGGTAATGTATCAGAATATACTGCAAATATTAATTAACAGATGAACAAGAAAACCCAATACAGTAACTTAGATGGCAATACAAAGTTAGTTCACACCAGACAAGGTCTCCTGCAGCCACCAACAGGTTAAAGGTCAAACACTCTCATGGAAATGTAATGCCACTTGCATTTGGAGGCTGATGGAGAACAGCTAACGAAGCTGATCCAGATTCATCTCCAAATGATTTTACAGGGCTTTTTCCTCCCACCATCATCACATTATATTTTCAGTTTAATTTTGTTTCAGCAATATGCTTCACAGACTAAGATATTACACTTAACATTTGACACTAATGTGTTCTAACAAAGTTGACGCATTAAAAGGATTACACATTTTCAGATTACTGAACAGGTTCCTCCTGGATGGCTGCCGAAAAAATCCTGCAAATGTTCTGGCTCTAGGCTTTCTTGGTTACACCCAGCATTCATCTTTGCTGGGTTGGTGTAATCGGTTTGCATGCCACCAAAGAATCTGAAGCAACTGGGCTGCTTTCACTAGAGCCAGGCAGAGCAAAACGACCTGAATAAATTAAAAAGAAGGTTAGACATCAGCTAATTCTTCTTGGAACACACTGCTGTTTATTCTGGTGCTTTGTCAATTTAGTAATCCAGCAAAACCATATATATGGCTGTTATCTTGTATGTGCAAGCGAGAGATTATTAGGAGGGAAAGGAATTTAAATTGTCTGTAATAACAAACCTGGAACATTCAGAAAGAAGAGAGAAAGGAGAAAGTTACCAGATAAATCAGGGTTGCAAAACTGAAATAAACGTTTTATGTTTGCTTAGTTTATTTTTAAGCAGCAGAAATTCACATGCACTGAAAATCATTTAACTTGCAGGGACTTAAGTATTGAAAATGCAATGAGAGAAAAGTCACCCAGCAGGAAGGTTGGCACATTTGCCTCCCAGGCTGCTGAAGGAACGGTCTCAGAGGTAAGGACAGGACTGCACTTCTGAAATAGGTTAATTATATATATATTATAAATATATATATATATATATATAAAAATAACTTTCCTGAGGGCTTTCTGCATTTCTATACTTGCCATTTCAAACTTTCAGTATTAATTTGAACTTCTACTTCCTTGGGGGAAAAAACCAGGAGTTTTGAACTTAGTCTTTAATCACTTCAGGATACAACCACGTGTTCCGGCAAGAAGTGTTTCTTTCAACTCCTGTATAGGGCAGGGGGGAAGTACTGTTTTGTGTCAGTAACTCATCTGAGAAAGAACTATGAAATAGTTAAACTCACACACACCCTTCCTGCCTCTCTGGGAAAGGAAGAGTGCATTTATTTATGTATTCCATTCAGAAAGCTATATTTGAAAGCTATTTTAAGGCTGCAGACTGAAACGTTCAAGAGGCAACATTAAAGCAATCTGGACAAAAGGGACTTTTTAGCCTGGTGTATCTGCATGGCACCATAGTCTTTAGATGAATTCTATATATATATTTAAAAGATTCATGCCAAAATTAGTGCACAATTGAAACAGGAGCACTGAAAAAATGCACCACCACAACCTAAACTACCTAAGAGTTTTACACCTGTACAAAACTATTCTAGCAGGGCAATCCAATGCTGTTTCAAGTTGTGCTGAAATTTAGAAAGCTCATTCTTGACAGACCTCATGCTACTGCTTCTTCTCAATTAATATTTATGACCTTTTCAGTTTAATTTTGACATACATACATACTGCTTGAAAAGAAGACATTTCTAAAGGCACTATCAGGAGGCATGAAGCAGGAACTTAAAATCCTTGGTGTTCGATGAAAATGTCATCAATGGGAAAATGATTCCTTTATACAATCTGGTGCAATGAATCACTTTCTTCAAACAGGGAGTATTTCTTTTAATGGCACATTGAGTGACCTTGGCAAATCCAATAATCCTCAGTAACCAAGTGATTTTGTTTTGGCCATAAAAAATGCAACAAATTCCAACCTGACAATTTACATGCCTTTGGTGTTATTTTCAGTTCACAAAAATACCCCAAATCTTGCTTTCCCCTTCCCTCATTCATTCCACCACTACCCTTGTCCTGCACCCTTCTATTCTCAACACACTGCATCAACCAAATTAAAGGAAGCGTACAGAGGTCAAACTGCTAACCACATGCTTGTACTATTGATGAGCAGCTTTTATGACCTCTTACAGTAGAGTGAGAAACAACCACAGAAATTTAACTGTATGCTACATATAGACTTTCAGAAGTAGACATCCTCCCAGACCTTTCCAGTAGCTAATCCCCCCCCCCCACTCTTTTACCACAGCAGTTTGAACAACTGTGCCCAACACCAGACTAGAACAGAAACATCTGGGGAAAAAAAGTTGCATTTCTTAAAATATACACTTTTTTTAATAGTCTCAAAAAGCAGCAAATATATTTTTACCCAGATTCTCAGAAATGCTATTCTACACTAAGCACAGATTTGTCAAATTGGTACCCAAAAGAAGCTATAATGCCCTAGGAGGGGACATTTAAAATGAAACTATTTACAGAACCTCAGCTGCAGAAGTCACATTGTACCTCAGCTATCATGCACTTGAAAGCAAGTATTTTATCAATGAGGAACAAACTAAATGCATTTGTTTCCTTGAACTCATTACCCTGCCTGTGAAGGAATGCTTGTCGGATACAGATAAAAAAATGATGAAAATTGCAACAAAATTCAACCAGTTAATTTAAAAAAATACATAAAACCCCCCCACACTGCCTGTATCTCATCTCTCTCTCCTCCAACAATGACAAAAAATGTTGTTTTACATAAAGCAGGTAGAGTACCACCATGTAATATCAATATCAAACAAAGCAGTGACCTGCCAACAAGAGGCAGACAGTAATTTCACAAACTATTAAATAATTAAAGATAAGTGTCCAAAGGATTCTTGTAACCACACGGTTTGACAGGTTTCAGGAAGAACGACTTAGTATTTCAGTGCATATTCAAAAAGAAGCTCATGTGCTTTACAAGGTCTCTGCACTCCTGTGAACCTAGTCCATTATAAATACCTGCTCGAAATATAGTCCCACTTTGAGATAACTTACATAGTTGACTATTTGCAGGGCAAACGAATGCTATCAAACACCAAAGCTTCAAGGAGATTAGAGAGCTGCCAAGGTCTGAACTATATCAACAGCTTGAAGTCAGCTCATTCAATAAGGCTTTGACAGTATTACACTGGCAAAACAAACAAACCCATGGTGTTCGCACTGGCCCCGGCTTTCTCTTGCACTGACTCTTTCTACTCATGGACAGGGGAAAAGGCACCTGTTAATTCCCATTTCTAGGGAAAGAATCTGATCCTGCAGCCCTAGGAACATCACAAGAGAGCTGCTGGGCCAGCATCCAAATGTTACAACCCAGAGGGGGATACATGGACTAAGTGTTCTTGCTTTATTTCAAACTGAATTTGCCCCATTTTAGCTATTGCTCCCCTCGTACCCCGCCTTCTTTTCCAAGTTTTCACATGGCAATAAATCAAATGTCTTACAGAAATTAGTGTGTATCATATCACTGTGTTTCAGTCAAACATGCAGCTCCACAGCAGAGAGCCTGACCGGATCCCATAGAACAGCAATGGTCTGCAGGAACTACATTGCTGCCTCTTATTTACATTATTTATTGCTTACTACATCCACCTTTCCTTATTTTACCTGGAATGGATCTCAGGTTATCACTATCATCTATATTTCAGCCACCTGAAAGCAAGGGTTGTTCTATAATCACCTCCCATTTCTCAGTGACTTAAAATGTACTGGGAGTCGTTAGTATTTTATGGGTGTAAACTGTTATCTGAAAATGTTTATCCCCAATAGCAATTGTTTAATATTGTCTTTACTTACTGGAAAAAAGTTATGTCATTATTCTTGCAATACGGAAACACAGCAGCTGGTTTCCCTCTTAGTACAGAACAGACATTCATTTAGAATCATATAGATGAATGAATATTGGCAAATTTACCATTCTCACTAATAACATTTCATATTTTGGTTTGTCTTTGAATTCAACATATTTCTTCTCATTAAGCATAAAGCAGTTGTCCAGTACTTCTTAAGTGACACTTACCTTCCCTTACAAGTAGTTTTACTGCTGCTGCCTTGTTTGTATTTTTTTACAGTAAGTTTCCCCTTTTTATTTACACCTTCTAGTCCCTCTAACCAAGAATTTTCTTTTGAAAAAACATACTCCTCTGGAAAGAATGCTTGGTTTTGAAGGGTGCACAACAAGGCATTTGAAATGGTTTCCATCTATTTCTGTTTGCATTTAGTTTCTTCCCAATCGCTGAATACTTCATCACTCTTGAGTAAAGAAATAACAATCCTTCCAAAGCCTTTGTGTACTACTATATGCGTGTGCGTATACAAACACACACTCAACATCTCTAAGGTGGGTTAACATTTTATTTGTACATAAACTTACTGGCTTCAAGCTCATGAGACTTGAAATTCATATACACAAGTGGAGGTGCTCTTGCCTAATCTCTTTTCAAAGTTCAGTTTCATCTTCAGCTGATTTGCAAGAGGCTGGAAAAATCTGCCTTCTACCTCCTCCTACACACTTAATAGATTTTGTCTCCCTGGTTTTTGTGCTCAAGCACTAAAACAAAGAAACCAGACATTGGAGTACCTGTGTTCTCAAATGTCACACAGTACACAAGGATTGATGTACAGCAGTCAATGTTTAGAAATGCAGCCTTTCCAAGCAAACCTAAATTGCCCAGGTTCCCTTTTGATTCAGTATCTCTTGGCTTATTATTTCTATTTGCAAGAATCTGCTTACTAAAGTGCTGAGGATTTATGTATTGATGATGAAGAAACTTTTTAGAGTTATTAGAAGAAAACTGTAGGCAGTGACAGCAAAGTTGGGAGCTGGTGAAGTTTTGACCCTCTAGAACATAAAAGCAATATATTGAACAGCTTATATTCTCCACTACCTGTAACAAGTCATTTTACCTACTGTGTGGAGAACACTTTCATTCTTGGGAGAAGGCAGAATCTCCATTTCTATAGCTCATTAGTAACCAATTTCCATAGTTCATTAGTAAGCAAAAGGAATGTAAACTGACACCTTGAAAAATTGTTCTGTGCTTAGTAATACACTGCTATTCTTTTCCAGGGTTAAGGCAAATATGCACAGTACGTACACTTCAGATTTGCATTTCATGAATTTAACACCAGTGAGGCAGAACAAAAATAGAATAGCTTTATTCATCCATGGAAGATAATACACTAAGTTCTATCCTTCCCTAGAAAACCAAGTACTTCTCCATCAGATTTTGGACATTCTAAGCATTTGGGAATGCACAAAATTGAAATTCTTTCCTCTGGAAACTGTAGAGCCTAGAAAAACACATAATGTACTTAGTACATCATACTTTAAAAAAAACCTTCCATTAGAGCTCTCTGAACAATTGCTAGTACAAGTAGATTAAACCTTTGAGCATTGCTGTGAAGAACAGAAGTGCAGGAAAGATTTTGGGGTAAAAACAGTGCTGGGCATGACTATTAGATTATCTTCTACGGACCATACATCCATAAGAAATTAAAAACAAAACAAACTGAAAAAAGTGTTTATAAAAATCCCCCATGTTTATTTCTTACAAACTTCCCTTCACCATGTAACTATTTCAGGGTATATGGGTTCACAGAAACCCACAATGCAATTCAGTGCTATTTCAGCATCAGAGAACACCAAGAATGTCCCCACTCAGTACAGCTAATACCTGCCCATCCAAAGCAAACCACCTTTCAGTGACTGAAGCAGTGAAACCAGGGACAACTCCACTGAATTCAGCAGAAATGTGCCTGTTTTGGCTGATGGTAAATTTGATCAAGGCTCTGTGTGCAGGCTCTGTATTCAAAGAGCTGCTTATGTCAGCCTATCACCATGTCCATCTAGCAGCCACAAAGTCAGTTGCCCTCCACTGTAGAAGAACATACATCAATACATTTGTCCCTCTGTTCTCTTGAAAAGTACCCAAGCCAACAGGATCATCACTGGTAGCAACACACCAAGCCATCCTGTCACTTTAAGGAAGTGATTCACAGCATATTGTTATTTTAAAGTTGCTCATCCGTACCAGCTGAACCAGACAGTTTTTCTTCTACCACTTCCTAGCAGTATTAATAATTATTTGAACATTTTAATAATCTCCCCTTCACTTAGAAAAAAATATTTCTGCTTATAATGGTCCTCTGAATCCTTAATCTTGTCTTCAAGAACATTATCTCTTCTATTAGTATGATGTGTGTGTGTATATGCACAGTCATTCAATCATTCATTACAATGTTTAGCTGACTGTTCTAGAGGCACTCCAGAAAGGCCCAGAAATAGCTGACATTTTCAGGTAAAGTCATTTCTTGACACCATGATACAACATGATCCATTTGATGAAGCAGCTAAAAAACTGAACTCATTTACTTCTGTAACACTGCTTAACACTGGAAGCCTCACTGAGATCAATTTCAATCTGCCATTTATTACTACTTCAAGAACTCTACATGCCTTCAGGAGAATTTACAGTAAACCCTTGCCCTTTTTATCTCCTTCATACCTGAGATCACAAAACTAACATAAGTCAGAAGCTTTAAGAAGATACTGCTTTCCTGTTGACTCAGATTGCTTCCAAGCAGCTTTGCACACGAAGGTATCATTGCATTACATCACGGGGACCTTTTAAACCTGCAGTACGAGGCAGCATAATGCATACAAAACAGCTGGAGAACAGGGTTCATTTCAGCTAAACATTTTGGAGAGTGTCTTCAGAGGAAAACCTTCGTCTTCCTCTTAATAGATTGTTACCATAAATGTTTCATGAACATAATGTTTTATGTGGGTGCTATGTAAGGAAAAGATAAAAAATACTTGCTACTTCCAGTAAAACAACTGAAGCCCATGGGCCATTGAATAAAAGTATACAAATCAAACATCTGCACATACATAGATACACTATAAAAAATATTCCCGCTGACCAACCAAAACATTACTGGGCTACTGTCTTGGTTTAGAGAGAAATTTTAGGAGAAAATGCCCTGGAATGAGCATTTCCTCTAAAGAGAAGGGCTTCGATAATCCTGTTTGCCAATGAGAGAAATGAATACCAGTGGGTGAAAGTGAAAAAAAACCCTATTTAAAAAAACAAACAAACAAAAAAAAGGGTCCCCGCAAGGCACAGAAAAGGATTTAATAAATGCTAGATATTGAAATTTCAAAACCTTCACCTCCACCCCGCACAGGCTGCGTGGCCGGGAGGCAAAGATGCGGCAGCCCCCTTTGTCTCAGGGCAGGGGAGGAACAGGAGCTCACGCAGCCGCTCGGGCAGAGCAGATGGGAACCTTTCTGGCCTTGGTCTCCCCCTCACAGCAGGTGAAGCTGGTAGGTTTTGGTGTCTTTTCTTTTGCTGGCTTGGTCTTTCCTGGGGCTTGGACCGTCCGGCACAGCCCCCTCAGGCTCCCGAGAGGGGAGGCAAAAAAACCAAGCCAAAACAGTTCAAGGGAAAAAACAAAACAAAAAAACCCCAAAACCAAAAAACCAAAACAACAAAAAAAACCCCCCAAAAACCAACCAAACAAAAAACCCCCCAAAACCACCACAACAACAAAAACCAAAAACAAACCCAAAAACCAACTAAAGAACAAAAAACAAACAAAAAAGAAGAAATTAAACGAAAACAAAAAACCAAGTAAAGGATCTCTGCTGGAGTCCAGAGAAAAAGGTGGGGTGAGAAAAACAGCAGCTTCTTGCCTAAGCAAGCAAAAACTAATCCAACAAAAGGAGCAATCTAATGGCCTGGTCCACGTGCACCCAGCACACCCCGCGAAGACTTTGAACTCCGAGGCTCCGGCCCCACGCCCTGGTTCATCTTAGAGCTACAGCAGCCATTTCTGGGCATAAAGCAGACGATTAGGGAATAGAGTATCATCATAAAATCACCCCAAGGCAGCTACACTGGACAACTCCATCTTATTAATACCGTATCACCAAAACACTTCATAATAGAGCTGCAGCACTGTGAACCTCTACGGAATTGCAGGAGAGAGGAGAGAAACCAACCTCACTCAGAACAAACCAGAGACTTCACAGGACTTGGATCCAAGAAAATTTGGATGCACTGATGCGTCAATTTCCTTGCCTTTGCAGTATGTGAAAGGACATTTGAACTGTACATGCAGCAAATTGTAAGAGGAACAGAAACATTTTCCAAATCAAAAGGGAAACACCAAGCAATAAATCGCCTACTTGGCTTCAGAAAGAATAGTTTCTTATAGTTTTTGGGGAAAAAAAATAACAGTAATTTACTTGTTTAGTGAGAAACTTCTCACTTTCACCATTTTGGCTCCAATTTAATAACACATTTAAAGAATTCAAGAGTTAAGTTCATGTTTAAGCATGTTCCTGAGTTAAGGCCAAGAAGTAAAAATGGGCTGAGTCAATGTAAAAAGAACACAGCATTAAACCAAAGGCACTGATGGCGGCTACCTCACACACCCAGCTGGGTACAGAGTATGAAACCTAACAGTATGAAGTAGGAGTCTCTCCTACATTAGCTAAGAGCTCCTGCTCCAAAGTCAACAACACGATGGTTCTAGCCACACTTACTTGTCTGTGCCTTGAGCACAAAGTCAAAACGTCACACAGGCTGCCTGCAGGCTGGTTTTACCTGTGAGTTCTCATGGCATCCATCAATGCCTGCAACTCTGTTGCTCCTGAAGGGCCCCCACAAACCCTGTGTCAACTACACTTCATAGCTGCTGGCACCTGGCCTTTCACAGCACTCACTGCACTGGGGTGAAACTGCAAAATGACTTTCTATGGGGTCACCTCCCTCTGAGATTAATTTTGTTAAAGGTGCAAATCTTTCAACCTCAACCCGTTCTGTGATATTACAGTTCAGGTAGTTTCAGACCTCTGCTTCAGAAACATGAATTACTATATCATGGGAAGAAACCAGCCTGTTTAGAAGCCAATCCTAAATTATGAAAAACAACAACAAAAAAACCCTGCCATCATTCACAAAGGAAGGAGATAGGGAGAAGGGCTGCTCCTTAATGCTATTTATAGTGCTGCAGTACTCCAGGCTCTGGAGAGATCTGCAGATGCTAACAGGGGAGAAGTCTCTACCCCAAACCGTTCGCCCAAATGGGATGTTCAACCGACCCAGCCCACTTGGTTCTAAAACAAACCAGCAGCTTCCAAATACTGATATTTAAACAAACCAAACCCCACCCACAGCCCTCTGAGCTGCCTGGCTCTTTTCTGCCCTGAGCTTCTCAGGACAGCAAAGCCAATTAAAATAAACAGATTTATGATGCTCACAGTCTTTTCTGCATCAGAACCATTCATGGAGTGCTTACAAAAAAAAAAAAAAAAAAAAAAGTACAAAGGCAGTAAGGCCTGTAGCCAAAACAGCTGAAGTTACACTGCAGGAAATACTTGAGGGATCCTGCTCACAATGGGCGGTTTCCTGCGGCTCCAGCCAGCCCTGCTGCCTGCTCTCCCCCAGGACAGCCCCACAAGGGCTCCAGACCATTAAAGCCAAGCTCTTGTTCAGGAAGCTCAGGCTTTAATCAGTGGCACGATGAAAACAGGGGCAATATTAACTACAGGTAAATCAGTGCCCTGTTTTCCACACATGCTCCCTTTTTGCCTTCTGCAGCTTGAGAGCAGATTCACAGAATGTTCTGCATTGGAAAGGACCCACACAGATCATCAGATTCCATTACACGGGCATGTGTACGTGGGCCTTTGCATCTCAACCAATGGCTGCAATGATTTTAAATGGAAAAAATTTATAAAAAGGGATATATTTATAAAGCCAAAAGCACTTTTTCCCATACTCCATAATTACTTCTATTCATACTTTTAAATTATACAACATTTAACAAGGACTATACTCTGGTTAAAATGGAAGGCAGTTTAAAAGTGTGACGTTCACTGGTCCAAAAAAAGAAGAAAAAAATAGAAACAAGATGAAAACAAAGCCAAAAATCCATCCACACCATTATCATTATCCTGTCACCACCAGTTTATTCTGACCATATGAACACTGGCATGTCATTCTTTTGCTTTCACAGGAGGGAAGACAGAGCTACACTGAAATCAGAACAATACATACTATCATAAGGCACATAAAACTGTACCCAGGATTAAAAAAAAAAAAAATCTGCAGTCCACTGGCAGCCCCAAATTCAGACTATAGGCTGCTGGGGATTGTCACACAGGTACAGCTTACAGGAACACAGCAGCTAACCCAGCAGCTCAATGTAATGCACAGTAGTTTAATCATAGTTGCACTGGAAATTCTTCAGGGCCAGATCTGTACTTACCCAGACCAGGTGCAAAGTCTCTCCTACATTTGCTGTGCTACATAAAGCACTCACTAGGTTGATACTACAAATCCATACATTTTTAAGAATTATGTCAAGGTACATTTTGCTTTCATTATTTCTTAACTCTCAAAGAAGCACTACCCCAACCATTTTTTCCCCTCTTAAGAAAATAAATCACAGCATCCCATCCTTCCCCTATTGAAGTCTGTGGGAACAGGCTGAAGCTCAGATTTTGCATACTTTTATTTGCCATTAGCTAGTAACTCCCACACAGAGTGAACCTGGACTACTTTCATAGTCACCAGCATAAATGTTTTGTCAACCCACAAAATTGCAGAAAAAAATGAATGAATGACCATTACAAATCCATTTGGGCTACATCGTTATCATTTCAGACTACAACCAAATCCCATTTTCCCTTTGCAAATTCAATTTCCATCAATAGCCCCATACATCAGTGGCTGCTCATGTTTGTGGACTCATTTTTTACTTAAAAAAAACTGAAAGATTACTGCCAGTGTACAATAGGCAAACTGCATTTTCAATTCCCAACACATGTGCTTCAGGGAAAAAAAAAGAAACACAAGGTAAGGGGAAGAAATGCAAATGACTGCACTGCTATCAGCTGTATATTACCCTAGTGGCATTACCACACTTCATATCTCTGGTTGCACACTTCAGAGGGGAAAAAAACCTCATTACATTGCCATTCAAGTAAATTCTCTCATCATTTTACTGAATATTAATTTACTCTTTAGGGTTCTATTATATTTACCCAAAACCAATCAGGGATGTGTCTTTCTACATATAGAGTTTTTTATCTAATTTGGCAAAAATCTTCCCCTGACCAACATGGATAACAAGCTAGATTTCAGGTGCAATGCTGCTTTCCAAGTGACAAGGCAAAAAAATGCAAAATGAAAAAAACCACCCCCACATATTGAAAAGATTGGACAACTGTTTGGTGTGCCAAACCTCTTCCACCCGTTCTGTGGATAATCACAGAACGTGATGTTGTAATCTGCAAGAGTCAAAACTCTAGAATTCTCAGAGAAAAAAATTTATTCCATCATTATTACAGCTACCAGTACCCAGCACACCAAGTTACCTTGCACTGAATTTCAGCATCTGTGCTGCATGGATTATTCAGGCACGCATTAGCTGGCTGCTTCTGGTAAACACTCATTTCATTTGTGATGTGCTGCACTGCAACAGAACAGCTCTTGAGGGAATTAGAGCAGGCAGGTAGCTCCCGCCAATCATTTCAAGGGTCCATTCTCACACCAACAAACAGAAGATTCAGACACAATGCCAATTAGTGCTAATTGTAGTTTTCTCCAAGTCCCTCTGCAACCAAAGATGACAGAGACTTCATACGTGCTTCTTAACATAAGTGGCAACTAATTTTGTTCACTTCAAAATCCTTTCTGAATGCAGAGTTCCAAGCTTGATAAATAAGTTTACCAAGTTTTCAAATGGAAATAGTACCTCTTTTCTAAGGAATCCACTCAAGTATTTTTCTTTACCTCAGTGTCACAGCTATCTGAATAGGAAATGGTTGTTCTGTAGGTTTTCACACTGCATTTCCCTAAATAGAAGACTGTGAATCTTCAGAGACCTTGACAAGAAGAAATTATAAAGTGCCATACTTTGGTGCTGCACACAGAGCCAAGGGACCTTCTCCAACAGTGGGAGCATCCAGTGCTGCTCAGAACAGGCTGTGTCTGAAATACCCTTGGGATACAGCAAAACAGCAGGGCTGCTTCTGCACACACCTGGAGTTTCTTTGCGTCCAGCAGCATCATCTTCTTTCTCTCCCTGGCTGTACACACTGCTCTTTGGAGCTGTAGGAACCCTCCCCCACACATGTAGAGTTTTTGATGTCAGAAGCTGCTCACTCAGGTTCTCCTTCCTTCCCTGGCAGGCAGGGATCTGCTCAGCTGTACCAAGAGCTGCCCACAGCTTCCTGAAGGGCCATGTCAGGTAACCACAGACTGAGCACAACAGAGCAAAATCTTGGGGAGTTCAGTTCAGGTCAATGCTGTCATGTTCATCAATGGGGAACTTTAAGGGCAAATGTTAGTGGGGACAAACACAACCTCAATTTCTCCAGTGAAGTATCTGTATCATCTGTGAAACCCACAGTAAAATATAATTATGGCTTAAAGAGGACATTTTGGAAATAGTTTCTATACCTCAGTTTCACACCAATCCTAAAAACACCAAAATCAGTCTAACAAGATTCCCCAACATACATCCATCCAGAGCCTTTCAAGCAACACATACAACTGAGGACTAAAACTCCGTTTGCTGCCAACATTTCATGCCTTAATCATTCTATGTTTAAATACACACATCTACAAAACAAATCTCATGTCCACAGACCACAAGCCTTTTAAAAAAAACCAAGAAAACAAAACAGAAAAATGTTAACAATTAATTAAACCCGTTCTCATTACCTCAATTTCTATCTGCAATTACAATCATTTCCCATTTAAAATATCTACCACATTTTATTCTTAATTAAAAATTACATCCTTGCAATGAATTGCAATATAAATTAACAATTCAAATATTATCTATGCAAATTTGTTAGTCCTTTGATTTTTCCTCCATTTATGCAAAGTCATGTATAGGTTTATTTTTATTAAGCTTGTATAACTTCACTCAACATCTTCTATTCTGAACTCTACACATATTTCAATCCAAGGATGCAGGAATAAGTTGTAAATTACACTATTTCTTTTCAAGTCCCATACCATTCATTTAAGAATCAATATATATGTGAAGAGGTGTCTTTCCTAAATAATTAGAAAAAAAAACCTGTAATTTTAAGATTCAAAGGCATGTTAAGTTTCCAATGGTTTTGACAACAGCCATTTCTTCAGGCCCTGCTGTGTAAAGCCATTGGAGAAATTGCTGTAATACAACAAAACCCCATCTTTAAATTAGCTTTGCTTGCACCCAGAGCTCAGTGACTTGACTCCTCAACATGACTCCCTGCCCTCAACTCTCCCACAGGCTTCTCTTATCCAATTTGGTTTTATCTCCCTCAGCAGTGTTTTGAACTTTTATCCCAGATTTAAAATTTCTCCCTCCTTCATCAGCCAAGAGCAAACTCAGATTCTCCAAGTGAACAAACCCAACACAAAGCATTAATGCCTTAGAACATGAATTGTTTGCCAACAGTGTCTGTTGATTTCAAAGGAATTCAGCAACAAAATAGTACCAAAATGGTAACTTTTTTCTAAGTTTCAGCACCCACTTTGTATTGAGAAAACCCAAGAGTTTAAAACCCATTTAATAAGAGTATCATTAGAATAATATATTCAGAATTACACACATACCAATCACTACCTTGCCCAAAGCTACTCTTGCACCCCACTCCAGCAGGAAACACACTGAGCACAAGATCAGCTGAAACTGTGCCACACACATACAATGAAGGGGGATTTCTCAGCAAGGATCAGCCAGCTCCAAGAGGATGCCTGTGACTCCGTGTTCTGGCTTCCCTGCCAAGAGAGGGCATTCTGCAGCTGGGAGAAATTAAGGCATGATACAGTAAGTTCTCTTCAGCTGTGTGGTCATAATCCGAGGTTATTCAGAATGGCAATTAGCTGTGCATGCTTAGTAAGGGAGCAAGCAAAGGTGGCCAGATGCTGCACAGATAAGATCCACACACAGACTATCATTACAGACCAGAAGATGGAATTCTTCAAGGTCCAGAGGGCAGTGCAATGGCTTTAAACAGAGTATATACTTATGAGGCAATTAGATGTGTCAGTGTGAGGCACAAGAAAAATGCAGCAGATTGCAGCAAGATCTGCAGTTTACAAAATTACAACAACAGATCTCGAAGTCAAATTATACAAACACAATTACACAAATTACATTGTAACCTTCAAAGGAAGAGGTCTTCATTGTATTCCAAAAGCCTCATTGTGTTTTATTAATAAATTCTGGCAGGACAAAGTTTGAAGTCATGCATTTATTTCAGTATCTAGTTTAAAACCCCCTTTATTCAGTGATCTTATTCTGTCATAATCTCCTTATCTAATTTAAACAGAGTGCATTCTCTTGCTCTGAGTGTAATTTTCATTTAAGTTGTTATAACTTGTGCACAAAGGAATATGTCAGTTCACCTCACCAGCTAATACATTCTCCTGTGCTATATGCAAGCAAAAGCAGCCTATTTATATATCCCAATATGAGACTCACTTTTTTTACAAAAAAGGACAGATAGCATCAAGCCCCACATAGCGCACCTGGGAGAAGTCACAGGACATTTTTACACAAATATTTATTCTTTTTTCTTTCTTTCCCAATCTGCAAAGACTGCTTGAAATAAAAGCAACCAGAAAGGACTATGATCTGAAAGCAGTTCCCTGGCATTGTCTTCTCCCTCTCACTCTTTCAGAAAAAAGCACATATGAAGTCTGTCTCCCCCTCCAATTATGTCATTTGTTCTCTGCTAACTCCTATCCATGTAAAAAAAAAAAAAAAAAAAAAATCCTTCTATCCAAGATTGTAATTGGAGGAGCTTTAAACAGCTAATTTAACCTTGGGAGGATGTTCATTTTCACTGAGCATATCTCTCCAATCTACAAAACAGACAAACCCTTCCTTTCACCTGAGCATGCCATTCTTTAATTGTGACAGCACTGTGAGATAATGCGTTTCAAATAGTTGATCAACCCAGGGGGAGTACGAATGCCCAAATATTTAACAGACAATGATGCCTTTTAAAATGAAAACTCAGGCTTGTGAGGATGGTTATTGCATGATCAACAGCATCCCAATACCATCACACAGAGACAATTTATTTTACACACCAGAAAGAACTGCTTTTTCAGAAAGTAATCAGTAATTAGCAGCTGTATCATTTTTGATCTGTCTCAGCCACTGCATATCAGTTTACCAGCTCACAGCCTTTCTCAGAAGAGATTATCTGATTAAAGAGAAATGGAAAGACTACTGCTATTTGTCCTCTTTGAAAAATTCCACCAGCTCAGTGTCAATGCTGATTTCATGATTATGGAACTCCAGAGTTTCATAATAGTTTTTGAAAAAACAGATTTCTCCTACAGCCAACCTTAGAGAAGCTGAAAAAGTGAAGGTGTAGCTGTAGCATCCCCTAGGTCAGAGAACCTCAGGTAATACTGAGGAAAGGCTCCTTTATTCTGAAGTGTAGCATGGTCTGATAAGACAGGTGCATCCTAAAGGAATTCAAGCCATTAAAGGCTTGAATGATTCCCTGGAGAATATGCACCTTCTCTTCTTCACTGTCAATGTACTCATAACTCAGCATTGCAAGGCACTGGGACCCCTAAGTACATCTGCTGGCATGATAAACATTGCCCAGAAAGATACCAGAGTCCTCCCAAACACTTGGATCCACTCAGTTCAAACTTGCTGTGCAGCACAAACTTCTCCTTATCTTGCTTCCCAAGCAGACAAATCAGGTAGGCTGGCACCTGCATAAACAAACAACTCCCAGGTCAAGACGGCCTGGCTGCTCTCTCACTCTGTCTTTACACAAATTAAAGCAGGAGGAAGTCTGGCATTTGATACCTACCTGAGCTAAGCTCAACAAGATGCAGCACAGAAGTTGACCTCGTCCTTTGCCACAAGAGTGAGAAGCCCTCCTGTGTCAGTCAGCCTGGGCTGCATTTACCTGGGTATACAACTGCTCATCCTTGTGCAGCAGGTCTTGAAAGCACCACCAAATACTTTGCCAGCACCCTGCTGAGCCAGAGTCTGGGAGGGAGAAAGCACAGCTACTTCCTCAGAGCTTCTCATCCAAACATACATCTTCAGCATCCACATTAACCAAACCCTCAAGCCACCCTCACTCAGCTGGGAGAATGCAATGAGGAAATAATTCCACAATGTTTCTTTGACCAAAACAATCTATGTCACTGAATTCAAGGACACAACTGGATGCTTTCCCTAGTGTCTCCTTACTGGCATGTTTTAGCATCACACAAGACACAGGAACATAAAGAGCCAGGACAGACTGTGTTTTATGATTATACTGAGATGAACATGGTCCAAATAGTTCAAGTCTAATTAAATTTAAATGCTTCTAAATCAGGAGTGACTTTGGTCAAAGGAGAGCAGAGGAGTCTAGTTTGCCAGTCACAGGTGTGATGTGTTTACACTGGCCTTCACTGCAAGGATGGAGTATCACATACAACTCTTCTGTAGCTGTCACATCCAACCCCAGAAACTAAAGCTAGAGCAATTCAACCAGGTTCAATGTCCTGGAACTGATGAAAATGCAGACTGTCATCTGAGAAGTGCTGGTTACACACAAGCCAACTTAATAAGGTATTTTTAGCAGGTTTGTTCAGCTTCATCATCTCAAAAAATAGCTACAGCCCAGTCCATTGGTGCCCTTCTCAGGGATATGCGAACATCAGGAGACACTGAGGTCTTCAGGGTCAACACAGCCCATCCCTCTTCAAAGCCTGCATTTCTTCACAGTAAGGTTCAAACCAGGACACCAGAACTATCCTGTTTGAGATCCTACAATACAAAGTCTCTCAGAATCATGGTAGCATTCAGACTTTTTCCCTCAAAACTGTCATCAGATCCTTTCAACTCTTCTATGCTTGAGCAAATCACCTGTGATCTGACATACTGTGCCATGCAATTTCCTTATAATCATCACTTGCAGAATTCTCCCATGTTCCACAGTGAGAATTCTGGGCCTCACAAACACTCCTGGGATGGCACTAAACAGATAGGAACTGGGGAAGGAGTAGCAAAGAAAAATATTGCTAAAGTTTAGATTAAAATACATATTAAATTGATTTTTAGAACACCAATGTGTATTTTACACTGACTCTGTTGCCACTGTTTCTACTGCTTTTCTTGAAACACTAAAGAAAATACATTGTTGGCAAAATAGAGCCTAGACAGGAAAAGGGAGAAATCTGGCTGTGAACATGATTGTTCAAATTGCTTGTTTTTAAACACTAATGCCTATGGACACATTTTTTGCAATGAGGAAGAGCAGTGAAGGAACAAGCTATCTCCACACATTTCCCCTCCATGACACAAGCTGCCCAAACTGATGAAGCAACATGTAAACTATAAAACATCAATGCCACTGTAGCTTTTCAGGGAAGAAACTGCAATGAAGCATCATTGTCCTCTATCAGCATAGCCTGTGGTAGATGAGGTTTTTTTTGTCAACATTGTAATAAATCATTCACCAGTCAGATTTCATCTGATGCTGCACCATCACACTCAAGGTAGAAATCTCCACTGACTGAAGGGGGACTTTTTTCAAGACCAAAACCAATAGTCCTGTGTAACCAACTACCTGTAATGTAGCCATTCTCCACCACTTCAACCCTGGTGCAAAATTAACAGGTGCTTCCAGTTTTTATTTGGACACTTAAAATTCTGGCTTCAAAGCCAACAGAAAAGCAGTAGCAAAAGACACTTCAGCCAAAGGAACCACAAGGCCATCTCCCTTCAGTATCACCCACCTAAGAGGTTTCTGCCCTATAAAGCAGCCTCATTACTTGGTTGGACAGGACTATTCTTAAAAAAAGAAAGCCAAACTGATTTTGCAATGGTGTCTCTAATCATGGATTCAGACACACAATATGAATCCCCAGTGAAAAGTCAGTTCTACTCTACTACTACAATATCTGCTGAATATTCTATTCCACCTACTAACTGCTTTACTAATGGAAGAAACCTATCCAGGTATATAATTCCTAAGCTTAATTATTATTATGGCAGTATTTAAAAGCAGTTGTATTCATAAATATATATATATATATAGCAATACATAGCAACTTAGGACCTTAGGAGTGCTCAACAGACCAGACAATGACCCAAGGGGATCAGAGCATCCTCCTTACCAGAGACAATAAATATCTGAGAAATCAGGTCCCAGTGTCTGGAAAACTGCTCCAGGCCATCAGCTCCAGCAGGATGGACGACACAACCACCTGCAGCCATGATTCCAGGAACCAAATTCATCCTTGCAGCCCACCTAAGCCCTGGACAGCAACCACTGCCTGAGTGTAAGGGCCCAGCTACACCGGAGAGGGACAGGGCAAAGTAAGGAGTCCCCAGTCCCAGTGGGAGGATTCCTGCAGATGAGAAGCAAATGCCTACAGCAAGGACAGCACAGTGCTCAGAAAGGCAACACTGCACCTTGTGCTGAATTTTGGTTTTGCAGCCAAGGAGAATGACACAGGAACCCACATGGCAAAGACAATCAGAAGAACCACAGACCAGTGACCATCAGAACAAGTCATTAGTGGAAGACAGACAAGAATGAAAGGACAAAGGAATAGCAAAGCAGCTCTCTAAAGTTATTGATAGTTCTGAATAATATACAATTCCTCAGTCTAAGGTATTTCCATGACATGCTGCAAATATTAAAGACACTAACACTGCATTATTCTTACAGTCCAGCCAACAGGTCTCTGGAGCTCTTTTTTATTATATATCCAAACCCACAGCATTAGCTCCTTCACAGCCACCTTTGCACCACTTCAGTGTCATTCTGGAAGGCAGGACAGCAAAGCCATATCATAAAACACAAACAGGTGAGCAGGCCTCTCACAGAGCACATGTCTGAAGACAGCAAGGGCAGGCAGAAAGGTCCAATTTTTGCTGATGCTGCTTGTATCAATCACAGCAAAAGTCAGTGAAAGGCACCAAGGGGAACACTGGATAGTTCATCAGCTTTCCAGAGCAGACAGGACATTACCCCTGGCTTTGATCCTTTATTTCTCTCAGTATTGCATGCCCCAGACAGCCAGTAGAAATGGTGTTCACCAAAGCCATGTATTTCATGTCCACCTCACCAATAAAGAACACTCGCAGTAAGGCCCACACACTTCAACATCATTTCCAATGAATACAACTGAAAGCAGCAAACTCCAGGATGGCCTTTACTTCACAAATAGAAGCAAAAAGGCAAATCAGAAGCAAGGAGACTGTAAAAATCAAACTGTAAGGCCTATGTCTCATACTCAGTGTACATAGTTTAGAAACACCTGGTTTTGCAAAGAAAGACGAGCACTGCTTCATTACATAAATGAAGTGCTCATAGCCTCAGTTCAACTGAAAGCATAACTGCTAAGCACATTAATAATTATGATCTGATCTTCAGCTTTTTAGCAAGTGAACTTGTTACTAATAGGGTGCAAATGAGACAAGCTGGAGTTGTTACTCATTGATAGTGTGCATCTTACAAACCTCATCTGTCTCTGCACCACTGTATTTGGATCATGTCTCCCAAATACAGAAGTGAACAGGGGAATGCAATTTCAAACAACAGGAATGAAGAGGCACTGATCAAGCTAGAAGTCAAAACTGTACAGCGTGAAGGCTTAATCAAGACTACTGTGAAACTGTAAGACTCCTCAGAGCCAATGAAAAAAGTTAATTTTCTTCCTAAGTTGGTTTTCACCTTGGAAACTAATTGTTGAAAGAGAAAAGGTCACACTGCTCAATAGCATGAAATAGGGAAAACAGTACATGCAGATAGTGTTTGACATGAAGTATTAATTACCCTTTTGACAGAGCATCTGTTTGTGCTGTGATGTATTACTCCTTACACTGAACCATGGCTTGGGATTCACTTATGATAGGTGTCACTAGTGTGTGGACAAGTCACTTTTACCTTACATCCCTGGATCACTGTATCCCAGGTTTGCTCATATATTTTTAAACACAGCTGGTTTCTTGGCACACAAACATGAATTGCTGTGTGGTTTTAAGTGATTAGCTAAAAAGAGATGGCTTGCTGTTTTGTTACCAAATTCAAGAAATTCACACACAACTCCTATGCTGCCTCCAAGGGTGAAGGAAATGTGCTCTTCATCACGTCATCTAGTCACTAATTATGTTGTGTTCCTACAAAACACTACTTTAGCTGTTAAAAGAACAGTCTCTTCCTTTGATTACCAGGGTAGCCAGGTCTGCCTTTTTTTGCCCTTGGTTTGCCCTCTTCCTTAATTCATAAACATATCTGAATCAAAGCAAGCAGAAGGAAAAGAAAAGGTGAGAGAAAAATGAACCCAAGAAATTAGAGTAACAGGTATCTCATAACACTTAGGCACTTCAAAGGAGGGTCAAACAGGAAATGAGATTTAGACCAAGCAAAAGGTCCTTGTACTCAGAATTAAGAATTCTAGGAATTCTTCAACATTTCTTAAATTACAAGAAGCATTAAGCAAGATAACAGCAACCCAACAAACCACCTGAAAAAAATACAGGCATTTACTTTTCCAGCAAACCACTAAGGATGATCTCCTACCCCCTGTGATCAACTCACAAGAGCAGCAACACTTCCTCTTTTGGACATTTCATCAGAGCACTGCCTTCAAGTATTTTCTCTAATACTATGTTATGGCTCACCACTGCCTTACCTGCGAAGCCCCAGCACTGCTGCAGTGTGAATTCCATGTTGAATTTTACTCAGGTTAATTGTTATTGCTGGCAATCTGCTGGCTGTGGGGTAAAAGCCAGCTGACAACACAACAACAACTTCTTACATGAATTGGTGTAATGCAGAAATATCCAAGCCAAAGACTGAAAGCAAAGAGACCCAGACTCTGCTTTTTCCACTGGAAGTCATCCCTGCAGAACACTGCCCAAATGTACTGGGGAAAGCCTGAGCTACTGTGCCAATGCAGGACTCCAGCATCTCAGTATTCACTGCAGCCCCCAAGATATTTTTAAACTACTTCTAACTGCCAAGTATTTTTTACTGCATTTATTTCTCAGTGATGACTTAAAGTAAGTGCTTATTTTAAATCATATTTGACATTTTGTTAGGTACAGTGGAAAATAAACCAATTCCTACATATGCAAAAATTAGGAATTAATGAGGCCTGGCAATTATCTTGATGGAAAGAACCAAGTGACTTAGTTGAACAAACAGAGACTCACTAAAAAGAAGTCTGCTCTAGTAGTTAAAAAACAAATGAAATTGCTTCTTATTGATTTTAATTTAGGTTGAAACACTAGCTGTCTCTCCAACAAAGCCAGAAATGGAAACAACTATAAATGAGTACAAGATGTGATAAGATAGACAGATTCTTAAGCAATCTAGTATAGAGATGATCTCCAGTTTAGACAGTAGTTAAAATATGATATCATATGTACGGATCAATAAGTAAGTTTGCATTTGTCTCAGCTCCAAAAGCCAAAAAGCTATGTTCTCTTTTCTTTAGTGACTCTAAAATGTTGTCCAATTAAGCCCTACTGGTTTTTTTCTTACGGATCCTCTAGATTCTAATTTACAAATAAAATCAAGAGAAGCAATTAAATGTTAAGTACTATCAGCATGTTTCCCCAAGTGATGCACATATGGAACAGAATAGAAGTAGTCCAATCTTGATACAGAAGAATGGGTTACAAATTGAAATACATTCCTATTAACATTACTCGCAGGCTTCATGCTCTAGCAAGTCCCAGAATCAGCACCATGCTGCCCATCCCTGTACAGCACAGGAGCCTGCACCTCCACTCTCCCAGGCTGCAGCAGCTCTGATCCACTTGACTCCAGTCTCCAGAGCCAGCACAGACACAGAGCAGGGGCTCAGGGTGCACAGGAAGAGTGTGTGCAGCACAGAACAACACTAGAAGGGACTTTTGGTGATGGTCATCCAGCCCATCACATTAAAGGCTAATTAAAACCTTCCTGGCAGACTGCCTGGTCACTCCTCTCTGCTCTCCAGACAGCATGCACTGCCAGGGCCTGCCCAAAGCACACCAGAATATCAGGATCAATCAAGCATGATTTATGACCCTTTCAGCATGCCAGAACTTAAGCCAAGATTACCTGGTAGGTACAGATCAGGTCTTAGTGTTTTTTGTGAAGGCTCCTGTATTTGGAAAGCAGGTCTCCCTCTCTCCTTCAGCCACAAAGATCTCTCCACTTTCTCACCTACCTTTTCAGATCCCAGCCTCTTCCAGATAATATTAGCTGGGGGAGAAGGAACTGTTTTTTCCTCATTTGATATATGATGCTAATCAGACACAATCAAGGTAAAAAGCTAAAAGCATCCAAGGGATGCCACCCTAATGGAAATAGGGTCACAGTAACAGAGCAGATCTAAATTCTTGCAAACAGCTCAATATCCAGTCCTCCCACCAACTTCCAGCAGAGGAGAAAAAGAAAAACTCTCTGCCAAAACCAGCAGCATGACTAACAGTAACAGTGTGAGGGTATGGATGGCAAACCCTCCCCCACAGTCCTAAGAAATCTACTGCCTCCTTGGGATTACATCCAAATTGTAATACCTACTCCAAGTTTCTGATGAAGATCATCTCTTATCCACAGCTCTGTCCTCACACAAGGGTGATAACTGTGGCCAGAAGATCACAGGCAGGTTCAGGAGCTGTGTGAAACCTTCAGTGTACAATGTCTGACGGAAGTCAAAGCCTGAGTTACCCTCTTTAGATAACTCCACATCATCTGGACTGTTAGAGGATGCACTGATTGCTACTCCCTTAAAAACTCCTGGGCTTGAAAAGGAAACAAATGAAACCAGAAGAAATTATCTGAGACACTAAGACTGCAGAGGGCTTAAGCCTTTCTTTCTATTTCTAAAATTGCCATAATAGCAGCATTCAAGCCACATTTAAAGAAAAAAAAGAAAAGAAGGAAAGAAGATGAATTAAATTCAAAGGGTTTATTTTAATAAAATTAGAAATCATAAGAATCGGTGATCCAGGCCACATCCACTGAGCAGCAGAGTATTTTGTTCAGCACTGACTCCAATAATGATCTAGAAGTCATACTAGGCAAACAATCAACATGAGCTTCCTTGCTGTGGCAGAAAAATGGGCCACTGAAAATCCCTGGACAAACAGAAAGGGCAATAGCATTGCACATACATGATATGAACAAGACCAGTGTTCAGTTCTGGTGTGCACCTTTCTAAAGAAAAAATGAAAAAGAAACCTGGAGAAAGGCCAAAGAAAAAAAGATTCTGACAAAAATTATTCAAGGACTGGATAAAATCTCTTGGCAAAGGGCTCGTAGGGTTCAGGTCACTGGGTTAATCAGGACATTGTAACACGGTTATATCGTAATGTGCAAACACTGTCATTTTAACAAAATACCAGAGGGCTCTTGAAACTAGTAGAGAAGAGTGAAACAGATAAAAGACAGTTATTAAAGTAGTTGTATATTTGTAGTTTGATCTTCAGTAATTCAAGCACCCCTTTTTTTTGGTGACGTGTTTCTTTTGGTAACTACTTCATTCATAGAAAGAAGTTTAGTATACTTCAAAATGGGCATCAAACAAATAATTGATTTCAAAGAGACAACTGGCAACAATTCCAAGGACTGAGGCATATGATAAAGCATCCTCCAGAAAGCCAGAATTTTAATGGACAGACTGGATACCTCTGCTTCACCACAGGCAGACTCATATTAAGAGCTGGTTTTGCATTTCACCACACAGTAAAACTTTCCAAGAAGTATAAAGACAGTATTAAAACAGCACCCCTTTGACACAAAGCCACCCTATGGGAATATTGACAATAACAAGCACGGTTGTGTTTCAGAATTATGTCATTATGAGGGTTATGGGACAAATCCTCACCTGAAAGCTGCCACAGCAACAGCAGCATCAGTTGTGCCATGACAGCATGCAGCAGCTGAGGACCTGTCATTGCACCAAGAAAAGACATTATAGAACTTGCAAATTTTACACCCCCAGTTTGCAAATATAACAATGAATTAATTCACAGTAAACAGAAGGGGAGCACTTTTCAATGCATAAACAATGTAGTAAGAAACAATTTTAAAAGTCACAGTTTCTGAAACTGCTGTCACTGAGCACAAACTTTTAACACTTACTTAAATAGCTAAAACTGTACAAAGGTGTCACTTTGGAAAACAAACAGTTATACAGAAACTATATCATCTGATGCAAAACCCTTGGGCAAAGAAGGAAAAATAAACAACTAATTTTAGAACCTGAACACTCCATTAGCAATTCTCACCAATTAAAATATGATGCAACTGCTGTCAACAGGCAAATTTTAGTTGTATTTTAAGCATGGATTTAAATACAAAGTACACAAGCTACTGCACTGTAACAATAATAAATCAACTACCTACAAGTAGCATGGAGGCCAACAAGAAGAGACATTCAAGTGGTTCTCTCTGCCTATCTAGTGAATGGATGCAGTGTTTAAGAGACAGACATGCTGCACAGTCCCTCATTTTTACTTTGACTGCAGTAAATCTATACCATAATCTCCATTAGTCTAAAAGCACCTTAGTAATGTAAATGCTAATGAAAATCTATCAAAAATTTAATTCTTAAACTCACTTTTGACAGCAATGTAGATCTGTACTTAATTATTTGAAAGCAACGAGGTATCTCTTTATTGTTTCCAGGGGGGTGGGGAGGGATGGATGAACACAAGCCTCCTGCTGAGGCCACTAAACTGAGATTTATATAAACAAATATCTACCAAAAAAAATTCACTAAACTTGCTCTATAAAGCTCTTTGTAAAAATCTATTTATTTTGAGAAATGTATCACTAACTTCACTACCTCCAATATATATAAACCAAATTCTTGTAAAATCCAGAGCGGGAAGGGGGTGGGAAGATTATACAGGGAAGCATTTCTAAGCACACCAAACTGACACAATGGCAGAGAGTGGTCCTCAGCAGTGGGAGTTACTTCAGGGACATTCTTGTTTCAAAGAAAAGTAAAGAGACCAAAAGAAAGCCATTAGCTTTCAGCTGAGGACCATCAACAAGGGTCAGGACAGAATTGCTTCTATTTGCCTCTGCAGTAGAAAAATGACTTATGCAGTGTATTGGCACAACATTACCATCATATCCTGCTTATTCAGTGTTCACCTCATATTACACTGAAGTCCCCTTCCACTCTGGGACAATCAACACCGGTCATCAACCAGCCTGACAAACTCTCAAAGGAACTCCAGGTCTAAGACTTCAGACTACTAAAAAACAATAATCCAAATAGCAGATACTTTTATAGGAGCAAGAAAAGAGCAAGGCACTGCTTTGGTCAAAGCAAGTATTATAGCATTTCCTACATCTCTTACAAGCCTCCTGCAAGAAGAGAAGATGGAAAGAGTGAGGTGTGGGAAAACTGAACAACTCTTCACTTTGCCTTCAAGAAGTTATCAGACAGCCTTCCTTTCCTGTCAGCAGAATAAACTGACTCCCAACAGAAGAACTTTAACAGCACTCTGTCGGGGAGACAGGCACATTTTAATTCAAAAAAAGAGAACAAAGCAGCTGCCACAAGACCAAATAACATCCTGCATTTTGCTTCTAAATACCACTGCAGCTCTTCAGGGCTCAAGGTTTCATTCATTACATTGCTGCAAGCAGAGAAAAGTGTTTTTCAAAGGAGCTTTCCCAAGCTAAGCATCCAAGTGTCAAAACACCTGGATTTTCTTTAGCAAGGCCCCCAGATTATGAATTTAAAGTCCCTCGAAGCAGGCACTGGACAGGATAAACATCTATCAGGCATCACTGCAGCATTTATGCATAGAGAAACTGCAACACCCACATCAATTGAGATTTTATGTGCCTGTACTGCTGGCAGGTGCATGATGTGGTCAAGTTTTAAGTTCCAGAAAATAGTTCATCACTATTTAAATGACTTAGTAATTAAGAACACTAGTACTTCAACTCCCAAGCAAACTTAGAGATGCATAATAAAACCACATTTTTAAAAAAAGGGCCATACACTAACTGACTTCACTTTAACCACAGTTCACTTGAATACTAATTCAAATTGCTGTAAAGTGAGCCGTTCAGTGTAGCAAAACACATCTTACAGTGGTTGCATGAACTCCTGAGCTTCCTTACTGCCCTGTGCCTTCACTCCTCCTCCTGACAAGGGGTGAGTTTATTCCCACCACTGTTTCCTCCAGCCTCTCAGTAGTAATATCAGGGGAAAGGAAAAATGAGACAAGATCAGCAATATCCGTGGAGTATCTCAGCAGCATCATTGCTGTGCTTGCAATCTGCACCCTAATTCATCTGTTCACTTTCAGGGTGGGAAGAGATTCTGCTTAGGCCACAAATATGTGACAGCTCAAGGCATAAAGCTGGAATCTGCTGTGTCGTGGCAGCTGTGCCTCAAGAAGACGAGTATACACTGAAAGGCAAGCATTTGGAGACACAACCAGTGCAGCCCAGATTCATTCAAGAGGATACTTGTCCTCACTGAAGTGGCTGAGATCACGCTGGAGTGCTGGAGGACCTGTTAGCACCACTGAAAGAAAGAAGCCAATTCGACTTGTCCTGGGTCAAGTAATCTGTACCCTGCAATACAGATAATATGTTCATCAGCACAAGATACTGAGTAATGGAAAAATTAACAGCACTCAAGGATCATTTTTCTGTGCTTTTTTTTTCTCCAAAGGTTTATTGACACACAAATATGAAAACTAGTTGCTTTCATCAAAAGTTATTCTCTAGTTGGGCACCTCCAGTTGGCCACACCCCAGGTTCTTCTGCTTAGGATGAAAGGCTGCATTAATGTTCATCTTCCTTCTCTGCTTTGCTTCCAACTCATGCATGTGTTCACAAAACTGATACTCCCTGATGGAACTGGGCTGTATCTGGCAATCTGTGAAGTTACGTTCCCATCAACCTGTGCAAGAAGATGCAGATCCACAATTTTGACTTGGAGGAAACACTGACACGAGCTTACGTCACGAAGAACGGAAAACTTGATATTTAGATACCTAGAGCAGCAAGCAGTCCCCAGAAGGAATATATAAACTGTAAATTAACCCATATGGTGCATATCTAAATCCTCAGATGACTACGTATTTTTAAGAGCATTTGTCTGATGAGATTCCACTTCCTAAAATACTTAAGAATTGTTGTTTAGAATTAAAGTAGCATGGCATATAATAATAAATAACTACAATTCCATCAACACACAGGAACAACTCTGATCTTTAAAAATGGAAGCACAATAACTTGGGCGAACAGAAATTAGCCTCATTTTTTCATAATTTCTCCGATTAAAGTTATATATTAGTTAAAATAGTGTCATTACTAGACCCTTAGGCTTCAGAGCACACCATGCCACAGGTTCATTTGGCTGCTAAAAAGCAGCAACCAAATGATTAGCACTTTTTTCCAAGGACAGTTGAGATTAATAGTTTGAAGTCATTTCCTTAATTTAACCATGAAACTTGAACATTTACATTAGACTCAACTAACATTTATTTCAGAAAAGCGTAAGTATGTTAGTCCTTGAGCACTGATTATAAGATGGATGGAGTCCTCACTGTTAGATGTCTTTTCTGTAATTGGAAACAAATTCCAACTATTAAATGTACAGAACTTGATAACACTACAGCCAACACTTGTCCTTGCAAAGACCCAGAAACCACCCTACTGAAGTCAATAGGTGAGTTTCAGTAATTTTTATGGTACCAAGCAGGATCTATTTGTTCCACAAAGATTTCCAGTGTGGATGCAGGTGGGATGGGTGAAGGACACGGCATCTCTGTGCTTGACTTACAGAAGCTCATCACTAAGACATCCTTTTTCTGAACAGGGTCAGAAATCCTTATACATCCTCCTTTCCTAGACAAAAAAAAGAGAGGGTATGGGGATAAGAGAACAATAAAAGAAATCCTAACTCATACACATAGGCAAAAAATCCTCCTTGTTCTTCCAAGCACAGCAACATCCCCAGCCTGGATACACAGGCTTTGTAGATATTGCAATATGGCTGAGGGAATTCCAGTTACGCTCAAACTGTGTTCATTTCTTTTTTTGAATTCCCTTCCTTCTGTGATGCCTCTTCTTCCCTCCCAACTTTGGGAAGTCTCTTTCTCTGCCTGCTGGGACAGACAGCTCCTGTGACTACTTAAAGACTTCTGAAAGCCAGGTCCAGGCGCTGTTAACCACAAACCTGCTAAGGAATAGCAAAGCTCTCCCTGGAGTCTCCCCCACAAGAAGCAAATCACAAGCTCAGCTCCTGCAGCGTGGGAAGGCTCACTTGACTGTCTTTATCTGCAAGGACTCCATTAGCAACTTCCTGTAACATAGAGCATATTTTAAAACAGCACTGAAAATAAGAGATAATTAAAATATACAAAGTGTCATCTTCATAAAAGCCACAGGACTAAATAAAGTCTTGGAGGGCCCTCTCCTGTACATTCCGTATTTCTCTACGTGCACAATGCACCTTCCTCTGCAAAATCTTTACTAGACAAAGCCAGTCTTCTCTGCACCTTTAAAAATATCTGAAGTAGTACTTGATTAGCTCATAAGGAATAGCTCCCAGTATAATTTTTCTTCCAAGCAGAAGACAGTTATATGCAAAATTAACTCTCAGTTCAGATCTACAAAGACTCAAAATCCAAAACCCATTTAGGCAGTTACCAGGTTAGCAACAATTTGATTCATTACCAAAGAGCTAATCTAGACTAAAGAAAATTACTTTCATTTATGCACCCAGCCTAAGAAAATGCTAGCAACTGTCATTCCTTACACAACAGGATTGTCAAACTAACAGCTAAGAACTGCACTAATGTGTACTTTTTCCTTTACAAGAAGATATTTACTCTCTCGGCAAAGCACTGAGAAATCAGATAGTAAGGGTATCACTATAATGCTAATATTTGTGTCTTACTGATTTTTGGTACTGTGAGTTTAGATTAATGAGCAAACAGACCCCACGGAAACAACCTCTCTTACCTTGTGTCTTGGCTTGATTTATTAATCAATGCAATTACCAGTGACAAGCCCACAGAGAAATGCACTAAACAGTTCAGAAAGAGGAAAACCTCACCCACACATTTTTTTGCCAGTGACTCCTTTCTCTTACTGCAACCAAAGGAACAGCAACAAAAATACCTACTTAAACAGCGAAACCCTATTACAACACTCCTAACAAAGAAATACTGCAAAGACTTATTTTCTACATGGTTCATTTATTGTTACTGAACAAACAAAAGAATAGCCTTTATATTTCCTCACAAAGTAAAGTGATTTGCAGGGCAGAAAACAAGTAGTGACCTCTCTTCTATGTAAAAGGAGCTAGATAAGAGGAAGAGAGAAGAAAGATGTTTGCAAATTAAAACCAAGCTGACAAATACCTTACTTCTTTAATCCTCTCAAGAAAATCCTGTGAAAAGGTACAGAAGCATTTGTGGTAGGTACTAAATGGTTAATATCTGACCGGGATTCCCCACCAACACAAATTCCAATGATTTGCCATTGGATGTTGTCAGCACCAATGTCCTATTATAGTCCACAGAGATCCTCCCTGCAGCTTTCCTGCCTCGGGCATCTCTCATGTACGGGATCAGAGTCTGAGGCATCCCCGTGTATCAGGATGTTTCACTCACCACCCCTCGCCTGCACACACACCAGGTACTGCTGCTCTTCAGAGGAAAGCACACGGGAGCAAGCAAGACACCGAGGTCTAACATGGTAGGTCTGTACAAAAACTAAAGCCATAAAAGCCTTTCTGGAAAGTAGTTTGCTTTCCAGGCAAACCTTTAGCGATGAACAGCCCTGAAACAGTCCCAAGTATTACACAGCTGTTTTACGGCTTCTGGCGTTGAAGAGTTTAGCAACACTCTGCAAGCGTCCTACTACCCTCTGCTTGCATCCATCTTCATATTAAAACCATAATGCAAATATTATCAGGTTCAAACATCGCTGATCTAAATCAGCAAGTCATACAATACTGTCGTATTAAACCAACATCAGGGCTTGTTTTCCTGCAGCATTCTGCCTTCTAGATGTAATTACTATACAACATATATCAGAACCAGAACGAAAGGCATCACTCCGAGGGCTGAAACTGAGAACAAATCAATACAAAGAAGATAAATATTTCGTCAAAAGCTGCAGAGGTATTAACCCTCTCCCCAACTTAGTTTCTTTTTGCTTCAAATCATTTTACCATGGGAGAAACTGCTGGAAGGAATAGGATGGGTTTATCTGCCTAGCTCTGCATTTGGGGTTAGAAAAAAAAAAAAAAAAGGGTATTTCAGGAAGAAAAAGTTAAAAAAAAAAAATTAAAGGGGGGGGGGGGAGGGGGAGGAAAACGTAACTGGAAGTTCCTAAAAAAACCTCCAAAATTTAATTATTTCTTTATACTGTTGCACACCTGGACGCGGCGAACAACCAGGGTTGCCTCGGGCGCCCAGGGAAAGGACGGGAGAAGTTGCGCGGGGAGCGCAGTTCCCTGGGAAGAGGGGCTGGCGCTGCCCCGGGCGCCTCACACCGCAAGCGCCCCGCCGAGGACCCCCCGCCCCATCCCCGCCGGGAGGGAGGAAGCGCAGGGCAAAGTAAACACCGCGATCCCTCGGGGCGCGGGGCCGCGGCCGGCGCGCTCCGTCCAGCCGCGGAACCCGAGCGACGCGCGCGCGGCCCGGGAGCGCGCGGGGCGGGGCCCGCGCTGCGCGCCGGCGGACGGGCGCGCGCCCCGCGGGGGCGCCGGCGGCGCCACAGCGCCCCTGGCGGGTGGCCCGGGCACTGCGGAGGCGGCGGGAGCCCGAGCCCCGCGAGGGCGCCGCGAGTTCTCCCGGGCCGGGGGGAGCGGTGGGCCGCGGGTCCCAGCGCGGGGCGGGCGAGCGCCCACCCGGCCCCGTTACACACGAGCCCTGCGGTTCGATGTGGGGCGAGAAGCGATACACAGGCACCGGCCGTGGGGTACGAAGAGGGGGAGAACGGCACGGTGGTCGCGGAGTGCCCCCGCCCGCGGAACCCCTTTCCTGCGGGTGCGCGGCGGTGGCTGCACAGATCTAGCCCGGTGCGGAGCGGGCGCGCAGCCCCGCGGCCCCCTCTCCCCACCCCCGCCCTGCCAAGGTCGGCACGCGGCACGGCAAGACCACCACCGCGGACACGAGTGGGGTGGGGAGGGCACGCACCCGCGCACCGCCAACTTTCTGGCGGGGGACCCGGGGGGCTGCCTGGCGGGGTCGAGCGCGGAGTCACGCTGCCCTTCGGGGCGGCGAGCGGCGGTCCCGCAGCACAAAGGGAGCTCCAGGCAGCCCCACGAAACAAGAGCAGCGCACAAGGATCGCCCTCCGCCCGCCCCACGCCGCCGGGCGCTGCAATGCACCGGAGACAGGGGACACCGCGCCAGGAGCGCGGAGCTGAGCCCTTGCTCCGCTCACGGCCCCACTCGCGGGCAGCGCTTACCCGCAGCCGGGAGGGTGCTGCGGACCGGGAGGAGACCCAACGCCGGGGCCGCCCCGATCCCAGGCGCATCCTCCGCGCTCGCGGGGTGCCCCGCCGGCTCCCTACGGGGGTCGCGGACACGTGTGGAGGAGGCACCGGGAGCCCCCCCATCCGCCGCGCTCACTCACCGGGGAAGCACACCACATCATGGAGCACGGAGCTAGTGATTTTCAAGAAAAAGATCCACCAACACGGTTGCAGTAGCCTCCGCATGTCCAAAGCCGCACATCGAAAGGGGAAGGGGGCTAAAATAATTAAAACACAGGGGGAGGGAAAAGAAAAGGGGGGTGGACAAAAAAAAAAAAAAAAAAAAAAACCAAACTTGTTGAAATAAGTTTCTCCCCGCACCCCTGTTCCTGCGGGAGAAAGCGGGGGGCTCCTGCTCGCCTCCTCTACGGGGAAGAAAAACCCCTCCAAGCGCGGGGCAGGGGGAGGACAGATAGGAGCGCCGGCGGGGCGCGGGGAACCCCCCCCGCGCGGCTCGGCGGGCGCGGGGCGGCGCGGCTCAGGCGGGCAGCGGCGGCGGGGCGCGCATGCCGCGAACGGGGCGCTCACAGCCGCCTCCGCGCACGGGCGGGCGGGCGGCGGTCGGCCGGGGCCCCGGCGCGCTCCATCCTGCTGTACAGGAAGTGGCGGGCGAGCCCGGATCCTGGCGGAGACTTTAAAGCGGGGCGAGGGAGAGGGAGAGAGAGGGAGAGGGAGCGCGGCGCGGCGGCGAGGCGAGGAGAGGCGGCGGCGCGCCGGGCGCCCCGGCGGCGCGCCCCCGCCGCCCTTAAAGCGGCAGCGGCGGCGGGGCGGGGGCGCGCTCGTGCTCGTGCGCACGCTCCCGCCTAGTCGCTTGTGTGCGTGTATTTGTGGGGGATGCCGCCGGCAGCGGTGCGGTTGGGGGACGGTACGGTACCGAGCCGCGGAAATTCGCCGTTTGCAATTTCGGGTTCCGCGCTCTCACCCCGGCGGTGTCTCTGTGAAGTTACTTGTCTCATTATGCCACCCCCCGGTGCGTGCTGCGGGCAGGGGGCACAGATTGGTGATAGGTGGCCGTGTCCCCCGTGGTTCCTCCCCACCCGCACTTGTGTGCATCACTCGGAGTACCGTCGGAGGGGTCCGACTTCCCTTCCTTCCCCAAAATCGCAGTTTTCCATCCTCTTCGATACCCTGTATGACTCTGTGGTCCCCCATAGAATCACACAGCTCAGTGCTGTGCTGGGTATTTCCAGAAATCCTCATCGAAATCATACAGATTTTTTTCTCCTCCAGTGGTATATGTCTTTTTGAGTACTGCAAGAGACACCTCCACCCCCACTAGCCCTAGAATCACATTGATTTTCCTCTCCCAGTAATACACGTCATACCCACAAAATTGCTGGTTTTCCCCCAATATTGTGCATTATACTACGTATTTCCAGAGAACCACCTCAAAATGAGATAATCGTTTGGTGTTTCTGCAAAGTCAGATGAAGGCTGTCCCAAGCCACTCTGCATCCACAACCCCCCAGGCAGGAGTTTCTGAGTGAGTGATAATTTTGCACAGGAAATAGAAGCAGAAAATGGTGTGAATTCAGGATGAAAGGATGGTTGTTTGTACTTGGTATTTCCTGGCTGTTCTGTGGTCTGCTGATGCTTAAATTTCATTCAGAGGTAGGTTTTGTCTGTTTCTTTGTTCATTACATCCATTCCGAGGATTCTGTTTCAGAAAGGAAAGGGTTTGGCCAGGTTTATCAGTGAGTAGTGTGCTCAGCTCTGGCTCTGTCATTTGCTACGCTCCCTTTGCTTACCTGAAAACCTTCCACATTTTTGGTGTTTCCAGAGGAGAAGAGATGGTTGGTAGGAGGAGGAACAGAGTAGGAAAATTCAGAGGTCATTTGCAGAATGGCAGTGATTTTCTCTCCCTCTTCCTCAGCTTAGGGGTCACTAGAGTAGAGCCCTCAGGTACTTACCACTGTCTGCAAGTGGCTTAGTGTCCATCCAGGTTTACCCCACTCAGCACAAGTTGCCAAGGCAGTGGATTATGCTGCATCCAAAGGGCCCCTCATCAGGAGGCATTTGTAGGTTTTCCTTTGACTTTCTCTCCACATATCAGGTCATGACTGCCAAAAATCACAGTTGGAAGTTAAAAGTGCACTCCTTATTGGCCAAAACTGTTTCTCCCAGTACGGATTTTTCAAGTGTAAGGATTTAAGGACCTGATTAGATATTCTCTGCCCTTGAGGACACCACCCATTGGGGTGTGCAAAAATTAGAGAAAGTACTTGTGTAAGGATTTGTCTAAAGCAAAGCAAAAATTTATAGGCCCCAGAGAAAGGTCTTATCTAACCTGTTCATTAAATAATTTCCCAAACCAGGTGGGGTTTGAAGATTGGTTTCAACTCTCATAAAAACAAGGATACAATTTTAAGAGCTATATTTTCGTGATTTTTTTTGTTCCTGTGAAAATCAAAACCAAATCCCCACCTGCCTTGACCTTTTGGATTCTGCCATGACATCTGGGCTCAGTTACTTATTGGGCTGTTCAGAAAAACCTGCAAAATATTTCCCTTTCAGCAATTGATTCCAACTTCGCTGTTCTATTCCAACAGATAGGAAGGCAGGTTCTACACCAGCACTGAGACTTGCCTCTGAAAGTGATGTCTCCCAGGTATCACAAGAGGCAATCTTAAAGTGTTTCAATCTAAAAGTGAGTTTCAACAGGTCTCATTACACACTATTGCAATCTCACAAAAGAAGAGTAAAAGCAGTGCATTTTTTTCGAGTATTTTTCTCACTAATTCAAAATCCTTTGCAAAAGCTGTTAATTGCACCATTTTATATTTAAAACATATTTTTAAATTAGTTTCTGGTTTTCTATCCTGGAAATTGGCAAACCTGAAACTGGACCCATATCTTGGAATTGGAGGAATTTTGCATTTTCCATTCTTGGCGCAAACATGAAAGTAAGATATAAAATGCGTAATCAGAATACTGTCTCCTGAGGAGCAGAGATGACTTCAGATCTCTCTAAGCTACTAAGGAAGATTTTAGAATGGCAGTGCTCCCATCAAAAACCAGAGATGTTCGAGCTGGATATTCACAGTAGTCGCCTCAGGTCTGAACTTCTTAAAACAAATCTGTAAAAGCCCAATGTCAGCACGACCAGCTTGGTTCAGCCTGCTGTGCTACATCATGTAAAATGACCCACTTTTCCTGGAGTGGGAAATCAATCACTGCATCGTCACACATCAGTTTAGGAGCTGTGGTGGTGGAAGTAGCTTTGTTTCGCATTAGCAATTTGGGTGGGCAAAGAAATGGAAAGATGGATGATGGAGATACAGAGAACAAAATTAAACACGGTTAAATGAGAATCCATTTCCTGCATGCAGTGTGTCCGTGCCCGAGGCAGGCTGTCTATCAACAATACACAGGTACAAATTGGCCTGCAGACGGATCTTTAACTACCCAAACACAGCAAACTGCATTAGCAGAATGCTGCTCTCCTGGACTGGGGCAACGTGACTGTGGAGCCGCCACATTAGATAGGACAGCTGAATCTTCCCAATGATTGAAGTACTGTGGCATGATTAAAATAACTGCTACTGTATGAAGAGATTGAAAGGCGACATTATAACCCAGTGCAGCTAAACCAGACCAATGGGTGCTCTGCAAATCTTGCAATATTTACGGTTAGCAGAGCAGGCACTGTCAATGTGAGAAGGGGACCAGCAGCCCTGGTTTGCTTGGAACAGTGAATAAAAGATAACTTCTATCCTTTTTTTATCCCCCTCTTGTTTGAACAGGTAATATTTTTGTGCTGTCTTCATCAACATATGGGCATGACTCCTGGGAAAGAAATGGAAGTCTGTTAATTTATTTGATCAGACATGAGAAATAATAGAAAACTGAAACGAATACTCGTATTTGTCATATGTTTGAATTAGTGAAAAGCTGAAGAAAGCAAAAAAATACTGCAAGGAGTTCAAAGATGAGATGTTTTATTGAATTAGAAAATTATTAATAGCATTAATCATTTCCAAAACAGGCTTCTTAACATCTATAATGACTATGTAAAGGATTGGAGAAATAAAAATCAAAGAAAAAAGTCAGATACACAAAGTTACACTTCTTTTTGTGTTTAGAAAGAAAGGGATACATTTTCCTTGATTTACAGCCAGCCTCACTGGAATGGTTAACCTGTGGGGAAAAGACCAGGCGAGGATCTAGCCCTGAAAGGATAATTCAACATGAAGTACGAAGAAGCAGCTACAGTTCAAATTATAACTAATGTGACGTATAAACTTCCTGGTTAATTCAGCAGTCCTTGTTCCTATTCAGCTTTGCATGGAAAAGAAAAAAAGGATGCTGAACTTGTAGTTTCATAAATTATACTATTGCAGAGTTAGTTTCTCGTAGCCTCAGGACAGATGCATTCTTCTCAGAGTATGCTGTGAGGCTTTGAAGGTCTTAACAAGGCATCTGAGAACCTGCTGAGAACAGAGGTGGAGGGCAAGCAAAGTGCTGTGATAAAAGAGAGGGCTTTATTTCAATATAATCATAGCAAAGAGCGGTGTTGTTTGATTTATGAAGACATAAAAATAGATGAACTCAGAGATGCAGGTAAAGTGAAAGGTATGAAAAATGTTGATGGGTGATGCAAACTCTGGGTGAAGACATAGGCTGTGGGTCAGAGATTGCTGCAAGTATTACAGGCTGCACATCTACAGCTCAACCAGCATGACAGGAATGAGCACGGACTTGAGAGATACTCCAAGATGTCCTGGCTGGGCAGTGTCTCACAGGGTTTGCACTGTGACAGGTTTTTTTTTGGAAGACCAATACATTTATTTTCTTGTGTTCTAAAAAAAGAACCACCACCTTAGGGTAGCCTTAGGCTAAATCATTCAGAACAGACAGTCACATGCTCAGATGCCTACTTGAAAACTTCAAATTAACCTTGAAGTCAAACAGTTCTTTAGTCTCCCGAAATGGCCTTAAAATGGCTGTGTTTGTAAAAGTGTGTGTGGAGGGTTGGACTGATCAGCAGTGAGTTTCTCTTTCAAACGCAGCCGTAGTTCAGAGTCCTGTGGTACAACCTTGCTAGGGTTGTGAGTGTGTGTTTAATTCACAAATCCTCTCCTGTTAAAAGAATAATAAAAAAATCTATCAGTGTGGCAGTGAGCAGAGCAAGCATGTTCATAACTAGAGCTGAGGGATGAGATGAAATACCCAGTTTTCTGTCCTGCTTATCTGTGACCACATCCATGACTCACTGGAAATTACTGTCTTGGCAGAATTTAAGGTGGAAACTAATGAGACAACAGACAGGATCTTCCATTATTGGTGCAAATATTGTTTATAGGTTTGAATAATATTTGGGTTCAATGAAAGTCTTGAGATCCTCAGTTGCAGTAAAGCAGAAATGCTTTGAATGGGAAGGCTCTGTCCATGCTCAATGTTTTTCCACTATTGTGCAGCTTGCCAGGGAGATAACTGCAACTGTCAGGTTTTTCTACACAGTGAAGCTGACTCAAGGACAGGCAGGGTTTGCAGGCAGTGTGAACTCAGGCTGAATATAAGTTGCTGTAAGGAGCAGCAGCAGGGGTGTGGTGTGCTGGATCTAGTCTGGTTACAGACAGTTACCATGAGCAATCTTCTTGTCTTTAGTAAATGCACCTTCCAGCCCCCTTGTCTTCCTGGACTCCACAAAGCCAGTATCATAATGACATACCTACTCTTTTAAAGGCCTCGTGCATTACAACCAAAACATCATTGAAAACATTCACAAAATTGGTGAGAATAAATTCATTGAAGATGGAATTTCTGCTCCTCCTTTCCCCTCTTTCAGTTCACTGCTGATTTCTGCCAAAGAAGTTAGTGTGACATGCTCCTGCCCCCCCGCATGGATGTCAAAAAGATGTGTCAGAAGCTACTGGTGAAGGGTAAAGACACAGGTGTGCTGTGGTCCCAAGGGGAGAGGCAATAAGGGCTCTGTAACAAGACATGACCTTCTGTTGTAAACCCATTGCAAATGGTGTCCAAAGCCAGGCCCCTGAAATTGCTCCACAATGAAGACCAATCAAGCAGACTGCAAAAAACACTTTCCTAGTCAGTCCCAGGAGAGCACTTTCAAGAAAAAGAAAACCTGTTCTATAAATGGTAGAAGCAGACTTCCAATCTGTTTAAGGAAAGAAGAGAAAGTTAAAGAGGAACATTTGCCATACCCATGTTCACTCAGAGATACACCCTCTTTGAGTGCAGGAATAAGAGGATGTGCAAACTTGTATGTTCTGGCGATCTTTTTTGTCTTACAGGAGCTTGTACATATGAGAATAATTACATTCCAGAAACTAATGCAGCCCCTGGTGGGCAGGGGAGGGGAGGAATGGCCTTGACAGAACAAGGAAAGAAGTAACACTTGTAAGTTACAGGAAAAGTAACTCTTACTTTATATTGGGTCCCTGTGTTGCAACAGAGAAATGCAGATTGCAGATTGCAGCATAGTTCTGTCTTTGCTATTCCTCTCTGGTTTCAGAGATCTGTCGGTTTGGTGTTTGGGTTTCTTTTGTCTTAAAACATTAGCAGTTACTCAAATATAGGCTTGTGTAAACCACTCTGGATTTGAGTGTGGACAGGCAGTACATTAGCTAATATGATTCCATTAAAAAGGGATTCCATGGTTGGTGCCCCACCACTTCATTTAAAAGAAGTGTCAATATTAATAAACCTTGCAAAGAAAGGGATAAAATCAGATGCCCCAGTGACCCCTCAGGCATGAGTTATTCAGATCAATACATACCCATAAGCACCGATGGAGCTAGATAAACAACAACAATGTATCCAGGCCACTGAGGTTTGGCAGTACAGCCCACCCACAAAGTATCCTTTGTTTTCTCTACTTTTGCTTTCCATTCCCTTATTCTCCAGTGTCAGGAGCATGAGCTACTTGTCTGCAAACTCCAGTTTCTTGCTTCGAGTTCATCCTGTCTCCTCTTGATGCCTGGACTAAAAAGGATTTCTTGGAAGCATAAAGATGCTGTCCAAAAAGTTGAATAAACAGTAATCCAAATCCCTGACAGTTTACATCTCTAATGCAACCGAAATGATTTTCATTCATCTTTTTAAGTGTCATCAAATACAGATCCACTGCAGCTGGGCACAACTCCACTGGGCAGTCACTTTCCTGAAACTGCACCTACTTGGGTCCAAGTCAAAGTTTTGCCAGCTCAAGGAGGGAGGTGACCAAATACCACAAAAATGCAGTTGTTACTTTGAACAGTGTTTTGCTACTTTGGGAGTGTGGCAAGGCTGTGCCCTTATCTTTTGTCCCCAGATTTCATGTTCATGATGCATATCTTCATGCCATCAAGGTCTGGTAGTTACAATGCACCCTGCTCACAGCTACAGTGTTGGAGGGTTTAAAACATTTTAGAATTTCAGCATCTCTTTATGTTCATTTCAGCAGAATGGGAGAAGAGGGTGCCAAGTTCCTGAAAAGAATAAATACTTTGGGCCCAATTCTACCTTTGTCTATGCTGGTGTATGTCTAACCTCTCTTTATGCAGCTGACAGGTAATTTGCGACAGTGTATCATGGGGCAGAGTCAAACTCTTTAATTTGGAAGAACACAATTGCTTCCTTTGGCCCATGCCCAAGAAAATATACATAAGACATATAAAAGATAGTAGTAAACTGTAATTTTTGTGTGTGTGTGTGTGTGGTTTTGGGTAAAAATATTCAATTCTGGACTGCAAACAGCTTTCATAGCTAAGCCAAAAAGGGGGAATGTTTATCATAAGTGACCTGAAGAGTACAACTAACATGTGTTTAGAACCTTGAACTGTTGTGTTAGTCCACAAAAATTTATAATCCCAGTTTTAAAATAACTAATGATGTCCAAATAGATTTTAGCACCTATTAAAGGTATCATCGTAAGACACTTTGATGGGGGTAAAGGAAACTGAGAATTAAGTCATTAAGACTTAATTCATAGCCAAGGAATATGATACCTCATAATTCCTCTCAAAGCATCACAGTTAGTAAAATACCACAATTTTTTCCCCCCTTCCCTGTAGCAGAAACGCAACAGAATAATATTATTCTCTTGGCGTCAATATTAATTGCAAACCGATGGCCCCTTCTGAGCACGGGAATGTTCCCCAGGCCGTGTTTGTTCCTGGGAGCTGCCGGGTGTGAGCCCGGGCAGCCCCAGCCTGACGGGGCTGAGCCGCCGGCGGCTTCGAGCCACACGGGGGAGTTGCAATGCGCGCACGGCCGAGTTCGCGTCTCATAAATCACTCCTTGGAAACCTGATTTCTCCGTGCTGCCGCCTTGTCCGTCTGTCTGGGAGATAACACAAGATCTGCAATACTTAGCACAGCAAAAAACAAAGCTGGAAACACGGTGTTTCTGTAACAGAACGGCCTGTAAATACGGCGGGTTTTGTGGGGGGGGGAGAAATCTGTGCCAAGCAGGATTCTCGTTGTTGAACATTGAGCCACCAACTTGCCTGGTAATACCATATAGAACACTAAGAAAAGTTAAAGAAATCTCAGCCATCAGTAATAAATTACTAGATATTTTGTGTAATCCATTAGCAAAGCAGAAGGTGTGGCAGGCTCATTGCGTGACACGGCGACATGGAATCTCGGCCCAGCAATCGTGGAACAACAGTGCTGGAGCAGGAGCCGGGCCTGTAGGCATCGCATTTCTCATTGCAATGCATAGCACAGCCTTCTATCATATAGCTGCAGGAATAATGGGCATGGACCACGGTGTGGGGTGGCTCTGGTGCTCCTGTCCCAGGATTTAATGATCCTGGTATCCTGACAAAAGCCACCTTTCAGTAAGTACAGGCCATGAGCAGTGCACATACATCCTGAAAATCCTGCAGCAGTGAAACATCCTCATTCCTCAAGTCCATCCCAAGCCGGAGGACACAGCAGTGATGAGGGTCCTGAACAATGCACAGAGGGAAGTGCAGACAAAGATCTCTCAAGAGATCTTGGCACAGGTTTTCTTGCAGTACTCAGGCCATCCTATCGAGCATTGCCTTGGATTTTTATACATCATTCTTATGACCTTACCATCTCACACAGGAGACTTATTTCCCATCTTATTGTTACCTGCTAGTGATCCAGACGGCTGCTCGCACAATACACCATTATCCAGCAAAACAACATGTGCTGACAAACGCTGTTTAGTGAGCACTGGCCACCAATCCGAGAGAGCCAGGGTCACTGCTGAACAATACCAAGAGAGGTCTCACTAGCTTCTTCTCCCTCCTCCATTCAATGAGCTGTTAATAGACAAGCTGTTAGAGAGAAAAAGAACTAAATAGTTTACAAGCTTACATTTGAAGGCCTGTGAATTGCATTAGCTGAGCCAGCTGAGTGAGAGCCAAGGCAATCTCCCCACGATTGTAGAAAATGTGGCATTGAGGCATGTGGAGGCAAAGAAAGAATGACAGTGACCGGGTTTACAATATGCAAAGCTGAAATAATTACTGCTTTCTGCGGCGTAGAATTTTTAGATGAACTACAACAGGGAATCGAAGCATTCCTTTAAATGCACAAGTGTGTTTGTGTGTTCATATTTTAAAACTTTCTTCTATGCAAATATTAATTTACAGCCTTAATAAAAACTTTCTGAAGTTGATTTTTATTATTTCCTCATTGGACCTTCCCCCCTCCTACCTCTCATTCTCTACTGCAGAGGCCACTCTCACTGAGAAATGACCACAGTATTTTTCATTACTCTCGAGGTTTTTTGGGGCCTAGCAGTTATGAATAGGAATGTGAACCACTTTCAATACAATTACCTGGACAATAATTTGGGATCTGTGGAGCTGGACTGTGCAACTGAAAATATTTGTAACCCTTTGGTTACCAGCCAAGAGATTGACATAGTTCTTTTTCACATTTCATTCTGTCCTTTAAATTTACCAGAGGGGGAAAAAAATTTTGAAAAGCAGCAGAACAAGACAAATTAATAATAGTGAAACAGAAAAATTGAAAATTAAAGAATGGAACCATGAAATCATTCATTTTAAGACATTCAGTGGCAGAAAAGAATGAAGGAAAGAACAGTTAAAAACCAGCCGCTACTGAACAATGATAGTTCAAAATTTCTACCTTTGAGAAAAGCTCAGAAACTTTCAAGGGGTTATATCTTCAAACAAAGGATTGCTTTGGATCAAATACACTTTCAGGTAAAAGATTTAAACTTGCTTACAAATTTTCTTCTTTATATTGTTCTCCCCATTTTACGTAGTCTTTGGTTAGAAAGAAGCCAGGTGCTGTCTCTAATCCAGTGCTGCAATGACAGCAGGAAGAGCTGAGGCAGCTGCTTTAATGCAGCCTTTACAAACAACTTGAGGGGATCAGGCAATTGCTGCTGGGGCTTTCAGCAAAGGACAGTGGTGGCTTTTGGTGTAACCTCCACTAATGGGTGGCTGTCTTTGATAGCTCATTCAAAGTCCAGTAAAGCAGCAGAAATCAGCTTGACAGCAAACACAACTTTGGGTTTTTTTAAACATTTTTTTGGTACGTTATCACATAGATCATTCACAAACTGGATTAACTTGGGTCAGCGATCCAGAAAACAGCTTTTCCAGTCAGGCTTGAGCTTTACCCATTAAACTTTGTCTCAAAATCTGAGTATCTTTACCAAAGAGAAACCTTTTAGTCATGCTTAGAGTACCAGCCATCTATTGCTTGTATCTGAAAGGAAAGCATTATTCTACACTCAGCAATCCAGCATCCCTCTACATGGGATAAGAATTTCTGCCACTATTTTAAGACCAATGGCAAAACTCATGTTGACCTCAGATTGGACAGAGTGACTTCTGAATTGTTAGATGCTCTCTTTTGCTTCCACTCCTGCAGTGTTAGTGCAGGTGAATTAGTTTCTGGAATTAGTCATCTGAGATCACACCAAGTAGAGATTATGTATTTTCAGGTCCTTGATTATGAAAATTTTTCAAGTATGCTGAGAAAAATTCTCTTCAGAGGCTTCAGAGGAACCATCAAGGGCAGTTTGTTTCAGTGAAGGGTTGAAGATTTGTCTAATCAAACCTGGAAATCATTCTCTTTTGTTTGGATGGGTTGGTTTTCCTGAGCTGTTCAGTGTGCCCTCCTCTTAGATCCTTTCATTCAAGTTAGTAGTTTCCTTAGATTGGCTGATCTTTTTTCTGCTTTTAATATTCTCTATTGATTTTATTGTAGTGCACTTACAGGCTGTTCAACAGTCCACTATTACTGCAAATAAAATGAGATAAATAACTTGGCTTTCTTTCTGCATGTGAAATATTTGGCAGCAGCCATCCTCATCCTTAACTGAGCATTTGACAGTGTCACTGTCAGTGTGTGTGAAAAGAGTTCTGCATGCCCTCACATGTCACCAGGACCAATGCTGGTTAAATAAAGCTAGCTTGGGGTCTGTTGATATTACTGGCTGGCTTTATCTAGCAAGCAGAGGTACCAGTGGCGTCTGTGCATTGGTTGGATGTGCCCTCTTAGACACTGGCAGCAATAGCAGTGTTAACATGGGCATCTATGACCAAGCAAGATAATTGCTTATCAGCAGTGTATGGTAAAGTCACTGAGGCTCCTGTTTTCAGATCAGGCAGGTGTTATTTCTATCTATCACTGACAGACTCTGGCTTAACCAGTCCCTTAAATAATAGTGATAAAATCCAAAACACAGCTTCATCTCCTTTCCCCTTGTGACTTTGCAGACACTCGCTGTCCTCAGGGAAACAACCAGCACAGTCAGAGTATAGAGATGCATTCCTTTGGCCAGCAAGGGTCTGTATGGCCTTCCCAGCAGCCGCACTCCCCCCAGACTCCTTGGTGTTGGCTCTGTGTCAGCTGGAGGTCGAAAGCCCTGCTGAAGGGGTGGGGCAGCTCCCAGGGCAGCACCTGGCATGGATCCTCAGCCTGTGCCGTACTGTGCTCTGGAGTTTTGCCTGAGTCTCCTGCCTTGTACTGGGCTTGCCCTGGGAGCACACACATGACCACAGCCTATCCTGGCTGCTTTGGGGATTGACAGCAGCTGACTTGAGTGCTTGACTGAATGCCAGGATCTGCTGGAGGCTCTGCAAACTGCTTAAGTCAGCCAGGGGCCAACTTCATTGTTATTTCCCCCTGCCCCAGACAGATTGGGCTAGGTGCTGCTCCAACAGTGCCCAAAACTGGCTGCAGCAGGTCTGAATGGCTCAGTACTGATGTCCTTTGCCTCTGCCAAGGTTACAGATTTCAGTCTTACTGCAGGTGATGCTTACTCCCTTTAAAGTCCTGTAGGTTTCTTTCCTGTTATGTCTGTAAGCCAGCTCTGAAGATCAAACCTGAGTGGAGGTTCAGATCAGCACTGCTGATAGTCATCTGTATTTGTTCTCCAGGAATATACAGATGTATCTTCCTGCTGTGCTCTGGGTGGCTGCAGCCCAGACAGCCTCTAAAAAAGACCTTCACATGGGGTATGTTCACATCCAAACATGCTGAAACAATGCCAGGATTTTATTTGATGTCCCAAAGTATGGAGTTACAGGTTTTGACTCATTTTTGTTTAAATACATCCTTGAGATCTAAAAAGACTGTATTCTTCTAATTTTGTTATTGCAAAAGCAAATCTATTCCAGTTAGTTAATGCAAACTGCTTTGAAAAGAGCTGTGGAATATCCTTGTAAATATATTGTGGAAGCAAGTAATTAAAATAGTCAAAAAATAAAAATCACATGACTTTAAGAAAGCACATAAAGGGTAATCAAGCAGAGTAAAACCAAATAAGATTAATTTAAGTTACAGACTCAGTATATGGTGTATTGTATTCTTTGGACTGAACAGAATTGCATGCTGTGCAAGGGTATTCTGAACTCCATTAAAGAGTAATCTTTGTACACAACAGTAGTGCTGTGCAAATAAATGTTGTGAGGCAAAATAAATAAGTTTTGAGAAATGAATGACTTTAGCAGTAGTTTGCCAATTAATTAGAACAAATAGGGAAGTCTAGCAGACAATACAAAGAGATAAACAGGGAAGAATTCAAGTTGCTGTAACAGCTTTTGCTATTTTCTTACTTTACTTTTTGCTAATTTTCCCTCTCAAAATCTTTGTGGGATTTTCTTTGAAGGGAGAAGGGAGCCAAGAGGGTGTAGTGGAAATTTTTCTCACTCATGAAATGCTATCTTTGCGTCTTTCCTCAAAAAAGGTTAATTGTAACCTGATCATTTTGTTTTAACAGGGCAATGGAGTGTGAACTAGAATAGAGAAAGAATTAGAGAAGATTTAGTTAAGTTGCATGTACTGTAGACAGCAAGACCTGTTCCCCTAAAGCAGTTAAGGAATTAACCAGTGCAATTTCATAATTATTAGTTATCATCTCTCAGAACCTGTGGAGGATAGGTCAAGTCCCAGAAAACCAGGGGAGGGCAAATATAGTACCTGCTTTCAAGAAAATGGAAAAATGAACTCTCAAGAAACCATGTATTTCTCAGCCTAACTTTAAGCAGGTTATAACTGGAAAGAATAAATTAGATATTGTAACATTTTTAAATGACAGCATTTTGGAAGTAACTGGAAATACTAGAGCACCACAATTAGAACTAGTGCTCTTGGTAAACCAGGGAGATTATTCCAATTTAACAAGGTCACATTCACTCAAGTGAAATAAAAAAAGCTATATATAGGCAGGAGAAGCCAAATCTCCACACACCAAAAAGGCAGAAGCCTGGAAGATCGGAAGGTGATAGCATCCACAGTAAATGAGAAGTGAGATGTATTCGTACAAAAGCAAATCTTGTAAAATGTACTAACAGTAACACTGCTTGTAACATGTCAAATGTCATTACTCTGCTGTGCTCAGAACTACTGGAAGTTTACCAGTTTACCCAGAATTTGGTTTAAGTACTATATATTAAAATAAAAAGTTCAGTCCCACTGGACAGGAACAGGAATAAATAGAAACCTATAAACTATGACAAAAGTTTGGAGAAAGTGAGTTTGTTTCCTGTACACAATTGAGTAGGGTATGATAACAGACTTCCAGTGTATAAGAAGCTCCTAAAAGGAGTCAGTAATCCATTATCCTCTGAGGTCAGGGCAGGAAATATTGCTTTAATTTCCAAGAAAGGAGATTTCGGTTGTCTTTCTAACTATAAACCTAGGTAAACACTTGAACTAGCTGCTAGAGTGTCTGTAGAATCTCTGTTACTTGGGGTCATAAAAACCAAATTAGATAAAAGAGCTGTAAACTTTTTGGGTGTATTTGATCCACATTCCTCAGCAGAGGTAGACTACATGAAACAGCCTCTAAGCTAACCCTAACCCAAACCCTAACCCTAAAGGCCAACTAACCCTAACCCTAACCCTAACCCACAAATTTTAATAACAAACAAACATACAATCAATTAAAAAAAAAAAAAAAAAGCAAAAAGAAGCTTGAGAAGGTGGATCTTGGCATTGCAAAGATCAGAGGTGAGTAAAACAAGTCAGTATCTTTTTGCTGATTCTGATTATTCCAGATCCAGCTGTGTTTTAACAGAATTACAGGACTTAAAGAAGGAAGATGCTGAAGGTGGGAAAGGCAGAACTGGGAAATAGCAATAACTATTCTGCTACTCATCCTTTAAGAGCCTGTATTGTATCTCCTGAAAGAGAGGGGAAGCTGTGGTTCTCTTTTTTTCCTTCTCTCTGCTTTTGCAGAGTCTAGGGAGAGATGCATGAGCAAGAACTCATTTGGAGCTCAAAGGAGCGCACCAAGGGATCTCTCTGAACATCGTGGCCAGCATTTCCATGTTCTTCTCTAGCACCACACAGCCTGTGGATTGAGACAGAAGATCTCCAGAATGGAGCCCAGGGGGTGTGTAAAGGCAGCAACAGAGGAAAGCAAAAGAGTGGTTCATGCAGATTCCTCCTCTGCACTGAGAAAGATCATTCCCCACACACTGGTGTCCCAACACGGTGAAATTTGCTGGAACAAAAGTGGCAGATTCAGCAAACAGTGGGGGGTAGTTTAATATTTCTATAACTATCCTCAGGCACTATTTTTTTCCCCTGCATGTTCAATTAGACTGTGGATTTATTGATAAATAAATCAAGTCTCTGCATTCAATTTTTGCACTGAGGGAAGCCATAGCTGAGTAGCAGAATTTCAGTAATACATTTATCTAAGCATGTGAAATTCTCTTTGGTCTTTGAATCCTGTTGCAGATAAACTACTCTTACCATATTTATGGAGTACCAGCTTTTCAACACTTATTTTATAATCCATAGTCCTCTGTCCTTTTGCAAATAATTTCTGTTTCGCCCCGAAAGGCAGCCTCTCTCAGTTCACACAGCTTATGTGTTCGTGTCACTCTGCATTATTTATATCCCCACTAAAGCTATTCCTCTTTTCCATGTTCTTGTAATGGTGCCTATCATGTAATATTTGGACAGCTACATGTTGTTGCTGATGAGACTTTGTCCACTGCTCCCACCTTTATGGTACAAGCCTTCAGCAGAGTTTTGAATTGTTGGGTGTCCAACAGAGTCTCAGTAGCAGCAGATGTCCATTTCACAAGTGAATTATCAGAGGTATCTGGCCATGTTTGGAGTTTGATCTCTGCTTTTCCGAATGATGCTTTTTCATTTTGAACACTCATGGTGTTGATGTTTGCTTCTAAGCCATCATAGTTTTTAAGTTTCATCCATCAAGACATCAAAGTCAGAGCTCACACTGTGTATTTCTTGCTCAATTACACCAAGAGAGGTGTAGATTTTCTTTGGACAAGTTGCAAGCAGTGGTTCCTACAGATTAACTCCGTGTTTGAAAACATCTGTATTTCACAGCTGAGGGATGAAGAGACCAATACTGTCCTCCTTTTCTTCCTGATGTAAATGCCTTACCTAGAAAAGAACCTTCCCAATCCTACCCATGCTGAGGCTCAGAGAAGTGCACTATGACATCAGGCCAACATTCACCACCCCTTTCATCTCCACTCCCAGCCCCTCAGCAGCTCTGTGCTGATGGCTCCACATGGGAACCACATGCTGTCTCAGGGAACCGGCTGGCAGGATATGACAGCTGCAAGTTCTCCCAGAACAGCTCATTTTGTCGTGCCCTGCAGAGGGGTTGTAACTGCATTGAGATTTCTAGCACAGCACCTTCCATTGAGCTACTTACACATTAAAGGAATGCCCAATCCCTATAGTGGGATACACCTGGGAAATAATCTGTTCCCAGGAGTTGCAAAGGAAAGGCTTCTGGGTTTTCAATATCAATATTTTATCAAGCTATACACCCCCAGAAGAGGTGTTTGCGCCCCAATTCAGTCTGTTGATACTTTTGTCTGAACTAACCAACTCTGTAGTGCGTAATTACAATCTATAAATATTTTATATTACTTTAAAATCAGATTTTAAAGTATTTAAATTAATTGGGGCTTGTGAGTTAGATAGCCAGGAATTTGAAACTGAGCTTGTCTAATCCTCTGTGCTTCTCTTTTCAGTTTTTAGCTGTAGCCCAAACACTCCCACTTTCTGTGGGATAAACCAATGGGAAAAAATTCTACTTGCAACGTATGAATGGTTTGACCCAGTTATCCACGTTCTGTGTTTTCTTGCAGCTATTTCAGCTCACTGAAACCAGACTGAGTATCCACACTGCCAAAGTATGAATTTGGATGGATGGGTGTCTTGGTTTGAAAGACAGGTGTCTGCCAAGGAAGGCAGGAGTCTCCCTTGGAATGGAAGAAAAAAAAATTACAACCCCCTTCCCTCCGAATTATTATAATTTTGAAATTAAGAGGCTTTCAGGCAAAGATATGAGGAACAGGAATAACAGTTCTTTACTATTATATATCTGTATGTGTATAACCAGTCAAACAAACAGCAATAACTCTGGCAGTAGCAGCGAACAATCACAAACCCAGTCCCAGCCTTCTCGGCTGCCGGGCCCTTTCCCCTCGGGTGCAGTTCCGCTCGCAGCCGGCAGGGGCGCTGGCGGCTCCCGGTGAGCAGGGCAGGTGCGATGGTTCCCCCGCGGCTGCAGGGGGCGCTCCGGGGCGAGCTCGGGGAGCACGCGGCACTGGCGGCCTGGGATCCCGGGGAGGGATGGGACAAAGGCTTCACAAACCCCTGGGCAGCCGATCCCGGTGTCCGGCCGGACCCTCGGGAACAGCAGGCTGGAATGGCAGGGACGAGCACAAATCCCGGGTGACAGACGAGATGTATCAAACTCCGGAGCTGCAGTGGAACCCCCGGAGGTCTGGGCAGGCAGGACGTGCGGGGCTACAGAGCAGCGAAGGCTCGAAGCAGTGACAGGGGCAGGGCGGCCACAGCCTGGCTCCCAGCGGGGCAGCGAAGGCGGGCTGGAGAATCCTGGGGTCTCTCTGGTAGGAGGAAGGCAGCCGAAAAAGGAGCCTCTCTCTCCATCCAAATGCCAGGAACTGACTGCCCACAAACCCAAGTGAAAAAGAGTAGTCAGATGCACCCCACTCCTGTGACCAGGTCTTTTGTTTTTCTTAAGCACCCAGTAATTTGTCCCCTTGGCAACATGTATGGGGAAAATTCCTTTAAGAGAAAAAGAAAGCAGGAGGATAACTAAAACCCCAACAATGGGCACCGCAGAGGGTCTGCCTGAGCCTTGTAAAATTTCACAGTACAACTGTGATCTGTAAAACAGGATTGATCTGTAAAACAGGAGCCTGTTGTGATCTATCCTGTAGTCATGCTGTGTGCTGTGCCCCATGCAGTACTCCCTGGATTTCCTAACCTGCTTCAGCAACAAAAAGACTCAGTGAATTCTCACAAGACATCCCTTTGCATACTGCATCCAGTGACCCCATCAGGGTCTACAAAGGATGTTTCCAAAATATTATGTGTCACAGATATGTCATGGTAATTGCCAGTATGTCCCAGAAAAGTGCTAAGTCCTATAGTGACTACTTATAGGAATAATCCCACAGACTGTAGGCTCAAAATTTAGTTTTTAATTTGGCATTTGTGATACATATAAAGGAAACTTCAAGAGCTGAATGTTATTAATGTGATGGTTCATTTTACCAGAGGCATGGGTAGTGTCTTGTTCGAAGTGAATTACCATTGAAGATAAGGTAGAGCCTCTGAATTTAAAAGGCAAGGTAAACTATTATGCTTATCAGAGTTGGTTTTTAGGAAAGTTTTCTTATATTAAGAAGCTCAGACAAGCTATTATCTTTAATAACTAGCTACTAGTCTGAATTTCAAATCAAATACTGTCAGTCTTATTAATCTACCAGCTTGTGCAGTGAATGCACCTTTCAGGAGAAGAAGAAAGCAATCATGGATGAAGAAACATTTCTGTAAACTCCTTTACCAGTTATGGAGTTACTCACTTCTTACTCTTTTTGACCACAAAGTGCAAAATTATATTTAAGAAACCTTTGTGGTGTGAAACGCAAGATACTGAATAGTAAAGCACAAAGTATTGAAGACAAAGGTGTGTGTATGAAGCTGTGTCAAGGAAGGTTTAGGTTAGATACTAGGAAAAGGTTTTGCACCCAGGGAGTTGTCAGGCACTGGAACAGGCTCCCCAAGGCAGTGGTCACAGCACAAATCCTGCCAGAGCTCATGGAACACTTGGACAACGCTCTCAGGCCCATGGTGGGATTGTTGGAGTGTCCTGTGCAGGGACAGGAGTTGTACTTTGATGATCCTTGTGGGTCCCTTCCAAACCAGGATATTCTATGAGTCTGTGATTAACTGATACCTTTCAAATCTTATAGTAGAGTTTAAGGAGGTGTGAGGCCAGTGTCTTGCCTCACACACTTGGAACTCTTAAAAAAATAGGGGAGTTTTGGACAAACACATATTTAGGATCCTTTCCTTAAATCTAGATCTTGCTCTAGATTATTACCTTGTATGTTATCCATAGGCTGAAGCAAACTACATTTCCCCTTATTATCCTACTTAAACCCTAGAAATAGGGTTTATTTCACACACAGTGACTAGGTGGGAGCAGAGAACAGTGTGATTGATTTTCGCTGTGACAAAAGCCACCTGGTTCTCCTGGAGAGAGGACAGGGAAGGGGAACCAGACACCCTCTGATGAGCTCTACATATGTTTCTGCTCTACTAAAGTTTATCTAAGGCCATTTTTCCCACTTTGACTCTTGGCAAGCCGAACTTTGCATTTAAAGGAAATCTGTCCCAGGACTGTAATAATGGAATTAATAGACCTATGCAGGGTTTCCCTGAATCTGCATTCACTGAAAAACCCTGTACCCAGCATATCTATGAGGAACCATTCAAGCAGCTGCCTAAGTGCATAAAGCATTTGAAAACACTGGCCTTATCTCCTCAAGAGTCGACAGCAAAATGTACGGCCACGTTGAGGTTTCTGGCAGTTCCAGAAATAGTGCCTGCTGAGCAAATAAGGTCAGAGTGGGTGGGTGAAAATAGATTGTTCTCAAAATTTGGCACATAAAACTTTAGAAGTGCTTTATGAACAGAAATCATTCTCTCAGGTCTTGATCCTGCAAAAGCTCATGTGGGTAGACTTCTCAAGATCATAAATTTAAAGATCTGTTTATGTTTTTGCAGGGTGGGGTCTTAGGCTAAATAAAAAAATGTGAAAGATTAGCCACAGGAGGCTTCACCTTGAAAGGAAGATATCCATGCCTTTCTCTTTATTAGTTTTCCTGTGGGGAAAATACTTGACTAACTTTTTTTTTTTTTCATTTGCCCACTCTTTCAAGACTTGAGAAGCAGTTCCTCTAAGGCACTTGTTTTGATTTTTTCACTTAGGTATTCTAGGAACTCGCTTAAATCATTTGATGTTTGTGTTAATAACATAAAATCTTAGTGATCTGAAACCTTTATGTAATTAAGCAAAATAATACAGCTCCCTACATGCAACTAAAGTAGTTGGGGAAATTCTCAGTGGAAATAAGGCTGACTCATTCCTCAAGCAACACTAATAATTACGTATATATATATGCTGTAAGTTCCCAACTGGAAAAAAAATGGGGACTTTATATAATAAAAGGCTTTTTAAATCTGCATGGAAAGATGACAAGGTATTTGTCAGCTGAGACTGTATTCAGGAGTATGTTTACCAGTACCCAAGTTTATTCTCAAGAGCAACATCCAGTGAATAAGACTATACTGGTTGTGATTTTAAGCCTCACATACTTGTAAAGTCATTATGCTGTCAGTCCTTTCTCATACCAAAGTCTGCATGCTGTGCATTTAAGTGTTTAAGATGAAGGACTGAAAAAAATTTCTACATTTAGGCATTTGGAACCAAATAAGAGTTGCACTTTGAGAAAAATCCGAAGAAAGAAAACCTTCTAATGAAAAAGTGCAGCCTTAGGTGCTATTAAATCACTATCTTCCTGATAGAGATATTTGATTTTGAAACTCTATCTGCCATTCAGATTCTTCCTTTGGCATCAGCATCCCCACTTCATTTGTGGTCTAATCACAGCCATGCCATTTCATGACTTGTGCCAAGTGATGGACATTGTAAGCAGCAATACAAGCCCTTGGATGCATTTAGATCACGTCTGCCATTTTTGCCTGTCTTGCTGTCGGAGACATCCCTGTGTGGAGGAACCCAACAACTTCTAATGTCCCAAGGGGTCTGTTCTGAATTAATCACTTACTAGCATCTGTCTCTGCTCCAGCCCAAAGAGAATCAGTGCCCATGCTGAAGGCTATGTGGGCCCTTAATATTCACAGGTAAGTGTCTGTGATATTGGCAGTACTGCTTGGTGTCCCATAGCCCTGTTTTCCTCACCCCAGAGCAATTTGGAATCCCACATTATTTATCTCTTACGGTGTTAGACCCTGTTTCCGACTGAAATCTCATGTTCTTGTTAACAGGTGGGGACCGAGGCTGTGAGGAGAAGCAGACAGAGCCACAGGGAAGGCTGTGAGGGCAAGAAAAGTCCTTTCCCAGAGCACCCCTGCGCAGGGCGGTGCGAGGGGACACACAGCACTAAGGGATTCTCAGGTACCACAGGGGTGGGACTGCAAAGTGACCAGAGCCAGACAGCTCTTTGTGACCTCTCGCCTGCAAGTGCTTCCATGTAAGAACTGCTCCGCTGGTAACAACAGCTTTGCTGAACCTACGGCTTTATGAACATCAGCACATCATCCCTTCTTTCATCCCCTGTCTTCCCAGAGCTAGTCAGGGAGCCCAGTGTCCATTATCCATGCACTCCACAGATGAGCCTCCTCTGACAGCAAACTTCACTACCTGTGTGTCTCTGCTTACACAACACACCCAGGTACCCTGCTTCCTTCCTAGGAGTGGGATGTTCTTTAAACTGATACAAGATTTGATCCACCGTGTTTATAGCACATATTGGATGAATTCTAATTTGCAGGAAGTTTTTACAAGTGGAAAATCTTGCTAAAACACATATTATTGAATGGATATCTTGCTGTGCTTGGATCAATGAAGCTTACACTGTGGCTCAGGTCTAATTTTACGACAATTCAGCAATTGAATCCACTTACGTTAGGCTACTGGCAATGTTGCAGGATGCATTTTGTATCTACTGATAAACTGTGTTCAGTTTGTGCTGAAAATGAAAAAGAAATCAATGAAAACACTTAGAAAACTAAAACTGAGGAAGACATGAACATATCAAAAACCAAAAAGAAGAAACAACCCTGTAAATTCTGCAGTGAAATTGAAGATTTCTCTGAATTAGTATTTTTTTTCTTGGTATCCTGGAACAATTCCTAGGTCATCACACTGAAAAATTAATTTTTAAACTTTTAGTGCTTAAACTCTTAAAATAGCAGCAGCTCTGGACATGTGGTGACTTAATGTGGGACCACTGCAAGATGTCCACTAGAAAGCCATTGATCAGCACACAGGACCGTGATGTCTAAAACATGGTCAAGAAATGTTTCAGACTGCATTCCTGGAATCATGAAGTTGTAGGGATGGGTACAGGGATGGAGGTCTTTAATACTTTCCTACACAGTTGTAGGCAGTGAGTGGAAAGAGGTCATCCTAATGCTTCTGCTTAGGAAGAAAAACTTCTATTACATCTCATGCCTTATTAGATATTGGGAACTACATAGAGCCAATCTCAGCATACTCCACAGAAAACCAGGCAATGTTAGTTTGGGTTGCTCATGGAGATATTCGTTATTAATACAGACCTGAAAATTCAATTCCCCCAATTTAAGTGTTTTGGAAGTGATTTTCACTGTTGGATTAATCTCCAAATGGGAAAAAATGTAGACATAGCAGTCTAGATTTTGATCTTGCAACGCATTCCCAGGGTCTGTAACTTGGTTCTTGCTAAGTGGCTTCATATAGCTACAGATACATCTTAGTATGTGTATTTAATGCTTTTGAAAGGTGCTTAGCTGACAGGCTCAGACGATGACTCTGGGCACAGTCTACCTTCAGATATGTGCAAGCTACTCCCCTTGTTATCAGTGAGAACTGCCTTTGCTTATGAGAGCTGTAGACAACTCACATTTTCCTCCTGTCTCTACTCTGCTACTTTGACATATTGGCAACTGTTCCAGTTTGAGACAAATTCAGAGGAACATCTGAGATGAACATCCTCTGATAGAAGGCAGATTACAGCCACCCTCCCCCACCAGGTTCAGGAAGAAATTCCTCGGAGGAAAGTGAAAAAGGAATAAAACCTATTTATTTAACAAGTAAAGTGCATGCAGGCATGTGGCAAAAAAACCAATAATGCTAAATAATAAAACCTTTCGCTGTGGAGAGAACCTAGGTAGATTTCAGAGTCGTTTGTGGGTGTGGTTTTCTCCTCTCCGGAGCTGGGATTCAGCGTGGGCCCCTCCGGGCCTCGGTGGAAAGGCGTCCCAGTGAAGTTCTGATGTTCTGGTGTTCTGAGCACCAGAAGAGATGAAGAAGAAGCCAAAGTCCCAGGGCTCCATACTTTAGCTAATGAACAAGAAACTAGCTAAAAAGCAAAAGAAATGTAAGTCTCTTCCCTGCTGCAGAAGCGGAGCAGCCGGGCAGGAGAAGCCAGCGAGCCTATCTGTGTTTTGAACACAGCGCCGAAAGAATTCCACCAGCTGTCCCCCCTCTCCCTTAAAGGTACAGAAAGGCACAGGATTCATGTCTGGGCTTAGGGCAGATGATGGGGAATGCAGTATCATACAGTCACCCCAAGACAGCAACCTTGAACCTTCCCCTTTTTTAATTATCACTTTTAATTCTTACGTGATTCTTACATGATTGATCAAAGTGTGCCTACTGGAAGTCAGTGCTGGAACTGCAGCTCTATGAATGCTTTCATAGAGTCATTGTTTTAATCCTTAGACTAGTCTCAGCATCTCTTGATGATTTCTATAATTCTCCCCGAAACACCTCTGCTGAATACATTATTCTGTATTTGTCTATGTTCTTACACCTTGATCTGATGCAGAGTTATCTCACAGTGGATTTGTGTGCTGGTGTCTGTTTTTGTATGTGCATCTCTTCCACTGCTTTCCAAATGTGTCTGAATTGCTAAGTTCCTGTTTAGAGATTATTGCTTCCCCTCTCAAAGATCTGAATCTGCTTTCATTTCTTTGATCTTTGGCTACTATTTTGGCCCACAGATCTAACTTCCATGTTTTCTGTGTTTTATTCTGGTGTCCAGTGGTGCCAGGGCTTGGCTGTGGGACATCTCTATTTTGCCCACCCCAGAGCCACACTGATAGCTCCTTCTGGTGCCACAGCAGAGGACAAGGCAGGCAGGATGTGGGGCAAGGCAGCAGCACCATCCTCCTGCTCCCCCCATGAAAGCAGAAGGTGCTGCCTTACTGTCCACAAAGCTCCTCTTGCTCCTCAGTCCTGGTAATTTCTTTCAGAAGATTAAGAACTAAATTTGCCTGTGCTTCTGAGAAACAAGGAGCTTTTTCTTGATGCCATAAGATTGAAGTATTGTCTGCTCCACACTTTCCTTAATATTCCCCCCCAACACCTTCTGTTCCCATTGCTTAGGCTTTGTCATTATTTGAATCATCTGCTTTCTGAGAGTAATCAGATTAAAATATTAGTTTCCTATATCTGAGATTTCCTTTCCTGACACAGAAAAAACCTGCAAGCTGAGGTGGTTCCTCAAAAAATGCTATCACAAAGTCCTGTATTTCAACTATGTTGAAATTCACATTGTCTGTACTGTAAACATCACTTCCACAGATTATTTTACCGTTACCATTAAAAGACAATGCCAAGTTCTTCTTAAGCTGCACTGAATTTCTAACTTCTTTTCCATTTTAATTTAAGCTAAAAGCTAACCATATGTCCTAGTTTAAAGGACAGGTGTCTGCCAAGGAAGACACCTCAACCCTTCCCAAGAGAAAAGCCCCCGTCTAAGAGGCTGCAGCCAGCTGCACCCCTTCCCCCAGCCTTGGCCACTTCTTTTGTCTCTCTTAAGAACAGGTCGTTATCATCATATCACTTAGGCAACAAATGGGACAAAATTCCCTGAGAGAAAGAAGGAAAAAAAGAAAGGAAAAATCTTAACCTCCAACATTATCCACCATGAATTTTTTCCCATACCAACATGTCACATCAAACTTAAACTTTCAAACTATATACATACATGCATTACCCTAATTATATACATATATACATCTAGATCTAGATACAGGCACAGTGTGAAAGGCAGTTCACCCCAAAACAAGGTCCCCTTGAGGTATGCATTGTGTCTCTCCATCTCTCTGCATCACCCACCAGGTGCAACCTGGTCCCTGAGCAAGGACAACCCCATGGACAGGTTTGTCTTTGCTTGAGGTGGAATTAATTCAGTCTTTCCTAGCATACCTTTCATATGCACCACCGGAACCTTGTCTCCATCTGTTGTACGCAGGGGTTCAGATTGGGCAGGGCCTGCTCAGCTGGTGGAGCCTCGGGTGTTAACTAACCAGGTGGCCTTTGCTAAATGCACCTCCCAGTTTTTGAAAGTCCCCCCCCCAGTGCTTTCAAGGTGATTTTTAGCAGTCCGTTGCACTGCTCAACTCTCCCAGTAGCTGATAAACCATATGGTACACCCACTCAAAACTGTGTTCTTCAGCCCAGGTGTTTATAAGACTATTCTTGAAACTAGTCCCATTGTTGGACTCAGTTCTCTCAGGGGTACCATGCCTCCGAAGGACTTGCTTTTCAAGGCCCAGGATGGTGTTCCAGGCAGTAGCGTGAGGCACAGGATAGGTCTCCAGCCATCCAGTGGTGCCTTCTACCATTGTGAGCACACAGCGCTTGCCTTGGCGGGTTTGAGGCAGTGTGATGTAATCAATCTGCCAGGCCTCCCCATACTTGTATTTGGACCATCGCCCGCCATACCACAGAGGCTTCACCCGCTTGGCCTGCTTGATCGCAGCGCATGTCTCACAATCATGGATAACCTGGGAGATACTGTCCATGGTTAGATCCACCCCTCGGTCTCGTGCCCACTTATAGGTGGCATCTCTGCCCTGATGGCCTGAGGCATCATGGGCCAATCGAGCTAGAAACAACTCTCCCTTGTGTTGCCAATCCAAATCTATCTGTGACTCCTCTATTTTTGCAGCCTGGTCTACCTGCTCATTGTTTCGGTGCTTGTCGTTAGTCCAACTCTTGGGGACATGGGCATCTACATGACGGACCTTCACAGGTAGCTTCTCTACCTGAGTGGTGATGTCTTGCCATTCTTCAGCAGCCCAGGTTGGTTTTCCCCTACGCTGCCAATTAGCCTTTTTCCACCTTTCCAGCCAACTCCACAGAGCATTGGCTACCATCCACAAATCAGTGTAGACGTAGAGCTTTGGCCACTTCTCTCTTTCAGCAGTGTCCAGGGCCAACTGGTCAGCTTTGAGTTCAGCAAGTTGCCTTGATCCACCTTCTCCTTCAGTAGCTTCTGCTACTGACCTGTCATGTGGGGCTCCATACGGCTGCTTTCCATTTTTGGTTTGTCCCTACAATGTGACCGTCAATGAAAAGAGTGTAGTGTTTCTTATTGTGGCAGTTGGTGGTATGGGGGAGCTTCTTCAGCCCAGGTCACCTGTTCCTGCTCCTTTTTGTCGGTCAGACCAAAATTTTCACCTTCAGGCCAATTTGTAATTACTTCCAAGATCCCAGGGCGATGCAGGTTTCCAGAACGGGTGCGCTGTGTGAAGAGAGCAATCCATTTGCTCCATGTGGCGTCGGTGGCGTGGCAGGTAGAAGGAAACTTTCCTTTGAACATCCACCCCAGAACTGGTAGTCGGGGTGCCAGGAGGAGTTGTGCTTCAGTGCTGATTACCTCTGAGCTGGCTTGGACCCCTTCATAGGCTGCCAGAATGTCCTTTTCTGTTGGGGTGTAGTTGGCTTCAGACCCTCTGTAGCTTTGGCTCCAGAATCCCAGTGGCTGGCCTCGAGTCTCCCCAGGCACCTTCTGCCAAAGGCTCCAGGAAAGACCATCGCACTCGGCTGCAGAGTAGAGCACGTTCTTCACCTCTGGTCCTGTCCTGACTAGACCAAGGGCTACCGCATGAGCGATCTCCTGCTTGATCTGGGCGAAGGCTTGCTGCTGTTCAGGGCCCCAATGGAAGCTGTTCTTCTTGTAGGTTACCAGGTGGAGAGGGCTCACGATCTGGCTGTACTCAGGAATATGCATCCTCCAAAAGCCTATGGCGCCTAGGAAAGCTTGTGTTTCCTTCTTGCTGGTTGGTGGAGACATTGCCATGATCTTATTAACGACCTCGGTGGGAATCTGACGCCGTCTGTCTTGCCATTTCACTCCCAGGAACTGGATCTCCCGGGCAGGTCCCTTGACTTTACTCTTCTTGATGGTGAAGCCAGCTTCCAGGAGAATCTGGATGATCTTCTCTCCTTTCTCAAATATTCCGTTGCCGTGTTCCCCCACACAATGATGTCGTCAATGTACTGCAGATGTTCCGGAGCCTCACCCTTTTCCAGAGCAGTATGGATCAGTCCATGGCAGACGGTAGGATTCTGCTTCCACCCCTGGGGCAATCAGTTCCAGGGGTACTGCACTCCCCTCCAGGTGAAGGCAAACTGAGGCCTGCACTCTGGTGTCAGAGGAATGGAGAAGAAGGCATTGGTAATGTCAGTAGTGGAGTACCACTTCGCTGCTTTGGACTCCAGCTCGTACTGAAGTTCTAACATGTGCAGCACAGCAGAGCTCAATGGTGGAGTCACTTCATTCAAGGCACGATAGTCCACAGTCAATCTCCATTCCCCGTCAGACTTGCGCACAGGCCAGATGGGGCTGTTGAAGGGGGAGTGGGCCTTGCTGACCACCCTTGGCTCTCCAGCTCACAGATCATCTTGTGGATGGGGGTCATGGCATCGTGATCCATCCGATACTGCCAGCGGTGCACTGTCAAGGTGGCAATTGGTACTTGTTGTTCCTCCACCTTCAGGAGTCCAACTGCAATAGGATTCTCTGACAGTCCAGGCAAGGTATTCAATTGCCTAATGCCATCTGCCTCCACAGCAGCTATCCCAAAAGCCCACCTGAGTCCCTTCGGGTCTTTGAAATAGGTGCTCTGGAGGAAGTCTATGCCCAGAATACACAGGGCCTCTGGACCAGTCACAGTAGGATGTTTCTTCCACTCCTTTCTAGTCAGGCTCACCTCAGCTTCCAACATGGTCAACTGCTGCAATCCCCCTGTCACCCCAGCAATAGAAACAGGTTCTGCCCCCACATGTCCCAATGGGATTAATGTGCAATGCGCACCAGTATTGACCAAAGCTTCGTACTCCTGTGGCTCTGATGTGCCAGGCCATCAGAGACACACAGTCCAAAAGACACAATTCTCCCATGCCTCTACCTGGCTAGAGGCAAGGCCCCTCTAGCCCTGGCTATCATTCCCTCCCTGGGTGTACATACTAGAGGTCCCTTCAAGGGGATCTGACATATCATCCTCCCTTCTCTAATACCTGGCAGCTCGGTCACGGGAGGATGAGGCTACTTTCACTCTAGTGGAACTCCCTCGGTTAGTGTTTCCCTCCTTGAGTTCATGCACCCGTGCTGCCAGGACAGAAGTGGGTTTTCCATCCCACCTTCTCATGTCTTCCCCATGGTTACACAGAAAGAACCACAGCTCATCTCGTGGGGTGTACCCCCTCTCCCTAGCTGGGGGACGTCAGGCTCTGACGTTGGGGCCTGTGACTTGCAATGGTGCCGTATGGGAACTGTTCTTCTTCACCTCCTCCATCACCTCCTCCCTAATCTCCTTTTTGAGGCTCTTGACCACAGCAGAGACATAAGCCTGTATCAGGCCACTGATCATACTCATAATTCCTGAGTTTGCTGGCTACAGAGCCCACTGTCGCTTAGTTGTCCTCGGCATTAAGGATTGCGATGAAGGCATGTCCTGGGTTGCAGTGTATTCTATTACCATCCTCATGAGTTGTTGAAACCAGGTGGGGCAGTGTTTCCTTGCTTCCTACCCCCAGACTATCTTTCTGTTAATGGCCCATCAATGCCACGCTGTATGACTCAGAGATAACTCCCTCCTCCGGACCATCTTCTGTTAATGAGCTTAATCAATGCCTGGCCTCATGACTCATCATCCCATTGTAAGATACTCCACCCAGAGGGAGGAACCAAGCATTCTGTCCTGGATATAATCGGAGATTCTGAACACCAGAGGAAACCTTTCCACTGGATTCCCAGAGGACAGGAGCTACATAGCCAGCACTGGACCTTCTGAGGAAGAGTAGGCCCTTTCTACAGGATCACCACTTTAGGAGGACTGCAGCCACCATTTTATCGGACTGCTACCACCACCCTGACTAACAAGGTGTCAGGTTGTATCCTGACTCTGTCAGTTTGAACCAGTGTTTTCTTTTATTTTTTTCCTTTAATTTCCCTATTAAATTGTTATTCTGACTTGGTGCCTCCCACTGGTTTGTTTTCAAACTAGTACAAGGTTGGTATATTTGGATGGCCCTAGATTTGCCAGGTTCCACAACATTTGCCCTGTGCACCTGACCTTGTCATTATCATGCTGTCCATCCCTTCCAAAAAATATCTCTAGTACTGCCACTTCTCTCATGTGTTGGATCCCTTCCTCAATGACCTTCCAGGGCATTCTATTATGATAATCCTGCATTCTGCCTCTGTGACCAAACCTCTCTCTTACACTCGTTAAAAGGCGCTCCCAGAGAGAAAGGGGCCCTGGCTCCCTCACAAACACCTGATCAATACCCATGTCCTGGGTCAAGGACCCCAAATTCCGGCTTCGCCACTACCCAGTTGAACGTCTGTACCCATAAGGTCCCAAATCTGAAATAACCAGGTTGCATAATCCTCGCAGACCCATTGTACAATGTCTTTTTGCGGATTATGGAGACCATCATACAACAGGGACTAAGTGATGATTTCAGGCTCTGGCTCTCCCACTGGTTGTGAGGGCCCTGGTATGTCATCATCATTAACTGGGTGTACTGATTTGGCCTTATACTGCTTCCTGTGCACAGGAGCAACTGCTGCTGGCTGTGGCTGCGGCTGCCCTTGTGATTCAGCTGGAACCTGGATGCAGGTTCCACTGCTGCACCATCAGACTCTCCCTCTTTGAGGTAGAGAGAGACTTTCCCACCAGCTGGGGAAGAGTATTCCCTCAGCATCTGGCGTATCTCCTCCAATACCCCCATCCAATCTGGGTGGTTCATTTTTGAGGTGGGCTGTGGGACAGTGTCAGGCTGTGGGGCAGCTTCAGGCTGTGGGGTGGCATCCCTAGTCTCTGCGGTAGGTGTCTAGGTGGTTATCCAAGTCAATCTCACCTTATCTCTGAATGCTAAGTAGAATAGGCCTATCAGCAACACCAGCCATTGTATGAGCTTGTTAGCATCCAGAGGAAATTTGAACCCTTCAAAAGCTGGTGGGGTAGGCCCAAAGAAATGGATGAAGGGGTGGGAGAAAACTTCCCCTGGTATTACTTCCTCATAATGGGTACCATTATTAATGAAACCCCAAAAACATACACTTAGTGTGTGATAGCCCTCTATCCATGTACCCACATTCCAGAGGAAGTTAAAAATCCATTAATTCCTCACCTTATTGACCCATTGTGCAAACTGCATAACAGCCACAGTAGCCTTAGTCATAGGATCCTGTTTAGATAAGGAGCTGCAAATGGGAAAAATATAGCCATAACCATGTATCAACTGAACCAGGGTAGGCTAGACCACATGGTGCCACCTAATGAAGTTTCTATACTCAGCACACAAAAATGGGTTATCCAGGAACTGTTATTCCTTTTTCACCCTTTCCTCTCGATGGCCTCAGGCCTCACATTGGGTGCCAAGATCTGTCCTAGTTTAAAGGACAGGTGTCTGCCAAGGGAGGCAGAAACCTCCCTTAGGATGGAAAATGTGACCCCTTTCCCTCCAAGTTATTTTATTAAGGGGCTTTCAGGCAAAGATATGGGAAAAGGAATAACAGTTCTTTACTAGAATATACATATATAACAAGGCAAACAAACAACAACAAACAGACCCAGAACCCGGTGCCAGCCTCTCTCGGCTGTCAGGCCCTTTCCCCTCGGGTGCAGTTCCGCTCACAGCCGGCAGGGGCGCTGGTGGCTCCCGGCCGGGCAGGGCGGGTGCGATGGTTCCCCCGCGCCTGCAGGGGGCGCTGGCGGGAGAGACAGAGAAGGGGCTTCCTTTACAAACCCACTGGGACAGCCGGTGCCGGTGCCCCTCCGGATGGCGAAATGGGCTGTAGCAGGGACCTCGGAGCAGCAGCTGGAACGGCAGAGGCAAGCAGGTTCTGGAGTGGCAAATAAAATGTAGCAGAAACTCCGCAGCCGTAGCAGGAGCTGGGGGGGGGGTGGGGTTGGCAGACATGGGTTATCAGGATAAAGTGTAGCAGAAAAAACCCTGAAGCAGTGGCAGAAAAACAGCGGGGCTGGGCAGTGGCAGCCGGGCTTCCGCAAACAGGTCGGAGACACTCCTTAGGAGGGGGAAGGGGGTCTGGGTCCTGGGTTTTCCTCTGAGGTACCTGAGTAGGTGGTGAGAGTCCTTTGCAGTGAGATTGGCTGTTTGATAAGGTCCCAGTTCAACGACTGCTTCTAGGAGCAAAGCCTCACTCATGGTAGAAGCAGTTGATGGTGGCAAGATGGAGCTCTGTGGTGGCAGTGAATTCTTCCCACAGCAACCACAGAGCAGCCATCTTCCCTCCAATCCGACCCCGAGAGCAAACGAGGACCTGAGCCCAGCCCCGCGCTCCCCAGCCAAAAATCACGTGATATCTCTGCCCTTCCCAAGAGAAAAGCCCCCAGCTAAGAGGCTGCAGCCAGCTGCATTCCGTCCCCCAACCTTGGCCACTGCTTTTGTCTCTCTTAAGTACAGGTTGTTACTCTTAAGTACAGGTTGTTATCATCTCTTAGGCAACAAATGGGACAAAATTCCCTGAGAGAAAGAAGGAAGAAAAAAGGAAAAATCCTAACCTCCAACACCATAGCATTCCCTCTGTTCAATCTATTGCTTCTCTGCCAGAAAATCATCTGCTCCAAGTGTTGTATTTGTAACTTAACAGGACACAAATCAGAAAGGAACTTTTGGTTTTCAGAGTTATGCCCAAAGGTTAATAACTGCAGATTGTACTGCCAAATACTTTTCTCTGTGATGTTACTGTGAGCATGCAAGTAAATTCTGCTTTTCCGACTAGTGGAAAAAATCAGATAACCCCAAGTGAAAATCGTACTATATCTGAAAAGATGCTAATGTGCTAAGAAGCTGGTGAGGCCTTAGATGAGATGAAAAAAGGCCTCTATTTCCTAAGAAATAAAGATTCAGGTGAAGAAGATGAATAAGGTCCTGTGGATAAAATGGAAAGTAAACGTCTTTCTCTTGTTTCCAGTAAAGTGCTGCTAGAGGGTTTCCCAAGAGATTTCTGTTAGTCTATATATTTTAGATTCCTGAAGTTTAATTGTTTCAGAAAAAAAAAAAAAAAAAGAAATAACATAAACCCATCTCACAGCATATCCTTTTGCCTTGGTATCATCTGTCTGAAGACTTTAATGTTGACCAAGATACTGCATCTCATTATTTGTAGTTTAGTTTGGGAGCTAACGGATTCTTTGAGGCTTGTAAGCCTGAGTGAGCTGGACAGGTGAGGGCTGGCAGAGATCAGAGAACAGCTTTCCTATAGTTTGATTTTGAATATCATAAAAGCCCAACTTTGATAACAGATTAGTGCATCATTAGTTAGTGTAATATTGTACAAACTCTGATTAATGCATTTACATTTTATCAGTAAACGTAGCCACATATACACAAAACTCCTTGTACATTAAACAACTGTACTAGTTTGAAAACAAACCAGTGGGAGGCACCAAGTCAGAATAACAATTTAATAGGGAAATCAAAAAAAAAAAAAAAAAAAAAAAAAAAAGGCAGAAAACACTGGTTTAAACTGACAGAGTCAGGATACAACCTGACTCCCTGTTAATCAGGCTGGCGGTGGCAGTCTGATAAAATGGTGGCTGCAGTCCTCCTGAAGTGATGGATGTGGTTCTGTCGAAGCAGTGATCCTGTAGAAAGGGCCTGCTCTTCCTCAGAAGGTCCAGTGGTGGCTGTGTAGCTCCTGTCTTCTGGGAATCCAGTGGAAAGGGTGTCTGTAGTGTTCGGAATCTCAGATTATATCCAGGATGGAATGCTTGGTTCCTCCCTCTGGGTGGAGCATCTCCCAATGGGATGATGAGTCATGAGGCCAGGCATTGATTAGGCTCATTAACAGAAGATGGTCCGGAGGAGGGAGTTATCTCTGAGTCATGCGGCATGGCATTGATGGGTCATTAACAGAAGGGTAGTCTGGGGGGAGGAGGCAAGGAAACACTGCCCCACCTGGTTTCAACAACTCATGAGGATGGTAATAGAATACACTGCAACCCAGGCCAACAACACTGACATGAACATGGTTATGTATGTGTATGTGCCTTTCCTTTGGTGCATAAAGAGTAATTTTTATTGTGTTTAACTCCAACAGCCACATTTTTATTAGCTGGTTATAAATTTCCTTAGCACGGGACTTCTCAATTATTATTAATTGTTGTAATCCTCAAAGAAACAAGCCCATTAGGCTCGAGTGCTGTCTTGTTACCCCTGTACATGGATCGATGCTGGGGAATGACTCAGCAGAACTCAGGCAGGTACAGGCAGCCCTGGCTTCCCCTCCATGGTCAAGCCAACAACCAAAAGGTAAAAGGGTAACAGAAGGTTTCCTCCAGGGCTGCATCCGAACCCCAAAACACATGCATGGTGGGGTCTTCCTCTTCTGTTTCCCAGGCAGCTGTTTCACACATCTTGAATTGTGTGTGAACATTTGATGTGGAGAGGTTGTGCTAAGTGAGAGCTGGGCTGCAGCCCAGCTTCCTGCCCTGCTGGGGACTGCCCTGGTGCAAAAGGGAGAGGGCATTTGTCTCTCCTTGTGTACACAGTAGCTCTTGGGTGCAGATTGGAAGTTACCCTTGCTTGGGCATCGTAAGATTACAGGTCGCTGACTGCCCTGCTTTTTATCTCAAAGATGATAATTTTCAGAAAGTGTCTAATAAGCAAGAAACACTCTTGAATTTTTGGAATTAGGTTTAGGTGATTTAATGTAATTCTCGCCTTTCAACTATTGGCTTCAACTTTGCCTGTCATTCTTTCAAGTTGTTCCTTGCATGTTCTAGTACAGAAAACATTAAAAGTAACCTTTTCTTAATGTTACAAGATATCAGGAGAGTTGTCTGCCTGAATAATGGAAGTGTTTAATTTCAAGAGGGGGGCAAATTATCATCTGGCTAATACAAAGGAAAGGAATTATGTCTGGAGGCAAGGTCCCTGGACTGGGACTCAGGGACTGTGTTCCCAGCTCAACTTCGTGAACTTCTTTCTACTATTTTATCTTTTAAGCTTTCTATAGCTCATTTACTTAGGCTTCAAGTTCTTTAGGGTTGAGGCTTTACCATGTACCATGAAACTATGAGGTCCTGATTTTCACTTGCAATGTCTGGGTACTCTAATAATTGAAAGGGAAAAAAAAAGCTCACATCATTGGCTTAGTGTAGGAAACAGGCAAGTCACAAGGCCTATGATGCAGGGTCACTCCTAAAATCACTCTGTTCATCATCTCAGCCTTTTATCACTGTCTGAAGTTGGTTCTTTATATGTTTCTGCACCAGTAAAGTGTATGTTGAAGTTCTCATCTCCCTCCTAGGGGTGCTATTAGGTTTAACACATTAACTTTTATATTAACTTTTATATGCCTGGATGAAAGTAGCTATAGATATACAGTAATGCTCTGCATTAATGGCAAGGCTTATGCACTATGGAGAGGGAAGGGGGGCCTTGCATATGAGATACAGCCCCTCTGAGGGCAGCACAAACCAAAGGGTATCTCAATCCAGGGATCTGATGCTGGGCAAAGCTTGTATTCCTGGAGTTGAATGAGACAGGAACATGCTGGGGAGCAAGGCACACCATGGTGGGGACTGTGGTGGCACTCAGAGCTAGAAACACCCCCTGACTGTCCTTCCAAAGCACAGAGCACAATCAAACAGCTCCCGAACTTCTGCAGCAAGAAATTGATCTAAATCTCTAAAGAGATTTAATTGCTCCAATTTTGGAACTGGGTAATTGTAGCTGGTCAAAGTATTTCAGCACTGCAGTAATAATTAACCATGTAGTGCACTGATTCTCCTGACAGCCCGGATGTTGGGCTCTGCAAAACTAATTTCCTTCTTCTCTATTAATATGCATTTACAGCAAAATCTATGCCACTGACCGTATGATCATCTTGATCATTTGGTTATAGGAAAAGATGCAAGTCAGAATGCCAGAGGTTAAATGAATCTAACTGCACAGCAAAAAAATACCAGTTGGTCTGGGAACTAATTTTAGTTCCCTCTGAGGAAGAAAAACCTACATTGCATCAGATGATTTTTAAATGCCAAGATCATCTATTTAGAAAACTCATTAAAAAGATTTTGTATATCTGAGATCCTAGTCTGTTCAGGTGAGCCTTTTTTCTCATAAAACCCACAGAAAATAGATACGAAATATATGATATGAATTTGTTCAAACTTCAGATTTCTAAAAATACTCGAGAGCACTATGTAACTACAAGTCCCTCTGAAAAAATTCCTAGTGTAAAATAAGAGTCCAGTTCCTTGAGGATTGAAAGATGATGCAATAATCTTGGGTAGATGTGGAGCTAGGATGTTTTTGAGTAACATGGCTTTGAGAGAACATAAAGAAAGAAAGGCAGATTTCATGAAGCTGCTTGGCTGTTTGAGACAAATCCTGCAGACACACAACATTTAAAAGATGCTTTTGGGTTTTGCTGTGGTGGACCTGGACCCATAGTTGAGTTCAATTAGATTAAATACCTGGGATCATCCAAGCCATTGTGAGGCACCTGACAAGTGTGTGTGGCCTGTGTGCCTCCAGGAAGCATTTGGAAAGAAAGATCAAGCTGGGCACTTTTCTGCCAATGGGATTCATTCATTCAGCAGTGTCATTGGTGTTTCATAAGAGAAAGAGACTGCTCTGAAGAAGGGGGCATATTAGAAAAGCCAGAGTTTTAGCTGACCTTAGGGGTTTGTGTCTTTCATGATTTTATACTTTCCTTTATTTTGTTTCAATTCATGTGAGTCAACCTGCATAGGAAAAAACCCTCCACAAAAAAAACTTTTACAGCAGTTATTAGGTGTTGGGGTGGCTCAGCCTACTCTTGGGCTGAGACCATCAAATGTCAGTCAAACCAGGGCCATCCACTGGGTGGATTTCCCCGCCCAGGACAGTGGGTTGGAAGGCGGACCAGAGGAGATCATTGAGGTCTAGGTTACCTCCCCCTGGGTGGCTCCCAATCCCAAGTTATCTCCCCCTGTTCCAGAAAGTTCTCCCTTTCTTAGTTGTTAATTGGTTCCCTGTTGTGACTCCCGCCTCCCTGTTTTCCCCATTGGTTCTGGAAAATTGTATCCTCCCCTCTGCCTGTATCCCATTGGTTGTTTCCCCTTTCCCCACCTTGCTCCGCCCCCCCATAAAAGGTTGTGTCCTCTGCTTTTTGGGGCCCTTTCTGGTCCCTGGACCCTCTGGCAAGTAAACCTGCTGGAACCCACACCAGAGGCTCCTCTCACCTTCTTTGCTTCTGGGCCGATGCAGGCCAATCCACTGGCCACCCGACGTGTTTCCTCTGAGGAGGAGCCAGCGCACGCATCCATCTCGCGCCCATTCCACTGAGCCGTCCAGCGAGGACGCTGTGGAGGCCAACGCTGCGTCCCCTCTGCCCGAGGGCACGCCAGGGCTTGTGATAACAAGCCCCTGATTGCATTAATTAGGTCTTCTGCATCATTTAGAAACCCTTCAGCAGCAGAACTGGGCCAATCCCAACCTTTTTGTTATTTTTTTGTCTCTAGAAGTTTGTAATGAAAAGGGCAATTGTTCTTATTTCAGCAAATAACCCAGACCCACACTGAAACACTCAGGGAAAGAGCAGGTCCTGCATCCTGGGGAAGTGACACTTCTGATGGAGAGTCACCTGAGGCTGCTCATCATTGTAGGCTGTTCTCCTTTGGCAGATCTGTCAATTAAAGATGGCATTCACACTCTATTATTGCCATTAGCAGGCACATAATATTAAAGAAATTTTGTTTTGTATATGCAGTTGTCCAGAACTCAAAATATTATGAAATACAACAATGAAATAAAAGCTACAGAGTTAAAACATTCTTGAAAAGGCTATGTAATGCAAATATATATCCAGAGATTTTGCACAAGTTCCATCCCAGCATTGCATACTGCATTTCTGCTTGCAAAAGAACTATTAATTTGGAAAAAGAGAACAGGAAATATCACTATATTCAGAGAATTGTTCTGCTGAGGAAAAATAACTTAATTAAAGTGAATTGACTAATTTGAAAACGTCTGAAGCTACCTCTGGACAATATTAAGGTGAAGGACAAAATGTATAGTTTAGAGGAAACATGGAAAATGATATCTTCTCTGACGATTGGCTAAAACTATTTGATGTGAAACGTCTCTTAATGAAATTCTTCCCCAAAATAATGATGACAAGGTGCTTCAGGAAATATTTAAGTCTAATTTAGATTTATTGCTGGTGTTCTAGGTTAATGAAAAGCATTCCATAGGGAGCTGCACATTGCCTGCTGTGTTTTTTCTTACTATAAATCTCATGACATAAACCATAAGAATATTAAAAAAATTATGCTACAGGATCATAATGCACTTACAAGCAGGTGACACAGGGTTGGCACAGAACAACCTGGCTACCTGCTCCATCACTTCTCTCTGATGTCTGTGACATTAGCAGCTGGAAAAAATACAATTATTTGTGAAGCATTATCTGTGTTCTTTGTTTAAGAAAGGAAAAAAATAGTGAAACATCCCAGTTAAGGTGCTGAAGCACCAGAGAGCCATTTACCACCCTCTTTCCTAGTGGAGACTTCTTTGCTTGAAATACAGCACACTGCATTAAGTCTGTGCACTTTTCAAAGAACACCTCCAAAGATATCTGTAATGCAAAGGTATCTACATGCATTGATATGCTAATCAAATGTAAATGTCATAGTAGGTTACTTGAGATTATGTATTTTACAACACAATTACATTCCCATTAAATTAATACAGGAATCTTGTATTAGCAAGGCACGCTTGCTGGCAAATATCTACTTAATGGTTGTCTGTGACAATGCAGAAAAATAAAAATTTTGACTGATGTTGAAATACATGCCTTCATTGCAATAGACAAACCATACCTGATTCAGTTCTCATTGGTCTGTGGGTTTATTTTTCCTTATCCAGTTGCTGTGTTCACAACCTGGGTACCTGATACAGTGACCTGTATTTCAGGATATGCTTGGAAAAAACCCCAACCAACCCCGAAACGTAGTCACTGTGAGAATGGATAAGTTTTCATGACCAAGGGGGGAATGTTCAAATGATTTATGTGTCTAATACTAGCCCTCTTTATTTTCAGTACACGCCTCTAAGTTCCAAACTTAAGTAGTTTCCTGACTTAGGAATCTGTGTTGCAAATTTAAAGGTAGCACAACTGATTGTCCTGTTTACAGCCTTGAGTCTACCTCTTGGCATGTTACAAGGTCCCCACATGAATGATTTGTTCCTTTCAGTTGATGGTGTAGAGCTCTGAGTATTGGGCAGTGAACACACCACCTGTACTGGGTTAGTTTGGTACCAAGAGCTGGAATCCTTTTTTACTTTTTTTCTTGCTGCAGCAATGGAAATTTCTACTTTCAGCTTCCTGACTTATCAGGAAAGATGGAGAAAACCCTGTATCCTGGTGAAAACTTCAGAATGAGTTAGCATTCTAAAGAATTCCACCCAGAAGCTGTGTCCTTTTCCCAGAACTCTCCAGGAAAAACTGGTTATTTGTTTAAGCTGGACTCTTTGATACATTGGGAGACAGTGTCACTGTCTAACCTGAAATGCTTCCATAAGAAGTGCTGGATGCTGTCGTCTTCTTCCAGTGACTGAAAAGAGGCTGCTGAAGGTCATGGAGGCCACTGCAAAATAAAAACAGTGTGATGGAAAGTTTGAGCCATTTCCTTGGCTGTGGTAGCTCACAATAACTTTCAAAAAGTCAATACTGCTACACTTAATTACTCTGAGTAAAAAATTTTGGTCCATATTTTCATCAGCCGTTTGGAGCAATAGAATCTTTGTTGCCCACAGCACAGCCTTCGTGGTGGCATGGACCAGAATTAACTCTGGCTATGGAACCAGCCCAGATCGATGGCTGAAGTAAAAAGCCTTGTTAGTTGCAAAGACAGATTTGCATTAAGGATGCACAAATCATAGGCTGAGACAGAAGAGACTTTCCTGTAGCTATTGTCAAAGGCAATGAAACAAAGTATTTGTGTAGATTCAGTTCTCATCAAAGATATTAATGCATGCAAAATCTTTCTGGATTCCTTTCTACAGCCACAAACCTGAGCTCAATCCTTAATCTCATGATTTGACCTCAAACTTAAAAAAAAATCTAGTCCTGTAGCTTTTGCAGCTGTCTGCAACATAATTCATAGTGGAAAATTCATTTCGTCTTGATTTATTGAGGGTGCTCACTTAAATCTTCTGTAGCACGATAGATTGCATCTCAGTAAAAGGGGCCAAACCAAATGGTATTTGGATGAAGTATAAAGCTTCAGACCCTGACCTGAGCAAATTCCTAAGACTCAATGACTTCATCATCCAGCCATTGCTAAATTAAAGATGAAGAGCGTAGGAAGTTGTGCATAGCAGATGCAAATGTGTTTTATATAGAATATGCTAACTTTGACTATTTTTTGGTATTGTTTGCACACCCAAGGAACGTAAGATGAATTTGTACAGATTCTCTGTGGGTGTAGGAAATGCACACTGATCTAATAAAAGAAATTATATACATGAAAATTTAGTTTTCTTGGAATTTAACCAAATTAATCTATGTGAAGTAGACAGTATTTTCACATATATATATATACACATATATATATAATTTTTTCTTCCAAGTACAAAAAATAATACATCCTCATCATGAGTACGTTTTAAGAGATCCATTATATGAGTTAAATAGTAGAAAAATGCATAAATTACATGAAAAATTATGTGGTGATGTTCTCGTAGGATAAAGACTGAAAGTTTGTAAAGCCCAAGCTGAATACATTTACATATAAAAAAAAAAAGTTTTAATGTCTGTTCTGGAACTGAAAAGAATTGGAAAAAAATCTCCTGTATGTTGAGAAAGAGGTGAAACAAGCAAACTTGAAAGCTGCCTCATACAGCAAGTAACACTGTCTGTGATCTGCATTTTAAGAGCATCTTCAGAAAGAACCAAGTCAAAACAAGGATTATCAATACAAAAGTATCATCAGAAGGATAGAATTTTATGGGCCTTCTTCCATGCTTAGACAAAGAGAAATAAATGTGCAAGTAGGAGGCTGAGAGAGGATTATGACATTACGTGGAATGATTATGCTTTTATTTCCACAGGTAATCAAATGGAGAAATAATCGAGTCAAACTCATTATATCCTTGCTTCTTTTTGCCCTTTGTTTGTCACTCCAATGAGGAAATTTCAAATTTACAAGTGAAGAAAAATAACAGTTCACAAGATATTCCTCCATCCGGTGTCAGAACTGCCAATCTGTGCTTATTTGTGTATGGATTGTGAACAACCTGAACACAGACCATGAGCATGGTCTAGATTTGTGAACAGACACAAAGGGTGTCCACTCAAAGAAATGAGAACATATAAAGAATGGCTGCTACAAGGGTAAAAGATACGTGCAAATGGTCATTCATGAAAAGCAACATTCAGTGGTGAAATAGCATTGTAGTTACTGTGGCAGTGAATGGCGCAGCTCTCACCCTTCTTTACATACTGCTTTTAACCCAATCTTATTTCAAGTGTCATGGTCCAAAAAGCCCTGACCAACTGTTCCAGGGTGACACTGCGATGCCTGGGACATCTTTTCCATTTTTATTTTTTGATGTATATGTGTTAAATCATTCTTAACTCTTGCTACCAAAGAGTTGGTATTTTTTTGTATTTCTGTATGAAGGCCTAGCCCTCCATTTTTTATACAAGCACATACACTTTCATTCATTGTATTTGACCCAAACATTCTATTTTTATTTAACACTTTATGTATAAAATTTACTGTATCAAGATATTATAAGTCAATAGAAGAAGCATTTACATTATAATGAGCATGCAGCTATTTCAACCTGATTGACCTTGTTACAGCTTGTCATTCAATTTCTTAATTAAAAAGATGCAATTTTGTTTCTATAGAGCACCCAAGGAAGATGAAATTCTGAGCCAAAAATAAACCAAAACACTTCTGAAACTTACAAAGAAATGTCTTATCATACTCCAATGTGAAAGGTCATTGATTTACTGCCTCTGACAAATTATAATTAATTTGGAAAACAGAATGTTTCTTACCCTCATTAATATTTTTCTTTACTATAGGGATAGAGGTCTGAGACTTGGACAAAACAAGAAAGGTCATAAATAGAGCATCATTCTGTCACTCTTGAGAATCTACTGAAGTCCTCAGAGAGGCAAGTTATTTAAGAATGTGCTTAAATGGCCCTTGTCAGTAAAGAACATCAGCGCATTCTTTTCTTTGCTTGGAGATTTAGGTATCTTTTAACTGTACTTGGTTGAACTGAGGAATCATTCTAAATTCAGAGATAGAGCACAATTTGTACAATAAGAAAGGGAAATATAAGTACAAATACAAATTCCAACTTCCTCATAAAAAGGAGTCTTAGCATTATTTCTTGACTTCATTTAGCAGGAATGAAAAAAGATTTTATACAAGAATACTGCTTTGACAGTGGTGCTTTGCAGTAAGGATTGCTCCTTGAGTTTCCTTTCCAGAGTCTGATACCTATGAAGAGCCCACTGCTGTGGGGGTAAGTTCTGAAAAGCAGCTGTCAAGGTTCCTGTCGAAATGGTTTTGGGATCAGCATTTCAAGGAGTGAATGGTATGCTACAACTGTTTCACCTAATCCAGCCAAGCCCAGCAGGGTTCAGCAGGTGATGCCAAAGAGGTGTTACAGATGTTGTGACCAGTTAAATTGTTAAGGTTCTATTACTTTCTACATAATTTCATAATCATTTTGCAAACGTAAGTGCAAGACAATAAATCAAGCATTGCACTTGAAATTTAAAAATAAACTCAGGACTGTAAATATTTATATGTGTTAATAATGATGTCACCAACCCAAACTACGCACAAGCAAGTGTAACATCACATGGGGTATGAAATTCCAGACCTTAGTGAAAGCCCTCAGAAAGCGATGGCAGTAAGTCTGTCTGCAGACATCAGCCAGCTTGCCAAACACCAAACCAAATGTGGGTCATTCTGAAAGCTGGTTTTGTCTGGTTTCTCCTGGAAAACTGCATTGTGGCACTTTTAATTTTCCCCCAAAAGTCAATTAAAAAATGAATGCAGGAGGAAGGACTTTTTTGCTGAGAGAAGTATCCTCTTGATCTTAGATGATTATAGATTTAATGACTCATCTCATTAGCCGACACTGCTCTGAATGGTTTTAGTTAAGAAACTATCAATCACTGCTGGAAATTCAGCTTCAAGTATTTGTCTGCAAACAGTTAACAGCCAAGATGGATGACAGGAGATGGAGAGGAAGGACGTGGCAGGAGGTGCCATGGTTTTGTAGAGCTTGTTGTCTGCAACCAGATGTCCATTGCCCAGCCCATTCCACAGGCTCTCCTCAGTGGTTTCCTGCAGAGCACAAACTGAGGAAGGCACCTTTGCCATGGGGCTGCACCTACAAAGCTGTGAACTCTCCAACATCGAGCGTTTAGTTCCAGCAAAGGGATACCTTGTCATTCACTGTCACTGAATGACACTGAGTGACATCCAATTCATCCTTGCCACTAGATGACAGCACAGCAACACACATCTAGGAAGGAACCAGTATTTTGATACGGGTTAAGAATTCCTGGAGAAACAGGTTTCAGGAATTTTAGGACTAGCCCCATGGAGACAAGAGATGACATAAAATTTCTGTGTCTTTGGACTTCCCCATCCAACATGAATGATGAGAAGGAACTTGCATGATGTCTGTGTTGCTGAGCAGGACAAAAGCCTCACGTGCACTGGAATGTTCCACAGCTGGATAGCTTCCTGGGGTTTGTACAGTAAAGCAGAAAGTATGAGAACATGGGGGCCAGTAACCCTCAATGCCAAAACATAGACCTGGCGACTAAATCCAAATGTCTAAGGAAGGTATTTGGTACAAGATGGAATTAGGATCCTTTTGAGATCAGATGACTTCTGATGTTTTCGTTTAACAGGTCTTTTCCCAGTGCTGATCTGGAAACTTCAAGGATAGAGTAGACCTTTACATATTGAAAGACTAGAGAAGGCTGGTACTGATGGATGCTTTGGGCTGGAAAGCACCTATAATTCTGCCATTATTTCATGCATATTTCTTGACAAACTCAGGATTTCTGGTAAAATACTTAACTTTTGTCCGATGTTCTAATGAGAAATTAAAGACAATTAAGGGAAAAATCCTATGAGTTCAATTTCAGGAACATTATTTCTGTAGAGTTGATGCAAACAAGAATCTTCCTTTCTTCTCTTTTTCTCTACTCCAAGTTATACTATTCTTCCAAAAAGAGAGAGAAGAGGGCTACCACACAAACAGGTCTCTGCTCCAAACTTCTATAATCCAGTCCAGTCCCTGTGCTCAGTGCAGGGAGGTGGAATACATGATACATTGACATCCTCTTTAATCCTTAAACTTTCTTTCTTAAGTCATTGTAGTCCTTGAGCTTGAATTAATACAATATTTAGTTATATTAATTCTTCACACCCAAAGAAGGAAGGTCTAGGAGTAGGTCAATATTCTTGTGCCACAAGACAGGGCTCTCCACCAGACTCTAAGGAGAAGGGTCTTTTATGGTAGAATAATCTAGAAGTTCCTTCAAATGAATTCTTGGACTGGTCTCCCATATTTGTGCAAGCAGTCTACCTTCAGGATATTCTGAGATCAATCCCAGTCTCTTTCCTCTCCTCTGCCCTTTTCCAGAAATTTTCTGAACATCAGACTTTTTTTTGCTTGTCAAAAAATGTGGTTCATTCCTGTGAAAACTTTGGCTTTTGAAAACCCTGCTTTTCCAAGAAACAGTCTTGTTTCCAAATTTTTTCCAACCAACAGATGGGGAGAAGGTTTATTGTTTTCTGTGTGGCAAAAAAAAAAAAAAAAAAAACAAACCAAAAAGAGGAAAACCTGTGGATTTAATTTCCGTACAACATTTTAAACCCCCGCCCCAAAATAAAACCAAAAAACCAACCTGTCCTGCTTATCTGTCCTTTCTTAAAGGCAGACATGTCTAGTCCTGAATTATTAGAGTGCTTTCCTCCATGTTTGGTCAGTCCCTGATAATTAGTGCTACTGCACATGTGTGGGTATTCACCACATACAGGTGGTGACACAACAGGACTGCAATATATTAGCATTTTGTGACTAATTCTTTAACATGTTTACAATTTTCCTCATAATTCTGCTTTCTTTCAAACGGTAAGGAGAAATTACAACCCACTGAGAAAAGGAGGAGAGAATAGTTGTGTGTGGGCAGGGAATAAGTGTATTCCAGGATTTTGTGACTTTTTCTTTCATCTCTTTCTATTTGATAATAAAGCTGGCTGATACCATACAGGGCGTACTTTCCCATTGGCAAAAAATGTGTAGGAGAAAAAACCCCAAGCATGCCATTAATTGCTTATAAATATATGCTCTCAACACTAGCAATCAGCCTTCAGGATTTCTAACCTCTAAGTTCTGTTCAATTCCTTCATTTGAATAAAATTACCAACTTGTATCTTTTCTAGCATGATTAAACACATCACTTGCAGGCAGGTTATGATTAAATAGGAAAGATTTGCATTTGTTGAAATACACAGTCTGTGTGTCTCTCTGTAGGTGTGTCTGTGCATATCCATGTCCCAGTATCAACTTCCACATGTCTGGATACACACATGAATGTGTGTGACCATGTCTGCATGTAAATAGGGGAATGAGGAGCAGGGAAGAGAAACCAAAGCTAAGTTACATGGAATGATCTAGATGTTCAGGCCAGATTCTTCCATCTTCTGCACCCAGTAGCATCCAATGTGACATTCATAAGAATGCAGTACTGGATTTCGTAGGGAAGTTCAAGATACAAGATGCTGAGCCTTTCTCACTCTTACAATCACATAGCTTGAGGAGGTCAGCTGGAGGTTGTTACTTCTTTCCTAGAAAACCTGTGTTTTAGAAGCAAGTAGGAATAAAAAAGAAACTCTCTCAGCTTGCTGAAAGCTTTTTCTTTAGACAGTCATGTCTCACATACATATGGTTGCACCTGCAAACACTATAGGAATATTTGTGCAGGCCTGCTGAAAAGCTGGCCATAAAAGTAATTTTCCCCAAAGTCATGGCTATAAAAAGAAATTCCTTACCAAAATGTTACATGCTTTAAAATCTCTTCTTATTTTCCTTATTATTTACTGTCATTCTGCCCCCACCCCACCCTACAGAGTACCAAGTCTGTGCTTGAGAGACACAAACATTCTCTCATGTTATGATCTGATGCTATAATGTGTTCTGATACTGCAATAATAAATGAGAAAATTAGTGCCAGTAGTACAACATATCAGTACACAATAGGAAAAACCACATGAGGCATGTGGTGAATGCTCAGTGGTAATTGGGAATAAGGTGGGTACTTCTGCTGATCATGTGCCTGCCTATGGCAACTGAGTCTGAACTTCATTTTTCCATCACTTGGCTGGTTTAACACTGATATAACACCACAGTGGAATTAAGACCAACTGACACTGGTAAAAACGAGGGCAAAGTTAAGTCTCCTCTAACTAAATATCATGCGGTTGATCTTCTTTTCCTCACAGTCTCTAGCTTTTCTCTGCCTGTGGCCAATTAAGTAGGAGGCTTCTTGTCCTTCTACGTCAGGACATTTAATTTGTTGTTGCTGTTCATCTTGCAGTTACAGCTGTCAATCAGCTTTAAGGGCTGCACTGTCAGTTGTGGTCCCAGAGGGCCAAAATGCAGAGAAAGGCCATGTTACCACTTGCACTTCTGTCATGAGAATCAGGAGTTTATCATGTTAATAAGATTATGGTAAGAAGAATGCTATCTAAGCATGACAAATTTAAATGTCTTAGAATCCACACTGTTGGATAGTACAGCTTTTGTCTTCATTCATAGACTTGCATTACAGCACTGCTGAGAGACTCTACTGTGCTCTTCAGCGGAGACACTTGCAATGTAAATAGAAGGACAGAAAAAAGAGAGCAAAAAGCAGAATCTTCATTCAAGTCAGACTTTCTGGGTCTCCATGAGATTAAATGATCTGTCCAAGGCTGCACAAATAGTATGTGGCAGTGACAATTTTCTGTATTTCATAGTCATTTGTAAACCTCTGTGCTACACAGCCAACAAGTTTTCAAGTTGCCTTTTGATCTGTATTTCATACTGAAATCTATTGCCTTGAAATAAAGTCATGATTACTCAACTCTGAGGAAGTTTGATGCCTTTTACACTAGTTACCACACCTGGGAAATACTGAGCAGTTTTATTTTCTGGTTCATCTCCTTCACAGTTCTGCCCACCTGTACTGCAACACAGTGGTGGGACACCAATTTACCCCTCATGCATTCTCCCTGGCTTTGCAACCTATTGCAACCTATTTGCAAATGGGATTCTGTCTTTTGTCTTCTGTCATTTGTGGTTCTGTTACTACTCAACAGGAATCAATGATCCTTTGTAGCAAAAAAAAAAAATTAACCTCGACTGATAAAGTTAAGGGCTAAGAGTTGTTTTGAAAATTTATTTGATAGCCACAAAGTAAAAAGATGTCAGAAAAGTCGTGTATGCTGTAACACTGGTGATTTCAGGAAAATTGTGTCAAGCAAATTTGACCCATTCACTTCTCTCTTATGTAAGGGGTAAGGGATACTCAAAATTGACAAAGTCAGAAAGGACTAAAACAATCACAGATAATTCAGATAAAAGGAGCTTAACTGTACAGTTGGCTAGGAAGTAGAAATGACTATAGTTGGACAAGAAAAATCCACAATTATTTTGGTACTTGCACGGACTGCACTTAGAATGTTTGGGAATGGCATCCATAAGGTGCTAAAATTCTCTAATAAGCCGAATGTGTATTTGGGTATGTTGGAAAATCAGTTGAAAAGACTAAGAAAAGGTGGTTACACATATGGGGCAATGCTAGCATGACAGATGGTATTTGTTTTATTTATGTCTTCACAACTGTGTTTATGTTCTTTCAAGAAGCCTATCTGGGTGGAGTCTTGCAGAGAGGTTGTACAGGCTCCTTCCTCAGGGAAGCTGTTAAGTGTGTTGAGACAGAAACAATTCCAGGCTTCATGGGGCCAGCAAAAAAGATACAGAATGAAGATGATGGCTGGAAGCTCGTGCAAAGACACTGCAGAAGTGAGGAGGATGAAGCCAGGCAAGTCTCACAAGAGATGTTCCCTTCCAAGGAACAAGAGAACAGAATTTGCTCAGTGACTTAGGAAGTCATTGAGTTAACTGGGAGCAAAACCACCTACAAGGGATGTGAGGCAGCTACATACAAAACATTGTAATGCAGTTCTGTCTTCCCCACCTGTTTAAAATAGTATTTAATTAAAAAGTTTAATTTCTAGTTTTCCTTCAAGTAAATGTTGGCTTTTCTGAATTTAAAACCATTCTGTCTGCACTGGGTGGAAGGTCTAGGCACATCAAGTGTAGTGCTTCGTTGACTCACTGTCCTGGCAACAGTCAAAATACAAAAAGCGTTAAGACAACCTAATTTATTGCCAACACCTATTAAATATTTTCTGACTTCTTGGGAAATCCTCAGTGATAATGAATCCTTGAATTACAATTTTGGTCTTTAAACCTTTCTTTCAAGAACAACAAATATATTTAGGAAAATATCTACAGTAAGTAATATGCTTCAGGAAAAGACACGCTCTCCTAACAGAAGTTTGGTTTTTTGCCAGATGTTGAGCTTTGGCTCAACTGAATTTTCTCTTAGAACATAGTTCCATCTCCAGGTAAGTCTCTGAGCACATCACTAAGATATTGCTTTTTCTTTTCAGTTCTTCAGATAACTGCTTCAGGTGCTTTCTGGCTACTGTAAAATAGAACTCCTCTGTGGTGAAAAGATTTTGGTTTTACTTTTCAAGACATTCCCAGGAGAATGGGATCATTCAGCTGTCAGCTCCTATTAGGTAAACAGCACATCTTGGACCTTCGTGCAGAAGCCTCTCATTGCTACCACTGCATACAGGATAATGCAAGCAATTCATACTTTCCATTTATGTTAATAGTGACTTATTAAAAATTCATCTGAACAATTGAAGCTGGTAGAATCCCCCTGAACACTATATAATTAATAAGTCTTCCACAAAGGTGACCTAGGCTCAGTATGCAATATGTATTTTTTTGGCTTAGCATGGGAGTTTCTTGTTCCCTACTAGAGGAAATAACTAGTGTCCCTATGCCAGTGCCAGGGAATAACTAGGTATTTTCCAAAGCTACATTACTGAATAAGACACTGCCAAATGTAACTGATGGTAAGTGCCAAGGAGAGAAAAAATTATTTCTTAATCTCCATTCTCTTCTGACACTTTCCCCCCTCAGAACATTGCAGATGTTGGGGGCTGGCTCTCTGCTTCAGATCCCTCTGCACAAAATAAAGTGAGAAGAAGCAATGGTGTTGCCACTGCCTTCTATCTGGTGATTGAGGGTTAGAGCAGAAAGAATATGAAAAATACAGACTCAAATCTCATTTTATCTTCAGCAGATTTTAAAACACATCTTCATCCTTCTGTTTTCCTGCAGCCTGGTTGATTTTGAGAGTTGATCTCAGTTTTGACTGTTATAATTTCTATTTAAGTAGTATACTTAATTCAAAAATATAAAGTCATTGGAGAAAGAGTCCAAGACTCTTCATTTCCCAAGTGAAAAGACAGATTTTATTTGCAGTGACTTTTTTTATCTCTCTCTAAATACAAATATATTGAATGTTCAATTAATAATCTTTTTTTTTCATGCAGTGTGCTAGGAGTTCAAGAGATGAGTATTCTCTCTTAGAATAATCAATAATTGGGTTTTGAGGACAACATGATGGAATTTGCAGGGTCAAGTCACTCAATATGGATCTGTCACATCTCCAATTTGTATATTCAAACATTTCAGCAAAATAGAGATAAACTCTGAACTCTTCACCGGCAAAAGGCATTTGTGATCGTGATCAATGGCTTCTTGGTTGTTTATGATCATGATCAATTGCTGGTGGACAAGTTTTACAGTTATAGACTCCAAGTGGTAACTGAAGAGTGAATCTGAGGATTAGATTTGGTGTGTCTACACTCTCTCTCAGTCACCTCTAAAGAGGTGCCTAAGGCCAGTGTAAGCACTTTAGAAGATCTTGCTCTTACTGAATTGTTCTTGGGTGAAAAATTAGGTCTGTAAAAGAAGTGTAATTCTGTGCTTTTCCTAAACCATGTATGAATAAAAGCAATAATTCCACTTGTACAAGCTGACAAAAGAGGGACACCTTCATTTAAATTCTATAAAATGGGAGTTATAAATTATATAACTTTTTAATATAATTATAACAATACTTTAAAAATGCAGTAATTTTAATGAGCAATGAAGTCTGAAGTTGTTAAAACTATACAAAACAATACTGACTTTTACAGCTGTGAAAGTTAAATTATTTGTGGAAGTGGGATTCTAAAGTATTGATCAGCAAATCCAGTCCTCCAGTGTGTTACCTTTTTTCATTCCATGAAACTTAAGTGTCCATAGTCCTTTCACAGTGATTTTAAAAATGAACATGGAAATGTATTCCCCCTTCAAAGAGGCTTCAGTTACTAATTCTGTTGGTCTGATAGAGCAAGGATGGTGAAGTAACTCAGTGCTGAGTCTGAGCCTGCCACAACAATCAGAGTGTTTTTGGACTGCCAGACAAATCAGTCTTAACAGCATATGTTCATTCCAGAGTCTCGACAAGTCTACAAGGATGCAATACATATTTTCTTACTGTTAACAACTTCATGTCAATCACCAAACACATGAAATTGTAATGGTTACATATTTTAGAAGACACATATCTGGCCAAGGAGGATTAGAATATTAAATAAAACATTTGTTGGCATGGGAAATTATGGCACAAAAAAATCTGTTGGGGTGAGGGCTGTTATAAATAGACAAAAAGAGGCCATTGGTGACCTTTTAACATTCAGACTAGCAGACTCCCCCTTTTATAACCTATTTATTAGGCACAGGAAGAATTTATCTGCTTAGTAGAGGGAAAGAATTCTTATTTGTTCCTCACAAAACCTGGTTTTTAAATGCCTCTGTGACAGCTCTGTCTCCTGGCCTTGCTCCTATCTAGCAATCAAAACAAAAGATGTTATGAAACTATAGAACTTACATATATTCACAGTGTACTGTTTCTATAATGGGAATTGCTTTGAGTGACTTTAATGCTCTGTAAGAGCTGCCTTCATCAGTGGAGTGGCCAATGGAGTTACACAGTCCAAGGGAGACCAAACAGTAACCTGCGTCCTCAAAAGAGAGGGACAGCTTCTGTGAAAGTAAGTTCCTCTCCTGAGAAAGTCTTTCCCCCCTTCAGCCCCTCTTTTAGACTGTGATCATTAGCTATGTGTTTCTCAGAGGAGTCTAGTTGTCTCTAGCTGAGTACAAAGCTAACTTTAATACCTCTGTCTCACTTTGAATTCTATTCTATTACAGCATCCTTGAAATCTGTCAGGGAAAACAAGCCTTATTCCTCATTGCTCTGCATCAAAGACACATAAGCTGGAACTACCCTGACTTCCTGCACTGCACCCTTCCAGGAGTGATAGCATCCCATACCTAATAAGGTAATCAAAGCTGACTGCAATACTGCAGGTGGAACTAGATTTTATACACTATGTTTTTCATTTGTATTCTCTGTGTTGGCATTTTCATCTTTCTATGGATACATTTGTTTTGTAAGCGTGTGTTTTTTTCCAGTTCACTGGGATGATGACTTCAAGTAGTTACTGAAAATAGCCCTTATCTATTATTTTTCTGGTCAGTATTCTGCACAAATTGTCTTTTTAATAAGTACTTCCTACTTCCTTATATAAGTCCAAATTACCTGTACTGTTGGAGACCCTGAATGTCAGTTGCTCCTAGTTCAAATACAGTTCATATCCCTTGGTAAAAGCCTGTGAATGCCCTGTGGTTCCCCAGCTATGCAGTCTTCCATTATATACCCACGGACTCATAAGAGAGTTGCACATCCTGATACTCCTGGCCGATGAGCAAGGAGACAAGGAGGACATAATTTTACTTTGTCAGACAATGTCTAGGTCTTGGAGTTATTATTACTGAGTCTGCACTCTTTCTTCCTTGCTATGAGAGATAACTTTTTTCTTTAAAGAAACTAACATCTAAACAGATGAGATAAAGGATGGAGAAAGGAATAATATATCATCAATTTTATAGATAAATAACAAAGGTACAGGGAAGTTAAGATACTCTCCTGTTGTCACACAGGAGGTCTTCAGCACAGGTATGTTCCAAACAAAGCCTTCACTCTTTGGTGAGGAGTCTATGAACTGTGAGTTGCAAGGATGTTAAAGCTCTTTTGTTAAATCACATTTCTCTTTTAAGCAACTTACAGCAGGGCTTTTTATGGGAATCTTATGTGATCTAATTAATCATCTCCAGACTCATCATTGCAGATTCAGTACCTGCATTTTTATCAAGCTGGCATTTATTTTGGGATTTTTCAGTTTTGTGTATGATAAACCCTACCTGAATTCCCCCAGGTTCTTTGTTTTGTTTTTATTAAAGTTTCCTGTCTCCCTGTTGCTGGCCAGTGTCCTTAGTTACATTAATAGTCAGTTCACCATGTGTGCAGCAGGTAACTGGCTTGTGCACACAGTGAACAGAGTTAATGCTGCAGGTGTAGACTGGCTGTATCTGCACTAAATCTGGGATGAACTGTGAGTGTGAAGTGGACTGAGTTCCCACTGAGCTCTGTATTGTGTGGAAGAAGTAAAACTTATCCCAGCCTACATTGAGTCTACACAGTGTAACACTGCCCTTTAATCTGTATTAGGGTCTCTCTGTCCAGCAAATTAATTGGTTTTATCCAGGATGGGGTTAGGCAAGAAACAAGTGTGTAAATGGTGGGGACAATGGGGAGGCTTTGACTGAGATGAATCAACACAGCAGTGCAGCTAATGCTAATTGAATCCTTCCACTCAGCACAGGATTACTTTCAGTTGGTTCTAGAATGGCCTTTTCCCCGAGATACTCACAGATGTCACCAGAAAGGATTAGGAAAGGACAACCATGAAAATCTGTCTAATGGCATCATTCCTCTTGTATTCCCTTCCTGGTTTGTCCCAACTTCAGAGCATGGCCTGAAAACAGCAGGACAAACAAATTCCCAAACACCTTCAACAATTTGCATTGTTAGACATGATCTGAGTCTCCAGGGCTTTCTCTGTTCCAGAGGCCAATGCTACCAGGATGGTCAGAAGCAAACATGGACCTGCTTCAGAATAGTTTTATTTGGGAATGGGGAGAGTCAGAGACAAGTGGCAACATTTGATATGAAAGAGACAAAACCACAACTGTGCTTCTCAGGGAACAGTTTCTCTCTTGTATGCATGGTTAAAAATGGGACTGAATTTGCATGTGTGCTTATGATCCCCAGAGTGGGTCAGGGCCTTTCTGTACTACGGAAGCACAGAACAGAAAAGCAGCCACAAAAAACCTACATCAGAGACAGAAATTACTTTTCTGCTCCAGGATTAAGTGTATTCATCACATCATCTTAGCTAGAATTTTTGTGGCTTGGTTTCCTTTGTTCGGCTGCTTTGCATGAATATTAAAGGATGATTTGGGGAGGAAGACAAAGTGTCTCTTAAGAAACAGAAACACAAAGAAAAAAACCTTTTGTTTCCAAGTGCACCAGACCTTATAAAAGTATATAATCCATGGATCATTGGCACGATCAACTGTAATGGCTCCAAAAGAGCCATTGTGTTAATGTGGCCGATGAGCACGAGTACTGCCTCTGCATACTAAAAATTCTCATGAAAATTTAAGAAACATGCAGATAGTGGATAAGTGAAGCATATAGCTGTTTTTAGAAATTGAGAACACAGCACTGTAAGTCTCATCAGAACGTAGAATAAACCACCAGCAAAATGTAACTTTAGTAACATCTGATATTTTTTCTCAGATAAAGTAACTGATTTTTTGACAAAGGAAATGAAGCAGGTCTCATTCATCTGGACTTCATAAAGGGTTTTGATATAATACCATTTGGGAAATTACTAGTTAAGCAAGAGAAGTTGGGGAATAGTAGAGGAAATCTAAAGTAGGCAACGAAGTATCTAAAAGAGAGAGAACAATTTAAAGGGAAAGCATTGCAATGAAAAGAGCATGCTAATGGAGTTCTTCAAAGACTCATTTAATATTTTCATTAATGAGCATGACACAGGAAGGAAAATGTAGTAATTTCCTCAAAACAGAAAACCAGGTGAGATAATCAATGCAGAAGAGGACTAGAATAACATGTGGGTCAACTTAGATGATTTGATGATCTCAGAAATACAAATTGAAGGGCATTTGATATTGCACACTGCAAAGTCATGAGTTCAAAGATGAAAAAGGATTTTTGCTTTTAATTGGTTAAAGTCTACAAAAGGATACTGCAAGACAACTGTAAGGACTAATGCAAAATAGAAGAGAGAACACTTCATCTTAGGATGTATCAGGAAGGTATGGGAAACAGTATTCCATTTAGACAGTGATGTAAGACCTGATCTTGAATATGACTGAGAATCCCAGCCTGAAAGAACAGGATTACTAATGTGATTAAAGAAAATGCATAGAATTTGACTTGTCTAGTCAAAAAAACGGGCTGGGAAAGGTTCTGATTAATGTCTGCCAACAATGAAGAGAGGCAAACACCTGAAATAGAGAGTAAATATTTAAATTAAAAGTATTGCCAATAATGGGCAGTTTCACATTGGCAATGCATTTGTTTTAGCTGAAAATTAGGAGATTTTGGCCATTGGAGGAGCGACATGCTGTAACAACTTCCAATAGGAATAAGTGTCAAACATCCAGCGGTCTCTTAATACAGGATGTGAACAGTTTGTGAATGGGATGAACGGGAGATAGTGGTGGCAGCTCCCAAGCTGGGAATCCATTTGTGTCCCAGATGTGATTCTATGCAATAATATATTTTGAACAGTAATCTTACTAACTAACTTCTGAGTGACCAATCCATGACCTTGGCCCACGGTCATGCGATTCAGACAGACAGTTCCTAACTCAGACTTATGTCACATCTTGTATCACTTTGCATGAGAACTGGTATTGCTTTCCATCTTACCGCGTTATACTGCAGCTGAACTTTTGCATCCCAGAACTTCTGTACTTTAAAACAAATGTATAGTTTGTTTTCTAAGTAATTCTAAGTAATTTTATTTGTACCCTTCTTGATTGTTTCCTTTTATAATTTTGTTCTTTAACTTTTCACAAATTTGTAGCTAAATATTCTGTTTTATTGTGCAACTAATCTGTTTTTTTCCAGATCTTAATCTGGGTTGAGTTTTTTGACACCCATTAACTTTTGATTTTATTCAGCAATGACTAAGACTGAATGACATTAATGAAGTAGAGAGAGATGGACAGAGACAGAATTTAGAGCCTCAAAAGAATATTCTGATGTTGCTGTGCATTAAGTCACCCCAAGACAAAATGATACAGTATTAATTATATATTTACTGTCACATTCTGTACGGCAGGAAAAAGTGGGAACTTGCTTGAAATCCTCTGTTTTTTACCTTTTTCTGCTTCCTAGGATTTATTCCACTTCAATCCTTTGCTATGTAACCTTTTTTCTGTGAGGTCTCAAAGAAGTCTGTCAGATCCATCTCAGTCAATTTCTTAAGATCCTTTGGTTGAATATGATTTAGATCTTCTGAATAATAAATATTTAAATTATCTAAATATTCTTTTACTTCCTTTTTATTAATTCTGTTGCTAGATATTCCCAAACCTCATTAATATTTATCTCACTGAGCTCCATGCTTTCCTTTTCTTTTATATTAAATACAGGGAAAAAATGTAGATGTTGAGCAATCCTTTTTCTCTCTGGCCAGTATCAGCTGACCTTCCTTTTGATTTAGGAGATACTTGTTTTCTTTTATCCATAGTGTATTTATTTTCTTCATCTCTTCTCCCAGGTTACTCCATTAACTTGAATTCTATTTTGTCCTCTCCCATCCTTATTATTTTTATATTTCTGTATTACAGATGTAGCTGCTTGTATTTTTAGCTCTCATCTGTTGTGTTCTTTTCCTTCTGTCGGTTTGTAAATGGACAGTGTTGCCATATTTATGACTAAGGGATTTTCTATGTAGGACTTGCAGACTGCCTCATAAAAATATTAAAATATGTGCTTTATATATTTGTCATATATGCAGCTATATAAGAATAATGCCTGTTCATTTTTGCTAATTTAAAATAGTGGAATTAGAAATAGCAGTTTAAGGATGGTTGTTGGATGCAGGTGTTTGAATCTGAAAACTGTGATTAAATGCTGGCATCATTGTAGCCTATGGGAATACTGCCATTTGCTTCAGCTGGGTTAGGGTTTTATTCTGATTCTGCATTTGTACATAGCTTTAACTTTAAGCCTCCAACTAGACTGATGGCTTTAGCAGAAGTTGCAACACAGTAACATTATTCCTCTGCTTAAGTGCTTGCTGAACTGGGGCAATATTTTTCAGGTAAGAAATGTTTTCACACAGAGAAAAAATTTGTGTAGAATGAAGATGGCCCTATTTTACAGCTAATGAATAACTTGAGGGAATCCTTCATGTGCACTTGCTCAAAAAATAGTATTGAAATATTTACGGACAATGTATTATTTAAAAATATCTGGTATAGCCACACTCTCATTTGCGTAAGTGTTTTCCTGCAGTGCTCCATCCACAATACTTCAAAGAACAATTGAAACAATACTTTATTAATTGTCATTAAGCAATAAAAACATCCTTAAATTGTGGCATTATGCAATCCCAATTCAAAACTGGAAGGACTTCAGTTTTTATTGTTGACATGACTTGATACAGGTTGCTGTGTTTGGAAGTTTGGGGTATTGTCTAACAAAAATGCCTAAAAGTACTACTGCTATGCTATGACTACTATCACAGTATGGGTATCTATGTACACAAGTGTTTTTTAAACAATGATTTCTCCACAGAATCAAAACTTGAATCATGTAGATATTTGGAGTATCATGTAAGTTTAGGGCCTGGGGAGGTTTTCTAATTGTAGGGAATTCTCCAGGACATGCAGCTGATGTTGATACATGTTTGCAAGTGTGGCTGTGTCCCGAATATGTGTGCTTGAGACCACCCAAAAAATCAGCAACAAGGGTATGAGCAAAAGTCAGATTTAATATTAAACTAGAAAGCACAACAGGCTCGTTAGCAAGATTCACTCTACTTACAAAGGACAACTAAGGCACAAGAAAGGAAAGCAAGCAACAAAAAACCCAAACAAAATCCAGGCAATCAAAGCAGAAATGAATAGAAAACTACCTAGGGGGGTGTGTGGATGTGTATGTAAAGACAATGTAAACAAGGATGAAAAGGAATGCAGCCTAAAGCTTAACAACATTTAAACTTAACAGTACTTTAACTTAACTTATAGCTTAATTTATTGCTTAACCATAACAATCTAACAGAGAAATAACACTTAACAGCATTTATCCTAAATTATAACTATAACTTAACCTAACTTCCAGATTTGCTGTAGCATAGGAGCAAACGGTATGCATGCAGACAGAAACAGTCAGCGCAAGATAAGGCACCTGTGGAAAAATTTGTCCCTCAGAAGTCAGGGAAAATCCTCACGTCCGATGCTTTTGCATCTCTCAAGAGGCGAAGGATCGGGCCTCGAGGAATGAGGGTGTCGGCCCAGTGCACGTGGTGTTTCGGCGATGCTCCAGGTATGGCAAACCTGAGGGTTTGCTGGCTCTGAGATGCATCCCACTCAGAGGGAGATTGCTGGTCACAGGCCCGCTGCGGCCCAGGAGAGCTCAAAGGGCCCCATCTTGGACCGCTGTTTACAGGGTTGCAAGAGAGCGGGCTTTAGTCATAACAATGTTTCATCCTGGCTACAGTCTGGGTTGGCACGTTCTTTCAAAGTGTGAGAATAGGAATGTTATGCCATTCAGGCCAGAGAAATATTTTCCAAGGCTGGTCATGAGAAAAACAGAAGCTTTCTAGGAGTTCCTGGGAACAGACAGTGTTTTTTGGTATGCTCTGAAAGAGCTGATTCCAGGTGGTATTTTCAAGGACAAGGCCTAACAAACATTTCTCAGATCACACTGCAGCCTGGAAAGGAGTGGAGGGGTGGGGGTGGGGAATGCACCACCACAGGCTGAAAGCTAAGGTGGGATGATGGCACACTGCGTGGCTGCAGGCTTGGCACTTAAGGCTGGTCTATTAATATAGGCACCTTTTTCTCATCTGACTAATTTATTGGGTGTGAGTAGTTCTTTGAGCTGCATCATGAGTTTTCACAGAAGTTGCTTTCTTACGTTGTGCAATTAGAAGTCCCTCTATAGCAACGACAAGGAAGTACTCCCTCTTTCAAGTTCTCTGTGCAATTTCTTATTGCCAACTCAATAGATACTGAAATTTTGAATTTTGTAAAAATTAAGCTTTGCATGGTAAAAACAGACACTATATTAACTGCACTAAAGTCAAAGTTTATTGTAAATATCAGGGCTCCAGCTGTAGCTTTTTTATTGTAAAAGCTATCTTAACTATTTCATTCAGAATCAATAATGACAAATAAAACAAGATCTTCAGACACTATCTAAAAGGACAATATGCAGACTACATTTCAAAATCTCAGTCTGCTTTTACAGGTTATTAATAGGGATTACTTTTTATAATTCTTTTGTAATTCAGATTCCATCTGGTCTTAACTTATGCCCTAGAAAATGCAAGTTTAGATAGAGATCTTGAGTATCTGTCTTATTGGCTAGAGCTGCTTGGAGCTGTAGTGCCAAAAGAATGAATGTGAAAACTGGCATGCAATGAAGGCTGATAAATAGAGATGCAATAGCATGAAAATTATAGTTATGAATAAAAGATTTATCCTCAACCCCATGATTTTTTATATCATTTATATCATCATAGTATACAATTTTCCACTGTCACTTACTCCACGCTTCCAAGATTCTTCACAGGAAAGTAACTGATACTTTCAAGTCAGAAATACCAGCAATTGTTCAATAGCTAAACCAGGCAGTTGCAGGAGAAATGGCCATAACAATGAGCTGGAGCTGCTCATCTGGGATCATTTTGTTTATATTGATCTCTTGCCAGTGTTTGCACAGAATAAAATATCTTAGCCAGTCTGTAGTTTGGAAATAAATATAAATGTCTAAGGATGTACTGTCTTTATCCTTTCCCAAATCTTGGCTACAGGACACTTTCCAATTTGTTTGTCTTCTTTCTTAAGTATATAAAAGCCTTTTCATACCAAGAATAATTAAAGTAATAAAAAGACATTACTGGGCCCAACTACATACAAAATGAATATTCCTAAATATTTACTAAAGGCTTGTTGCAACATGGCAGTGTTATTCAATATGGCCCCCATCATTAACAAGTAAACATGTATGAAAAATGGACAGAACCCCCACTACTTTTCCACTGTTGTGCAGCTTTAACTCCACAATTGTCTCCAGTGTGGCAATACATTACTGTTGAATTTCAAGTCCAGCACCTGCCAGAGGTTCTCTGTTCCCATAAGGGGAGGGAGTGGAAACAGAACGGTGCCCGCACTACTGGGTGCTCCTCTGCGTCTGTCACAGGTTCTTTGCCAGAGTATGATGTTTAAAACCTCAATTCAAACACTGTGCTCTGATTCTGGATCATCATTTCTTTACCTCACATCCCTCCACATGTGGGGAAAGTGAGATGCCTCTTTGCTAAGCAAAGAGGGGAGAAACTGATGCAGGTAAATTCTTACAAACCATCTCTTGCAGACTCATATTTGTATCTTACTGAATGCTAAATACAAAGCAGATACAACTTATGCTGTGCAGTAAAACTGCACTATGCACCATATTTACTGTATGTTTATTTGTAAGTGGAAAAATTCAGCATGATAACCATTCTTTGACATTTAATACTATTCATGTTTGATTACAGAAACAGAGTATGGATTTCAAGGTTAAAACCCTCATTGCACTTGAGGTGTTACAATCGGCTCATTACATGAGATACTGAACACAATGCACTTCCTATTGTGCAAGATTATGAAAATCTCCTTCCTGCATGAAATTATTACGGTTTTTCTAAGTCATGGGTGACCATGTTGGATAGTTCAGAGAAAGAATTTTCTGAATTTTAGATTTTCTAAAGTGAGTTGCAATGCATGCTTTAAAAGGCTTCCTCATATTCTTAAGTACAAAACAAATCCAAAAAAGCTAAAAGTGAATTTAACATGAAAACTCAGTTCAATTTTATCCCTCAGACTCCAGTGATATCTTTTTCACTGGATTGTTTGACTGAAGGCAGGGTAAAAATATATGAACTTATTCTAAATCTTGAAATTTTTCATCAGATTCTGTTTGATTTAGTAAAATTTGTTCTGCACTGCTTAAGTTGATGTCAGTGTACAAATATTTACATATCTTAGTATTCTTCAGGTATAATCCTTCATAGTATTCAAGTGGAATGTCTGCAGTTTTGTAATAGGGAAAATACCTGCACAGGGATAGACTTTACATTTTATGCTAAATATATTAAAATTCAAATGAAGTCTTATGGAAAAGAGACTGAAACCAAGAGTCATTTATCAAACATCACATAAAAATTTTAGAGCAGCCAGAGCCAGATTCTGCTCCCTGTGGAGACAGATCATAGCAAAGGGTAGAACTGAGAATGTAGGTATTAGGAAAAAACATGGCAACCTTCTTTTTCAGCACTGTAAGTTGGTTATAATTTCACCTCAGTGCCCAAGGACAGGGTTGCACTCCTTCGAACACTGCCGCTGCAAGATGGAATAGTCTTTTACTGAGTTTCTACATATCCTATTATCTACATCCTATTCCAAATCTATCCATTGTATTGCGCTATGGTGTTACCAGATCCAACTGCATCCTGCTTTGCTTTTAAGCAGAGAGTGCATTTTGAGGACTGAGTGAGGACTAGAGAATCCTTCCCCATCTTACAGGAATCATAAAATATATCAGCTAAGTCAAGCCTTTTTGCCTACTCACTGCCTGAGTGGAATGCCAAGCTAGGTTAAAATTCTGCCTATAGCTTATAGTCATTCTCCTCTACCAAATATAAAATTCTCCTCTACCAAAATAAGAGGATTTTTTTCCCACCACTTATTTAAGGACGCATACTACATTGCATTTAAATGTTCCTGTGTGGCCTCATGTTTGCGAGACTGGAATTTATTTGAATGTTTTTGTTGCCACTCTGTTGGCAATCACTCCAGGCTTGCTGTCTTGCCAACTAAGGGATCTTAACAGTACTATCTGTTTCTTGAGTAGCACCATTTTTCTCTGTATTGCTCTATTTGCTTCTCATGCTAATTTTGTTTTGCTTAGAAGTTTCTTGTGATAGGTATGCAGTTCTGCTTTGTACTCTAACCTTTTTCACAAAAAAAAAAAAGTATGAAAGCAAAACAACAATTTAAAGACCATTGAGTTTCTCTATTGAATTATTTTGTTCTAAAAGACAAGCAGCTTCATAATGAATCCAGTTGGGAGGCTTATAAGGGACTGATTTGAAACCTCAAATATCTTGGTCTTCCCCTAGAATTTAGCAATATAGCTTTTGATTCATTCATGCAGCTTGTATTTTTATAAGGTTAGTCTCAGCTGGTAAGGCTCACTTCTAAACGCTTGCTAGGGAGCCCACAGCAGCCATGGCCAAAGAGTACTGATGAAGGAGAAAGCAGAGTGGCAGCCTTCAGTTAATTACTGTGAATCATCAGTAAACCCACACCCCTTTAGATTCTCCCTCTCTCCAACCATTGGTAGTGGCACTTTACAGCTCCAGTTTGGAATGCTTTCCTTTCCCCAAAGGAGTGATATAGGTGAGAATAAAGTGACAAGACTGTGCTGAGACTGTGACACTGAGTGCTGTGAATTTTTGTCAGTCTTTGCACAGGGCCATGCCTGCTTCTAGTGCCGCCTTCCTACTTGCAGACTATATTCCCAGATTAATGCCAGAGAAAACTGGTCATGGTCTTCTGTTAGGCAAGGAACACCTATTCAAAACTCCATGGGTTTCTTACTGAAAGAAATACAAGACAGGGCCATATGTCCTTCATTAAAACTCCCAAATATAAACAAGAATACATATTACCCGAACTATTAGTGATCCTAACCCAATGTCAGCAAACAAAAAGCATATTGACCTCCAGTTAACGCTTAAAGTAATAATTTTGACACATTCTGAACAGGAGTTGAGAAAACTGTTTGGCTACAGCTGCCAAATAAAGAATTTTTCAGGTCATATTTGTGATTTATGTTGGGTAAGAAATGGCACCAAACCAAAGTTTCTTAATGTCCGAATCATAATTGTGACACCTGGTGCGAAGCTTCCTCTTGCAGAAGCCACTTACACTAAGTTTGAATTTGCACTGGGTATTTGTGCTGTGCCATTTCCATTGTGGAGGCTCACTCTGCCCTCTTCGCAGTGACACGAGATTTATAGAGACAGCTTGGCAGGTCAGAAGGGGAGGACCACTGTTCTCAGTTGTTCCCAGTGCCTTATCTGACATGGGGAGCATGGCATGGGACCAGGGAGAGACTGTGCTACTCTGTGCACTCCTTCCCCATCAGCAGCTCCAGAGATCAACTGTCCTTGCAGCTGTTCCGAATGATTTTGAGGAACAGTAGTTTGATGATTCCCATTTACCAAAGGTACAGTAATAATATCAGTTCCTTATGACTTAAAAGGTCAAAATATGCTGCAATAAAAATTACTATGAGAGAGTATTTTAGAACAGTTTAAAACTTGTTCCTGTGTTTTCTAGCTCCTCTCCTTTGCTGACTGCATAGATACTCACAGAGGTATGAGCAGACAGAGTTTATGAAACCTACAGTCAGTTTTAAATCCCCCCATCCCCTTGAAAAAAGCATTTTCCAGGGAAACCAAACAAAAATAAATCTAAAAATACCAGAATATCCCTTACCTACTCAAAATAGAGCACAAAAAGGAAAACACAAAACATTTAAGCTATCAGGAGTGTGGAAACTCTTCAGCTTTCTCAGTTTTCTGTGGTCTAATCAAGAGTGCAACTGCATTTAAGTAGCTCCTGGCACAGCAGTTTCAACCACTGAATGTTTTTCACAAGCACAAGTATTGTCAAAGGGTAAGTTACATTTTTGTCAATACTTTATTATACTGTTCTCAAGGTAAGTTTCCTTCAGGTAATCTATGGATTCAAAGGACAAGCTCTAAGATAGGCTAGCAGAATTTGATTAAAAACAATAACCGATTGAAATTGGTTTTATGTGATTTAGAAAGAAGGTCCTTAAATGACATTGTGTCACTGACATATGGAAATTTTAGAAAAATTACTCCATAGCTATACCAAGCCCTTCAACATTAGTCCATCAACCAATTTAAAATACATTTGAGTAAACCTCGGATTGGTTTTGTTACTTCCTGTGAGATGCTTACAAGAGAAATTTAGTCCCTTTTTCTCTGTAAAACAGAGCTCTAAACCAACTTAACTTATGAAATCTTCAGAGGGAAAAGATAATTTCAAGCTTCTCAAAATGAAACCCTTCATGTAAAAATTTTTGAATTTTATGTAAGTTCTGTAAATCCATATGAACCATATTTCTCACCCTGAGCTTGTCTGTAAGACTAGGCTTAGTTTGACAAAGACCAAAGATTGTAACCATGCTTACCTATGCTGCATTAAGAGCTCTGTGTGTCCCTCAACTTTCCTGCCTTCGTTTCTTCCTGTCTTCTAAAGCACAATACTTCCTAAGTAACATACTCAGTATATCTTGAAAACATTTTATAATTTTATAATTTCTTTTGACATACCATGTCAAACCAAGTGCCAAAACAAAAGCAATTTTTCCCTTGATTTTGCAAAAATGGTACTCCACTTTGATGTATGCCCTTGATAGTATAACAATATGATTATTCTTTGCATTAATATTCCCACCTATTGTTTAATAACTTCTGTAGATAACATATGTGATGCTCAACCTTTTCTTTTCTATTTAATTATTGTTATATGTGTTTTAGTTGCTCTGGTTCCTCACAAAATTGCCTAGCAGATTTTGAAGGTTAAATGAGTTTTCTGTTGTACATGAAAGCTTCCTTGCCTTTTTTTTTGTGATAAAGATCCAGTTACTTTTATACTAAAATGCTCTTGCTTAAGGTTTTTGTTGCTCCTTTAATTAAATAGGCACCATATACCATCTATTTTTCAAGCATTGCAGAAAAAATTAAAACCTGAACCAAAGTGAAAAACTTTACTGTTTTTAGAAACAGGTAATGACCGGTGATCATAAGAGTAAATTAAATACTGAAGTCTTTGTGTTTAAACCTGTTTGCTTTTCTGCCTTTTACTCTTATAGTTTTAACACTTTGTGTCCCTTGTGTAAACTGAGTATCTTACCAAAAATATTTGGGTAAAAAATACAGTAAGGAATTTCACTGCCCCTTAGTTTCAAACCACAAAATTGATTTATTTGAAAGAGAAGTTTTCCAGCATGAGGAGACAAAGATTGGTCTTCATTCTAAAGTACAATGTTAACAATCTAAAGAGTTACCTAATTTATTTAGTCTGTGCTGATTAACTTCATTCTTGATGGAGACAGTTGCTATTGCATGTGATGACAAATGAAACTCCCTCCTATGCTGCAAAGTTTTCTGACTAAATTGGCTGGTTTCCTACTAGTCTGAATGGCCACAGAGAGCATGAAAAAGGAAACAGATGAAAGGAAGACTTGTGGTGTTTTTTAGGGTTTTTTGCTGTTCTTAAAATTTGAATTCAAATTATCAAGCTGTGTTGATTTGAAAATTGGTGTTTATATTTTATTAATTGTATTGTGTGCTGTGACACATCTGTGAACCTACATCAATTAACCAGCTTCTTTTTCCAAGAATATGAGTGTTGTTTCAATTATCCTTTTGAAATTTTATTTGTGGCATGCTGTAATTATACCTTGCACATACATTTTGTAAAGTTTCCCATTGAACTGAGAAACTGTACATTGTGTTCACAAACCCCATCTTGTGTCTGCTGTTTTAAGCATGCTGTGAAAACTGGTCCTTTGTGCTCCAAATGTAAATTGGACATAGCTAATTGCACCTACTGCTGGTGAGCACGTTCAGTGAATGCCTATTTCTGGAGGGAAATGTGCCTCCACTCCTCATGCTTAGATAGAACTTTGAGTTCTCCTTCAGATGTGCTTCATTATTGGCAGGGGTAGGCTTCACTGCCAGTGCTTCTTATGGGAAACCAGAACATTTTGTACTTTACTTGTTGATATAAACCTGGAAATGTTTTCCTGGTTTGGATGTAGAATATTTCTCATTACTTTCCGTGCAAAACTCACTTCCTGAAACCCTGAGTGATGAACCTTATTCTGAAAGTAAAAGCAATCTTACACTCTTGTGCTGTTTGTAGAGTCCTTCACCCGACAGAGAGGTACAACACCTAACACAAAGAGAGGCTGCAGTTCTGTGGTAAGCTGCAGCTGCTGAGGAAGGGAAGAGGAAGGTTCAAAAAAGGATGTGGTGCTATTATTGAAAATTCAGAGTCATTTGTGGATGTCTTGTGGGCATAGTCAAGGGAAATGCACAGAGGTGTAAACTCAGCAGACATCTGGTGGTAACAAGTTACCAGAGAGGAATTAATGAATGGCTTCACAAAAGGGGCTGTTTTGGTTAGATGCAGTATCATTGTTACTCTGCCTGAAACATGAATCTGTTCCTGGTTTTGAGGAAAAGAGAAATGACTAAAAGCAAGTTAGAAGGAACAGCCAGTTGGTCCTAAAGAAGTAGTTGGTGAGTTGACCGGTGGAAATACACTGTGTCTTGAAGAAAAGTCTCTTAGTGAGAGCAAACCTGCATCACAGTAATGAAGAAGTGGACGTGAAACTGTGTATGAACGCCTAAGGCCCAGCCCGCTTAGAATAGTGCTAATCCAACACATTACAATCTCTGTATCCCAGCTAAATAAAACCAACAAAATATAGCTTTAGAATTGAATACGAAAGAAAGGAGTGAAAACTTCTTAAAAAAATCCTATGATAGTTTGCTGATTTTCTGATGGCTACACACTAAGATCTCACAGAAGCTTGTGGATTGTGAATTATATCATTTCACACAAAAAGAAGAAGTAAACACGCACTTTAAATTGCACAACCCAGCAGAAAGACCATGAGAAGAATCACCTTGTTATAGGAAAAAACTGCAGGATTTTCATTTACTTACACCATTTTTACTTCTTCAGAACTACTATGTTCCTACTTCTTGGATACACAACAAATATTGAGGCAAAAGACAATAAAAAGTTTGTTTGAAAGACAAACAGTACATGCTATGTAACATCACAACTCTAAGGCTTGTAATTTAATATCATGTAAGATAGTTTCACATGAAAACCTTAGAATTCACTGAAAAAGAAATACAATTCTCATGCATCACAGAGGAAGATAGATTCTCATGTATCATTTTACAGGCAAAACACCTTTTATAAGGACCTGACTTACTGAAACTGTGAAATTGGCAAAGTCCAGATATTAAGGGCTCATGCTCCTCTTAGGATTAGAGGGAGGAAAAATACTTTCTTCATAAGTATAAAGTAGCCCAGTATTGAGGAACAAAGTGAACTGCCTCATCGGACAAATAAGCAGCAGTGAACTAAAGGAATGTTTTCCTGGGATCTCTATCAGGCTTTTCTTCAAGAGATTTCATGCTCAGCTGAATGTTAGAAGCATATTATCTAGAAACACACTTCACTTCTGCGTATGTATTATATTTCTCTGTTAGTAATAGAATATTAAAGCTGGTTTTTTGGTAAGCCAAGGCTTCTGATGTGGCAGTAGCCCACCTCTTTGTGTGTCTCTCACATATTTTAGCAGTCCCAAGTATTTACATAATACATAATCTCTGGTTACAGACAGAGGTTGCAGAGTTAGAAGTGGAGAATTATGTCTAGAGCTATTCAAAGAGATTAGAATTTGCAGTTTGTTTTCAACACAGTTGAATAAGATTCAGGGTTGTTCGTTGGTGGGGTTTTTTTGTTGGTTTTAAAACTTTCTGACATATTTAAGCAGATTTTCTGATGTGCTGCTTTACTGGAGTGTCTGCTTTTTCAGCATATACTTCAGTAAAGTGTTTTCACAGTATCATGAGTATGTGTTTGGGACAACAAAGCTGTCTTAAAGTTTTAACTTTTCTTGCTGACCTTAAAAGAGGAAATGTTTTTGAATCCTATTTAAAAATATGAGTCAACAAGGGACAACTCACATAAAAGAATAGGAGTGTATTTTCATCAGAGTGTGATGGGCACATCATCTCACACAGTATCCCTTGATTTGGAATTCCATCTGCAAACGGCAGCAAAATGGTCCATACACAAGTCTGATGGTCTTTGCTTTTACTAATTATATGGTCTCCTTAACAATTAATGACAGTAAAGCATGTCAGGAAGGGAAAAGTATGATCATTAAGAAAGAAAGTGACCTTGTGATGGCAAAATACTTCACTTGTACTAGATAAGGGAATTGCTCCCACTGTGTTTGCTTTTGTAAACAAAATGAGTGGTCAGGATGTTTCTCAGGATCCAGTGCATATAGGAGGAGCAGCCACTACTGGATTCTCAATTGCATAATCCTAGAAGACAGGTGCACACACCGTAAAAGGGACATATCTGGGGTAGCTTTGCAGACAAATGTCTCAAGGGACCTGTTGCTGTGCAGTATCACAAAGGGCTGACAAAATGTGTAACAGCACGGGAATTGATGCTGTCACTTCAGCATGGAGTGATTTTTGGGATTGGACAAGGGACTTTGCTGTATGGAAGTACAGATACTGAGACATTATGCACAGCAATGGCATCAAAAGGCAATCCTGGCATTCTACTGGCGTTAAATAATGACACTTGATACCATATTCATGGATTAGTGACAACAATGTCTTCAATATGAGTTTCCAGGATAAACCATGATAACTGGAGTATTGGTCATTATTTGTGGCAGTGTTCATGAATACAGCAGCAAGAGTGAACTGCATTAATTCTTAGTGGTACTGGCTCCAGCAAATATATCAAACCTGTCTTTCATACTAATGTTCTTTAGTATGTAAAATAAAGTTCAAGGTTTGGGCTTGAGCCCAGCCTCTCTGATTACTCGAAGTGCTGGAATAACAGTAATGTTTAGCAACTTCATTCCCCTACAGTGGATATATATAAAAGTAGCTGTGTAAGAGACTTTCTTGGCTACCAAATTGAAAATGATCTCTCTACAAACCAAAAGACTCATTGGAAACCTGGCTTTCTGCTGTAAGATTTTGTCTTTACCAAAAGAAGCTCAGTCTAACTGAACAAGAGCAAGGCACTAATCATGCTTTATTCCTTTAGGAAAAGGGTGGAAGAAGAAATACGGAATAGCAGAAGCTGATGATGGTGCTGGACGTGGTGCTCTGGAAGAAGCTGCTGCTACAGAGAGCCCTGTGTGACTCCAATACTGAACTGAAGGAGCTCAAACAAACATCCGTGTCTGCGCCAAGGAATTCACGACTGAGGCACAGAGTGACAGTCTCACTGCTGCTACACAGAACTGAACAGTAAGGCAACGTGAGAGTAAAATGGACAGCAGCACTGCAACTCCTGTCTCCAGTGGGGTCCAAACCAGATACCCGGCGCAGCTGCACAAGCACTGCACACACTGTGACACTGCTTTCCCTACTTATAATGGTGTGAGCTACTCGTATTGCCATGGGAAGAGTCCACACAATTTGTGAGACTTTTCCCTGCGGGCTCAGCTCGGGTACGGCCGGCCCTGGGCACGGTGCTCCTGCACTCCCCAGGTGTCCCGTATCGCCGGGGGGGCTGGCACCTAAGGGGCGGCTACCGCGGCCAAGGAGCCGCTCCCCTCACGGTCCTCCTGTGCCCGCCACAAGCGGCAAAATCCACCACAGGCAGAGAAATCGGCCACAGCCCCTACGGCGCCGCAGCCCCTCAGCCACCGTCCCGGCGAGCCCTTGACAGAGCGACGACCCCGCCTTCCGGCCCTGCGCCACCACAGGCGGGGCCGCGCACGCGTGTCACAGCAGGACTGTAAGTCTCCATTTTGTGTTAATTTCACCCTCCTTCTCCCTGTCCCCGCTGCGGATCGTTCCAGCGGGAGGAGCGGGCGGCGGGCGCTGAGGGGGAGTCCTAGGGCACCGCTGCCCCCGCTCCCTGAGGCGGTGCCGCCCTTGTGCCCTCCGCGTCCTCACTGCGCCGTCATCCTCCTGTCCCTCCGCTCCGACATTGAAATACTCTCGTGGGCACGTTTCGCTCTAATGAAAAGTGCTTTATTGGACCCTCGTGAGCGCTGCTGTGGCCCCTCGGGGAGCGGCAGAAATACGGTGTGTTACAGCAGATCCATTAATTCCCACGCTCCAGCAAAACGCGAGGCAGTCATTGCAACAACCAGCCCGTGCTTGGATCACCGAGACTGAGCAATCGCCTAACTTTAAATTCCTGCGTGAGGCAGTAACGCTTAAAGCCATTTTAGGTGCCTTACGCACGTTGTCGAAGTGATGGATCAAGTGCTTTTATATCAGTTCCTAAATTATTTTAGCTGAACACGGGTAGGCTGGGTGACAATACCATACCCAGGGCAAAGGTAGCTATGCTTTTCCAAGGATACCATGTGTCCAAGGAATAGATTCATATTGCAGATTCCCAGTAACTCATTTAAGAAATTAGTAAAATCAAGATGAAGAACAACAAAAAGCCCCACTCCCTACCTCCTCCCCCAAATAGTCCTCTTGTTCTTGGTTCTAGGCTGGAACCTAAAATGTGAGCTCAGGGATTTTCAGCTGAAAGTTGCTTTTGTGACAAAAAAATATTTTAGATTTAAACTATTTTTGTGGGGTATGGTGTAATTAAAAATCTTAAATGATTTAACACTCTTAAGAAGAGGAAAATACAAAGTTCAGTTCAAAGAACAATTGCACAATATGTCACCTGTAAGCAGTTTTTTAAGTATTTAATTTTTGACTGTTGGATGTTGGTGATTGAAGTGAGACATTCCAGACCATGTGCTAAGATCTTAATTTTAAATTGAATCACTGAAATGTCTAATGGAAAAATGACATTAAATATGTTGCCTTTTTTTTCAGGACAAGGTATCTCTTATCTCCAATAAATAGCAGGCCCCCCGATTACATAACCTGCTTTCACATTTCCCTTCAAATGCACTTTTAGACATTCTGAGTAGTTTTAAATCTCTGAATGATAGCAGAGTACTGTTCCTATCTTCAAAAGTTACATCCTGTGTAAAGAAATTCTACACATACACATGCTACTTTTTTCCTGTGTTAGGCAGAGTGCTAACAAATGCTGAGTTTAGTTTGCTTGTCAATTCCACCACTTACTATGAAACCTTTAGTTTATTTCTTTCAGCTTGTTTATTTTTTTTCCCTTGTGAGACATTTGGGCAGAGATGTTGCTAGTTTCATTCAATGGGAGCTGTTACATTTCCAAGTATAGCACTTCTGATGCAAGTTCTAATTCAATCTCCTCAAAATATGCTGTTATAATAGTGCTAATTTAATTGGTATTGTAGTATTGAGAAAACTTAGAAGAATTAAGGCAGCAATATGTGAAAGCTGTGGAGCCTATTTGTTTTCATTCACTTATTTATTAAACATTTATTCTATTTGAATCCATTTTTCATATGGTTTTATTCAGCTTCTTATAATTTTGTTTTCTTTGATTATGGTTTATGTCTCAGAGTGCAATGAGAATAGTGTGTTACACAAAGCCTGTACTGATAGTAAAATATTTTAGTTTGACAGCCTTTGAACTGTATGTTTTCAGTTTCCATTGACTTTGCTAGTGGCCAAGGTAATACTTTTACATGCTGGGAAAATTGGAGGATATAGAGATACTATTGGAAACAATGGGTCAACTCATATAACTTAATGTTAAACATGGGATTATCCACTTGTCTTTCATATTATAACTGTGTATGTACTTTATAGGATTTGCCTTTTTATAGTTACAATGTATAATCCTCTCATACTCATTTTGTCATTTGTCACATGAATCCGTTTGTGAATTTGCAGTAAATTGAATTACTCAGTTTTATATGTCAGTCATTCTTTCTTGTCCAGTATCTGCAGCTTCAATTATGTCAATTACATTTGTTTATATTATTTCATATATTTATAATTTTGCCTATTTCTGCCAAGGTTAAAAATACTGTTGCTTTCCAACTTTGTCAGCTGATTTGTGTATAGAATGTCTTTAGTGTGTAAATAAACAGCTTCAGACAAATTGGCCATGTTTACTACAGAGGGCAAATGTTGACATATTAAGTCTCCAAGAAAAACGTTGTTGACTTCTGTAGCTCAGATCCTAATAGGAGAATGATTAAAAAATGCAAATTGATTATTTTCGAGTATTTTGCTGCTGTGTAGGCAATGTTTTATTTTGTTCATCATTATAAGTTGACCAGTATCATCCATATTTTCTCCTTATTAAGCTAATATCTGAAATTTCTTTTTTGCCTGCCTTTAGATTTTTTCTCACTTAGATTTAAGTTATTCTTACAGGGCTACATGGTTTTGTTGCTTTGTTATTTCCATAAGCTCTAGAGGGAGATGGACACTTTAAAAAAAGTCTTAAAAAATTATGTTCATTCTTCTCGTCTTTCTCTACTCCACCAGTAATTTATCAAATAAAACTTAGATATGTTTGGTGCAATGTGTTCCTTGTGCATCGGTGTAGTTTATAACTCCTATTTTCTGAGTTTAGTGCTCAAATTCATATGTAAATGTGGTTTTTTGTTTGCTTGTTTTTATTTATTATTTTAAAGGCCTAACCAAATCTTTGTTTGTTTTGTTTGCTGATAAAATGCCTTCTGGGTTCCTTTGAGAACCAGGGAGGGAAATACGATTGTCTCTAAAGGTACAGGATAATTCTGAGTATCCGTGCTCAATAGTCAATGTCAGAATTTGAAGCCTTTCACTTTTGCATGTAAATTTTTGTAGTGAAGGAGGTGCCTCTGCACTTAATAATGTGCACACAAACTAAGGATAAAATTGTGTTGTAAGAGAAAAGCAGTTTCATAATCAGCATGTAGAAAGCTTTACTGGTAAAAATGACTGGCATTAGTTGAATGTTATTCCTGTTGGAAAGGGCTGGATCTGGCCCTGTTTATGACTAACCCAGCACCCACTGTGTCCAGGCAGAGTTACTTGGGACTGTACAATTAGATTGTACTTGTTTTCTAAGTGACTCAGCTGTTCAGAGGAGTTTCTGCAGAAGCCCTTAATTAAGACTAGTTCCTCCTCCCTTCCCTTAAATTTCATGACAGTCTGCTAACTGTCTTTCTACAAGGAACAGATTGGAAAGTTGTTTAAAGAGCTCTCCTCCACCAGTGCATTGATTGTGAGGGGGAATCCCAAGCTGTAAAAGGCCCCTAAATGGAGGTTCCCAAGACTGTAATCCCTGAGGGAGATGTGTCAGGGTGGGAGGGCTGAGGGTACCTACAGAGGGGAGCAGGTGTTTGCATAGGTCCCTGCAGATTGTTATGGTAACAGCGTAGAATTTTTCAAATTTATTGAGTGCTTTTAAAGGCCTACTCCTTTTGGAAGTGGTGTAGCTATTCTAGTAGCAAACTTGAAAAATTATAAAGAGGTCTTAGGAAAAAAAGCTAGTTTTAATCTTTTGGACAATACTAAAGAAAATGTCCTAATTGTGAGGTGTAAATAAACCTTTTTATTTTATTCAGATTGTGTGCCTCTCCTCTCATCAATTTGCACTGCAATACTGAATAGTCCCAGTGTAGCTCATCAGATTTGCATTGTAGCACATAACAACAGCTGTATTTGTCTGCTTCACATTTCTAGATACTCCAAAGTACAGAATTTCTGTATTGGCACTGCCGTGATGCCTGTTAGTGTATCAAAGTAATGCTCTGTCTTATTGCATGAATAGTCAAAAACATTTATAGAAATTCTTCTGAATGTAAAGCTTTTTTAGCATTAACATTTGCAGAGATTTAGCAAGGTGTAAAGTCACTAAAAATCTGATGTATCTGGTAGGTATTGGCCTTGGCAGGTGTTTCGTTGTTCAGAAGTCATTGTATACCAACTTGTTGGAATACTTTATATATGTCATTTGTTTTCAAAATTATTTCTGAAATGTTAAAGTATAAGACTTTAAATTGGCATAGTGTTGATGCGTGGCACTAAGTATGCATATTATTTATCCTTTTCATTGTTATTATGCAAATACTGAAAATTAAGTACCTTCTAAACTGTTTTGCTGGATTTGTGCACTAGTCTTAACTGAGAACTAAGAGATAATGAAGGCCTGTTAGAAAGCAGTGGGTAACACACGAGGCTCAAATTTGCATTTTAGCTGGCATTTGGAATGAACATCAGTGTTCTGTTAGTAAAAACAATATGATTCCTTACACTGGTAGGAAGTAAAGTATTCCATAGGGACTTTGGATTTTGAAATAGCTTTTAAATAGCATTAATACAGTAATATTTTTCTAAATGGTCACTAAAATGAAAAGATGTTTGATTTTGTTGTTTTCTGTTGTCACTGTTTTTCCCACTTTGATGCTTTACCTGACTTTTGCTGCCTTCCTGATACTCCCCTTAAAAGAAAAAAAAAAAAAAAAAGGAAATACCATTACTTTTGTATACTTTATCCACGATCTTTTTGGCATTTCCATGAATCAAAACCAGTAGCTTCATTTCATTACTTGTTTATTTAATATATAGTAGCAGAGCAACCATTCTTACCTATGCTGCATTAAGAGCTGTGTGTGTCCCTCAACTTTCCTGCCTTCGTTTCTTCCTGTCTTCTAAAGCACAATACTTCCTAAGTAACATACTTAGTATATCTTGAAAACATTTTATAATTTTATAATTTCTTTTGACATACCATGTCAAACCAAGTGCCAAAACAAAAGCAATTTTTCCCTTGATTTTGCAAAAATGGTACTCCACTTTGATGTATGCCCTTGATAGTATAACAATATGATTATTCTTTGCATTAATATTCCCACCTATTGTTTAATAACTTCTGTAGATAACATATGTGATGCTCAACCTTTTCTTTTCTATTTAATTATTGTTATATGTGTTTTAGTTGCTCTGGTTCCTCACAAAATTGCCTAGCAGATTTTGAAGGTTAAATGAGTTTTCTGTTGTACATGAAAGCTTCCTTGCTTTTTTTTTTTGTGATAAAGATCCAGTTACTTTTATACTAAAATGCTCTTGCTTAAGGTTTTTGTTGCTCCTTTAATTAAATAGGCACCATATACCATCTATTTTTCAAGCATTGCAGAAAAAATTAAAACCTGAACCAAAGTGAAAAACTTTACTGTTTTTAGAAACAGGTAATGACCGGTGATCATAAGAGTAAATTAAATACTGAAGTCTTTGTGTTTAAACCTGTTTGCTTTTCTGCCTTTTACTCTTATAGTTTTAACACTTTGTGTCCCTTGTGTAAACTGAGTATCTTACCAAAAATATTTGGGTAAAAAATACAGTAAGGAATTTCACTGCCCTTTAGTTTCAAACCACAAAATTGATTTATTTGAAAGAGAAGTTTTCCAGCATGAGGAGACAAAGATTGGTCTTCATTCTAAAGTACAATGTTAACAATCTAAAGAGTTACCTAATTTATTTAGTCTGTGCTGATTAACTTCATTCTTGATGGAGACAGTTGCTATTGCATGTGATGACAAATGAAACTCCCTCCTATGCTGCAAATTTCTTGTGCTGGGACATGTCCTTATGATTTAATGATTTCAGGCTTTCAGTCTCTTTTTAGTTCATGTTGTGTTATTAAATATTTAAGAATTATATGGTTGTGATGAATCCTATTTCAGAAGAGCAGAATTTGGTTCATTGCAGAGAAATTTTCAGGTGAAATTTGTCTTTAAAACATTCAATATTCGAAAGAGACAGGGAAAGGACAGAAGGGATCTTGCATAAATCTGAGGTTTATGAGTTCCTAAGTCTTATTTTTGATTAGGCAGATGTTTTGCTGAAGAAAATGGGTAGTCTTGTTTAAAAATATTTATAGAAAAACCAAAATGCAGACCAGCAGAGCAAACAGAGCTCGAATGAGAACATAATGTTCTGTCTGCTATTTCTCTAGAAAACGTTACAACCCTGGACTTCAGCTTCCATTGCTCTGCAGGCCTTTATATGAGTTGGATTTAAACTGCAGTGATGTTATTGTTTGGGGACGTGTTGATTGTCAAACTACTGTGCCTGTTTGTGTGTTGCTGCAAACTATTGTCAACTAAAGTGTTTGGTTCAGTTATCATTACAGACTGGTGTAAGACTGGTTGTTTGCCTATTAAAAACTGGAGTGAAATATTGGTAGCGAAATATTTGTATTATATATAGAAGACATTTTTATAAATGTATTTATCATGAGTTGTCCTACTAAGAACTGAATTGGAAGAGGAAGAATATGGAGAGTATTCTTGGCAGTCTGACTAGCAATGTGGCTGTTCAGTGTGGGATAGTAAATAGTTGTGAGGTGGTGAATAGTTACTTGTCTGCAGCTTTGTAACAAAAATCAGGATTAGTGTTTGAAGTTATATGAGAGGATACTGGGGGCAGGTTTTAAATCAGGGAAGATTTAGAGGTGGTTGGATATTGAAGCAAAACAGTGCAAAGAATCTTACTCAGGATACAATTTGAGGTACTCGAAGGTTAGACAAAACAGTGCATTTTAGTATAGATATTTTGATAGGAGTAGTCAAATAAATGAAAATTACTTTCTGAGGAAAACAGGTTTTTTTAAAGGTTTTTGTTTGCCTATAGAAAATTGCTTTAAAATTTGAAAGGAAAATATGAAACTGAAAGTTCTATTCCATTTGGCAGCTGTTTTTTCTTTATTTTTCTAGTGTAATGTTAGTTTTTGATCGTGTGTGTGAGCATTCATTGTATATTGGAAATAGGAATATGAAAGCAGCATTAGGAAAGATAAAATCATTCTACATTACTTCTTAAATATTTTATAGTTCTTACAACACTTGCATTGTAACGGGTTCTGTGTTGAGTGTTGAGACTGAACGATGCAGTTATCAATATTATTTGTCACTATTGCAAGGAACCACCCATTGCAGTGTGATTTATTTCCAGATGCCAGGGCTTCTGTGACTCCGTTTGCAAGGTCAGAATGCTTCACACTGACAGACTGTGCAAGTGTCTGTATACAGAGATCAGGTCCCTTTTCAACCTTCCTGATAAGCTGAATAAATTAAAATCCTTAATAGGGAAAGATGAGGATATCAAATAGCTGTTGCAAAAGACAAGCTGTAAAATTCTTTGTGAGCAAAGGAGAGAGAAAAAGACCAAAATAAAGTGGCAGAAGAGTGTGATTGTTGCCATAATCTGAAAGGGGTGGCTGGTCTACAGCAGTTTCAGAGAATTAATCAGTGACACACAAATGAAGGAATGCTGTTCTGGAAAGCTCTGTTCATGATCCCACCTCAACATGTGTTAGCTCTCAGCAAAGCTGGTTTTGAGAAAGCTGTTCTCTTGCTTATTGTCTCAGAGGCTGTGTCAAATAGTACAAGGTTTGCTCACAATGATCTGAGTGTGGATAAGGGGACCAAATTCTTTAGAAACACATTTGACTCACCTTACTGCTCATAAGAATTACAAGAGTAGTGCTGGTTCTACAAGGAAACAGCCAATATAGAAAATTCATTTGTGAGCCATGAATACTTACAAATTAATGTAGCTAATAGTTTACTTCATGTTTCCTTTCCAGCTGTTCTATTGTCTAAGTGGTTTATTAAACTGAAAATGTCTCTAAATACTAAGAAGTGAAGCTTTAAAAGCAACTAGGCCAGGAGTAGATAAAGTACATTATTTGACAAAGCTGTGTTGTCCTATTGCATCTCTGAACTGGGCAAGTAATTAATGAGGATCTTTGTCCTACTTAGTGTTGTTTTTTTCTCAAAAGTACCAAAGCCAAACTTCAGCTTTTTAAGTGTTTAATGCGTTTAGTCACATTTTACTCTCATGCTGTCTTTTCCAGCTTGGGCAGAACCCTCTTGTTGCTCTTGGCATGGAAGGTCTAATTTGATGGAGGTTGAACATTGTGAAACTAAACAGGGCTTTCAGCTCCCCACGCTAATTATTCTCATTTCTTCAGGCACAAGTAATAGAACCACTTGCAGTGACCTGCTTTGGGCCTTATATAAAGTATAAGGTTTCTTCCCTTGTTTTTTCCAAGTGTTACAAGCAATGGTGGCTATAAATGCTGTTTAACTCCTGATGTAACATCTGTCCTTCCACAGAGGAAGGTGCTGTCATCTAATTCAGCTAAGGCTCATTTATATATATTTCTGAGAACTTCTGCTCTCTGTAACGAGAGGTTTTTTACTAGTCAGCACTGCTTGTCAGGTTATTTATGCTGCAGATCTTGGTATTTTTTAGTCATTATCTCTGAAAAATCTAGGATGATCAATGTAACCGAGAAGCTTTAAGCAGCCACTGCATGCTAGGTGATCAAGGAGGCAACTACAGGCCACTCCTACAAAACCCGATTTTTAAAATGATTGTGTAAATTACTTTTTTTTTTCTTTTAGGTGTCAGCTCTTCAACTTAACTGAGACAGAAACGTGCATAACTGGTAGAAAGGGCTTTTCTCTCTAGAACTGAATTGTCCACCTTAGCTGGATATTGAGGGAGTAGAATTTCAGAGGAATCTTTTCTGAATCTGACTGAGACCCTTAGGGCTATTTAAAAAAATATTTAAAGATTGTTTTATTTTGGTAAAATGTTGTCTTTTTTTTCCTTAAGTAGTTTTGTCATCTTTGTGTTACTACAAGGAACCTGAGACAGATTAACATTGTGCAAATCTGATTAAAATTATCTGTGCTGTTTCAAAGGTCAGGTGCACTCAGTGAATTTGCTTGCAAATTATTTTGTTTATTCTGTGTACGTATGCATCTTGAGCTCTATAAAGGTCAGGAGAGGAGATTCATTTTGGAATTTAAAAGAAGTTAGGTTTTTACTGCTGTAGCCCTGGTTAGTTTCATTTGAACTAATAAAAATTGTTTTGCTTTGTTGGTTTTGTTTTGCTGTCAGTTTTACTTTTCTAGTGAAACTTGTTTGTAAATATGAGGTCTACTTGAAAATAAGACAGTATTAGTAATGCATTTTATTTTTTTCATATTTTACGTGATCTTTATTAAGTACTAAATTAAGTACTGCTTGTACAAATTAAATACTACTCTTATTTGGTTTTTGGTTTCTTGAATTCTTTAATTCATCGGGTAGACTAACTATTTTCCCAACCAGAGTAATATATTTAAAGGATGCACAGCATTTAACTGTCTCTTGCCACAAATGTTTTAATAAAATAGGCGTGGTGATGCAATTCCTGTAGAATTTATAACAGTGCTGCTATTAATGTTCAGGTTGAATAATATAACCACAAAAGGATTCATGTGTGTGTCATGAAGCATAACTAATTGCAGTTGTTGGTCACAGAACCAGTGACAATTAGTAAGGAAGTGGGCTTCTATTAAATACAAAAGAAACTGCATTGTAAAAGCCTAATTTTTGTCCTAAAAAAGACTGTTATATAAGCCCCCTTGCATTCCAGTTCTGTCTCTAGAATGGTTGAAATATTTGTGATTGTTTGAAACAAAAAAACCTTTTAATGATACTTGTAGGAATGAAGAAATTTTCAAACCAATAATAACGATTTTCACTAAAAAATGAGTATCTTTTTCAAAGTTTGCATTCACTTGGAAAGTCTTGAGCTGTTTAACCAAATCAGATTTTTCTGTCAAGATCATTCAGACATTTTGTTTTCTGACTTAAGGAGGTGGAATCTGAATGAGGCAGAACATGCTGATTGAATGAACATAGTACTAAAACTTAACAAAACTCTGTGTGTTTTAGTGCACATTTTACTGGAAGGATGGACAAATTTTGCAGTTATATGAAAGGTTAAGAAAATTGTTCTGAGTCTTTTTATGCATAGAAGAATATAAATCTCATGTGGGCAGTTGTGGTGCTTTCAGTAGTAAGGAATAGATGTCATTGTAAGCAGAGCACTTGCCAAAGATTGGTTCAGTGTGTATTTAACCTGCAGTTGCTGCAGTCCATGTGGATGTAACCAAGCTTGGCCGTTAGTAGCAACAGATTAGTCACACTGGTTTCTTTTTAGTTTAAAAAATTGCTTTAGTAAATCGGGTGCTTGCCCAGGCTGGTTGGTTCTAATTTTGTAGGGCAGAAATTGGACTGCTGGGTGCCTCCTTTGAAAGACACAGAAGATGGTGAGGCCTAGACTAGGTGCCTTTGCTTGTGAGCGTTTTGCCAAGATGCCACTCCTGCTTTGAGGCTCTTATTTTTCTTGTCTGTTTCTTATTAATTAGTATAATTTGTAAGCTTTCCTCCACTGAGTCATTATTGTTCGTAGCAGGCACTGTCATTTCTCTTTACCTAAGTGTTTCCAATGAGAACGATTTCTGTGTCAGCTTTTCACCAGTTTTGCTGTTTGAATCCTAGTCTATTAATTAACTTTAGTGTTTTATACCTGTTGTGAGATGTAGCCTTCCCAGTGCTGCAACTGAGGCTGTAGGTGTTAGGCCTTGACAGTGTGATTTAAGAAAAATTTTAAAAATTTAAAATTGGGAAACTTCAGGATATTTGAATTCGAAATTAGAATATGTTTTGTAACAAAAAACCCCAAACCCCCAAGCATTGTGTATACCTGACTTACTTGGAAAACTTTCTCTTAAATAATATGTTTTCCTGTTTTTCACTTTCCCAGGTGTCAGGGGAAAAAAACATTGCATTCTAGTACTGTGATATTAACACTTCTCATGTCATGTTAATTCTGGTGTGTGGCTTGTTTTAAGAAGGCTTGCTTAAGTGGGATAAAATCCCAGTATGACATGTGCTATGATGGCACATTTCCGAGAGGTAAGCTTGAGAATCATAGTTACAGACAAAGTACCAGGATCTGCATGCAGGGGAATAGAGAAGAATAGAAATGAAGAAAAGATGGAAATAGTGTTCTTTAGAGGAAGATTAATAACACATTTGGGAGTGATATATAAGGGTAGGTATTGCACATAATCAGAATTCTGGCTTATATAAATACTTTGGATGCTAGCTAAAGCTTCTAAAATTACTTTTTTTTCCAGAACTGTGTTGTAATATAGAACCACATTCATATTCATATCTTTACACATAATAAAACATTTGTACCAGTGAAGATCTTGAAAACTTTGATATACAAAAGAAACTCTTTTGAAACGTTTGGAGTTGGTAGTAGATTCTGAGGTATTAGGTAGTAAGCATCCTGTGAGATACACTGGGAATCCTAGAATTAGGAATACTTTGTCCTTGAACTTTTTTGTTATTATTTGATACTGAGACCAGAGCAGTGGCTTTCTGTGTATGGAAATTTGGTGTATGGGTACATACACTACAAATGCTGTAGTGGGCACTGCAGAATTATGTACTTAGCTGCATTTGCACATTTATTTTATTGTCATTAGAAAGCTTAAAATGGCTATTTCTCTTTCAGTGTAGGAATTAATTCCTAGATAGACTCCTCTAATGGATGGTTTCGAACTGGTGTAGCTTTATCTGAAAAAAAAAAATATATATTAATTTTGATATATTGTATTCAGTCTGTTTGTTGCCATGTTGTGGTGGATTGCATCGGTTCCCTTGGGTGCTTCTCATTTATTCCGTGTGTGCAATGCAGGTGATTCTGGGCAGCATTCTGGGACACTCTTCCTTTCAGCTTCCTGTGGATATGGACTGCAAACAGTGGAAACTCAATCTGAACACAGCCGATGTTTTCTGAAATACAAAGCACACAAGTGCCTTGCTGTTCCTGCATGCTGTGTATGCACCTGGGATGGGAAATAATCAGTGGCTGCTCTTGTCTTCTGGCAATACCACTGCTGCTTTTGTGCCTGTAAACTCCTGAGGCTGAAAAGTTGTGGCTGGATTCTTCCTTTGAGCATTATTCATTCTGTCCATATATATTATGTGTTTCTCTTGTTATCTGCTTAGGGTTCTATGCTCAAAATTGGCTGAATTAGTTATGCATTTGTTGAGTTCCCCTTTTGTTTGGAGAACAAGTACCATCTCTTCAGGAAGTTTGAAGACAAAACTGGAGAATACGAAGAATTAAGTATTGTCAGTGTTGATGAAAAACATAAGTCAGGAAAAAAAATTGATAGCATTGTTTAAATAGCTTCTCATAAATGTGTAAGATTCTCATTAGTCCAACATCAGAAGTCTAATGAATATTAATGAATGAGATCAAAGACATTTAGAAATCAAAGCAAGTAAACAACAATTATTTTTAAGAATTATATAAGTTTTTAACTGCACAAAAATATAAATCATTTTAACAGAATGGCTCCATGAGAAGTTTTTCTTGAAAATATTTTTCCTGAAAGTTTTTGTGTTGAACTAGAAAGGCAAGTATGTAACATAAACCAGAAAAATACATACATCAAAACATGAAATAGATAAAATGTCTTCATTATGCTGTACCGAAATACCCAAATTAAACTGTGGAATCTAATAGGCTGGGAATTTTTTCTTGACCTGAGTCCATGATTTGAGCTTGACTCAGACTGTCAACACAAGCGGGTAAATATTGCGAAGGAAATTACTTTTGGATCTCAGACCTTTACTGTTTCCTTCTACATTTCTAGTACTTTTGGACTAAAGTTATCCGTGCTGAAACATATACATAGTGTAATTCTGTTAAAAAAGATAGGTTTACACATCATTTAATACATGCGAGATTTTGCTTATCAAATATCGGAGTATGGCCAGAACTATCTTCATCTCATCATCTGCTTTTCCAAATCTTATGTAGAACCACAGCATGTGGTGTTATCTGTATGCCACAGTTATTTAATCTTTGAACAGAACATGCTTGTAATATAGCATGGGATATTTCAGCATCACAGTATGATGCAAATAAATCTTCCAAGACTGAGGGAAATAATTGGACCAGTTTATTAAATAGTACTTTTCATTTATCTTTACTTTTTTACTAATATTCATTTAATAATTCTTTTATTCCACTAAAAAAATTAATTTTTGTATGAGATGATGATCTAAAGCAAATAATAGGTGTAGGCATGAGTTCAGGTATCTTTTATTTCTGTGATTAAAATACCCATTTTATATCTGTATAATTTTCTTTAAAATTCTGTGATGATTTTAATGCATTTAATCCACAAAGGCCATAATGGTGATATTACTCCAAAGGCCCAGCTTCCCTGGTGCAACATGGAGAGCATTGTCCTCATAAAGCACCCACTTGCTCTGGGCGATAGTGACATTATTTGACAGTTTGTGATTCCTATGAACTTTAATGGCAAAGTAGGGCCTGCAAGAAGATCCCTCAAATACGGTCAAAGAAACAGTTTCATTTTGAACCTGGATATAAAACTAATGGTATCTAACAGCTTTTAGTGTCACTGAATCAAATTCCTCAAGTAGAAAGAACGGGTGACATTCTGTTTTAAAGTGACCGTATGTTTGACCCAGTTTCGCGATGGTGGTGTCATCACAATTGTATCTTGCTGCTGTAGGCTCTTGCAGCCTGACAGGCAGAACAAGTTGCTTTAGCTCACAGAGCTCATCTGTCACACTGAGCAGCTTGCAGGTTTCTATTATCTGAATGAAATGTGGAGCAAGGACTTCTCCCTGCTCCTTGCCTATCAGCATAGTCAGCAACCTGCTCACACCCCTGGTAATGGACTGAAATGAAATGGTAGAAGGAGAGAGAAGAAAAAACTATTTCCAGAGATGCAAATGTAAGCCACAAATAATAATTAAATGGCTTCTGGTTCAAAAATAATAATTAAAAAAAACATGTCCAGGAACTAGATGGAAGGTTAATTTCCAAGAAAGGATTGCAATTTCCTTCTCTGAAATGAGAGATGGAAAGCTTTTAATTGTATATTTAAGACACAAAACTAAGAACAGTTTATAATTCAGTAGGGCAGTGACAGGCATCTCTGTTTTCATCACGAGCACGTGCTTAGCACTTAAAGTGTTCAAACCTTTACAGACATTTTATTATATTTTCCCAAAATAGTGCATCTAGAATTTTGTACCCTAGGCCAAATCTTGCCATAATCTCTACACTCTTTGTAGTTTTGTAATAGGAGCAATGTTAGGGCACTGAGTTTGTGCAGGTTGCTCTTTGAAGTTCATGTGTGGCTGACTTTGCTGCTTTATTCTTGCCATGACCAATTTTTACTTGTTTTGAGAAAATTGGCAAAAGATGCACAAAGCATAACGCTTAGTAAATTCTGTAGTGGTTTTTCCTATGTTAAGCATAGGAAGAAATTTTTTCTAGCCTGTTATGTCTAGTTTTAAAAATGTTTTTACTAGAGCAAAATTTCCAAGTAAAACTTCAGCTAGTAACAACTACCAACTGGTTTCTGTTTTTTATAATAATAATGATTGTGGCAGTCCACAAGCAAAATGATTCACATGTGGCACGTGTCAGGAATGCCCTCTGCTATTTAAAAATGAGATAGATTATAGTGGGGGGAGAAACCTGTTAATGTTGTATTCAAATTGATGCTGTACAACATTAATCAAAAGGAATACACCAGTTGATATTTGCATCATGGGAATGATGAGCTGAATCACTCCAATCTAATGAAAAATAGGACTATGGAATATATGGCATACATATGAATTAGGAAGATATTTCTATCTTTGGGTTTCACAGTTTCAGTGGAATAGAAGGGTCATTCTGTGGTGATCGATGGATTTGTGGCGAATTGCACAAGATCTGAGAAAATGAGGATTGCATTTATCACATCTAAGGGGAATGTCAAAGTGTGTGTCTTCCCATAACCCCATCAGTGGTAAAATGATGACAATGTGCCTTTGGGAGATACCGATCAATATGACTGTTGCAAAGCTCAACGACGACTGATGCCGTTCTATCTGATGAGTTCTGGGGGTGGTTTAGAGAGCTGTGGAAAGAAAAAACAAAGAAAAACATCAGCTTTGTACCCAGGACCTGCTTGGAGAAAGTTTGAAGTAAGTCTCATAAAAATGAAATGGGACATAATGTTCTAGGTTTGAAAAATTAGATAAAGCTGTTCAGCTGAATTCAGTTTGCCTGGTCATTATAGATAGCACTTACACAATATATAATCATTGAGAGCATGACACAGAAGCAGAATGACCTCTGGTGGTCTTGAAGACTAAGTGTGTAATGAACTTCTCAGAATGCAGTTCATTGGGAAAACCAGTAGTAGTAGGAAAGAAAAAAAAAAAAAAAGAAAAAAAAAGTTGATGATAATCCATTCAGAAAGCCCACTGGTTTGCTCAACAGAAATAAATCCTATGTTTTCTGACCAGAATAAATCAATGGCAATGTCACAGATGAAGAATATCCAAAACAAGCTCAGAAGTAAAATGTAGGTGAACGCAAACATTTTAAACAGCAGAGAAAGCTTGCTGCTTCTGTCACAAAACCCATAACATATAAAGGCTAAAATGTATTTCGTATATTGTTTTCCTTTTCCCAGTAAAAACTCTGAAACCTGAATCAGATTTTCTGTGGATAAGAGAGAGGGATTTCTGAGGGAATAACCCAAATGCATGCTGATAAAAACATGCATATATAATGTAAATAGGCACACTTAAAATCCCTCTAATTATTTTCAGCAATAGTGAAGACAAAAGCACCTGAAATCTGTGGTCTTATTTCCTAACTCTGAAGTTCCTAGCTAAAAGATGTGCAGCTTTTTTCCTTGACTTGATGTGTTTTTATTGAAATGGGTATCTTACTCCTTATGTAGCCAAATCTTGCTAGTCTAAATAATTTGAAGAACCATTATAATTTAGGAGCAATTCTGAAATTAGAAGAGGGAAGAGGGTAGAAGTGGGAGTTTTTTTGGGAGCAGCAATGAGGTTCAGAGAAGAAGTAATTTCTGTCAATTTTTCCAGGAAAACTGAGGGAAAGACTCAAAAAATTTTGGTTTTGCACAAGTTCGTATTTATTTTTGTGCTAAACTTAGAGAAAAATTGTACCTAGGGTTACAAGGGTGATAGAGGTTCATAGGAGTAGAGATCAGAAGAGATCACTGAAGTGTTTTGTTTGATCTCCTGTGTGGGGAATGTAAATGTCACTCATTTCCCTCGATGGAGACAGGTAACATGCTTGGCAGAAGTGGATCTGCTGGAAAGCTTGTCTTCGTTTGAAGAGGGATAAGTGTCCACTTCCTTTGGTAATTAGTTCTGTTTGGTGGTTAATCATCTTCCAGATTAAACTTGGGTTTGTACAAATTGATCTTTTGTCTGTGTTGAGTTGTCTCTGACATTCAGGGCAGTCCCCTTTAACTTCAGAGGAAATTGGAACTGGCCTAATTGCTTCACCTTGGCTCCCCTCTCCATGTACAGGGGTGCTGGATGAGTTCAGTGTTAGTGACCAAACAATGGTGGCATTAAAGCAGTAGAGGGAAGCAACATCTATTAGTACAGACCTTTTTCATACAGTAGGAGCTGTACAAACTAAACATAATTATTAATATATAGGCCAAACATTGATGTATGTATTTATTATCCCTTTGTAGTCTCTAATTACAGAAAGATGATACTCTAAAGGTATTTCTTACATTGCAGTGACAAACATTGCCTTACACTTTGTTACATTCACAAATCTGACTGCAGAGATTAAAGATAAAGCTGACAGGACAACTTCTTTAGCCACCTGGCTTCCCTATCAGATTAAGTGCTGAGTGATAGAGGGAAAATGTAAAGAAAGTTGATATGCTGAGGGTCTCCAAATCTTAGAGAATAAGTGCTGACTTCTGCTTTGTTCACAGTGGTTAAGTTGTGCTGGTGTAGTTATGTTTGCAAAGATTAATGCCAGCGTATTTAAAAATAAATGCACTGGTCCTGTGTCTGCTGCCTAAATTAATAATGCCAGGTGAGAAAAACAAGAAAATTGGAAGTTACTTTTTAATGGTTCTTCTGAATTTGCATGAAGCTTGCTTATGTAGTAGTAGGCATCAAGCATTTCTATGGAAAGCAGGAAATTAAGATACATAAGGCTGCATAACTGTGGATTTTTCACTGTGTATTAAGTGGATAAATACCTAAAATTTAGGTAGCAGAGCAAAATAGTTGTCTGTATGTATAATATCACAATAACTTTAGTCTTTGAAGACAGTTCAGCATTCTTTACTTGCTCATAAACATGTAACTCAATTGTTCTTTGATTTGTAGTTAAAGTAGAAATAGGGTGGGTTTTTTGCTAGAAAGAGATTGGATCTTACGTCAGACAGCCTGACAGAAACTAATTTTCATTAATAAGCTATTTTTCTGAGATTCAGATATCCCATAATCTTGTATTTTTTTCAACAACTTCAGCTTTTCATTTTCAGATTTTTCTGTTGTCACGTTCAGAAGGTTGAACTGGCATAATTAAAGCAGCCTACAGTGTAAAAGAAAGATGTAGAAATTCAAGATAGTCACATTATGCAGTGAAATTTAAATTGATATGAATTTGTGTTGTTATAAACTGTAACTCACTATGATCAACTGTTTGAAGACCAGTTAAACAACATATTTGTATAGCCCAGAAGAAGCAAATGTATGCTATGCTGTGATGTGAGTTTGCTTTTTTTCTTCTGATCATGTTTGCCTTTTATGACATGGTACATTAATTTTTAATGTATATATAGGCAGTTGAGCTGTTAATAGGTAGAAAAATATATAAGAAAAAGATTGAAGCAAGGAAATGTTTCTAATGAATAAAAATATTTTCAAAGGAAACATTTAAGAGGAGCTAGAAAGTGGAGTTCTGTATGTGGCAGCAGCACTCTGTAGGTTTGCAGTTGTTTGTACCTGTCTAATCTTCTTTTTATCTGAAGTTATTATGGTAACTGTGGTGTTGCCTGCCATAGTTGACCTTGAACCAAATAATCTCCTTTTAATTATCTTTAATTTAGATAGATTTGGCTTCCATTTCATACTCACATATGCATACACACCCAGTTCTTTCTCCTGTTTTTTATTTGGGAAGAGAGTGAAAATGTCTGTTCAATCGCTTACAGTACCTGCGTCCTTTTTTTGTGGCACATCTGCACAGCTGCTGTCAGGTGCTGTTACCTGCATTAAATGTCAGACTTGCTTTTCCTTGGAGAGATCCTGGCAGGAGGAAAATCCTCTGGAGAGGAGGTGGTGACTAATTCTGCCCTAGTATGACCACACTTCTTAGATACTCTAGTCCACGTAGATACAAGCTCACCACACCTTTACTGAGAACTGGCGAATACAACCCAGCTCCATCCTGAAGCTGCTGAAGCTGCTGTCTCACCCCTTTAGCTCTGAGTTAAACTCAAGCTACTATGATTTGCCCCTTTAGCATCAGCTACTGATCTGGGTTTGATGTCGAATTAAAGAGAATCATGCAGCTTTTCTTTGGATTGAAGAGGCAGTTTAGGTCTGTCCTTAGTATGTTAGTGGAATGTTAAGCACACAAGCTGGGTGAGCAGAAAATGGCAGTGGAGCGTCTTGACTGTAGAACCTTGTCCTTGGCTGAAATGGAATTGCACGTGGTGATCTCTGTGTCTCGAGAGGCTGATTGCTTTGCTTTTGAGCCCTGAGCAGCCCTGGTGAACTGAATCAATTTATCTTTTTATAAGAACATGTGGCCTGAATTCCTGATTCTCTGGGCCTGTTTGTGTTTGAGCTGAGATTAGTCTGGCTCCAGATAGAGAAAACAGGAGCTCTGAAGGGAACTTAGAAAGGAATGAAGGGTCTTTCCTTCCGTGCTCCTTACTAAGCATAGGTTCAGTTCAAGTACTCAACAGAGGAATTAAGAATTACAACAGTTCTCTTTCTTGTTGGTCATTTTTTTAATGTGAAATGTGTATTTAGAATCGTTTAGGTTGGAAAGACCTTTAAGATCATTGAGTCCAACCATTAGCCAAGCACTGCCATTAAACCATGTCCGTAAGTGCCACACCAGCACATTCTGTATTTCAATATAGGATGCTGGTGTACCTAGGATGTATGAAATGTAGGACTTGCTTATCATGTCATTGAGAATTAATTCTATGTACCATCAGTTTTAAAATAGTCTCAGATTTTCCAGTAGTTAAAGGATGGAGGAAGAGTGAATAAAGTGAAAAAAAGAATAATAAAACTGTAATCACTGGCACATCACTACCTGACAATAACGGTACTGTCTATTAGGTGGAAAGATGGAAGTTCAGATTTGCAAAGCAGCACGCTATGTATTCACATTGTTTTACTGCTTGCGCTGCAGTGGATCTAAATTTGATCAAGTATCTTTGTCATTGAGAGGCAGTAAATGTTTCTCCACTAATTGTTTCTAATGCATTTTTTAAAATTTATTGTGGAGCTGAGAGAGTTGCGAACACTGACAGTTGCTCAGATTTCGTGAAAGAACTGGAGCAGTCATACCTTGAAACAAAACAACAGTGTCCAGTTCCCAGGGGAAGAAGTGTGTTCCCTGAATGCATTTGTATTTCAGCAGATTAATTGAGAAATGGCTTAGTAAAAGCAACAAAGGCTTTCCAAACCAACTCCTTCATATGTCTGAGATTTTAAAGACCATTTTCTTAGTAGTTCTTTACTCATAAGTTGATGGACTTTAATATTATTCTGGGACAGTTGTATATCAGAGGGTTATATAGATATACTTTGAAAATATAATTGCATTGACCAGCATAGAAGTTATTTGAATTTGGAAGTAGCTGACTTTGGAAACCTGGTATGTCCTGTAGAAAGCAGCATGGTAGAATGGGAGTGTGTAGTTAATGTGTCCCTTTTAAAGAGAGAATATTTGTAGTACCAGAATACCAATTACATTATTGGCCCTGCAGAAGAACTGAAAGGCAATTGCCTGAATTAAGGTGACATTGGGTGTGAGCGTGATTGAATTTAAGTTCCCTCTTACCAAACACAGTTAGTAAGCCCTTAGAATCTCCAAATAAATACTTGTGCTTTAAGGTCAGTCCAGACCTCATGGATTGCTTTTCCTTTCCCTGATAAAAGCAGATGCAAGCATGCCAAATTGCTTTGCTCCAGCTTAACCCCAGCACTGTTTGAATTCATAAATGCTACAAAAGGAAAGCTTATTACCGCATACAACAGTGAAGTGGGAAAATGTCATGCCTACCTAATCTATTTCCTGGGAAGGGGAGAAAAATCTTTTTGTTCTTTTACTAAGACCTGGGGAATAAAGTAAGAACTGGATGTGATGCTGATAATCAAGGATTGTCTTTCATATTTTAAATGGATATCAACCCTATATTTTCTGTTGTCTCTGATACATTTTCTCAGAAATGAGACAGTAAAGGAACTTTTTTTCTGAATTGAATTAAAATAGTATACTGTATTTAAATAGTTTTTAATTTTTTAAACTTATTTTGTTTTTTACTATTAAGCAGCTGTTTCTCTGAAGCTCTTGGTTTAAGGATAAATTGTTCAAACACTGGCACATCATTTAGTAGATGAAACAAAGCAGTGCTGCATTTGGGCTTTATATGGTAACTATAGCAGTATTAGAGAGGGCATCAATGGGAGCTTTGCTCTGAATTGGTAACAAGTACATAGTTTTAAATAACTTGGACGAGAACAAAACACTCCTAAAATAGAGTGCTTGAGGGAAAAGTAGATTTTCACACTGTAAACAGTGTTCTTTGAAAGCTGGGAGAAGGAAAAAAAATACTGTAGCACAGTACAGTAAGTTAAATCATTACATTGATTGAACATTTGTCTATTTGCAGTGGTTTTGTTTTGTGGATGTCAGTAAGATGAATGGTTGAGAAAGGAAGTAAAAGGGAAGTAGTAGTGGGTAAGGTTCAAAACGAAGCAATTAACATTCATAGGGTGTAATTGTGGGTAATGTGTTACGTTCACTTTCCTGAAAGTGGTTTAGTGGTGTTGTAAACTACTACCTGTAATAGACTTAGTAAATCTACAAACCCAATTTTTGTAATAATACATTCCTCAAGTTTTAAGTGAGGATGACTAATATCTTGTGTTGTATGAGTCTTATTTTATTTCATCATAAACGTTATGCAAAATTTTACTTCATTGTAAAGTTGAAATTCTGCATCTAACAGATGTTGAATCTTTTACTTTTGGAAGGTGGTACTTAAACCTGAATGCCTCTCATTGTAGTTCTATGCCTGAAATAGGGCAGGTATTTCTTAAGTTATTTTGTAGACAGTCTGTCAGCCCAATGAGATATTGACAGGATTTTGTAGGATGCAGATGGCAGAGGAAATGTAGTACTTCACTGCTATCATGAGCTTTTAATTTTGTTTCTTCTGACAATCCAGTTATTAGGTTGCTGGTTTCCTCACGAAACATAGCGTGTGGCTACCTAATTAGATTGCTTTAAAGCCCATTGGAAATGCCGAGATATTTCTCATAATCCTTTTGCCTTGGGTTCCTGTTGTAAAAGGCTAACTTCTCAGTCTTGGGAAAAAAGGCTTGTTCACTGGGCTAAACATGAAAAATGCATTATGCTTGATGTTCTGCATGATATTCTTGGTTAAAGTATAACGTGCAACAGAATTCTCTCTACGCTGTGTCCCTTGAAGCAGTAGCTGCTGGGCAATGATGGCAAAAAAATGTTCAGATTACAATTATAGGGACTCTACTTAATTATAGTTGGTAAGAGATTAAACTTTAATCATTCAATTAAAGCTTCTGGCCCAACTTTTTTTAAAACAATATCAGTAACAAATAAACTTGGTTTGGGTAAGCGTGTGTTGTTTGACACTGCAAATGACATTTTCTTTGTACAGCATAATGTGCAGATTGCCCAGGAAGGGTTTGCATTTAATAAGGTACTTGAAGAAAGTGTGTTTTATTTTTTTAATATGCCTTGAAATTGTCCACAAATGAAACCTACATATCCAAGGCTTCACCCAGTGAAAACTGCTGTACACTTCTAACTATTAAAAAGGTATCCCATGCTTCTGTGTGAGAGCAGTAAGATGAAATATGGTTCTAGGGAATTGCTTATTTAAAGGTACTCAAAGGCAGTTGCAGAGAACTGAAGTCACCGGGAAGATTTAGCAAAGAGCTTTGAATACTTAACAGGAAAACTTGACACATTGAAGCCCCTCCATTTCATGTAGCCTCAGGGTAAACACAAAACTGAAGTTTAAAGCCCTTCAGTTGTCTTGTGAGCAAAAGCAGATCCCAAACTGGCACGTATTTATTGTTATATTGAAAAAAACTTCTGAAGGAAAAGCTACTGACATGCAGCATCATCCCAGTAAGAAAATTTTGCTAGGACTAGAAACAGGGATAGTATATGTCACTGCAGATGTTAGGCACCCTTTAAACGAAGTCAGTTAGGAAGACTATCAAAAGGTTAAGGTAAATCTGTTTTCAAAAAAGACATTCTTGATCAAGCGCTTCTGAAATTGCAGTTTTGAACTCTTAGTAGAAATTAAATAAACGTTCTAATTTTGTCTTTTATACTGTGTACTGTCAACAGGAAAAGCTGGCTTAATTCTGCAAGACTTTCAATTTATAGCTTGAAATTGCAATTTTCATTATTGCCGTGTATGTTAGGCATTATTCTTGCTTATCAATAGTAGATGTTTATTTGTATTTGATAATAAAGTGTAATATCAAAATAATCATAGTAGTGCAAATGCCATATTGTATGTTACAGTATTTCAGACTTAAGAATTGGAATTTGTAACAATTTATACCAAAGTTGTAGTATTTTGTTATCACTAAATAGTTCAATGACTACTCAGTTCTACTGTAGTCCAACTGTCTAACAAATAGTAATGTTAACTTATTTTCATTACTTCATTACCTTGTTAAGTAATTTTCATCTTTAAGCCCACACTAGTTTTGTATCTCAATCTATTGTTCTCCATCTTAATTTTCAAATTATTCAAAGAATTTCTTGTAATCTCTGCTAATCTTCTCAAAGAAATGATGTGAGCAGGGAAGGTAGAAAATAACCTGTTTGTTCCAGCTGCTCTCCTGGAATACCATGTCTGGTGGCTGTCCCAGCCCTGAGAATTCGTCTCAGGTGAGCTGAGCTCAGTGGTTGCAGTGAAAATTCAGGAGTGGCTTCACTGTGCAGAAATGCAAACTTGGGTTCAGTGCTACAAGGTGAGGATGACTTTTGGCCACGTTCTTGTTATGAAATGTTGTAGTGTTTTTGGCCTTTCAAGTGTTGTTACTCTGTTAGAACAGAGAAGCTGCAGTAGCCAATTGATTCTTCTTTTTCCCAATGTCAGCATTCTGTATTCTGCATGAGGAGCATAAATCCTCTAATCCTATAATTCACATGTACAGTTTAAAAAATAGGCAAACCTGTTAACCTGCAGGTAGGTAAACCTGCTTATTATTGTTATCATGAAAATGAGATATTGAGTAAGACAGTGGTAATCTGAAGCTATTATGTTTTATGCTGTATAAGTCTATATTTTATAAACATTTGTTTTAGGACATTCCTCTAGTTAATGCCATAGTAATGCTAATCACTGCCGCTGTCACTGTTTAAATAGTTTTGCAAACTGAATTTCTTCCAGGAAAATCTTTGCTGACTTCCAAGCCTGGAAAATACTGTAAGGTCCTAAAAAAGACGTGTCCATTTCTTACGTATTTAAAGACTAATTATAAGAATAAAGATTCAGTGATGAATACAGAATTCTAATTTAATTGGAGAGTATTAGAATGCATTTTTTTCCTCCTTCTAACTTCAAAACTTAAATTTTATTTTTCATTTTTTTCCTACCTGGAAAAAGCTAATTTAAGCCAACCAGATTGCACATTTGAAATGTACAGAAGTTTGGTCCTATTTACTGAGTATTACTCCCATGGCATATCTCAACTTCCCCTCACAGGACTGACAGATGCCTAAATGTAAGAGATTGTTCTTGTCATGGGAGGTACTGACACAAATTCAGTTGTGTGGGTTGTTGGCTCTGTCTGATGTTGTCCCTTCTAATGCTATAGAACAAATCACCTTGCACAAGGTAAGCAGCATGCCCTGTCAGCCTTTTATTGAAAGCTGTTTGTTCTGATCTGTCTTGTCATGATACCCTGTTTGAACGGTGTTCTTGAACAGTCTTGTGTTCAAGCCAAACTTTCACAGCAGTTTTCTGTTGCAGAGTGATCTCATATGCAGCATTTGACTGTGGATGAGTATCAAAGGGCCTATTCACTGCAACATAAAAAGCTTTTACCTGCTGTGACTAAACCATGTTAAATTGTTACAGACGTGCAGGTGTCTCATGTGTTGGCAGGACTGTTTGAGCATAAATATCTTTGTTCAATCACCAGGTAATAAAACCAACGAACTTGATTTCTCTCCTACATGTGAATTAAAGAAACAGATTGACTAAGGGAGATCTTCCTGAAGGAGTATTTGCTTCTAGAGAAGTTCCATCTTTCCTTTAGACTATATTTTGTTCACTATATTTTATGGGTCTTTTATGTTGTTCAGAAGACGTTTGCTGCATAGAGTGCTCGCAGTTGTATTGAAAGAGAATGTGATAAGCTACAGCTTCGTTCAAATAATTAAGTACTTCCTGGCTTTGTTAGTGTTCAGAAAACTTAACACTTGTATTGTACTTTCCTCCTTCTGTTTTGAAAAAGCTGTATGGTAAATGATACAAGGACAAATCTTTTGCTGGAGCGGTACCTTCTGTTGCACTGCTGACCCTGATGGAAAAGCTAAAAAAAGGTGGCTCTAGTCATTTTTTCTCATTATCAGCTGTCTTATTAAGTATTTCCCTATGCACATTGTACAATAAAATCATTTTATAAAAGTGAGGGAAGGAAGGCATTTCTGTTGACACCCTTGGTCTAGGAGAAAAAGTGTTGGGAAAGAAAATCTGCTCTCCAAATGAGGAAGAAGCATTAACAGTTTTAAAGAGAGCTTTTGGAACAAATACAGGTGTAGGCAGCACTCTTTCTTGGGAGGGGTCAGTGTGAGTGAAAACTTAAAACCCCATAATGGTCTATGGAATCTCTGTCCACTAGAATGTCCATACTGCAGAATACCATGTTTTGAACTTAAGTTCTCAGAGAGAGCTGCCACGGGTGGGGATGAGGTGCTCACTTTTATTAGAACTGTATTCTAGTCAAGGTTTTCCCTAGGTTTTTTAGAATAAGTAGGATGTACTTGGGATGTGAAAATGAGATGTTGGTTTGCTTGAGAATGCAACAGCTCAGAGCCTCCTGGAGTTTTTTATTACAATGACAATGTTTTTAGTGTTTTGATAGACACAAAGAGGTGGAAGGAGCAGTGGCAGATACAATTATCTTCAGTGAGATGAACTAGAGTTAATAATGTATTACTCTACTTGAAAAACTTCTGAGAATTTTTTCAGAAGATATTTTGATGAGTTCAGAGAGAAGTTGGTGGTATCATTAAATAAGTTGACAACTTCTGTAATCAGCTTTTTGGTATTATAGCTCAAGGGAAAGTCAATAAACTTTGATTCCCAGCATTAATGTAATTATTTTTCCCCCCCTTTTTTTTTTCCTTTTCTGGCTCCTTCTGCAGAAGACTGCAGTAATAGAATATCAGATGGCCAAAAGCAATTCAGTGTTCAGAAAGTCAGTGTCCCCTAGGATGATGTACAAATGTAGGAAGACTGGGGGTGGAATAAATAATTTCCTCTGATCTTGTTAGGGATGAAATTATTATAGAGAAGCAAATGTAATTCATTGAATATTCTGTGAGAGAGAGAAGTATGCAGTTCCTTTGATTACCAAAGGTACTATTTTTTTAAGAGTTTTTTTTTGTTTTCCTCTCACCTACAGTATTTTCCTTACACAGTATACAAAAGTGTGTTTGCACTGCCACTTGTTTTGGTAGTTGTAGTATACTACTTGAAGTAAGCTGCTACTCCTATATTTTGGTTGATTGGGCTAATTGGACTTTAATTTTCATCTTCTCCTGACGTTAGCCTAGTGAGAAATTACTTTAAATGTTTCAGTAAGAACACTTGCATTGTGCTTCATATTATTTAATTATTCTGATATTAATGTACTCAATTTCATTCTCATAACAGAATATAGGACAGGTGAGATGAGTGAATCATTGTAATATATATTATTACATATATATGTGGTGAATAGTATAGACCAAAGACCTTACAAATTGACCTTTAAACACAAAAGCTTCATCAACCTCCTGTGAAAATACTCTTTTTCTCTGGGAAAAAAAAAAAAGAATATTAAAAGATGATGCACTGAATCTTTAAAAAGAAACCTTTCTGTAGGTTTAACATCTGTGTGGTTATTTGAGGCTGACCAACAACATTCAGCTGGAAGTGTCAGGTGCAGTATTGAAGGTGTGCTTTCAGGTGTGATGTAGCAGCTGTGGTCACATAAAAATCTGCTTTCAGTCACGTGAGCAGCCAGTAATTAGCAGCCAGCAGAGCAGATTGGATTTAGTCTTAGTTTCAATTCAAGTCTGCCCTGAAGAGTCCAACAGTAAGAACTTTAACCGGGCAAGTACAACACCATCTAATTCTTTAACTTTTGTAATCTGGGATTTGAAATGCATTTTTTTCTAGTTTAAGCCTGAAGCTGCTTAGAATTATCAGTTATTGTTATGAAATGCTTAAATTTAGGGGTAAAAAAAGATATACCAAACTGACTGAAGTCTTTAAGTTCCAGAGAGACTTGACTTTGAATAAGATAAAGACTTTTTTATCTCATAAATTCAATGACTAGTAAAAGATACTGAATTTACTGCTTGGTGGTTACTCGGTAGTTACTCCCTGCATAATATTTGTAGAGCACAACTAATATGAAATGCTTTTCTCTGCACTTCCTCAACTTATCACACACTTACAGACATCCAGAGAATTAGTAGATTGTGTTGTGGTTATTCTCCCCTTTGTCTACCTTAGTAACTTCCCCAGGAAAAGTCTTAGAGGCTCATCAGTGCAGAGGAACAGGTTTCACAAAGCAATTACAGGTTTGGATGATGCAGCTGAACATGTCTTATAAATTTCACTATTTGCATTATTAGACATGTGAGAGTTTGGTGACCTGTGGTTAATTAGGCTGTGTGATCTTTCAAAAGAAGGATTTGGCTCACATAAGTGGCTTAGGTACTTTGGAAAATGGTACTTTGTGATGTTTATCTTATACAACTGATGTTTTCTGGTATTTAATAGGGAAAATCTTTTACTGCTTGTAAAACTGTACCTAAACAAAGTAATCTAAATGTTCCTTCCTTGTTGTTTCTCCTTATTTCCCTTTTGGAAGAAACCGGTAATCAGAGTAGCAGACCTCTGGCTGCTAAGAGCTGTTTTGTGTAGCTGTAAGTAGTGGTACACTTTGAAATGTTGACAGGCCTTGCATGAACCAAGAGCTGATTTTTCTTGCCCCCTGGCAAGAAAGCAAGATCATGATGCTTTATTATTGAGGCAGATCCTTGAGCAGTGTAGCTAAAGCTTAACAAAATCTATCAAATGGAAACTTCATTTCTGCAGGTAGTAAAACTGTGTTGAACTCTGTCGTTGTGTGCTTTGTTTTTCCTGTGTCACTTTCTTAAAATGTTTTGTTTGGTTTTTTTTCAAGACATAATTTCACCTTTCCCAAGCATGTATTTTACACTTTGAAGTTATCATTAGAGTATTTCCTTTGGCAATATATTTTATTGAAGCATTAGCAATGCAGTTGAGTCATTGAAAAATGTGGGAGCTATGGGCACATCAGGCTTGTCTGGTAGTTTTGTGTTGTAATAGGATTTTTTTAGTGGTCTTGAGTAGAGACAACTGTCAGTAATGTTTACCTTGGCAAAAAAAAGGCATTGGGGATGGAACAAGCTATAAAGAGAGTATGTAAGTAATACTGTGAATAATAATAATGGTGCTTATTAGCAGGTGACACATTTACATGTGAAACAGACCGGAGACAGAGCTGTCCTGTACACTCTGCTTCTGGAACAGCCAGTGCCAGTTGATACATAGGTAATTAATGGGCTTAATGACTTTTTGCATGATTTCTTGAAGAAAGTCTGTGATTACAGTTAATGATAGCATCACAGGATTATTTTGCATAGTGACTCATGTTTTCTTCTTAGGTGTGTGTATATACAGATCATTACATTTCTATTCTTGGTGCAAATATTTACATAAGTTCAAAATGCTGAATGACCAAGAAAATTTTATAGTTTGAAGTAATCTTCCATAGACAGTTGGACTGTATGACTAACAGAATTATGTATGCATAAAATTGCTTTTACTGGAGAAGCCAAAATGCAGAATAATAGCTTGTCAAATTGTCATTTGCCAGTGAGATCATAGATTTTGTAGTCCAAATTAGGTTGTGTTCTTTTTCTTTTTGTCAGGTCACATTCTAATAACCATATTGTGCATTAAACCCTGTGATTATCTGAACACTTGACAGATGGTAGGATGTTAATTTATATGTAAGAGACAGTGATTGCCTGTGCAGTAATGGCATTCAACAAAATATGAAATGTCAAAATCCCGTTTTTTTTGTTACGTCTTCACTTACTTCAGCAAGGTAATTCTAACAGGGGAGTATTTTTTGTAGCTAAACATATGCTTCATTTACTAGTGCTAACAGGTTTTGGAGTTTTGAATCTTACTTTTTATACTGAGAGATGTTTATATGTTGGTCTAGTGTACAAGAAAATGGTAGAGTACAGTGAAAGAGGTTATTATATTTGTGAATCTAAAGTTTTCAATATGCATATTACTCAGTTTCAAGGAAAATGAGATTACTTTTTGGTTTACTTAAGAGTTACTGTGATACTCATGAGTTGATTTTATGATAACACAGTTGTCCTAACTCAGAGTTCCACTAATTGTTATCAAAATGAGTAGTTAGTTGCTTCTAATATCTTATTTAATTATAATCTAAACTCGTGTGTAAAATACCACAGAAAAGAATGTGTTTGAACCCAAAGGATTTTGCCTTTTTGCTGGATTTGAGACAGTTGGGGCTGTAACAGATAGGTGAGGGAGGAGTGTAAGTGGCACAGTTCATTGCCACACGCTCCATGATGAAACTTGAAATAACTTTCTGAAGCTGAAATACAAAAACCCAAAGAAATGAGCTAAGGTTATAGTTTCCTTTAACAGTGCTGTTTTCAGAAAATTCTTTCTACCTTTACATCTTGTCAAGACATTCCTTACTCCCTTCAGTTTACTGTATGCAATACCTCTCTACCTGTGGTTCACAGGATTTGTTTACCTGTACTGATTGCTTATCACCGTTACTCACGTTATCTGCTGGACCTCAACTGAATGTTAACACCTTTGAGTTGAAAAACTTTACTTTTTATGAATCAAAGTCCCCAAAATACCTTCCTTTTGAACAAACTGTTGGAAGTTTGTAGATTTTTAATACTGAGGAAAAGGAACAGAAAAAGAAGAGGCTAAGTATTAATTTGCTTGAAACAGTTTTCCAACAGAAGAGAGTTGAAAATCCCAATTCTTAATGATGTATTTTTGCAGTCTTTGTCTCAGTCTTTGGCTGAGACATCATTATTATGCATTTATAATCAATCACTGCTGTATTTAGGTATTCAGTAGCTCTTGATTTATGAAATAATATGTTCCTTATTAATGTTCCTTAATCACTAAGAAAATTATTTTTCTGTAAACTGTTTCAGTAGGCCAAGAAAGGAGTCATCAAGTCCTAGAGACTGGTAATTACTTTGCTTGTGCCACAGCATTGTGTTGTTGTTTTCAGTGTGTGGGAAGTCTGAAAGGCTGTGAATTGGTACTTTGGGAGTGAAAACAGCAAAAATAATTTCTGTTGAGTATGTAAGTTATAGGAATTTTGTTGGCTTCCATGCTTGGGGAAAAACACGGTCATCAGTGTAGTTAATATGTGTTATGTAAATACTTACTATAGAAATATTAGCTCTGAAGCGTAATATTCTTTGGGAAGACCAACATGTTCCAGAATTTCACAAACAAAATAGGTTGTACTTCTTTGTAGGCTGCTACTTTCAGCTAAATAGTGTAACCTCTCAGGTATTATGAAGCTATGTTCAGTCATGAATGCTTATGGCATTTTGAAGGACTGGAGAACAGTGCAGTGTATGATTACCTGTACCTCATGTTATAATGATACTTCATGTAAACTTTTCCAAATTTATGGAAAAGCATTGTTTTTCTATTAAAATAATAATCAAAGTATGTACTGCTAAAGTGAGAAATTAAAATGTAAATACCAGCATTTTTGCAGCCATTCCATTTGTCTGCAGTTTTGCCTGCTGTTTCCTATAACAGCCCTATTAAAGAGCATTTAAAATAAAAAATATAATTGTTAAGATGAGCTTTTGCTGTACTGAATAGTAGGGAAAAAAATCTACAGGCCTGTCTATCAAACCGAGCTGCTGTTTAGTATGTCTTTTTCCAAAATATATTCCTTTACTTTGGAGTAATACAGTAGCTCCTTTTTGGATATTTTATTTATTAATTTTCTATGGTGACCTTAATAATTTGGCTTGAAGATGTTGGCACACAGTCAAACAATTATTTGCATATCTACCATTTCTGGATAAAAGTTCTTCAGCTGGGCATAAGTGAGCTCTTAGAAGAATTTTGTAATGGTTTTGTGGCCTCAATTATTTGTTCTCAAGCTTTCTCTCATACTGAAGAGCATTAAGAACAAGAGTGCCCACTGTAGGATAAAGAGTAACTGTATGAAACACACTAGCTAAAGGTGCAAAGTGGTGTTACAATGTTATTTTAACATCATTGTCAAAGTAGGTATTCTTATTTCTTTTAGAGGTGTTGTATCTGGCTTGAGTTACTTTTGGTACCTGTTTTCTGCAAGACTGGATAAATTTAGGAGCATTATTTAAAGCACACTGTTGTGGTGGCCCAGCCCAGTAATGGGCTGAAGCAGTTAAATGCCAATCAAGCCAGAGCCATCCATTGGGTGGATTTCCCTGCCCAAGACAGGGGGTCGGAGGGCGGGTCATTAGGCGGCACCCAAGTCTAAGCCGCATCCCCCTGGGTGGCACCCGGGTTCAAACCACCTCCCCCTGTTCTAGAAAGGTCTCCCTTGTTCGGTTGTTTATTGGCTTCCTGTTGTGAGTCCCGTCTCCCTGATTTGTTCTTGTTAGATTGTATCCTCCCCCTTGATTGTATCCCATTGGTTGCCTCTCTTTTCCCCGCCTTGTTCCATCCCCTTATAAAATGGTGTGCACAACCCTCCACGAGGTTCTTCTGGTCCCTGGACCCTCCTGCAATAAATCTGTTGGAACCCCCATCAGAGGCCCCTCTCTATTCCTTCGTCTCCGGGTTGACATGAGCCCTAGTCGTTGGCTGCCTGTGGTGCCTCTTCCGAGGAGGAGCCAGCACGCGCGTCTAACCAGCGCCTTTCCTTGCCACTGAAGGCGTTCTTTGGGGGCATTGTGGAAGTAACGCTGTGTCCCCTCTGAGGGCATGCCAGAGCTTGACCCAATGAGCCAGGACCACATTAGCACCCCACAGTAGCTGTAATATGTCATTGTAATACTTGACTAAAGGATTGCCCTGTTATTATTATTGTTTGCTGTTGAAACCTTTGATAGATGGAATTGTAATCAGAAGATGAAAACTTTTAACAGAGGCCAAACTATGAAGTTTCCCTGGAGTCTCCCTTGAAAAGAAAAACTTGAACAAAATTATTTTAATTTAAGTAATAAATTTTTAATTTAAATAATGAACCATTCTAAATGCGCTCTTCTTTATGTGAGAGCCTCTTTCATTAAATTGGCTCCTGTAACTATGTGAAATGAAGCCTTAAAAATGGACTGAATGATCCCCATGCAATATCTGTATTAGCAACTGTTTGGGGGGTGTGTGGGGATCTGGCATAACTCATGTTAGAGACTTTTTTCCAGACCTAAATATGTTAGAAATTGTGGCTCAGTGGAACACTAGAGTTGTTGAAATATAACCTGTTATGCAGCAACAGCTTGCAGTTACACAATAAAGGAGAGAAAAATAATTGTTCTTACTGGAAATACGGAAGAAATGAACCAAACTGTAAACAAGTGTAGGCATTGGTGACTTCAGAAGCAAAAGAGCATGTTGTAATTAAAGAGCAAGGTGTCTAAAAGCAATGATGTATGGGTGTTCAGGTTCCACGGAAGCCTGGAACTGCTTTTAAATTTTATATTTTGAAGAACTTTTTGTGACATAAAGCCCGTTTCCCTTTGAGACAGCAGCATGCTCAGACTTTGAGTGCACAGCTATGAACTTGCCAACCATGTTAGCTGGAAGAAGGAATGTTGGTGCTTAGAACTCTTGCTGCATCTTCTCAAAATCCCCATTCATTCCGAGTAACTTTGGTAAACCCTTTGAGGTGCCGGTTACCTCATCCACTCTGGTTTCATCTCTGACCTTGTAGGCTTTGCAAGGAACTCCTTCCTGTTGCAGTCTTTTCTTGAAGGCAGATAAGAATCAAGGAGCTAACTAATAAATAAAAAAAACTACAGTGAAATATTTCAATATTTGCACTGCAGCTACACTGGAAATGAATTTTACAGCTTTGCAGTTAGAAGTAGATACTGTGTTGAGGATTCTGGTGCACTGGTGGACTCTGAAGAACTCTTCAAGTTGATTGCACTGTTTGTGGCTGCTGGTGATGAGAATCTGAGTTCTATAAGTGCATGGTGATAATTCTGTACGTAGCTGAAAGAAGAGATATGTAATATGTGTCCTTTTTTTGTTGTTTTTCTTCTGATTTTTGATATGGTGTGGAATGTATTTTCAGTGCACCTAAAGTCACACTCGAATACTACTTATGAACTGACATTTTACTTGACAGTAAGGTGTGTTTTCAAATAGGAGTTACGTTCCAAAGTACTGTTTGAAATACTGAGCATGTTTCTATTTCTACAGTATATCCATCTAAGGATCTCTCAGCATTTCATAAGCATTAATGAAATAAGCCTCACTGCAAGGCAGGTATTATCCCAATTTCACAGATTGCAGGGAGGTTAATTAACTTGCCCAGAATCACTCAGTGATCTGTGATGAAAATTGGTTTCTATTTAAAAATGGATTTGCTGTCTCATGCTTTAACCATTAGGCTGTGCTTCTGAAATAATATTTGTGGTTGAAAATAATGTTTGGCTTATTATCAAGTTACAATAAGCTTTGTCTATGCGCAAAATAGAGTGAAGTGACCAAATCAGTTTTAACTCTACCTTTGTACATTCCAATTGAATGGAGTTGGGTTTGAGCTGGATTTTATCTAAAAGAAACTTAAACCAGTGAATAGAGACACAGACTTGGCATTAAGACTATTTTATATGTGAATTTGTGCTCCTTTATGTCAAAGGACCAAGTAAAACTAATGTTCCTTATTGGTCTGAGTTTTTAATAGAAACCTTATAATTTCACTTAATCTGGTTTAACAGAAATACCATAATTTGAAAAGTAAGGGGAAAAGGCATTTTTCAAGTAACTTTAGAAGTCATTCAGGCATGTGAGCTGTTCCTTCCAATTATTTAAGTTGCATAACTACTACTTCTAATTTTAAAAATTACAAAAAAGTGTTTCCTGTTAAGTGTTTTCACTCTCATTAATGAAACATACAAATTCAGCTGGAGAAACTTACTAGTAAAATTCTATTTCTGGGAGAATCTTTCTCTGTAGTTTTGCTGTCTTGGTAGGAAAGAAAGTAATTTAGGAGAGAGGGCTTTATTTTTCTTGATTTATAGCCCCATTTTCCCTGTTCCTTCACCAAGTATGCAAATGTGGTTGTAAAAGTGGTGATGCTTGGGTCTTAAGAAACCTGCAACTTCTTCACACTCCCACTGTTGATTTTTTTATGTATCCTCTGACAGGTCATTTCAACTGGTTTTAATATAGTTTCTGGATTTATAAAACTGGCCTAATGCTTGTGAAATGCTTTGAAAATCTGAAGTCTGTTATGATCAGGGAAGTATTAATTTTATTATAAGGGTGTAGGAAGCTTTTCAAAATGGAATAATTTTTGTTTTTAACTTTAGATTTAATCTAGTAAATCCTGGCTAAATGCAATTCTGGTTAATGAACAAGACTGGAATTCATCACCTAATTAAGCATTCAGCACTTGACTTTATGCACCAAAATGCCTGATTTTAAAATTACTTCATTCAAGTTAAAAAACAAAAGGATCTAGGGGCATAAAGTTTTTTTAAAATGCCATATAAATGTCTCCATGTAATTGCTGACTGAATGCAACACCTATGTAGGGCATGTAATTGTGGATCTTTTCTTTGAGCATTGCTGCTTTGAAGGTATTGCAGTAATGCATAGGTGAGTGCTAAATTTAAACTGATTTTTTACATCTTCAAATGCAGTGAATTTTTAACATCTAAGTTAATACATTCAGCGATATTTTTTTTTTTTTTTTTTAGAAATAAGATGTTCAATGAGCCTTTTGGTACTTCCTCCTCATTTTCCCTACTTTCATATTCCCTGATTTTGGTTGAAGGCCAGCATATATTTGTAGCTCACTAACTGAAGTTTTCTTTGGTGTCTTTCTTTACTTTTTTGTCTAAGCAATGATAAAACTTCTAAGACTGTTCTGAACGTAGTGGTCTACTTAGTGCTGATGGTAAAAATCTGTCTCTTCACTTGTATCCAATTTCCATAAGGACACTGTGGCCTGTAAGTGCAGTATGATATAAATAATACAACATGCCAACCAGGAAAAAGAGTTTGATTTAATTAATGTTCCTCCAACACATTAGTCTTTCATTACATATAATTACTTGGGGACTCAAAGTAGGCACAGCTGTAATATGGCTGGTGTTAAAGTTGAGATTTCTCAATAATGCATCTCATAGGTTACTTTTTCAAGTTTCCTTCAAGTTTCCTTCTCTTTGTGTTGTGCAGAAAATGACTTCAGTCAAAATTGGATTGACCAGGGAATGTTTAGTCTTGCTGCCACTCAGATGTCTGGGAGAGCAGATCGAATTGTTCAGTTACAGGGATGTTAAATTTATAGCAGGTAAAAGCTTTCTGTGTTTGTCAGACTATTCCTTGAACACAAAGTGATTGCACTCTTGAGGCAAGGAACCTCAATGAAAAGTGGCTGTACATAAATACAAACTCAATTCCTAGCCAAACAATTCCTAAATTTCAAGAATGTATTTCAAAGGAAAATAGAGTGCCAGCCAAAGGCATGTGTCAAGATTTGTCTAATTATATTTGTACTGTACAAAACAGAATGAAAGTTACACATTTCACCAAAGTATTTAGCTTTCTAGTATTGATAGTCTTGGTCATAAACTGCATTTATGAAAGCATAACTTTATCACTTTTTGTACATATGGATGAGGGGCATGCTAGCTAGGGAAACACGAAGCCCGGAGGTCTGGCTGCACCCTCTGTGTCCGCAGCTCTAAGGGAGAGAGTGAGCTCCTCACCCGAGGAGCTTGCCGTAGGCTAGGCTGTCGGGGCGTGCAGGCGGAGGCAAAGAATGAAGGAGGGGAACTCTCCGTATAGGTTCTACAAGCCCGTTTATTGCCCGCGAAGGGACCAGGGACGAAGAGCCGATTTTTGGAGAGGATCCAGGGATTTTATACTCGGGGCAGGAAAGGCGGGGATAAGGGATTCAACCAATAGGGTAGGCAGAAGGAGGCAGGGTTTACAGTGAGGTGACCAATGAGGATAACGCAGAGGAGGGATTACAGGGGACAGCCAATGGGGTATCGAGTAACGCAGACGCTTCTAGGACTAATGCATATTTAACTAGGGGAAATGAATATTTATGAACTTATACATAAAAGAGGAAGGGGAGAACAAGAACCAATCAACACAGAACATGTAAATAACTGCACCCAGGGGTGATGGGATCTCACCCTGACCACGAAGGCAGTCTTTATGCATTGGTGCCTGACCACCGAACAGCACATTCCGGAGTTCATTCTGGGGTCAGGGTGGTTGCAACCACTTGCACCACCACATATGGATGCTTTGGCAAAGGGACTTAATGAATTCAGTTGCACTTACAAAATTGCATGCAGTTAATGCTCTTCACTGTTAAAGAAACAGTGTCCAGTCAGAAAATTGTTCTGGGTGCGTGGCCACTCTGAGAACAGAACTAGCTGAGAGTAGCACCCAGGTTTTCTGTGAATGGAAGTTCACTCTCTTCTGTTGATTTATATCTCAACACAAATAAATTTTATGTGGTATTCTCAAAAAAATAGGTGCAACTGTCCAGGGAATATATATTGGGGTAATACTGTGCTTCTGTGGGTAGGACATTATTGGTTGTATATTGCGAATAACAGTGTCAGGTTTGTTATAATCAATATTTTCCTCTTAATACTGTCTTCAAATATTTTGAACATTGAGTTGGTGTTGTCTGTGCCCCAAAAATACGACATTGTATCCCAGTCAGTTAGATGCTGTTGAGAATTTACTTCAGGTTTGTGCAGGTATGTTTGAATGTCTCTTTAAGTTTGGAAATGAAAGGGTTTTTTATTACTATTTTTGGTAGATCTCGGTAACTTATTTAATGTATCTTTGTATTTGCTGGTTAAATACCTTCAGTCACAGTTTGCTGGTGTTTATGGACTGAAAGTTCCTGGTAGGAGTGTGGGAATTTCCTTTTCCCCCATGTTTGCTACAGCCCTCAGGGTTTTCACAGGTGTTTGAACTTCTCCATATTTTCCCTTATCTTAAGGCCTTCTGGTTGGTAAATAAGATTTAGTAAAAGTAGTAATGTAGTTCCTATGAGTACTTGGGCTTGGGAAAGCTAATACCTGCTGCCAAGGGAGTGAGCATCAAAAGAGGCCGTGGATTAATGCTAATTTGGAAAGTTTCTATCTTTTCTCGGTTAATCTTGTTTCTAACACGTCTGTGGCGTGTCAAGAGAATAAGAATTCCTCCCTTCAAAAGTATTGCATGTAATAAATGGATTTGCTTTATTAAAACCCAAATTTGTTGTAGTTCTGTCTAGTGACTTCGAAATGATTTTGTGAAGAAGTTAAAAAGCATAAAAATCTACTGAAAGACATCTTGACAATTGAAAATTTTGGAGGAAAACTGACTTCCTTTATAAGAATAACAAGGAAAATAGCCTAGTTCAACTTAAGGGCAGACCACAATGCTGAAGATGTGACTGCTCAAATGGCTGTTGAAGATAGTAATTTATGAACAGCAAAAATGTTTATAAGATTCTTTCACTGACTTGCTTTGAGCATAATGTTGTACAGAAATCTATAATACAGGAGGCAGAGCATGTTGTTAGCTGACTTAAGAGAAAAATGAAGTTGTAGGAAAAGGTTGTCTCTCTGTGTCTGTGTTCAACCTTTTTTTCAGCACAGCCCTGCTTTCCACTTTCCCATTGCACATTCCCATCAAGTACTTCAATGAGGTGCTCTGAGAGCTGAAGTCAAAAAAAGTGTGTATTTAAACTAAGTAATGAAAATCAGGGATGAGGGACATGACTTCTATTTATGTTTATAGTTGGAGTGTAAGAACCATGTATCAGCAACTGAAACGTGAAAGTAAAAATGGACAAAAAAGGTGTTGTTCCTGTGCTTTGACAGCACATGGAGCTTAAGATGGGAGTTACTTTGTGTTAATAAGATTGTGTTTTATGCCTAAAAGTGATGTTAAACACAAATTAAAACCTTTTTAAACTATTACAACAACTATGTGCTTCAAATTAATGTCAGTTTATACCAACTGTTCCTGCTTTAACGTAACAGCCCTCACAGTGGAATGCTTCACCTGGATCAACTTGAGTATATGCATAAATCCTTGCAAGACTGGACCTGGAGCATTTCATGAAATGCAAAATGGTAAACTTTTTATGGTTCTACACTTAATGTTTTTGTAAACCAATCTGTAATTTCATTATGGCAAAGAAAATTGTATGAGCATCATGATAAACTGTCTAAACAATGACATTTTCTAAGTCTCTTTGAAGGAAGGAGATAAAATAAATTTAGCTTTTGCTAGCTCTGAAGAAGATTTTTTTTTTTCCTGTGGTTCTTTTTTTTAACAGCTGGGTGTATCCTGGCACATTCTGTAATTTGAGAATGTTTGTTTAATGAGGATCTCGTATTCCTTGCTGCTTTTCCCTCCCTGTACACCTGGCTCAAAGGAGAAAAGCAAAGAAGTTTGTGTGCTTTTAGGGTCTTGGTAAAAGACAGTAATTACATACATCTTATCATTGTTCTTACTTTGCTCTATGGCTGTTTTGGTAGCCATATATCTCATGGCTACCGAACATGATATCTCATTTATCATGTCATGTCTTTTGATCAAGACTCTTAAAATTTCTGCCTCTTTCTAGGCACAGTGCTTAGCCTGGGAGAGTTTACTAATTGTCCTTGGCTCCTTTCAGAAAGGGGAAAAGCTGATGCAGAGTGTGACTTTGAACACCTCCAGCACAGCTCGCCAGGCTCTGCTGCCTTCAGGGACTGTAAAGGGAGCTGTGCATGACTAAAGGCACACAGGTTGCTGTCATACTTTACTGTCCCTGACTTGGTTTTTGTTGTAAAGCCGGGAAAATGAGATTTTTAAGGCCGGGCTCACAAGAAGATTTTATAATGGTTCGACACTTGTTTTGTAAAATATTTTTGTTCTAGTTAGAGAAACAGCTCATCAGCTTTGGTGTTTGAGGTCACTTCTGCCCAGATTTGCAGCATGTCCCAACTTAATGTATTCACATAATAAGCATGAAATAAGATTTTGCACACCTGAGAAGGTCAAAACTTGTGGCTTAAACTTGAGTTCTGGCAATTCAGAGGATGCTCAGACTTGTTCTGAATGTGTTCTCTTCTGGGTTTTTCTTTTTCCTCTGAAGAGCAGCAGTAAATAACAAAGTGTGTCTGCAGTGAATGCTGAAGTTGTTGGTCTGAAGTGAAGATGAAACTTCTCCAAACTTTGAATCAAATAACTGTTGTTAATAGCCTTTCTTTTGATTGGCAGGAAATACTTTGATCTGTCATAATTTGATTGAAAAACATAAGACTCAAAATGCTATTCTAAATTTGATAGCCTCTTTGTGCAAGGAATGAATTGCTGGTGATAGAATATATTAATTGTTTAGAGAAAGGAAAATTAATTGTTTTTGTTAAATTCTATTGGGACTAAATTTTACTTGAAGTTGTGATGCATGCAATTTTCTAATGCATATGTAAATGAACTCATTAGCGCACAGTCATATTGAAATCTATTTTGGCCCTGGGATAATTTGTCTTTTCAAAGCAGAGCATGCCATTACTGATTCTTAAAAATCTTTTCTATTTCTTTAAATGTGATATTATTTCTATTTCTTTGTTCCATCTTACATATCTAGCACCCAACATAAGGGAGATGTTTTCTTTCCCCTCCCTTATATTTTCAAATAGATGTTCAAACAGACTTCAAAGTTAATCTTGCAGTTAGGCCGGTGGAGAGAGCAGAATAATCTGTGGTGACAGGCAAAGGGATAAGGGTGGAAAGGGTCCTCCTCAGATGCTGGTAGGGATAGCATTTATGGACTTATCCCAAGGGAACTTCTTGGTATCCAGATCAAGTATGAAAGTGTTTGCAGAACTGGCAGCTGAGTGCAAATAGAGTATTTTATTTGGTGCCTCAAATATTGTGATAAATTTGCTCAAAATAAATCTATGCTTCCTAGTCATTTTAGATTTTGTTGTTGCTAAAATGAAATCTCTATGTACTCGGAAATTTGCATTTAGCATGTAACATGTAAAGTTCATTTCCTACGCTTTTCTTTTTCTGGTATGGTTTTACAGAAATAGTTGTACAAAAGTAGAAAAATTTGGTTTTACTATTACTCTGCTATAGTATTTGGTTGGGGTTTTTGTTCTGTTTTTTTTTGTTTTGTTTTAAGAAAAGTATCTCAGCGGCTTAAAAAGCCAAACTTGGTGCAAATTTCCTGCCTAAATGAATTGTTTCACAGCAGCTTTTGGATCCTGCTTCTGCCCTGCCGAGCATTGGATTTGTACCATATTTGTTAATGGCCTGGAGTGGATCTTCAGTAACAGATGAATGTCCTTTACAAAGGCAGGGCTCAAAGTGTCACGTGTTTATGTGGATATAAATAAGACTGTGTTTCAGTTTTTTGTTTGCAATTGTTTAGTTTACTTGTCTCTCTCTTCCTCTGAAATGTGTTTTTGAGGTAATCTGATGGATGTAATCACAGCTCACCAAAACGTTTCCTGGGTTGTTCTTAGAATCTCATTGAGGGGGTTTGAGGAGGCTTGAGGCTGATCTGCACTGAGCTTTTTTTATTGACAGACCTTGAAGTGAGTTTGCTAGTCTATGACTTTCTTCTTTAGCACTTGGCTACAGGGATCACTTTAAGAAACAATGGCAACCAAACCCAACAGAAATAACCCCTTGAACAAACCTGCTGTTTAGCTTTATGAAGTCATTCTAATCCAACACAGAAAAAAATCCAAAGAACTATGAAACAAATTCAAGATTTGAGGTCACTGTAAATGACCTCAAAGTCTGTGAATATGGGGGCCTTTTATCAGTTACATTTGTTTATATAATGATAGACTATATATCTAGTATTCCAGTTTCAATTATGATAGGCATTTTGGCTACAGAGAACTCGCAAGACTAGATATTATCCTGAAACTTTCGTTTACTAAATGTGCCCTACCTTCTAAAATTAATCTGTCTTGCCATTTGAATGCACTTACTAGAAAGTGTTGGATGTTTTGGAGTTGCTTTGTGAAAAATAACTCCACACACCCTCAACCACCCACTCCTTCCCCAAAACCAAAGCAAAATAAATCCAACTCAAACCAATTACTAACTAATTTATTTGGAAAGAAAAAACCAGTTGAAGTATATACTGTAATGTGTTTCATTTTGCCAGAGATCTTGACCTCTCTGGCATACCGAGATACCAGATGAAAGATTCTTAATTAGCAGAAAAAAAGCAAAAATCAAATGTATTATATGGCTTGTGGTTTAAGAAATTATACTGGCAGATGTTAAAAATGTTACTTGGAATGTACAGCTTGGTTAATGGAAATTATTTTCGTGTATTTAATGATCCATGGATAGTAAATATTTCTCATTTGTTACAAATATCTTGTGTCAAATCACAGATAAGCTGCTGTTTTGTTTTACTTCATATTTACACAATCAATTCAGCTTCTTTAACCCTGCTCAAAGAAATTATGAAGAATAAGTTGCCAATGATGTTAATAAATTGTAGGAATTTCTATCATGTGTCCTTGAATCTTCTACTTAAGTCTCCCTTCTTTTAATTGTTTATTAAAATAACACTAGGAGCACAGCAAGTATGACACAAAGAAACAGAGTCTATCTGGATCCTTGTTTTCTTTTCTAAGGTATATAAGGAAAAAATCTTTGCGCCAAATATAATTTTGAGAAGGAATACAGTCTGAAATTGTTTGAAATGCTCTTCTTTTTTGGGGAAGATAAAAAAAAAGGCTTTCTTTAGAGTACACAGTATTTTGATTATTGCAAATGGGGTGTGATCTCGTGTTCACAATCCCTTAAGAACAGGATGGGTAGACAGAGCTGGTTCCTGGAAGTTGTTCTGTCATCTTGACCTTACCACTATTTTTGCTTAATTCTGTGAAATACAATTGCCTCCTTAAAGGCAAATTGATTAAAAATATTGGAATCAAAACTGGGCCATTGAAAATGGAATTCAGTTCCTGGTTGTGGTTCATGTTCCTTGTAACCTTGATGTGGAGGCCAAATTCAATTGTTTCAGTGTCTTTTAATGTGTGATAATAGGTGTTTTAGAATAGTAATTTACAGGAGCATAAATTAAAAGTACAGGGGTTTTTCTTTTTTTTTTTTTTTTCTTTGTTAAGTACAGGTAAAGTGAAGTGCTGAGAATGAAAGTGCTTTATAAGATGAAATATTCCCATTAATGTTTGAATATTTCCCTTTGGCTTAAACCTTGTTATTTCCTTATTTGCAGTAGGAATGTGCTGCTGCTGACAGTGATGACTGAACCATCCATATCTGCCCTCTTTGGCAGCTTCACAGTGGAAAGTCTTGCAGCCCTTCCCATTTGGGCAGGGTGACCAGTTTGAGGGAACAAGCTTTTAGCTCCCTTTTGTACTTATTACTCTGGGTCTTGATTGCTTCTGGTTGTTTGATTGCTTCCAGCTCTCTTCAAGGGGACTCGCCTGTAATCTCACAAAATTGGGCAAAAAGAGTTGGGTGTTAATATATTGAGGTGGCATATTGATAAATCAGTACTGCCTTAGGAACCATTGGTGCTCAAGTGGTTTAAATTAAAAAAATAGTCATTAAACCTCCAAGTAGCCCTTGGACAACTTAAAAGCACTGGTGGAGGAAAAATAAGTTGAATGAATTAATGACTTACTCAGTGTTACTTGAAAACTTCTCACTGTTGGAAATCTCACCCAGTGTGACAATGCACTGGAGGACTTTGCCCAGCCTGGAACAAGGTGACCTATGGGCTGCTCCTTTGTGGCCATGCTCACTGCCTGAAGAGTGTCTCTTCATGTGACGAGGTATAGCAAATACAGTCTCAGAATGGTTTGGGTTGCAAGGGACCTGAAAGATCATCTTGTTCCAATCCTCCCCGCCATGGGCAGGGACACCTTTCACTAGACCAGGTCGTTCAGTGCCCCATTCAACCTTCCAGGAATGGGGCATCCACAACTTCTCTGAGCAGCCTGTTCCAGCACCTCACCACCCTCACAGTAGTGAGGTACTGGGACAGGCTGCCCAGGGAAGGTTACTATGACAAGAGATGGGTGTTCTCCAGGGGCTTCAAAAAATACATTTATTAACAGATTGGGAGAGGAGGAAATATAAAATAAACTTCACCATATTTTTTGTTTTAGAATTTTTCTGTGGATTTTTAAAATGTTTTCCTGATTTACAGACATTTTACTTACCACTTAAGAGGCGATGGATGATGTGCTTTGCATTGAGGAACAGTAGACTTTTAATGTAATGGCAATCAGTTTATAATAAAACTTTTTTTCTCCCCACAGGAGAGTTCTTAGCCTTCAACAAACTTGTACTTAAATGCTGACTTTTTAATAGTACAATTTAGGCTAAGCTGTTTAAAACGAGGGTTGAAAACAACATTTTTGTTTCTTAATAAGTGTCATGGTTTAACCCCAGTACCACATAGCCCCTTGCTCACTCCCTCCCTTCCTTCCCCACAGTGGGGAGGAGAATCAATTAGAGAGAAAACATAAAAGTCCTGAGTTAAGAGTGCTTTAAAAATGGAAACAAAAAATATAATAACAGTGACAATAATTATAGTAGTAATAATTGTGATGAAAAGGAGAGTAAAGACTGAAACTGAAGAGAAACGATGCTCAGTACAATTGCTGAGCACCCACTGATGCCCAACCTGTCCCCAGGCAGCCATCAGCAGCTCAGTCTATACCAAGATGAAGCAGTTTGGGTTTTTTCCTCAAAGGCAGAAGAGCATCCTTGCGTGTGAAGTTTATTGAAGAAGTGATAATAGATTAAAATGTGTGCTAGGGCATTTGGTGTGTAGAATTTCTAAAGCTGTATCACATCTAAACCAGCTATGTTCAGGGCTCAATTATGTGCATTTTAGATTCTCTTATGTGACCAATATACTCTTTTTTAGAGTTACCTACATTTATTGATTTGGGACATATGCCAGTCCTTGTTTCTTTCAAAAGTAGCATTTGTTGAGAGTTCTGAATCCATTATACAAATTCAGACTGTACGCTCCTTTGCCATATTGTGACAATCTCCTTGAGCAATTTGAGGGACTGAGTACTTGATCAGTCCGAGTCTTGCCAAATTCTGTCTTTCATACTTAAAGCATTTTGAAACTACTTTTCTGTTGATAGCTGGTGTATTTTGTTTCTCCGCGTCTTAGTCTGTGTAGTTATATTGTGGATATCAGTCAATACCTCTGCCAGATGGAAGCACTTTGTGTGTCACTTTACCTCTGAATCCTCTTGTGTACTGCTTCCTTTCTGCAGTCAAGCAGCCCCTCACTCTTACAGACAGATTTATGCAGCTCTTTTCCCTGGATGAAATTTCAGTTATGTTTTTTGCTGGTTGCTTACTTTCACATCACTGTGCCCCCAGCCCCCAAAATTTAAAAACTGCTTATCCCCCAATCCATCAGTATTCTTTCATTGCAGCTCAGACTTTTCTGTTTTGGTTCTTCTTTCATTCCATTATTTGTAAATAGGGAGGAGAAAGTCTTCTTATTTCACATATATATGCATACACACGCACACACATATTATATATGTATATGGTTTTTTAGAAGAAATCAAGGATGTCTTGCCTATTAGCATTACTGTTAATGGAAGGTTTTTGGGGTGGTGGTTCATTCCCCTCCTCCCCCCCCCCCCCCATTATAATTCTGATAAATTTTTTCCTGAATGGTTTTAAATCGAATGCAGGGAAATTTCTTCTTTGGTTAAGTCAGACCTGAATTCTGGAATACATTTCTCTAATTGAATGTGACAGACACTTATTTGAAAATGAAGATTATTTCTAGTCTTTAAATTAGTCTCGGAGCTGCATATATCACAGTAGTGCTGAAGAATAAAGGAAAGGTTGGGGCGAAAGCAGTTGATTTAAGTTCAGCAAATATGAGTTCAGTTCATGACTCTTGCTCCTTCCTGACACTGGTAAAATTATTTTGGTTTTGACCAGTATTTTGAGGATTGTGTTCATTATTGCTGCTGACTCAGAATGTAAAAGGAATGTAGATGTTGAAGTAAATTATTTAGAACAATTTTACCTTTCATTCTTTTCTTCCATCTGAGAGACAGATGATGATAACCTAAGCTGAGATAAAAGAATGGAGTTATCTTCACTGAACAGGGGAATTGGTTTCCTGCATATGAACAGCCACCGTCCCAATAGGACTGGGACATTCTGAGAGTTCTGGAACTCATCGATGGTGAAGGGAGATTCATTCATGAAAGTGCACTATGCTGCATTGGAGAGTCTTCAAGGTCTTGAAAACTGGAAGTGAAAGGTGCTTTCCTTAGGAAAAGTTATTACTGTGTCAGCATATTTCTTAGGCTGATGTTCAGCATACCTCTAAAAAAAAATTAGTGTAATACAATTTTGGTGGATATGGACTCTTTATTTCCAAATGTCCATGCCACTGTAGTCTCTGCATGAATATTCCAAGGAGGAATATTTTGTTTTAGCTTTCCAGTAGGAAAATTAAAACAACAAAATACAAAGCAGCAACAAGAATTCAACTTCCCCAGATACAAAAACTATGAGAAGAGTTTTTCTAAGTATTTGGTTGTCTTAAATGTCTTGTCAAGGAGCTGGCCAGAATTGGATTTCAGGCCAAGTTAATGGCAGAGCTGATAATAAGAGCTGTCAGCAAGGAGCAATAGGAGTAACACTGATTTCTTGGTACGTCAAGAATTCCAGGAAGTACTGTGTTTCCCTGAGACAGAGAGACTCCTACAGTTGTCTGGGAATGTATTCTGTGTCTTCAGAAGACAAATAGGTTCCAATCAAAATGATCCTGGATGATGCATAAAAAACTGGGGACTGAAATAGGCAGTTGTTTCTGCTGACTGGAAGGGTACAATTTCAGTCATGTCTCTGCCCACCAGCCTGTGCTGCTTTGTTTCAAAAGATGCCTTCCCAGCTGCTTTCTTTTTAAAACAAAATAAAGATCTGCTTTGCTTGTTGACACCTATGGAATAACTTACTTATTTTTTAATGTAGATGTTATTAAAGTTAGAGGAGAGATACAAAGGTTTTAATAGTAGGTGCAGAGATTTAAAACATGAATGTTTTTAGCAACAGAATAGGAGCCTCATTTATGGTGATGCAGAAGGGTTTGTCCTATGTTGGCAGTTTCTTCGGAAAGCTGTAGTTTAGCATGTAGCTGCTGTCTAGATCATATTTGTGCAAAAATTAGAAATGCTGCTCGATAATGCTAAAGCCTTTTGGTGAAAAGTCTGAAAACCTTTTTGAGGATTTCAACATGGGAACTTGTCTAATGGTGTCAGGTAATAGAATTATTGTAGTACTTCCAGGAATTGTATATAGGTAGAATTATTAGAAAATGCACATTCAGTTAATCTAGTTTGAAAGTCTAAAACACCATAGATGTCACAAAAACCCGAGGGTTACAAAGGTTTTCCTTTGGAGGGTGAATAGAACAAGATGCTGCTGAACTACTGAGTGTGTAGATTCCCTCCTTCCCCCCTTAACTGTTATATACAATGGACAGTTAAACAAGTTGTAGTGGCTGTGCAGCTTTGCTGCCTGATTCATTGTGCATTTAATTTAATTCACTAAAGGTGACCTTTTTGTATTTCAGTACATTGACACAAACTTTGCTGGCTCTGATTACCCAGGCTTATGTTGGAACTTCCCATGGTAAAAAAGACATGATAATTGTACCCGCATGATAATTGTGCCCACATGTGACCTGGCTTTTGAGTGTTTATTTAACTGATTTGACACAATTTAAATTTCCTCATCAGAGTTGCTCACTTTTAGGGGGCTGGCTAAAAATGTATCTCAGCCATGTCCTTAAGCATTATGTGCAAGCTACCTTAAATAGCAGCTGCTTCAGCACAGTGCAGAAAACATATTGGACTGTTAATTGGTGAGTGTTGAGCTACTGGTTGTTTGGGCCTCTGATCTAGAGAGAAATTACTTTGTTTTATACACACACACACATACGCTGGTACCTTTGAAAATACAATGTGATACCTATTATCTCAAATGGTGAAATTATGACTTGTAAGAGGCCTTTTCCTTTTTTTTCTGAGTACTTTTTCTGGAGTGGAATGGTAGTTGTAGGTGATTGTATTTGTTTTTTGCCAGTCAGGTATCTTTTGGAAGACCTGGGAACTGATGCCTGCCGAAGCTTTCCGAAGGGATGGAAATTAAATAATTAGTTAGATAGAGCGGACAAGGCTTCGCTCTGGTCTTTTGCCCACCTCTCATACTTTAGGTTGTAAGAAAACACATGAATGTGTGATAAGCCTTTCACTGGGACAGATCATTTCCTGTCTAGCTCTAAGTTTACTTTGTCCTTCCCGGAAGTCACAGGTCTTAAGTCAGTTTAATAGGAAAGTCTTAATCAGTAAAATTCTGAGTTACTTTTCCTCAGTATTAAATTCCAAGAGTACATCTAGGCATTTACTGTGAAATACAGATTTTTACTCTGCCTCTTTTTAGTTTCTAAAGCAAATGTCTTAGAGTAGCGGTAATTTTTTTCTGTTCAGCTTCAATTTAATGCTAGAATTCAATCTAATTGACGTATTTCAGTTTTCCAATGGAAGTTTGACTCTAATTTGATGTTTAGACACAGGTTGAATCTTGTCTTTGCATATTAATAAGTATTCTAGAAAGGATTTTCACAGCAATAAATTTCAACAACTTCTGTTTGTACAGCATTAGAAAACATCTGGTGTTATCAAAACTCAGACAAAATGAACTCGCTGTAGAGAAGACTATGCTTTTCTGCTCATAATGGCCTCAGCTGCTTATTTTGCCCCTAAATAAAAACAAATTTGTGTGCATGGAATAATACTAAGACCCCTGCATTAATAGATACTGATACTCTCTAAAGCTTGGGGAGCTGTTTTTGCTTACACAATGATTTGTAATGTAGATACTTGGTTTGTGAAAAAGTGCAAAAGTAGAGTGTAAAAGGTGCTTTCTTTGAACTTGTAGAGAATTCTGTGTGTTTTTATAGCTCTGATACTTCACTTTGTCTTGTGAAACATACCCAAGGAGCAGAATAGTTCACTGCATAAAGGTTTTTGAAAATGCCATGGATTTTGGAAAGCTGCTGTGCATGTTTGTACCTGTGCAATCCACCTGTAGGAAGGAGAACAGTTATTCTCTTGAGCTTGATACTTTGTTCACACTACCATGTGCACCAGATTTATGGTATTAGCTTTTCATTAATACAGACTCTCTCTAGGTGAACTCACCTTTCATAATCTGGTTTCTACCTCTATTTAACTTTCTAAGTATGAATTAATATTTAAAGGAGCAGTGAATAGAACATTATCTAGTTTTGAGGACTATTCATGATGTGTGCCTGATCCTCAGTGTATAGAGTATAACTGATTCTTTTTTTTTCCTATGAAGAATGAGGATTATAGTGCAAATTCAGGTGAAAAGCAGGTTGGTTGTAAATAGGGTTTCATCTTGAAATCCACCTGAAATAGAAGTGACTGTAAGGAATGGAAGTGACCCTAAGGGACAGAAGTAAAAGATTTTCAGTCTGGAGCTACACACCTCTGCAGAATGGCACTCCCCATGGTACTTCTTTCAAACAATCATTGCAGCTTTTCAGAGCAGCAGTGACTTCAGTGTTATGGAAATTTCTCAAGCAAAATGGTTTCCCAGTTGTTGGATTTTCTTTTCTGATGCAAAACCAAAAATCCCAAAAGGTTATTTAGGGCCGCAAGCAAGGTGGCTGTTGGAATTTGAGTGGTTTGGGCTGGATCTCATCTAGCTTATGTGGGTGTTGACATGTAATATGTGTGTTTAAGTGTAATATGAAGACAACTGTGGATTAAAAGGGGATCTTGTATCTATTGCCAAAGCTGGGAACATGTGTGGCTGTCTCTAAGGGTTTATGTTCTGGAGGGTAATACTGTAATAATAATAAATAAATAATAAATAAAACCAACAACTCTTCACCCAATTTGCTATCCTACCCTTACGCATAAGATTTCCAAGTAAATTGTCTGCTGGTGTTAAAACACACCCGCTGGAGCAGATCTAGAGGGGGGCCACAAAAATTATCAGGAGGTGGAATATCTGTCCTGTGATGAAAGGCTGAGAGAGCTGGGGTGGTTCAGCCTGGAGATGAAAAGGCTCTGTGGGAACCCAGAGTGCAGAGAGTATTTCTCTGCCTGTTTTGAAGGGTTTTATCCCCATGGACAGCACTGTTTTTGACCTTCGTCCATGGAGAAAAATTGCCTACGCTCTGGGAAGAATTAGAATCTACACTGGTGTGAGCTAGGTGGTAGAATACTATGTAAGATTGTCACAGGTGAAAAATTTAGAGTTTTTGGGTTTATTAATATAGTAAATAGATAAAAGCAAAAAACATCAAAATGGAGGATTGTTGTTGTTCTCCAGACCTCCTCCTTCTACTACTCCATATTCAGCAGTAGAAGTAGTTTGGGATGATTGGATAAAGAATTCCGCAGTTCCTGACTGCGTGACTAGATAATTGGTAGAAAAGTAAAAATAATGTATGCTTTTAGTGACCATTGGTTAGTTTACCTTTAAAAAGCCTTGGGCTTTCCTGTATTTTGCCTTTTGTATTTTGCTCTGCTTCATGCTATGCTGTAGGCATGTGAATTACTGATAAGATATAATAAACAACCTGAAGACCGAGAAAATGTAGAAGTCCCATTTGTCTCTCGGACTCCTGGCAAAGACTCTAAAAAGTCTCCCCCATCAGGGGAGGCACAATTGAGGTGCTGGACTGCGTCAGGCTCCAGGGAGATGTTCTTGTGGCCTTTCACTACTTAAAAGGGGCTTATAAGAGAGAACAGGGATGAGCTATTTCAAAGGGCCTGTTGTGATAGGATAAGGGGTAATGGTTTTAGACTAAAGTTCAGTAGGTTCCAGACTGGATTTAAGGGAGAAATTTTTATGATTAGGGTGGTGGAATACTGGCACAGATTTCCCAGAGGCGTAGATGTTCCATCCTGGAAACATTCCAGGTCAGTTTGGATGGGGCTCTGAGCAACCTGATTTAGTTGAGGATATTTCTACTCTCTGCAGGCCAGTTAGAGTAGATGACTTTTAAAGCCCTTCCTACTAAAACTCTGCTTCTATGATTTTCATATAGAAATTTTTTAATATGTGACACTGAAAGTAGGCATTTATATGAAAGAAGAAATCACACAAGAGTTTGTGATCGTTCATACGGATGATGTTTGACATTGATAAATACTGCCTTAACAGTTATGCTTGAAAACAGTCAGTGAAGCCAAATCTCTGCTTCAAAATGCTGCCTCTTGCATTTGTTGGTTTCGTCAGTTGAATCATTTAATAAGTTCTTTTCTACAGATGATATTATACAAGTAGTCAATGGTCAATTACCATAAATCAATAGTTTGTCTGGTTCTTCAAATATCTACCATAAAACAGCATTAGTCTTGAATCTGTGAACAAGGGGATAAATTTGATTTAGGAATTTGCACAGAGGCATCATAAAGTACAAGTTATGTATTGAGGAGGGAAGGATGCTCCTAACTTAAAGCTGAGGTGTCTGTCTCCTTTTGACAGAAGTAGTGCAACACCATCATGCTGTGTTTTGAGGCTGAGTGCTGAAAATGACAGCAGGTACAATTTACATTGCTACAAGATTTCATTGGACTTTTTATAAGGAAAGTGCTGATGTTAATTAATTACTAATCTGAGGAAAGTGTTTGAACAATAGTGTTTGGTGTGTAATTTGTGGAAAAGACATTCTCTTAAGGTCTTTATTAAGCTTACTGCTGTGACAGTTGAGGATTTTCCAAGGTTGAGAAAAACTCAAGTAATTTAGGTCCATCTAAGATGAAGTGGCAAGAAAAGAAATAATTGTGTTCTAGTTTTAATGTATTAGAAGCAAAAACTCTAGTTACGTTCTTTTATGTGATGTTTTGTATGCAAAATTTAAATGTTGTGTCAGGAATAAAACATGGTCATTGCAGTTTAGTGTCTTTACTGCTAAGATGATTTTTAATTAGAAAAAAAATTTAAAAAGGAAAAAAGGAAAACTGGTTTGAGGAAGGATTGAAAAGTTGCATTATCAAAACTAAAAGTTACATTTTGATCTTAATTTTTAGAATAATTAATTACCACTTTCAGGATAGGCTTATTAGGTAGACAAAATTATTTTATATTCTTTATATTTTAACTGATTTTGAAGAATATGTTGAAACTGTCTCCTTGGCTATAGTATGTGGGGTTTTCTTTTTGTTTTGTAGAGTTAACGGTACTATATTACAGAAGCTTTATTTTAACTTTAGAAGGTTTTTGCTTTATTGAAGTAGAAGAGTAAACATCAGTCCCTAACATCAAATGTCTTGTGAAATCTTTAATCCTAGGTGGAAAGTATGGCAGTATCCTACAACCGTTATCTTCAAATTTTCATAGTAAAGGTAGTAAAGTTAAGAAGGTTCATTTGCTCAGTGAAATGGTGTCAGGATTTGCGGGGGGCAACCCAGTCAGCTTCTCTTCCTCCTATCCATTTCCTTCCCCTTTTCTAAATTCCCTCTTTCTCCTCCCTAAAGTTTCAGAAAATCTGAACAATTCTGGTACAATTATTCAGTCCTTGTGTTTACGTGTTGCATTGTAGAGCAGGGTCACATTAGCTCATGTTCTGTATTTCCAAATGAATGCTTTTGGAGCTTGAATACTTTAGTAAGGTAGAATTTCATTGATCTGAAAACAAGTCTGTGGAAACATGGCAAAAAGCAGGTGTGAGAGCTGAAGCTTTTTCAAAAGAGTTTACTCTTCCTATCCATTTTGAGAAGAAGCATGTTGGACAAACTCATATCCCTGTCTTACTATTCCCTTAAATCTGAAGTTCTTGTAGACTCCCTGCAGAGTTCCTTTTTCCGGATTTGATTAGTACTGCTCACCACAGATACTTGTCTTTTGGTAGAAACTAATTATTGGGCTGTTAGAGCAACAAGAACCAGAATAAGAGAAATATCAGACTTTTTCTCTCAGGAACACTTATGTTTTGCTTTCAGAACATTTCCTGAGCTCAACCAGGAGTTGGGGTGCTCTGAGCTGGCGCCTTGTCCCCTGGCTCAGGAGTTGGCCATGGGCTACCGTGTATGTTCTGACAGGAAATCCAAGGCATGGGTTCCATGGTTCCAGGAAAATACTCCTGCTTCCTTCTCCAGCTTTGAGTGTAAATAGCTTTGGTAAGGAAACCTTGCTCACTCCTTCCAGCCCTGGCTCCTGAGGTCACACTCCTGTTTTCTGCTTTCTCAGGATTAAACTCATAATTGCTTCTTGGCCTTTTAAAATTTTTTCCTTCTGGCACCTCCACCAAGCTGGGCTGAGGTGATGGGGGTGGGGGGTTAAATCAGTGGAATGCCCCAGGCTTTGCGAAAACATTTTTACCACTTCAAGCTTGATTATTTCCCAAAAGCAGCTTCTAACAGGCCTTTAGGAGAGATCCAGTGACTTGGTAAACAGCTTCTGCTGTTTCAGCTCCGTGAATGTTTTTAAAAAGTTTAAGTGCTTATATCATTTAGCCAAAGAAAGGTGATTTAGGATATTAAAATAAAAATAATCACTGCAAATTTCACAAGCTACTTTCAGAGTTCAGTTAGTAACTTTGTGTGCTAAATTTCTGCACAATTAAAACAAAGCAGCTGCTGTCTGCAGAGAAGTGAATGTGCTCAGGACTGTGTGTTCGGGCAATTGGTCTACTTTTGGAAAAAACATCAGTACCTTTTATAAAGATATATGGAAAAGTAGAGGAAAATGGTAATTTTCAGAAGAAAATCCAAATGGTAATTTTCAATACTTATGTATTTTAAAATTTATAATAAGAAGATATTCCATAGTACTCCCTTCTTTGCAGAGAGGAAGATCTAGAATTTTATTACAGATACAGCTTATGCTAAAAGCATTTCATTCAAGGAGGTCTTCATGGTTTTTATTGAGCACTTAGACTAACAATCCTTACCTATTGTTAGTGCTAAATTACATTTCATTTTGACAGTTGACCACCTTGTCACTTTTCCAGAGACTATTTTCTTCTTAGAGTGAATGTGACATAAGGAGAGTGGTTTATCTGTGAATACTGTTCTTTGTAGAATTTTTGTTCTTGCAAAGATGCTTTAACACGCTTCAGGATTCCTGGGAAGAGTGGTTTTTTTCATTCTCTTGAATTTTTTTCAGTGTGAAAGTTGTGAAGTGTTGAAAGCATAGATTTTCCTTGATTAATGTGGCCTTTGAGATTCGCAGCTTCTTGGCAGCATGTCCCTGAAGATTTTTTTTTTTTCTTTTCTGATCTTTTCTTCCCCTTACCTTCCTCCTCTTCCCTCCAAGATACAGAGGAGTAAACAGGTCAGGCAGAAAGATGCTTGAGCATAGCAAAGGGAATTAGCCTTACTCCTAGCTTTAAAACTGAAGTTGTTCCTGAGATATTTTACAGACATAAGGCATACTGGATCTGTGAAGACAATCTGACATAACAGAAACTTGATTTAAGGTAGCAAGAGTTGAACCTCTGTTTATGCACTCCCGATTCCAAATTCTTGTCCATAGATCTTTGCATTTAGAATGCTGTTAAAAGAACCAGACTCCACTGATTCAAAACCATGCTGGTTTGCTTTAAATTAGGAAGCAAACCTGCTCTCTTTGCATTCAGAATAACATGAATAACATGAAGTAAAATAATGAAGACAGTTTGCTTAATCTTTTCTAACTGTCTGGAGTTTCTAAAAGATGCTTCAAGTTGTAGTTTCCCTTTTCTGTGCTTGACTCTAGGAATGTCTAGTGTTAAGTGAAGGTGGATATGTGAAAATACTTGCAAGAAAAATGTGTTATGTTTGATCTATTTGTTTAAAAAGATGCAATAGTATTTAGTCTGTGAGCTGTAGCTATGAACACTTCCATGTCAGGTGATTTGTGTGTTATGTTGATGAGGAAATGTGAGCACTTGGAAAAGTATTTCTTAAGCCCCTCTAGGGAACTGCTAAGAAAAATAATTCTTAGCTATTGTTGCAGGACTAATTCAGTTTGTTAGATACCACATATACTGCTATGCTGAAAAAAGCAGGGGTGTTTTCAGTTGCTCTGATAGCAGTAGGCTTAGTAAACATGACTGTTGCAGTAGTTGAGTCCACCACGGGATTAGCCAGGGAGCCTCTGGACGCCAAAACAGTGGAGATCTGCTGGTGGGCAGGCTCAGAGGTCTAAGACTACCCCTTTTTACCCTTTTAAAGTCCATATTCTAGATAGTTCTCTTTTCCTTGATACCCCACTGTCTCCTGGTTCCCTTGTTCCACCCCTCGCCTTCCCCACTGGTCACTGCCCTGTTACCCCACGTCCTCTCCACCCCCTGGCCCCCAAATGATAGGTTCCTGATGTTCTGCCCATCCCTGGTGCTGATCCGGATAAAACCCCGGACCCCTCAGTGTTCTGTGTTCTTTGTCCCTCGATCCCTTCGAGCAGGGAGTCCAATAAACCCCTCGGAACTCCATAAAAAGAACCCCTCCCGCCTCTTTGTCCCTGGTGATGCTGCAGGAGCTGTCCAGCTCTGTGTGTGTGAGTGGCTGCGAATATCCACCAACTCCGGTGTGTCAGAGTGTGTCCGAATGTGTCCCCCGGAGCTGCTCCGACAGGGACACGATCAGGATGGATGCTATGTTCTTTCCACCCCTCCACTCGCGCATCACGGCGCATGACTAAGAATTACGACTAATGAATTCGTCCTGATAGTGTCTTGCTTCATAAGTTTAAAGATGCTGTTTATATATCTGATCAATGTCCTGATTTTCCTTCTGAACTCCTTATCCCTGAAAGAAAAATTGTTTTACCAGCAATTGTAAACAGAACTAATTTTTTGTGAAGATTTCTTTGATAGAAGGTCAGCAACAGAGTTTGAGCCTAGGCCTGAATTTAGACCTTCCTTATGGGGACTGTTGCTGTGTAACAGACCTGCAGGGAGCATCAGATACCATGTGTACCAAAGCAGAGAAAACATCTATTTTCTTGAGTCTGCTTTCAAAACAAGTCTCATCTTTATATAAAGAGAAAGTTTCAGATTAAACACTTTGAATAAGCTTCCCATCTTTTGATTAGGATCTCAGTTCCAGAGAACCTGAGCTAATTGCCAGAGGTGTCTGCTTTTCTTCTTTGCATTGATCTGAAGTGGATTTGCGTTAAGATCTCATTCCTGTTCAGTGCTGCCCAGTTCCAACATGGACAGCTGACCTGAGAATGAGAGGCAGATTGTGCCTTACAGATACATTTCTTTGAGGATACTTTTCTGGCATTTCCCTGCTTCTTGGGTAAGAGAGCCAGAGCTCTGGAGCAGGGTGGGTTTCTGGTGACTGGCTTGATGAGAGCAAGGCTCAGCTCTCATACAGGGAGAGTAGTAACAGTGGCAGGACTTCAAGCTGATTGTGCCCTTCCTTCTCACAGATTGCTGTGCTCTGCTGCTGAGTAGGCAGTGAGCAGGTCAGGGAGAGACCTGTGCTGCAATCCCAGCAGGAGTTCTGTGAGAATAAACGTGATCCTGCAGATCCCAGCAGCAGTGTGGGGTGCAGTTGGACTGGAGGGCTGAACTAAAAGATATAGTTTAGAAAAGGAAGCTGTCTCTTCTCATGATCCTATTCAGTCTATGTGTAGAATGCAATTAGTACTGTTTTGATCTTTCACGTGATTTAGGCTTTTAAAACCTTGTGTCAGGTATTCATGGTTGGGTTTGATTTGCCTTGTAAGTGTCTGTGTAGGCTTAACCAATAACCATTACTTTTACTATTAGAATGAGCAGTGCAACTGCAGAGGAAAAAGCCGCAGCTCTTGGGTTTTTGATGTTCAATTTCTCATGCCTTTTTTTTCTCATCATGTCAAAATCTTCCTTTATTGTTCTGAACATTTTAGGAATTGGGCTACATAGCAATGACTCTTGATAGTGAACATGGGGATTCCTAACTGCAGCTGTCCCTGGACTACAACTTACTGATGACATGAATAAATGACAATACTTCTCTTGTCTGTGAGAAGCTTACAAAGCTGCTTGCACTCTCTGTCAATTAATGCTTAATTGGTTGAGACTTAAAGAACCTTAAGACAGCATTTATTCATAACATTTTCCCGCAGTTTTTCATATTTCTTATCTGAGAGCTTCCTTGCATTAATACATGGATTTTGAAATATAAAAAGCTCTACTTAATGAAGAGCATTACACATATATATTCTCTATATGTAAGTGTGTATGAGAGAACTACAGTTTGGGGCTTGAGTATAACTAACTTTAAAATTCAAGGGCTATTGTTTATCGTAGTCAAGACTGCCAGTCTTTTAAAGTATATATTTTTTTTCTCTTTATTAGCTAGGGTGATGTCCTTGTGCTAAAATGTCTTTTTTTCCAGCTGTGCTGGAGGCAGATTTGTTTTGTTCATGTATCCTCAGGTGATTCCATTCCTGGTATTTGCCTTATGAGGCAAAGACCCTCATTGGGGACAGGACATTTTGTGTGTTTTGTGTGCACAAATGTGTGTTTAATTCACCTTAAGGTGTACGATAAAAATTCCACAACATTTTCCTGTGTTTATAAGGTTCCAGTATAGACAACTACTTCTACGAGAACATAAAAGGGTGTCAAAAATTGTATTTGGAACTTCTGGAAACTAGTAGATGAATATGAAAAGTAGTAGGCTTTAGAGCAGGTGAATATGTCTTCTACTTGTATCTCAAGTTATTGCAGCTGTTGACAATCAAATAAGCTTCTTACCAAACAGTTCGAGGAAATCAAAAGGTATTATAAGATCTGGTATGTAAAATACCAGCTCTGAAACAATGATCTGAGTAACCCTGCCTTTCCCAAGCTGCATTTATCAAGCTTTGTAGGTAGATGATTGTTGTGGCTGATCAATAGGTTTTCTCTTAGCAGAGAATGTGGTGAACCCTCCTCTCTTGGTCCTGTTCCAGTGTTGGATAATGAGAACATAACTAATTCATCATCCCTCTACAGTTTTCCAGTAATCTGTTATTAATGCTTGTATTCAAGTAGATAAAACTAAACCTGACAGATGTAAAAACTGTTGCATTCACATCCCAATGATGCAGTGAGGTGTAAAAAACTGGCTAGGAACTGAAAAGTATAGCTTTTCATGAAACCTAATGACAGTGTCTAACTTCGTGATGAAAACACATTATTGTGAATGTCAGTGCACAGAGAATTATTTAGACAGGCTGCAATGATGGTTGCTAAAGAAATATTGAAAGCAATAAAATATAAAACAAGAGTCTTCTATTGGTTTTGTTATAATTCAAATATGTTAACACTTGCATAGTATCATTTCATACAAAGAACCACACAGAGTATGACAGGCGATCCTTGAAAAGGAAGTCATGGGGAAAAAGGTTTTCTTTTAGTATCTTAAAGACTTCATATGGATGCCGTCATGTGTTTTGTTTCTAAAACCCAAAATTATGGCAATTTGAAATGGAAGAAACTTTGAATTAAACTTTTTTGTGGGTGGTGTTTTGTGGGTGTCCAATTAACTTTCATTAGTAATTAAAAGATCTACTTCTGAAGAGAATTGATTTGGAGAGTAATCATACTCAGTGGAAACAGTTCGTTGAAGGGAGTGTCTGGTTGCATCCTTTTTGCTTCTGCAAATCAAGAAAACCAAAGGAGGCTGCTCTCCGATGGTATCCAATAAAAAAGGTTACACTTATGAACGGTGATTGTTTCTTCAGGATTGTTTCCGTATTGCATTTATGCTGAAGTACTGCTTATCTAATAATTGCAATACTTAGTGGTATAATTACATTTTTAGAAAGGAAAAGTTTTTATCCTTTTAAAATAATAGGTCACTATGTACATAAGTTAGTAAAACCCTTTGAGTTCCCTTGACATTGAAAATAAATTGCGAATCTTTGATCTCGTTCATCTAAATTATACCTCTGCTAGGAAGTCTCAATTAGAGGTTTGCAGGGTGCAGGCAGACAAGCTAAACTGCTTTAGGTTCTTACAACAGAAGGAAGTCTTGAGGCGGGTTGTCTGTGCGTGTGCTCTGCCTAATCCGTGGCTCTCCTGAAGGCTGGAATCCAGGGCTGTTCAGAACCATCTGCTACATTGAGCATTTGGAGACAAGGCCACAGGCCACATCCTCTGGATGAGCTCAGTAATTTGGCTGTTTTGGGGTAACTCTTAGTCCCATACTATCTGCTGCTTTGACAAGAGGTCCTTGTCCTGTTATTGGTGTCAGGAACTCCTTGGGGAGTCAGGGGCATTCTCACTCAAAAACAGAAAGTAGAACTCTAGGTTCAAATGATTGCTCAGAATAGAAAAGATTTGCCCTGAATTTACAATGTTTATAATGTTTACTAGCTGTTTGTAAAATCTTCACAAATCCCAAGTCTTTCCTGCCTTAGCTCCACACCCCTGTCCTTTCTGAATGAGTTAGGTTGTCTTTAAAGGAAATGAAAATATTGCTTTCTTAATTTGTCTGTTCTGCTATAGAAAATGAAATATTTAAGTGATAAGCGAAAAGTACTTTAGGATACAAACTTTTACACTATTTTTCTTTTTTATTTTAAAAAAGTTGCTTTTAAAACTTTCATTCAGTGTTGGTTTACAGTGTCATAGGAGGGAAACAAAAATGAATTTTGAAATAATTGAATTTTGTTTTCTTTTAAGAGGTTAAAATAATGTACCTGTGGATCGTTTTGTTGTAAAGTCGATTTAAGCTTTTGCTCTGTTGCATCTGTGGAGAGACAGATGGCTGAAAAGAATATAAAGAATGTAGTAATTTATCAGATCTTTTTGTTTTCAGTGAAAGTGTTCATTGCGTCCCTTGGCTGCCTGAACACAGATACAGAAAACAGGAAGAGATAGTGCAAGAAAAAGAATTTGTATATGAGATGTCACCCAGTGAAATACAGAAAAACTCCCCATCTTCCCCACTCCTTTAAAACCAAATTAGTGAAAGCTAAATGACAACAAAATCGTAAAAATTCATATCTTAACTGAGTTTTTACATTGGTCATGTTGTGTTCTCTTGGGCAAACTGGGCTGACTTTTTTTCAGTGTTAAACTTTTATAAGTGATCATGCACAGTACTTTGTTCTGTCACTTCGAATTTCTGTTTGTATCTCCAGTTCAGTGAGCCTTTTCCAGTGTTATCAAACATGACTCAGTACTGGGAAATACTATCAGAATATTAAATTTGAGGTGCTTTGTTTCATTTTCAAGTTCATTTATTGATAGGACACATCCCTCTAATATGCATAGTTAGTGAAACACCTTAAGCCCAGTCCATCTGAATGCTGCTGGCTATCAGCTGGTAGCAGAGGGTTCATCATAAATACCAAGCCCTTTTTTTGCTCTGTTATTTAAAAAAAAAAAACATTTTTCTCTCTCGTATGTTCTATTTATATTGAAAGAAACCCCAACAAACCAACAACCACAACAAACTGTCCCCTGGTGATAAGGTCAGAAGTGATTGCTATCACACAAAGGAGGAGCTTGAATACTGCTGCAGGGAGACACAAAAAGAGCTCACTTAATGAATGGACAGATTATGCCTCTAAAGAGGCAGTCAAAGAGACTTGCTGAGGCTTTAGGATCTAAGAAAAGGTGACATCGTGGAAGAGTAGACAGCCAGGTGATGAGAAGCTGTAGAAAATAAAAGGGGGATACCTGGCCACAAGAGATGTTAAAGAATGTGGAGGAAGTTCTAGACTAAAGGGATGTAGTGGAAGCTACAGAAGAAATGCATTTGATATAGGAGATATGGTAAAATATGGAGTGCAGGGATGATGAGATACTATTTCTAATAAGCAGCTTTCACGTACATTCATCACTGCATTTCAAGCATTGAAAAATCAGAACTTTATTTAAGGAAAAAAGTGTTCAGAAGTAGCCTTTTATATAGTTAATAGCCTGTCTGGTCAGTGAGCTGCCAAATATATGCTGAGCTTAGTATTCCCACTGTGATTTCCTTTTCCTTAATGGAAAGAGCAGGAATGGCTCCCATTAAGACTATTTGTCATCTTTTAAAGGATGTATTGGATTTTTAATTTTTTTTCATTCTAAAAACATCGCCTTTGGCATTCACAACATGCATTTTTCATAAATGCAGTTCCTTGGCGGAGTGAACTGTTCAGATTTTTGTAAGAAGTAGGATTTCATTAGGTAAAAAACTTGAAGTAGTTGAATGCAGGGTACTACAGACTTTTCATAATGCAAAAAAAAGTATTTCCTAGACAAAAATATCATCAGAATTTTTTTTAAGTTTTAACAAAAATATTTTGGAAGCTTAAATTATATTTGATCTGTTAACATTATTTTGTGCTTTCTTCTAAATTCCTGCTTAAATTATGATTAGAGTGTTAGTTCAAAGATACAATTCCTAATGAAGCCTACTCACGTAATAGATGGGAGGCTGAAATGCAGCTCCTTGGCTCTGATTCAGCCAAACAGACCTTGTTTGCTTTTAAACTATGGTAGCTTGTGTTTGTACAAACTATTCCACATATATAGGTACTTACAGACTAATTATAAATATCTTATTTATAGTTTCTGGAAAATGATTAAACTAATATATGATATTAATATATCATATAGTAGCTTAATATATGATGTATAAGATAATTAGATAGATAATTAGAGAGATAATTCCAGGGGAATTCCTGTGCTTTGTTCTGTAATAATATCCAGGCAGTAGCAACTCCTGTTGTGTCTGTTATTCACTGTTACTGCCAGATTAAGGTTTGGGTGTGTACAACCTCAAATCAAGGGTTGTGTATTTGTCATGCTTAAGAATCTGTGGGTTTGGAGGTCTGCAAGAAAATTCTATCTTTAAAGTGAGCATCAGTGAAATAAGCTTCCCCATGAAATGTTAGATACCTGTCATTGTAAACATGAGATGTTCATGTGGAAAATAATGTTTTATATTTTTGGAGTAAGGTAGGAAGGGCAGTGGTAAATGGGGAGTTCCTTACTGGGTGTTGTATTTGTTGAGGTTTTTATTCTTCTCTGGGATCATGGGTGAGGGAAGCTGGAGATATCCACTGGGCTATTTTAGGGAGTTTAATTTTAATTAAAAATGGATATGCTTCTTACTTGATTCAGTGTGGGTTTTTGAGTCCTGTTACATAGCCTACAAGAGATATTAAACATTACCTTACAAATAATAGTTCTGTAGTCTAGGGGGAGACTTCTGTCTTTGAGAATATGGCTGCATAAAATAGGGAACTAGGAACTCTTTTGGGATGGACGTCCAGTAGGGCAGAGAACATTGGTTTTGTCTTCAGGATTAATTAAAAAAAAAAAGAAAATCAGTGTTCTGTGCATGTGTTTAGACAGGTGAGAAGAATCAAACACTTCATATGTTAACTGGGATGATGCAAAGAGTTTGTATTTGATACCCCTGAGAATTACGGAAGTGAAGGCACAGTGAGATCAAAGGAAAGAAATTGTAAAACAGTAAAAAAATGTGTGACAGAAACTAGTTGATGACACCAGTTGAGGATGGGGAAAAGGAAATACAAAGCAAGTGATCAATGTTGTCCTGTAAGCCCCTGGCTGAAGTTTGTGCTTGTTTGTTGCCTTAAGTTTTAGGGATCTTACTGTCTTTTTATTCCATTTTTCCTTTGATTTGTTAAAGCAGTGCTGTAGTTTCCATGGACTTGTACCAAAGGAAACTGTCTTCCTGGGGATAGCATCACTTTAATTGAATCTGGAACTTCTGTTAAAAGGTGGAATTTTGGGAAGTGTAGGGTGTGATCAGTATTGCATTGTTTCAGAATTTATTTGGTTTTACACTCAGTTAAAAGGATTTAATTTGAAGTGTAAATCTGCTTAAAAGATGGACTTGTTGGAGTTTGCAGTGGAGATGAGATATATAGTTTTCTAAAGAAAGCTTTCATTTCTTTGAAAGCTTTGTAGGAACAAGGGCTTTGGTTTTTTTTCCAATTACTAAAATCATTGCAGCTTTATGGAAAACAAACCCAAAATCTGCTGCTGTATTTTCATTACTTTTAAAGATCCTTCTTTTGCTATGCAGAAATTGTTTCCTCAACTTGAGACACCTTGAGAAACAATCTGAAGTATTGGCAGTCACTGTGTAAGGACTCAGGTTGTTAATGTTGGCATTGTTCCTTTTGTCTTTTGAATACACAAGGTTTGTGAAGCAAAACCTGCCTTACCTTTGCTAGCTTGGAATAGTGTGGGACTTCCTCAGGGTGAGACTTCCTCAGGGGAGGACCGTGCAGGAACTGGCAGGGCTGCTAAAGCTGGATGAGTGCAGTGACCAAATTTCCCAGGAAGAGAACAGAAATGTGTCTGAAGCTATGAAGGTGTGCTGGAGAACAGCAGGCAAGAGACCATGACTTGTTGCCTGGAGGCAATTAATGTTTCTGGTTCTAGCCCTGCTGTGCCAATCTCTATGTAATGATTCATAACTGCTTAAGAGGAAAAAATGGGAGGCAAACTGGGATGGAGTTTGTGCAGCAGAGTGCTGTTTTATAAGGAGCCATGCTGTTTTCCAAATACATGTTTCTGTGGCATATATTGCAATAAAATGTAAAATATTCTCAGCTGAAAACTAATGTAATTTCAATTATGTTTGTAATTTCAAGTATATCTCTAATGCATTTGTTAATCAATTTTTCTAATATAGTATTCTGGACAGGTGATAAAAGGTGAGAAGAAAATAATCCCCAAATTTTGGGAAATAAATTTTGCTGTAATAAAGCAAAAATATAATGAAGAATTGTGGATATATTGGTGTTTTGTAAAAAGTTTTCCCTCTCAGTTGTTGTGTGCAGTTTGCACTTGTAACCAAAATACTCTTGCACTTGATGTTCATAGTAATTGCTCATTCATCTTTATTAAGTTATATCTAGAAATTTTATAGCTCCAAATGTGGAAACCCACCAAGAATTCCAGAGAAAAAACCCGAAGCTATTTAATTTACTTTTCAAGTTCTGCTTCTCCTTTGAAATCGTGACGTTCCACGGAAGTTTACTTTGAATAGGTTACATTTACATACAGTGGTACATAGGTGAGATTTCACTGAAATGTCATGGTTTCCTAATCTTGGGGAGAACGGTTGGAGAGGGAGCTGGGAGGAAGAGTTTTCAACACTTTCAGAACCTTTCAACTTAGAAACTGTTTTGTTTGAATTGGCTTAAAGCAGGTCAGCATGATTGTAGCAGTTGTTCTGGAATTTTAGAGATACTAGAAATTTTGCAGAGGTCTTTCTTTTTTTGTACTAAGGTCCCATTGGGATTATAAACACTAATATAGACAGCTCAATGTTTAAGAGTTTTCAGAGGAAAAAAATGGTTTTAATGGCTTTGGTCTGGATGGTGCTCATGAACTTAATGTTCTTTAGCTGTCACTATTCATTTTAGCTTTTGATTACTTTGCATATTGTCATCACCACAAGTTACAGCATAATAATTTAACATCATCTGCAAGAGTACATTCAAAGGGGAGTTGATTTAGGCTTATTTTATAATGTGGGAAGTTGGTTGCAAGTAAAATACAAAATAAAAAGCCAGTCTTAAGTTTCCATAACACTCTGGTAATTTACTAAAGGTAAAATGAATTAGAGTAAAACCACAATTCTCTTTCTTTTTCCCTTTCCCTCAAAAAAACCCCAAACCCGAACAGCCAGCCTCAAACTTCACCTGTCCTGTTGCTTTAAGGTATTATTTATATATAAGCCTTTTGGTGTTAGAATATGAAGTGTTAGATTTCAGTTTAACAGAAAATAGTGCTGATCACCTCTCCTGTTGCCCTTGGTACAATTCTTACCATTTTGGTGTGAAAGGAAGGAATCCGAAGAATGAGAAATAACTGCCAGCAGTATGAAAGAGTATATTTTAAATTACTGTATTAAAGCTGTTTAACTCACTATCTTAGTGATAGATAGCTTAGATATCTTAGATATCAAATAATTGCACAATTTCTGTTACTGTAGTTGCAAAAATGTAACTGGTTTTGCCTTCTTGGAAACCTCCAGTGCCTTCTAAAAATCACATTTGCAACGTTTTTTAAATGTCATTCTTAAATCTCCAACTGTTATTGACAGCAGTAAGACTTTAGTGGCTATTGATTACTGAAATTGTTGTTGACTTCAGTATTAAATGTTCTGTTTTACAAGGACATTTATGGAGTAAAGAGAATACTCTGCCTCCTTCTCTCACCATAATTAATAATTCTGTCATGTGCCTTCTCTGTGCCTCTTCAGTAACCATGACTCACCTTAATACCAGTGTTTGACATTAGAAGCCTCTCCAGAGAGGAAGAAAATCATTAAGAAATGAGCTGTATAAAGGTTATTAAACCAACACTTAAGATTCTAGTCCTGCACATTTTCCTTTACCCCTAATTAAATGCCAAGAACAGCAATGTAGAATTTTCAGTATATGCATATGCTGAATGTATCTTTATCAGAGGAAAAGTACCTACAGGGAACTGAAAGTTTACTCCCAGCAGTCATGTATATTGCTTATATATTTGGAATGCTGTTTTTTTCAAAAATGGGGAAGAAATCGTGGGGGTTGAGTGTCTTAAAATTAAACACTGACGTACATATATAATGGGATTCTTTTCTTACCCCTTATGGTATGGGTCAGGTTTTTAGCTGAAGTTGTTTTATTGACTGCAATGTTACTGTTTCTATAAGCAAAGGCAAATTGTATGAGGAAGTTTGAAACATTGGGTCTATGCTGTGTAAATGCATCCCTGCTTACAAACTTCTTATTTCTCACCTCTCAGAAAGCTCCAGGTCTAACCTGAATATCAATATCCACGATATGTGGAACAGTGTATTAATTTTCTAAATGACTTTGAATTTTAGGCAAAAAACCACTTACCTTCAGTTTTTCTGTTTCTAAAGCTTCTAAAACCCATGTAGACTGGGAAAAAGTTAATTTTCAATTACCAGAGTGTACCATGCTTAGTTACATTCCCTTTACAGGTAGCAGACACTGGCAGCTGCAAAGCAGTGATAATTTGCAGTGAGGCCATTCCAACTTGCACTGCATGACCCTGGTGAGGTCGGGCCCTTTCAATTAGCGGGATGAGGGTGTGAAATCCCCTGCTATTATGTTCTTATTGCCAAGTTCTACTGCTGATTTACAGAATATTGCATAGGTTGGCCATTAAAGTCTAATTCCTTCAATAAAAATTTAACACAAACTTCCTTTCCTAATTTATAAAACTATCTGGGTCTCTTTCTAACCAATTTTCTCAACCTTGTGCATGTCAAATTAATGCTTTGAGAATATAAAAGGTCTCTAGATCTTTATTCTTTTGTGTTGGCTTTTTCAGTGAAATTTGCCTAATACTTTATGAAATTATTTTGCTCTCATGATTGGTAAACAGATAATTCAGGTTAGCTGAGTAAAAGTGCTATTTTTGATATTTAGTGCCTACTGAAAAAAAATTCAAAGAATTGTAGTGGTTATAAAAGCTTTAGAATCCCCAACCTGATCAGCAGGCGGCTGCTGCTGTTGCTAATAATAATAATAATAATAAATAATAATAATATGTCACCACAAAGGCAAGTTTTAGCCAAAATGAGAATTTCCTAAATTGACAGAACTTTTAATAGAGTCTTTTCAAGAAACGGAAAAGGCAGTGCTAGAAAAAAAGAAGTTGCAGATTATGAAAATCTGGAAATTCTATTTTATCCATAAGCATGGTTTATATGGGAGCATTTAGTCATTTAGTTTAATTTATTTCTCAGTTCTTCAAATTCAGATATTTTTTGACAATAACAAATTGGAATACTAAGTCTGAAATCACTGATCTGGTTAGATAAGTCAAAACAAGAGACAGATATTGTGGAATTATACTGCATGTACATGTAAGGCTATTTTTTGTCTTGTTCATGGTTCAGTTTTCAGTTAAATACCTATTAAAAAAGGTAGTTAAAGTGCACAGAAACAAATATCAGGGGTCACGTCTTTAAGGGTTGTTTTCCCACTTTAACATCTATAAATACGAATTTTGTTTTCTTAGCAAAATACACAGGTTTTTTTTATTTTAAAGCTTTCCCTCTCTTCATTTTAATAATACAACCCCATTTGTTTTGGTTTTATAAGCATATTATAGTCCTAATTTGTAAATCACATCATCCTGTTTATTTTGTAACACCTTCCCCAAGTGTAGTTCCGATGTTCTGGCCCTTGTGTCATTATTGATGTTCAGGGAAGTGGGAATGGGGCAGCATTGCTGCTGCTCCTTGGCTCTTAAAGTTCATGTCATCTGCTTAAAAATCAACTTTCATGGTGCACAAGGAATGAGGGCATCTGTCGCAAAACTTTGTAATGTTATTTTTAGATATTCTTCATTTCAATATGTGTTGCTTTTAATATTCTCCTTTTTGGTCAAATGAGGACACAGCTACACTGCAGTGTTATGACTATCGATACCTTAGGAGTGTTTATACTCAATTAAAATATGTAAAATTGAGACATTTTCATTAAAAACTCATTTTATTTAGCTGATGTGAAGTTTGATAAAGGTTTTGAATCTCTGAACTAGCATTCATATTAATGCACCAGCATCTTTGCTGTGTTCCAGATTTCTTTCTGATATTGCCTTCAAAATGAGTGTCGTGTCTCCTTCCTGCTGGATATTTTCTGGTTTGCCAGAACGTGTTTAATTACAAACTAAGCCTATGCAAATATTTGATTCAAACTGACAAAGGTTATTCTGATTTTTTGATCTAATCCTTTGTGATGTTTTTACTTATATAGATTGTAATATGCCTATTTTAGTAATTTAAGAACGTTTAGATACTTTCCATTTCTATTTCAGGATCATCTGATAAATTTCTTTGTGTGATGCAGTCTGCATTCCTCACTTTTACTGGTGTGGCTTCTCCCTTGCTCACACACATGTTGTGTGCACATGTTTGTGTTTTTATACGTGTGACTATTTGCCTATGTACCTGACTCTCTCATCTGTCTTGGAAAGTAACTTGGGAATGTGCAGTTATCAATATGTACAAAAAATTTTTTATTAATTCAAGAGTCTTGACTGCAGCTGCTTTATCAGAATCTGTTGATTTGTTGTAAAATGAGAAAGATTTAATTAGGGGAGTTGGAAGGAGTATTACTTGAGAGGAAGAAGCATTCTGGTGCATGATTGATGCTAACACAGGTATTTTTGGTACAACTTTTGACCAAATGATTCCTGCCTTGGCACCTGGAGGATGCATTGTTGTTTGTGTGTTGAGGGGAAGGACTGTAGGGTTATTGTTTATCTGCAGCTGGTCGGGAGATTGCAGCCATTCATTTCCTAATGGTGGTTTTATTACCTGGTTGGTTGTAAGTTTCACTGTTCCTATCTTCTGCCACCCTCTAAGGTGGAAGTGAGGAAAGTTCCCATTAACAGACAGTCAAAGCATAAGTCATGTCATGGCCCACTGGGGTTACCTGGTTCTCAAGCCTCAGTAAGGGCTTTCAGTTCCTCTCTTGATACAGTCTTGATACTTAGTCTGGAATTTAGTTATTTAAGAGTCTGACTTTTATCTTAAATATCTACGAAATGAGATTCCTTGGAAAACATGCACAGCTTGAACTTCAATCAAAAGCCTGCATTTATGGAACACATTCCCTTTCACAGTCACCCACAGAGCAAACATTTAGAAAAGCTTTGCAGACAATTGATTTGCTTAATCCTTTTTCAAGTTATGTTTTGGATCTCAGTTTTTAAGAACTAATTTTGTAATGCAGTTTTGGCGATAACTGCGTTATTGATACTTGCAGAAATATGTATTCTATTTCTTGTGTTATCCCAGACCTTTTTTGACTGTAGTTAAATTCACTGTATGTTATATCCCTTCCATAGAAAGCCAGGTGCAAGTAGTTCCCATATTTGCTTTTGTCATAGGGATTATGGCATACAGGAGTAAATCAGTTCTACGTTTGACCAGTAACTCAGTAACCAGCACTGAATCACTCTCTTAAATAAAATCCTGACCTTTAAAAGGTCTCATCAAATGTGATGTGTTTTGTGCATTGAGTGCATGTCTCCCCTCCAAGTATGGCAGTTGGAATGCTGTTGGGGTCCCTCCCCTGCCATGTAGCCCTGGCAGAGGGGCCCTGAGGGCACAGACACGGGGTTCCCCTGCCCCTGCTCAGCCTCGTTCCCATTGGTTGGTTTGTGCTCCCTGCGCGGGCAGAAGGACCCTTGGTCCCGTGACTGGAACAGTTCCTGGGCAGAGCTCCGGCCATGCGGTTGGAGAAATAAACATCTCTCTGAAACAGCTAGCAAGAATCTGTCTGTCTATATATATATTTCCTTTCCACGGGACTCCTGGTTTGATATATGCGTGTTGCAGGATCCCCACTGCAACAAATGGTGGAGATTTGTGAGCAGAACGATCCCCGATCCCTAAGCGACTGATTTGTGTGAGTAAACCCTGGAAACTTTGGATTCCTCTTCTTGGTTTTGCTTTGCTATTCCATATCTAAACTATGGAGGAACCGTGGGAAGACTCTTGGCTCTCAGAGCCGCATATGGACATTTATCTTAAACTTAAAATGATTCTTGAACAACGATTTGTGAATTTTAGCTTGATTCAAGCTCAAAAAGAACTGAAACACTTCCTGGCATGGTTGTTTAAGAACTTTTTCTATGTTTCTTGGGATTTAATTCTTACCAAGGGCTTTTGGAAAACCGTTTGGACACAGTTAATACTGGAGTCAAAATATATGCCGATGGAAGAATATTTTCGTGAATATTATTTAGTTACTGAGACTGTTGAGCAATGTCAGCTGTGTCCTGGTGAAGGGAAGCGTGGCGCAGGGACCGTGCGGCCCAGGCCACGTGCACCGAGCGCTCTGCGAGCAGCAGCGAGGCAGTTCCCGCGCGCGGGCGGAGCCACGCGAGCCGCAGTGTCGGTGGCGGAGCGGCCGCGTGCAGCGCGTGGTGGAGCGAGCCCCGTGAACGCCCGACCGAGAGGGGCGGCACGCGGGCAGCGGCTGGCGGCGATGGCGGTGGAACGGAGCCGCGCCCAGCCGAGACGCGCGCTGGAGCAGGGCGCGGGGGAGTCCTCGCTCGGGGGCCCGGCCGAGACGTGGGTGCAGCGCCCGGCATCGGCAGCGAAGCTGCGACCAGAGGAGGCGACGCACGGAGAACTGAGCGGCGTGGCCCGGCCCGGCCCGCGCAGCCCCGAACGCGACCCCGGGAAGAGCGCGCAGGCACCAGCAGCCCCGAGAATTCCAACACGGGAGCGACCGAAAGAGACAGCAAAGACGCAGCGAGACAGAAAACAGCAGCCACTCGGAAAAAGGAAAAGATCATAGCAACTAAGACCTTAGGGATAGTAAAATGGTATAATGTTAAGCAAAATTATGGTTTTATAACAAGGTGTGACAACCAGCAAGACATATTCGTGCATAGAACTGCTATTAAAAAGAATAACCCTGAAAAATGCATCCCAAGCTTGGGAGATGGAGAGGTGGTGGAATTTAATATTGTACTAGGGAGAAAAGGGTTACAAGCATCGCAGGTCACTGGGCCTGATGGTGTTCCTGTAAAAGGCAGTATATATGCAAAAAATCGTAGTCATGTTAGACAATATCTCCATTGTAAGCCCTCCCTACAGTTTCCCTTTCCTAATCCCACCTTTCCCTTTTACCCTATGTCCTATTACCCCCAGTGTATTCCCAATCCGTTTTTTCACCCATGGTTTCCCTCACAAAACCATGCTTTTGCCAATTGTTTCCCCAAAAATCCCTTTCCAATGCCGAGTGGGGGATGAAAAGGGGGAGGGAAGAAGTTAAACCCTCTCCTGCCTCAGTTTCCCCACAAAGCATGCTCAGAGTTCTGTCTCCCTTCTGTCAGCCCTAAGATGTTCCAGAGAATCTGTTTGGACATTTAAAGACTCAGGAGGGTGGCTTGTTTTGTTTTGAAACTGTTCTTGTTATGTTTATCCAGTTGTTTTCATTCTCCTTTTATTAAAATAAAACGGGTGAGGTGTTGGGGTCCCTCCCCTGCCATGTAGCCCTGGGAGAGGGGCCCTGAGGGCACAGACACGGGGTTCCCCTGCCCCTGCTCAGCCTCGTTCCCATTGGTTGGTTTGTGTTCCCTGCGCGGGCAGAAGGACCCTTGGTCCCGTGACTGGAACAGTTCCTGGGCAGAGCTCCGGCCATGCGGCTGGAGAAATAAACATCTCTGAAACAGCTATCAAGAATCTGTCTGTCCATATATATATTTCCTTTCCACGGGACTCCTGGTTTGATATATGCGTGTTGCAGGATCCCCACTGCAACAGAATGCCAAACTGATAGATATTCTGGACAAGGTACAGATCATATTGATTTACTTAGTGTACAGTTGCTTTGAGCAATTTTGCAAAGGAGACTTGTGGTACTAATGAAGGTCTTTTCTCCTGGAACATTTTCACTCCCTTAATCCTTTGTTGTTGTTTGTTTTGTTGGGTTTTGTTGTTGTTTGGGTTTTTTTTTTTTTTTTGGGGGGGGGGGGGTTTGGTGGTTTTTTTTGGGGGTTTTTTATGGGTTTTTTTGGATGATACTGTTGCACCATCCTACTGCACAATAAACTCTGAATTTTTTATAAAGCTATAGTGTTCCATTAAAACTATTGTGACTGTTTGCTTAAATCCAGTTTTGATAAAGCAGAAAATTAATTCAGTTTCTAAACCAAGTAAATCTCTACCAACCTGTCTCATTTTCACTGAGAACTTGTGAGATTTAGTAGTTTCAGGAATCTTCCTCCATTACTGGTACAGATCAGTGGAGCTGAAGCAACTTAATATTTATGTTGGAATGGGGATGAAGGGATAGACTTTCCTATGCTAAGCAACAGGGCTGGCGGCTGCCTATAGAACAATTGATTATAAGGCTTTTTTTTTCTTGCAGTGCTAATAAAGCACCAGGCTGCACAGGTGTATAGTATGCATGGACACCTCCATTTTACTTGACTTACAGCAGTTCCATAATTTTTAGAAAAGGATCTCTTTAATTTCTTGTAATAAGAACTTTTAGCATTTTCTCTTTCCTTTCTCTGTACCATCTACAAGAAGTCTGTTTCTCTTTTACACATTGGCCTGATTTCTAGGAAGATTTTGTAAATGTTCCTAATCACTAGTTTGCACACAGAAATCAGAATTACTGATTGCTTTGGCCCAATTTATAGTATGTCTCATATAACTGTACTAAGTTTAGGAATTACAATATCATAATATAGCTCTAATAAGAGGATGAACTGCTCTTTTTATTTTTTTTATATTTGTCATTACCACTCAACTCACTCCAAAGTGTCTGTTGGTGTGCTGCCTCATGAGTGTTTAATGATGACTTTCATTCAGTCTAATCTGTCAGTAGGTCAGAGATGCCTCATATCTTGGATGGAGTTATGAAATATCCTGAGTTTACTACCCTATTAAAATTCATTTTAAATGTCAAAGTTTCTAATTTGAACAAGGAAATTTAATTTAGGAGCATCTTCAAAGTAGCACACAATTTTCTCCTTGAGTATCAAGTGAAGTATCCGATAAAAAGAACTTTGCAGCATATGATATTTAATTCTTCCTGTGTTTTAACTTCAGGTACTTTGCAGCAGTGCCTAGAAGAAATAATAATTTTGTGGTCTTTCATGATTTGCTTTTTATGTTAAAAGCAGTTTGGAGAAAAGGCCTGTCTAACCAAAGATACTGATGATTTAAAAAAACACAGCTCAATATTCTTGGCAAAGCCCACTGCAATTTTTTCTTTAGAAAATTCTGTGCTTTGCTGTCCCCTGAATACCTCATTGTTTGCTTTGACCCAGTTTGTTCTCTGTTCTGTTCTGTGATGATAATTTAATTTTTCTCCCTTGCCAAACTGTCTGCACCAGGCCTTGGCCTCTCTGCTGGTTGGGGTGTGTTGGGTCCTCTTCTCACTGCAGTGGGTGTTTTCCTAGTCAGGTGGCTGCACCTTCAATGACCTGAATGTTTTACAGCAGGTATTGTGAGTCTAAAATTGTCCAGATGAGCATGAAGATTATCAGGTAATGATCAAAAGAAATGTTTTTCTGAGCCGTTTCAGTGTGGTTCTGTTTCTGAAGCTAAACCCACAGTTGTTCTGTCAGCTGCTCGTAAAACCTGAAGCTGAAGCTTTGATAAAGAGTCACTTTTCTTGTTAATAAAGAAATGTCATTAATGATACCAGATATCAGAGGTACTGGCTTGTTGCTCTCTGATTAATTCCTTGTGTGGAAGTATGAGATTAACAGTGGAGGACAAAAGACATGCTAAATTCGTTTAGTGATAAGGACTTAAGAGTAATCAGGAAGTAGCTTGCTGGTTTGTGAAGCTTAAATGTTAAATTCCCTCACAAAAAAAAAAAAAATAGTTGTGGTGTTCATTTCAGTATCACTAGATCACTGTTGAGTTTTGAGGATGGCTCATGTGAAACTCAGTGAGGCAAATAGCATGTGTAATGTATCTCTCAAATTCTCTCAAACAGTCATATATCCTTTGGTATCACACAGTAATTTTAATTTCAAAAGAAAATTATAGCAGCATGGGAGAAAATAACTGTAATTTTTTTTTTTTTTTATAATTGTAATTAATTTTGTTTGAAACAAACCTCTTAGTGTTTGATACCTCCATCATAGTGGAGTGTAACATTCTCCAGAATCCCCTCATTACTGTAACTTCCTCTCCAGGCTAATTTACACATTTGCATACTCACAGTCTGTACAAAGAGGTATTATTTTCAGAGATGCTGGCCTGCATCTTGAATTGATCATCGCTGTACTTGGGCTGAGTAGCTAACCCTGAAGTCAATAGTCATTTTGAATGTTAGAAGTCGATACTGTATGCCAAAATCCTTATGAAAGCGGCCTTAAATTGCTTATATTAAAAAAAGAGAATGACATTAATGGCAATAAAAGCTTAGATTTAATCATCACATTTTCGTGATTTGAACTTCAAAGGTTTTGATGATGTCCTTCCTACATTTATTTAGAATGTAAGTCACAGTTATGCAGTCACTTAGATATTAGCCTTCTCAGCTGAATCTGTTCCTCTGAAAAACTTTTCAAAAAATACTTTTTTCTTGTGACCCCACAGAAAAGAGACTCTTGGTTTTGTTCTACAACATGAACAAGAATGCAACCTATCTTAAATTCACGTATTGATGTAAGAAGAGTTAATATTGGGAAATTGAATTACTTTCATGGCTCTAAATGTAGGTTTGAAGACAGTTAATTTCAGAATGGCATATCTCAGCAGATGTGTGGAATTTAAAATAGATCTCATCTTCACTATGAGCCTTAATATACAATTATATAAAAATTCTAGAAATGTCAAGTAGGGAAAAATTCTTAATGCAAATCAATAACAATTAGGCCATGTTGCCAGATCAGTTGTATTCTGTGGTTTGTAATTTTTCAATGAATAGACAATAGTGTTTTACATAAGCATTGTAATTTCTTTTTATATTGATTCATCTTGATAGTTCCTTCCAGTTATTAGCATGACTGTTATTTATTTGACACTACCACCTAGCGAATGTGGCTCTTGTCATAAGCTGCACTGCAACTTCCTGCTCACACATAAAAGATACCTTGCCAGTAATACCAAAAGCAGGACAAAATATTATCTCCCTTTTACAGATGGTCTGCTTAACGTGAGTGCTTGCCTTGGCTTCTGGGCAGAATTGTACAATGCATGCTGGAAACTTTGCTGCCACAACCACATTGTCACTGGTTCTTTCAGTGGTAAAATTGAAGCCATTTGGATTCTCTGTGTATGAGCTGCAAAAACAGCTCTTGCTTGGAGCTTTAGGTAGTGTGTACAGTGCACCTCAATGGGGTGGCAGGTTCTGTCATCAGTACTCTGTTATTCAGAGCTAATAATAAAAATCTTCCAAGCTGTGTTTATTTCATCCTCCATTCAAAACATCCCAGTTTCTTGGATAGTTAGAGCCTTAGTGGGAGGCTCATGTATTCGGGGTACTTGTATTAAGGTCCAAGAAAGAGTTGAGTGGAGAAATCAAGTTGCTGCAGAAGCCGGAGTCCCTGCGGTTGGAGCAGCTCATCCTTCCATCTTACGCTTCTCTCTGTTGTTTCTTTGCCACAGGATTTGGGAATCTCATTGCTGCTCTCTTCATTCAGGCCCAGAGGTCCCTCTTCTGCTGCACTTACAAGTTGTTGGTAGTTTCCAGAGTGATGTAGTGATTCGGTTTGAGTGGGTGGGGGGGGTTGAGCTTGGTGGTGTATTTTTCAGTGGCTCTTCACTGCCCTTGTGCATTGCTGGGTTCTTTACTCAAGCGCATTCACACAGATAGAAGACAGACTGCAAAGAATGTTCTGGTCATTCTGACCGCTCTTGTGATCCCCTGAATTTTAGTGATGCAAATTATTGTATCTTGATATTGAAGGGCATGTAGCATGTGCTAGCTCAAACAAGAGGTTCATTTGGTTTGCTCAGTTTGTGTATTTTTAATATTGTTTTATACAGGTACTGTTGAGTGAGCACATATACTCTTAGGGGTGACACAAATTAATTCCACTCCCATCATGGAATCTCTCCATGGATTTATCGCAAATTGGTGCAGCTGTGAGTGATTCCATGCTCTCATGAGAAGTATGAGATTAAATTCTGTCACTACTGTACTGTTTTTAATTAATTTGACCTCTGAACTAATCATTACCCAGTGTCAGTTTCTGTCTCTTTGGTCAGTAGATAAATTAGTTAATGGCAAATTAATTAGTTAATGCAGTTAATGTTTCAAAGCTCCATAAAAGGGATAAGAATGACTTGTGCAGATTCTGTAAATGTTGCAGAAGTAGGGGTTTGTGTCTTTAACAGGAAAAACAGAAGTTTCATTTTTGTATTAGTTGCTTGACTACTACTGTTGAATTGACTATGGAACATAGCTACAAAACAAGAGTGGAAGCTGAAATACTGTAGTACCAATTGCACTAGATCCTGAATTGATGTTTTTGTAATAACTTGGAGAATAACAAAAGCAAAAGCAGTAACTCTGACAGAGCTGAAAAGAATTGAACTGTGCTGTGTGCTGAGAAACGGCCATTCTTTTTTTTTTTTTTTTTTTTGGAACAGGAATTAAGGTATCTCAAAAATAAACATAAATTTTTTGAGTTTTTTGAAAGAGCCTGAAGTCCTTAACATTATCTCATTGCTCAGTTTGGCCTGTCCATTCTTACTGAACAGTGTCTTTACGCGGTAAATAACACGGAAACAAATTCAATAAACTGAGGATTGTTGCGCTTTTACTGTTCCAATGTAGAATGCTCATGCGTTTGGGTTTCCTGGGAGATAAGCCTTACAAGGAAGGTTTAACTAGGCAGCAGAGCAGTGACCCTTGAAAAGCACTGTTACCTCAGTTGGCGATGTCTTTGCCTCATCCTCAAATCCTGGCCCTCAGCTTTGTGAAAGTGAGAAGCTGGAGCTCACTGCAGTGCGTGCCACTGAAAAAGACAGAGGGGAGTGCTGGGGTACAGCCAGTTACCACAGTCCCATTTAGCAGTATCTGTGTTCTGAGGAAAGATATTTGTAACTCAGTACTGGTAGAACACAGGGGGTTAAGACAGAGCTGTGTCTGCCCAGGGGCTTGGGGAAATCACCAAGCACAGGTCAGATGGGTGCAAACCCCTCTGGTTTTGGCAAGTTGAGTATACTTGAAACAAATGGCTTCTTGTCTCCTTCCAAGCAGGTGGAACCCTGGTCTCTCACATCAACCGGGTTGTTTCTGCCTTCTGTAGGGGCTGGCACCTAAGGGTTATTACATGGACAAGTTGGATTTCTGGATCTTTCCGAAGAAGCCGAGACTGAGTGTCTCCACTGATAAGAATGACTACTGAATTGGACTTGGGGAGTGCTTGCCTGCAATATTTTCCACTAAATGAATCAGTGTAATAGTTGGAAAAATTGTATGTTGCTATACCAAAATTAATTTTAAATCTCGTTAATTAGTTGAACTAGTCTGACAGTCAGATGTACACCTTGCCCTCTGTGTTTCGTGAATACTGCCAGTTGCCATATTAAGAACTTCGACACTTGAATTTAATTAAAAGTTGTTTTAAATTGGATTTAGTGCCTTTAATATAGATACTGGCTCAATAGGGAGGATGCAATGCATGTTTTGCAAGTTTAATGAACCATTTCAAATGATGCTTTGTTATTAGTTTCAAAAGTGGCATTGTGTTTTGTTATGATTTTTTCTAAATTAAGTGTGAATGGGAAAAACAGTGGAAGCTATCGTGAAGGTGCTCAGATAGGAGACAGCAAAAACTGTTTAAACTATTAATACATAGCAAATGGAATTATTTAGTGAGTGGTTGAATTCTTGCCAGTTAAATGGGTGTCGGAACAGATAATGGTTAACATGATTGGAAAAGAGGTAATTTCTTCAAAATTCAGTGGCTCATATGAAACAATTGCATATACAAAAGTCAGTAGCAGCTTTGGAAAATATCTCTTGTTACACTGCATTTGATTGAACAGGTTTAGTGTTTGTCACTATTTAGAGATCCAGACTTGAACTAATTCTAATTTTTAGGAAAGACTTTCTAGCTTCAGGAGAGCAGAAGCTGGGGAAAGCCTTCTCTCAATACATTATTTGTGTGAGTGTTTTGAAAGTTCTAGGAGAGTTTAGTGAAGATTTATGCCCTGCTGGGTGTATATGAGGCTAATTCTACTGTAGTTTGTGTTTAATATTTCATGGCATGCTCTTTGTGTCTCAGGTCGGTATGTATAATTCGAAGGCTAATATGCTTGCTTGGTGCTTACAGGAATCTACTCTTTGAAACTTGAATTGGTTTTTTTTGTATTGTTTTGGTTTTTTACTGGCTCCCCCCATGCCCCCCATGTTACCTGCTCTTTAAGAAATACTCCTGTGATGACTCAGGTGTACTTTGAATTTTATTGGTGTTTTTTGTGTTTCATGCTTAATCTTTTCAAACGCAATTATCCATGTGATGTATTACAAGCTTCTGGGGAGAACAGAACATTATAGTTTCTACATGAATAGCTTGTAAGAAAATGACTAAGTGGACCTGTTTATAGACCTAATGCACTGGGATTCAACTCTAAAAAGAATATAAGAGCAATGGGCCTGGTTAACATTCTGTGGGAGCCAGCAGCTTTGATGTATGTATTTGTAGATGTCTACAGAATACAGATTATCAGTATTTGAGGTGTGCAAATTAAAGATCTACTTGACCAGTCATAATTACAGCACTGTAAGGGGAGAATGGCATTGAGAAGTAATAAAATGGTCTTTAATCTCTTAGACTGTAAATTATAATCTGTTTTTGGTTAAGAGAAAATGTTTTGGTGGCTCCAGTATCCCATTCATGTGGCTACTGGGGGGGTGTTTCTTACCTTACAGATTTTACTTTGAGTCAGTAAGCAGGTATTGCTCAGGAATTTCCTCAAAGAGGAAAAGCCACTAAAAATGTGCTTTATTTCTTGATTAAAGGTTCATCTATTACTGAGGTTTGACTGTTACTCTGACTTCCTTTTTTTAGTATTGAAAGACAGTGGGGGTTTATTTTAGGATGTTTTAGCTGCCTGCATTTTATTGAGATGCTATGACATCTTACATTAAATTTCAAAATGCTAAGTATCTGTCTTTTGGTTTGTGGAAAGTATGTCCATTTGATTGTTGTGTCAGTTTTACCCAATTATTAGTCATGGTTTTTAGGTGCAGTATCTTTACTGCATTTTCTAACACCACTTTTCTATTTAGTTTTTATGTACCCTCTCTAAATTTTTATTAATTATACTGAATAGAAATACCAGTGTTTCTCGTACTTAGGCTCTGTATTATATCAGCAGAAAGCACAAAACATCAGATTAAATGTTCAGAAGAAAGAACAACAGGCTGAAGTCCTACACTGCACACTGTGCTGGAGAAAACGTACTATGAATGCAGTGTGTGGGAAAGGTCCTGATAAATGCCAAGGAAAAGGCTGGCATTGCTGGGGCTTGTTCCCAGGGACAGGTGCTCTGGCTGTTGGTGCACATACAGAAATGTTGTACTGAGCACATTCTATATTCACTGCTTGTACCAGTTGTTTCTCTTGCTTTGAGCTAAGATCCAGCCTTATGAAACTGTTCTCAGGCTATCTGGACCACTTCTGTAGTTCAGCAGGAGTGGAAGCCATAATTTCCACTACAGTGAGTACAAGTAAAGTTAAGTAGAAAAGATGGTCTATCCAGAAGGCTGCAAGAGTTAATTGCATGTATCTGATAACACAATTCAGTAATTTGGGTCTGCTGGGTACTCTAGTTACTATTAGTATTTTCTCTCTGATTATGAGAATAAATAGATGTTTTGATGACTGTTCTGTGAACACTCGAACAATAATTTTGTCGTGAATATTTTCAGCAGCTACCTGCATTTATAACAATTGTGGTAATATAAATTACCCTATTACATACCAAAAAACTTTTGTATTTATGAAAAAAGTAAAGTTCATGAGGTCTTAATAGCTGCACTTTAATTACATTGATAGTAAATGAGGAATATTCTGAATTTGGAGTTAGAAACTTGGCAAGATTGGGAATTGCTTTGTACATTTTTTCTTTTCTCACGTGAAGAATGACTTTTCGATTAGTTTGCTTCATTTCTATTTTGGCCAAATACACTGAAAATTGGGATATGATGCAAAGCATCTTTGTTGTAGGTTTGCAGTTCAGGCTATTAGATAAATATAAGCTGTATTTAAAACCTTATATAGTTTTAGTAACTTTCCCAGTAATGGGAGCAGAATTGTCTTAACCTTTGCTGAGTTGTTTAAAGTGCTGACAAAAAAGGAAGCCTGAACTATATCAAGTACAGATTTTTTTTTTCTCTACAAAACTGTCATTCTCTTGTTTCTATCATACTTTGATCATTGTAGTCAAGTAGTTTCAAGCATATTCCTTTCATTGACTTCTTTTTCTTTCAGCTAGAGTTAATCCTGTTGCACCACTGCTATTCAGGAAAAGATGAACTGGTAGTAACTCTGCTGTGTCTCTCTTGTGACCACACCAGAGTACTTTAGACCTTCCTAATCTTGCACTGTGTGATAAAAGCTTTAACCTCCTTTGCAGTTGCCCTGATACCAGTGCAGCTGCCTCACCCATGGTTCTTGTTATCTCATTACTAACATAACATTACTTATATTGGCTAACTTTAAAAACTGCTAAAATAAATTTCCAGTGATGAATGGCAGGAGAGGCAGCACTGTTGCACAGCAAGTGCTTGTGAATCATTGAAAACAAACATGCATCTCTCTTCTATTCAAGTGAAAGTGTTTTTCTGTGATTCTTAGTGTCTTTCTTCATCTGAAGCAGGCACCTGCAGAGCAAGGAGTAGTTAAAATGGAATAGCTGTTTTAAATTGGAGAGAAGCATTTACTTGCCTCTAAGTACAATTTTGCAATTATGTGGACAGATACGTTCTCCCAGTTAATTCTCTCCAATGTATACACTCCATCTGACAATCTGGATACATTGTTTGTTGTCAGATGATCTTCCTCTGTACACTGAAGCTTCTTGACACTCTGCCTTGCTGGAAGGTGTAAGTCTAGCAGGAAAGCAAGATGGAAAACAAAAAACAGCAAAGAAAATGCAGGATTCCCTTAAGGCAATAAGTTTTGCTTTTATGTAGCAGCCATTTTCTGACAGGACACGTAACAAGTTCCTTGTATTTTTCCCTCGTGTGACTTTCTATGTTCCACACAAGGCATACAGAGATGTTTATACCTTTTTCTATTTCATTAAAGCACTTCCTGGAGGAACAGTTCTTTCCTCTCTATGGTTCTGCATGGCTTGTTTTGTATAGAATTACAAAGATGGGGGGAGGTTAATGCTATTACTTTTTTCAGCAGGAGAAAAATACGTGTTTTTTTAAGTACTATACTTAAGCAGGCTTGCAGGCAGGATGAGAGAATGTAAGTAAATACAGCTCTTACAGGCGTCTGGTTTCTAGACAGTAATTTTTTATCAAGGAAGACAAAAGCCTTGACAAACTTTATATGAATATAAATAATATCCTGAAATCTGATCCCTTGTAGATGTGTACTGATCTGAAACAGTCTTCAAAACAGTAGAAATGATTTATTCTTGTGTTTTGTAATGCTTATGTCTTCATCAGAATATCTCTGAATGAAATTATCTTCACTTTGACATAATAGTAACATGGAAATCAGGAATGTCAGTGGCAGGAGTGATGGACCTACAGTGTTTTTAAAAATGGAGATATATATATATACATTCCATATATATTTATTTAAGAAAAAGATTCCCCTCAAGAGACTATCAGTAAGGATTTGATGAATTTTATCTTTTGGGGGTGGTGGTGTTTGAAAAAAGAATGGTGAAGGGGTGCTTCAAAAGGCATTAAAATATTAGTAATTAGCTTAGAATTTTACGCTAACAAACCATTTTAGCATGGTTCTCTTCAGCTTTTGTGACCCAGGTACCTTTTGAATAGTATTTAAAAATATGTTAGTCTAAAGATGATTTTATGCTGTTTTGTTTTAGATAGAGCAGTGTCAGATGTCCCATATTGCACTATCATATAGAGAACAGTAGAATGAGCAGAATTAGAAACTTGCCTTTTTTTTTTTTTTTTTTTTTTTTTTTTTTTTTTTTTTTTTTAGGTGTGTCTCTTTATCTTCCCAAAGGACCATGGAGAATGCTTTTTAGGCTAATGTTTCTGTGAAGCTCTCATTTATGGTGTTTCAGATGGTAAAGATGTCTTTCCCTTGTATGAGAGATGGATCCAGACCACTACTGCTCTTCCTCCTAAAGTCAAATTTCCCTGGACCAAAGAGCCACTGATGTGAGGCACTGATGTGGTAGTTTCAGAGCTGGTTTTCAATTCTAGCTCTGCAGCATCAGCTTGAACAAGGTCACCATAGGGATTTGAAAAGTAGACCAATGTTTAAAGAAATTCCAACTGTTTCTGCCATCTGAAACAATGTGAGATGTGTGCAGGAGCAGCTCTCCAAACCTCAGAGCTCAGTGGTTTTAAAGGCCTAAGAGAAATGCACCTTTGAATTTTGATGCAGTGGTTTTATGTATCATATAAGATTGCTGTCTTGGACGTTTGATTTTTTTTATAATGGATGGAAATAACTTCTCGGCTCTGCCTATGGCTGCTGATATGTTAAAATCCTATATGCTAAATCGATTTCAGTGCTTTGGGTGAAGGTCTGTAAGTGATTCCAAGTTAAGAGTTTTGGTTGATTTCCATTGCCAGGCCCTGGGCTAAGAACTTTTATCATCCTTTAAAATAAAACAAACAAACCTATGAGTCCTTTCACAAAGAAACGAAATGGTAAGTCTGATTTAGATATAATTTGTTTTGCAAAGAATTTATTTATCCTTGAGAAAGAGAAATGCTAATTTTAGGTGAAAAGACTGCCTAGGCACAGTGACCACTTACAAGAATTTTTTTTTTTGGTGAATTTAAATGCGTATCACTGTTAGAAAAATATGAAAAGTGGCAAGAATACCAGGGAGATAACAGAATGTAGACATAATGGCATGTGTAATGAAAATTTACTGAACAATAAAATAGATATTGACAATACAGATTTCTTAGAGAAAGACAAATGACACATGACATAATAGAAACATGAAGTGTAGTGCTTTGTGTTACAAATAAACAACTCCCTTGAGAAACTTGAAGCATCTTGTTAAATGAAGACATTACTTCCACTGGACTGAAATGCACATTTTTACTACTTCTGCTTTTCTTATGACAGCATATTTATATTAGGCAAATGATTTCTTTGATTCTTCTGAATGCAGATGCACCACTGAAAGTTCTCACATTGGTGTAATTATTCTTCCTTAAGAACTACTATCCTGTAACAGTAAAACATATTTTACTGTAACATATCAGTAAAATGTATCTGTTCTGTGGCCCTTGCTGGTGGGATCAAGGGAATACTACAGCACTAGTTAAGGTATTTCAGCTTAGAAAACTCTGAAAGTGTTCAATTGGTGTGTCTGGATAAAGAAAAGTTTGCTGTAGTATCTAATCCTTAGGATAAATGCAACCAAGGACTGTACTGTTGCTGCTACAGTTTGTCCATCACATGTAGAGTGTGTTGTTTGTGAAAAGAGAAATTTCCTCATAAAAATTGTCTCTGCTCAGAAGTTTGATCAGTGATTTCACCTTATTTCTCATGACTGATGTAGCTGGGCCAGTACAGACCTTATCTTACATATATACAGATGATATGATTCTGAATTCTGGTCAAAACCAACCTTTGACACATCAATTATCTGTGTTCTTTTTTAAACTAGACTACTAAGCCTAGTAATGCTTAGAAAGTATCACAGCTTTATGAACTCAAGAAAAGCATTTAAGATAAAAGAGGATAGCTGAGAGAGAAGACTTTGGACATAAAGGTTAATAAATATTAGAAACACTCAACATTGGTCTAATTTGGTTAATTTTGAGAATATATGTAAAAGCTTTCTCACAACATTTTCTGAAAAAGTGGAAAAAGATTTTTTTGAAAGATTTTTAAAATTATTCTCACTAGTGTGAAATACCTGCTATTTTGTTCTTGGCTTGGCTGTGCCAAACCTGTATGTCTTATTCCTGTACTAATACACAGATGCCTAATGTAGATTATGGGTTACGTGAAAAGTTATTGGAGTTTATGGGAAGTTATGAAAACATCTTAGGATAATTTTGCATTTGCTTCGAGTTTCTGGAGCTCAAGACCTTGTCTTTGACAGAATCTTCAAGAGCTGGAGGTTTACTAAAACCCTTTTGCTGTTATGTTTCAAGGAAAAGGGAGAGCTTTAACTACTTTTATCTCCAAGGACACTTCAGCTGTGACTATTGGGGTGGTTTGAGCATTCCAGCCATAACCTGTAAAATCATTTGTGCAAATCCTATTTGTGTAGGTGCTTAAATATTTGCTTTAAAAGCATGATGTAATAATTATCTTGGAAATATTTGGACTGAGAGAGGGAAACAGAAAATGAAGGCAGCAGTGTTGGCCTTGCAGTACCTGGCTACACTGCAGAACAAGGTGTGATGAGCTGATCAGGTGAGATTTTGGTGCAGTGGCAGAACTTCCAGGAGAGGTGATGAGGGTGGCTGGGGGTCTTGACATCAGAGTGCAGGACATGGCAGGGATGGTATAACATTGCACTGAGCATCTGTCGCTGTTTTGGGGAACCAGATACCTCCCTGCCAAATGGGTAAGACCTTTTTGTCTCATCTTAATAATAGCACATTTCCTTCTTACCAACTTGAATTTTGAAAGCTGGTTTTCCTTTTTTGAAAGTTGTGTGCTTGTGTTAGGAGTGCATGGCAAATGGGTTAGCTTTAAACAATTATCAGGCATGTACTTTTTTTCAAGTGATTTGAGCATGTTGCATTTTAGAGGGCAGAAATTCAGACACATGACTTAGCCATTTGTGTATTTAGGGATGTTGTGTAGGATAGAATGTTCTAGGTGTCAGAATGATCTGGGAGAACTGGCACATATAGGCTTCCAAAGTTTTTGCTATGAATTCATGCACAAAATATTCTAATATTCAGGTAAGATTAGTCTCACCTAAAGATGTCATGTATTGGTTCTTTTTACTGTCTAATTCTCATTTTTGTAGATCTTGATGCAAAATGGCAATTACTTTGTTGAATTTGTCTTAGTTATTTTGTTGACCTTTACATTCTTCTTTCCAGTCACATCACTGTAAGTCTTGCACAGGTTCATATTTTTCCTTTTCAGAAAAGCCAGTTAAACATTGGTTTAAGCTTACAGGACATGAAAACTCTTGAAAGAAATGATTATGATATTTTTGTGAAAACTCAGTTTATTTGCAGTTGCTGATGCATAAGATCTAGATGAAGTTTAATGGAGAACCGGGCTGGCAAGAATTAAGTGTCTCTGGCATTGTATTACAAACACTTTTATCTGCTGTGCTATTCCTGCAGAAGATACAGTAGGCATGTTGAACAAAGGGAATGGCTGAAAAAAAGATAAACATATAAAAAACCCTAAATTACTTGCTGATTTTTATAGACAGCAAATCCACCAGGTTCTGGTTTTAGACTTTCTGCTTCTGCACTTGTGTCTGAAGAGCTTTTAGCTATTCTGAGAGTGGCTTTGGTTTCCTTCAGTTCTGGAATGGACTGGACCTTGTCCCCTTAGTGACAGGCTCTTCAAGCCCTTAGGGAAGGCCCTTCAGACCTCTTTCAAGAGAGGTTCTGAGTGCATTTCCTCATCTTCTCTTGGCTTCAAGGAGCTAGGTCACGTCAGAGACTTAAAATAGCTACCACTTCTCATGTCCACGTTTTCTTAGTTCATCATGTTGGTTATGTGAACTGTAGGATCTGCATAACTTCTATGTTCAGTGTTTGTGCAAAATACCTTTAGCGGAAGAGTAAGGTGGTGCTTTAGCAATCTTGGAGTTATTTATGGTAATAGAAAAATTTTTATATTAAAAAAACCCAGGAAATTTGAACTGTTTGCAGTGTCTTGTGTAGAGTGCCATTACTAAGGAGCAGCTTTTGCTTTAACCTGTAGCACTTTATTAACAATTTCTGTGGAAAAAATGAAGTAGTTTAATCCAGTTCCCCTTTCCTCCTGTCCCTCAGCATGGACATTTTCTCTCATCTAATCTTTGCTTATCCCATGATCTCTGCATTTACTCATCTTTGGCATGGCAGATGTGATGGATGTGCAAGGGGTTCTGAGTTATTGCCAGGCTTCTATTTTGCCTCAATATAATACTTTCATATACTTCTTTCGTTGTAAATTATTTTTCAAACTACAAATAACATCAATAAAAATGATCATTAAATAGTTTGAAATTGTGTAGTTCCTGATCATAATGACTTGTTACCCACAGGTAACTTGGAAGGGTGAGTACCACTGCTGCAGCCTGTTGTGAGGAAGAGTATTGGCTTTAACTGATGTTGAGGGAAAGGGTGTGTGGAGTTACAGCCTCTTCCATGTGTTAAGAAACCAGCCAGGAACCTCTGGTCTAGGAAAACAATGGATATGGTAACCAGTGGGAAGCTATGGTACTTCTGAGTTGAGGAGGAGAATGTATTTGTGAAGGATCCTGAAAGCTAAATCGTGTTTCCAGGGGCTGTCCACATACGTCATTTATATCTATAAAGACTGTCAAGATCAGACCTGTTGCCTTGACCCTTAAGATAGATCTGGAAAACCTCTGCTTCTTTAATGTGCTTTTGTTTGGATGGTAGTTGTTGGGGGTTTTTGTTTGGGATTTTTTATTAGTTGTGGAAAATTTGTCTCTGTGGGAGGTATTTCTTAAGAAGAAAGTTGGTTCTCAAGCTTATCTTGTACAACACAGTAAATGGACCTGCTCTTCTCCTTGTCTGCATGTTTTCAAATGGCAAAAATATAACCAGGTATTAACTTCTGCTCCAGGTGCTCAAAATGCCCATTTGATGGTGTCTTACCACTGGCCAATTCTGAATCTGTTTCCAAAATAAGTGACACAAGGAGGTGGTGCTGATGTAGTTAAAGCAGAGGAGTAGGATGCCTTTTCTATGTGCAAATGTTGTCTTGCTCAATAGGTGATAATGCTGTGTCTTGCACATGGGTCCTTTTTGCTGGATGTAAACTCTAGCTATTACTGTTACAATGATTATAACGTGAGTTATAGCGAGTTCTTAACATATTGTACTTGAAATGGATACTGCCATTGAAAAAGTGCACGATGTAATGTCTGTAATCTGAGAGTATTCATTTAATGTACTTGACAAGTAGAAGGTGCTTACAATTATACAGTACTGATCCATGGCAATGACCATCTTAGACATGCACTCAGAAGTTGGATTCAGTTTAAATTTGTGTTTCCATTTTATTCATGACCTACACAACAAACACTAGCAAATCTTTTTTGCATAATCTATGCAACTGAGGAATTACTTTCTTTTTCATCTATGAAATATGTTTTAGATTACTGTAATGAGGTACTAGAATTCAGCTTTTAATGCGTTGGAATCAAACTGATGCCAATTCAGTAGTTGATAAATTATTTGAATGCATGGGTTTTTGCTAAACTTTGATATTACAATTAATAGTACAGATACATACTTTAGTTGGTTTACTTTTGCATTAGTATTTGTGGAGGGAGGAGGATATTTTAGGCTTTTTCATGTGCAAAGCTCTGGAAGTTCTCAAGTGGGTATTCAAAGCTTATTTTTGAAAACCTCTATGGTTGCAGATATCAATGCAAGATGGTATTTTGTATGTTTTATGAAAAATAGCCATTGCTGACTTGGACTGCAATAGTGTTCTGAGTTTGCAAGCTCTGGGAATGTTCACAGGTGTTTAGTGAACCAGGGACACCCTTGGGTTTATCTTTTTTCCTTCATTCCTTGTATTGACAATGCTCCTCAGACATCAATGAACTGGCCCTCATTAAAGGCACAGAAGTTGAAGTGATGTGTGTAAAACTGTTCTGTGACAGAGCAAAGAACTGAATTCAGGTATCGCAAGTCTCAATCTGCCAACTACAGTACATAAATTTGCTTGTTGAATAAAATTTGGAAAGGAATTTTATGTGAAGTGTAAATTAAACAAAATAAAGATTCTACTTTTTATTAACAATAAGTAATTTAAATAATTTCAAACCTCACAGTTATCTGTAGTCTAATTTGAACTTCAGGAAAAGGGGCAGTTCAGGAAGCAAACCTCCCCAGGGGTGCTTTAAAGAAAAAACAGGAGGTTTTTGGTGTTTTCGTTCCCTCTGTTTTTGGAAAAAACGTATCTTTGAATTTTTTTGGGGCATTAAATAAGGGAATTAGAAGAAGAGGAAAGGCAAAAAGAGGAAAAAGTAAAGCCTGCTCTAGCGCAGTCACTGGGGACACTATCATTTATATTTAAGATAATTGTAGAAGGTGGTAAAAGAGAGTTTTAAAAGATTTGATGTTACTGCCTGTTTTCTCAGACTTCCTGCTGTCTGCTGATGACAGCTGCTTCATTGAGATTATTAGTTGTGGCTTTTATTGTAAGAGTTTGGAAGCTGTTAATAAATAATGTATGAATAAACCAAATGGCAGCATATCCAAATCTGCTTTGTTAGGAAACAGACTTACAGGAATATAACAACTTTCTGAACTTGCGATGCCTAAAGTCACTCCTTAATGACAATATGTGCAACAAATTTCTTTCATGCTTTTGTCCCCAAATGACACCTCTATACTCCTGTGAGTGACTTTTCAATGGGAAGCTTTGCATGAAAATAATGGGAAATAGGAGATGTGGCAAGAATCTCCAAATTGATTGGGTAATTAAAAAGAAAAATTCTTTATCGAGTGAATTTAATTTTACTGCGATTTGTACTTAAACTGGGAATTCCTGTACTTCTTGGTAAGATGGTGGAGACAAGAACAACATATGACCTCAAAATAATCATTATGCTACTTGGCTCTGGCTGCTTTGCTGTCTTTGTATGCGAACTACTGGATTAGTTTTTGTTTGACTTCATATATTTCTTTCCACTCCTTGTTTATGTTTGTGTTTTTTGTTGTCTCACTTATTTGTGTAATTCTACACCTTCAGTTCATTCATGTTCTTTGTAGGTTTGTTGTTTTACAGCAAATTGCCTGGTATAAGGCTTAGGTCTTTCCTACATTGGAGTGAACCATCTGAAATTCTTTTTTTCAAATGCTAATTCTTGGGTGTAATAATGGTTTTTGCTTCAGTTACAAATCCACTGGATTCATAAAACTTGAACTCTTCAGCAGCAGTTACCTATGTTGGATCACTGTGGGGTACCTTCCTGTTTGGCTGGGAAGAGTCTGTTTAGGATTAGAGTTAGGTCTGTTTTCTAAAGGGTAAGTAACCCTTTGTGCCTTATTTATATCTTTGATTCCATACCTGTTAAATGCAAAGGATGCAATTACCTGTGATTGTTGTTGTTGCTGTTTCACTATGAAAGGCATATAATTCTCCTCTCTCCTGTCCAGCCCTGGCTCCTTAGGCCCTTCAAAAAAAACCCCATAAGAGCAACCCAACAAACTCCAAACTCCCAAGAAGGTAAAAGGACCTTGGGTTTTGGGATGACTTTTAGAAAAACTTATTCTCAGTATCTTCTTTTCTGAGGTTGTGTGCAATCACCTGTACTGTATCATCTCCTATTTGCCTGCTGCTGCACAGTTTCACTGATGTGGAAACATCTCATGGAAAAGGAATTCAAGATTGTTGTCTTTTTACTGCATTGAAAAATATCTAGAGTTTTACAAAGCTTTCAGTAAATTATTTGCAGTCCATTTAAGGAAGCTGGCTGAGCTATCAATAGATAAGTCAGGTTTTTGCTTGTCTGAGGTATCCTTGAAAGCCTGAATTTTCTACTTGGATTTAACAGCAGCAGTTGTTCCAGAATGAGCACTGAAAAAAACCACTGCATATTTTTATCCAGCTCTTTTTTGCTGAAATTGTAATGAAGGCTGCTGAGAGCATTTATTTTTGATAATATAAAATTATTATTTTATTTTTAAAGTAACACACTGTTTTAGAGACCACTTTCAGATCTGAGATTTCCTTAGTTACTCTGCCACAAAAATAATTGTATTTTCAGCTTTTGAGACTGAAGGTAGATTAGATAATGCCTTTTTACTTTTATGGTTCGTAATCAGGTCCTGTATTCCCTGAAGCCCAGCAGGGAAGGGAGCATCTCAGACTCTGGATGTACAAGTTCTGTGGATCTTGTGGTTAACTCCACAGTGGGGAATGCCATGTTTGTATAGGTGTGTGCTCATGTAGGCCTGGGTTGTTACTGTGCTGGTTTGGGCTGGGGTACAGTTAATTTTCTTCACAGTAGCTGCTCAGGAGCTGTTTTGGATTTGTGCTGGAAACAGTGTCAATAATTCAGGGATGTTTTAGTTATTGCTGTGCAGTCAAGACCTTTACCCAGTAAACTGATTTTACCTCAATACATGAGTTTGCACATCTTTACTCTTCTAATTCCCTACCCCATCCCACTAGGGAAGGAGTGAGCAACTGACTGTGTGGGGCTGGGTTCTGGCTGGGGTTAAACTGTGACAGTCATCTATTGTCCCTCCTTCCCACTGGAGGGCCAGATTTGGTGTTGTATTGGGAGAAAGGGAAGCTGAGAGTTTTGTGCTGCACTGTGAACTTGACAGTTGGACTTGATGATCCTAAAGGTCTTTTCCAGCCTAAATGTTTCTATGATTCTATGATTTATTGCTTGCATACATTATTTTTCATTCCTAGTATAAAAGGCATAAGTGAACAGATTCTTCTCATGAGTGATTTCTCCTTGGCTATTATATTATTTACTTGGCTGATGGCTTTTTAAAGGCTCTAGATTTTAGTAATGTCCAGAGACTTCTTCAAGGTAGAGGTGCTCCAAACCATTTTGCCTTTCCCATCATCTGATCCAAAGAGAATAGTGAATTGGGTGAAATCTGAAAGTGTGTCAGTAAGCAACAGCGGTGTTCTCAAGAGTTTTACAGAGTTCCAGAAAAAGGTAGGATTTTTATGGTGGAAAACTGTGAAAGAGTATTCCCCTAACCCGAATCTTTTTGGAATGAATAGGATGGTTCAAAGGATGAAATGTGGCAGATTGTAATATTTCTTGTGTTGCCTGTTTCTCAAATACAATCCTAGCAGTGATGTGCTTAACCTGTTGGCAGTTTGTAGTCTTAAAGTAACCAACCAACACTGACATTACAATTTGGGTACTTGTTTTATGTTGGTAGAAAGAGAAAGGACCAGGGATGATATAAAAGTTGTCCTTTTGCACCATGAGAAGTATATTTTTAGTATATTTTGGTATATGTTTTGTGCTCTGCTGTTGGACCTTTTACTCATGTTTGCTCTGATTTTTTCCTGGTTTTCATTGTTGGTTTTTTTTTTTTTTTTTAATCTTCCTCTGCTTTCTTTCATAGTGGTTTTTCCTACCTGTAAAATACTTAAAGATTTTTAAAGTTCAGGGTAACTTTGATTGGCAAAATCAATGTAAAGTGCTAACAAGATTCAGGCAAGAATAAAGAAAAGACTGTGGGTGGACACTGTTATGGTTGATGGCATTCCCACTGAGAAAATAATTTAAAAAATACACTGCTAACTCTTTTTAGATATTAGAAGTAATGAGGTGTTTTGGAGCATCTCTGGTGTTAGAAGTATGGAGGAGGAGGGGGATTCTGCAAGTTCCCTCTTCCCTTTGTATAAAGATCATGTAATGACAACTCGCACTTTCAGGTTTGTGGTCAGTGAGAGAAGATGGTGATGTGCTCTTCACCTAGAAGCTCTCAAAGTACAGTTATAATTCAGCATTTTTGATGATTGTTTCAGTGTCTATTCTCTTGTGGTTTTGCTTTTTAAACTATGAATGATAGACTTTGAGAAACAATACTGATTGATTTAAAGAATCACTTATGATAAAATACCTCTTTCTGGGAATTTAGATTCCAGTAGGTTAGCTTTATTGATAATTTTCTCCTCACATATTCTCCAGATGATTTTAGATATCTGAAGTTATTGTTCTTTTCTTGTCTTTTGTAATTACCAGTACAAGGGATAAGTGAATTAGAAGACAACAAGGATGCATTCTAATTGTTCTAATAAATTATGTTAATGATTTATGCTTGCAATCAGGTTTAGTGAGAACTTGTTTGACAAAGTGACAGCTTCTCTTATAGTGCAAGCAAATATAACTTCAGTTTTCTCTGACTGAAGCTTACTGGTAGTAGATTTGAAACCCTGTATTAGAGGATTTGGGCTCTCCAGGTGCATTACAGGTTCTTAAGCATCTTTTCCCACCAGGTAGTGCTGTTCTGTGTTTAGTTTCTGGGAAAATCAGGTGACTTGCTAACTTACCCTATGCAGTTCTTAAATAGTGCAGGAGGACAAGAAAAAGTCATTCAGACAATCAGAACACTTTTGAAGGTTTTAGTACTGAAATATTTACTGCTGGCCCAGCCTGTCCACTGAGTCCTTTCCAAGGTGTGTCGTAGTACCTGGGACAAAATGCACTTGGATGGTGTGCAGATGTTTAACATCTGTGTAGTTGGTTTTTGTCCTTTTCATGTATTAGAGCAGTTCTAGGCTGGTCTGCAGGGCTGTAGAGTTGAACTTCTGTAGTGACATCATGCAGGCTTCTGATACTTGTGGAAAACTGTTGATGGCCTCCCCTCTCTCTGATGGTTGGGATGGCATTGCAAGGCTCACAAGGTGCTTACGGACCTGCCAGGCTGTGGGTAATTAACCAAGGACTGAGTTCTTTGATTAAAGTTAATAAAATAATGCTTATGGCAATGTGAATGACCAATGTACATTAAAATGACATGAAACAGAGCAATTTATAGTGGGGATGGGGTAGGGGAAAGAAGATACCACGTGGATTTTAAGTATATTCTACTCAATGCAACCCAGTTACCACCTTTTCATCAACAGATTTCCTTTTGCTGACAAAGTATTTCTGACCACTTAAATCTAGCAGGTGATCTCTCTCCAGAAAGAGATGGAGTAGTTCTCACTAAACTAATCTCTGCATTCACTCTTATTTAGAAGAAATACTGAAGAAATACTGAATGTTTGGTGTCTCCAGGTCTGAGAGGAGTGCTTGTGTGATCTACAGTTAATATCATTAATGGGATATTTTACTTTGAATAGTTGGCAACAAAGGGTAACAACTACTAAAATGTTAATAAATTATTTATTATATAACATAGAAGTATTTCCCTAGACTTTCCTCTGCTCATCTATTATTGGTAATTTTTTTAATGGAACACAAGGTACAGGTAGAATGATTTGAGCCATGTCTGAGCTGCTTAGGATTTGTAAATATGCAATAAATAATTTCAGAATAATAAGATCAATTAAGACCAGTAAGAGATTTTAAGATCACTTAAATTCCATATAAACATTTTGCATTCAAACTTTAGGCTTTACAGTTGGAAGGCCCACCCTGCAAAATGAACAAAGCAAATTTAACTAAACAGACTTTTAGCTTTTGAGACACTGTTACACACAGAGGGCATGTAAAAGGGATGTAATTGAAATATTTAAGTACAGAAAATATTTGCAAAAGATATACCCATCCTTCTCCTGGCTACATGAAATTGTAATGGGTTACTGTTTGTTTTTATAAGTTGTGCTGCATCTGGCTATTAAGTTGACTTTCTAACTGTGTGTGTGAAAAAATACCTTGCCCTTCATTAGTTTAATCTAAAATTCAAATTCTCATTGCAGTGTGTAATGGCATTAGAAGTACTCAGACAAATTAAATGATTCAGTATGGTAACTTTGAAGAATCTAATTTCCATTCAGGGAACAATTTTTATCATCTGGCAAAAAGACAAAACTGTGAATTTTACAATGGCTGCTTTCTTTGATAACATTTTGTTGCATGGGGTTTGCTCTACTGTTAATCCACGATCAAATCCACTCTTAAGTGCTTAACTAATGTTACAGACATTTAATGCACATACAGATTTTAATCTGCCTGTTCTTCTCTTTTGCACGTTCCTGTGGTCTCTGCTAGAGCAATTATTGTTTTGATGCAGTTTTGAATCATAGCTTTATTTGGGATTTGTACCTACCTGCCTCTGTAGTACCATTATAATTTGTAGCATAATTATGCATGTATGGCATTTTAAAATATATACATGGTGAATATGATGCCTGGAAGATACCTGTGCTGTATTCAGTTTTTGACTCGTTGCGTTGGGTGAAGTTGCTTCCAGGATTGAAGAGAATTCCATGCCTGGCTGACAGCAGGTCACAGCCTCTGGCTGCCAGGGGGGATGAACAGGGCTTGTAACAACGCTTTGGAAGGAAAGCTGGAGAGAGCTGCTGGTAAAAGAGCTTTCCACTGTGCTCATATTTTCTGTCTAACCTTGAGAGCCTCAGATCTCATTCTTCGGATGCATTCCTTCTGCTTTGAAGTTAGTGGAAGTTCACTGATTCTAGAATCAGTGATGTATGTATGGTTTAGTTAATGAATTTGGATTGCAGAACACCACATTTTCTGCTCCTTTTTTGGTAATTTTGTTGATTATGATGATGATGTAATGAGGAAAAGGTTAAAATTACTCTGCTTAAGTGAGCTCTCAATCTGAAGATTTTTGTAGACATGCAGGAGGGTGATCAGAGCATTGCCAACAATCTGTCGTAAATCCTTTATATATTTTTAGAAAGCTCGTGCATAACTAATCTTTGCTTAAAATTATTCTAACCAGGGAAGAAACCTCCCCAGATAAGCATGAAAAACACAATGGATGTTTCTAGGTGCTTCTTTCCTGAACATTTTATTGCTACTTCCCAAGTGAAATTGAAAACCATCAGGTCAGCAGCTGCCTGCCATGGCAGCCTTAGATTTCACATCAGGACAAAAGTATGTTTGCTACTTTATCATGTGTAACAGAACATGGTCTGAAGTCTCTGGTTGACATGGACATGCTCTTAGAGAAAAAAAAAAAAGCATGGAAGTCAAAATCTATTAGGCAATTTCAGGAATAAGGTTACAGTAGTGGGTATGGCATGACATGCTGACATAAACTATGTCTGTGAGGTTATCAAATCAAATATTGACTTGATACTTCAGCTGTAGGCTTTAGGCAAATATCTGTTGAAACTTAAAGGTTTTCTTGGCCTTAGCCTGGTTCCTTTTGGCTGATTCTAATCTTTGTTTCTCTTCTGGTAATTTACAAGCTATCAGACTTTCAGGTGTTGTTAAAACATGACTCTTGACTTCCTGAAAGCTACCCTAAGTACAGGAGAAAGTGACTCATTGAAGTTTTTGCCTTATTTGGCCAGAATTCTGAGTATTCGTCTTTTTGGAAAATTCCCATTTCTCTCTGCTAGCTGAGTTATAGCAGGTATTTATCTTACTGAGGTAGACTCAGCCCAACTCCTGGGAGCTACAGGTTCAAAGTTCAGCCTACAAAGTTATGGTTCAGAGACTTTATCTTCTGTGTATGCTCAGAGATGTATTGTGTGAGTTTGTTTGTTTGTTTTGTGGTGGTACTTTTCTAAAAATGTGTATAAGATGGTGACAGAGTAGATAGAGGAACTATTTTAAAGAGGATAAATGGAATTCCAGGCATTTCACATGAAAAGCAAGGCATTCCCCCACAACTGAGGGAGCATGAGAAAATGGGGCATGGATATGTCTCAAGTTGATAAATATTTCATGTTTTTTCTTTTACTCTGGTTTGCTCTCTTTCCTGGCAATTGGGCTTACAGCAAATCCGAGGGTATGAGTATGACTATCTCCTTTAGGTATCTCTCTACTTTTTGGAGAAAATATTCTTCTCCAAGTACAGTCTCCTTGTAAAATGCTGCAGTTTGATATCCTACTTGTTTGGAAAGTAATAATGTGGGAAGTGCAAGTGAAGTCCTGCCTTGCTCTAAAAAAGAGGAAAGCTGGTTGTTTTCACAGGCCAAGCTTTATGTCATCCTCACACATCAGTGCTGTGAATAGGGGGCTAAATTCAGTGGGCTTTTTTGTGTTGTTGGCTTTTCTTTAGAGACACTTCTGAAATGAAAGAATTTTGGATAAAAAAGTAAAATAGCTGTGCCATGATCAAGGCAAGGATCAGACCAGTTCACTGGCCTTCTAATTCGTTATGATTAGCTTTGATGGGCTACCTAAAAACAGAGGCTAGGCAAAATTAAGAGGGAAAAAAGCAGGTATATTTATTGAAGGGCCTTCAAGGTACACTTTGGACAGTCAGAGCCCAGAGTCAGTTTTTGTAAATTTGCTGCATTCTTCAGTATTTGTGCAGAGTTCAGCACAAACTGAGTACCTTAAACTATGCACTATTCACTATTGCAACAAATCCCAAATTTTTCTCTCATGATTTCAAGAGATCTTTATCTTTTCATGAAAGATTTTTTAAAAATCCTGGGGAAGATGAGAGCCTACAAGAAAGATGGAAAGAGACTGCAAGGGCATGTAGCAACAGGACTAGCAGGGAATGGCTTCAAACTGAGAGTAGCTTTAGATTGGGTATAAAGAAGAAATTCTTCCCTGTGGAGGTGGTGAGGCTGTGGCACAGGGTGCCCAGAGAAGCTGTGGCTGCCCCATCCCTGGAAGTGTCCAAGGCCAGATTGGACAGGGCTCAGAGCAACCTGGGATAGTGGAAGATGTCCCTGCCCATGGCAGGGGGTGGAATTAGATGATCTTTAAGGTCCTTCCAACCCAATCCATTCCATGATTCCATGATTAGAAAAATGGTTAAGGCTGAAAACACTTTTTGTTTTTCTCCTGCAGATCTCTAAATACTGGATGTAAGGGTTCTGGATACAAACTCTCCCCCAAAAATTATGTGTTTTGATACTTCTCTCTCTTTGGCATTCCCTAAAGATTCAGTTTCTGAAGTTTTTGTATTATCCTCAAGAATCAGAATTTTAGGATGGTTTCATAGTGACCACATATAGTCATTGTGTTATAAAAAGCCTTATCTCAAAGCATGGCAATAAATTATTATGAGGTTCTTCCAAATGTTTTTGAAATTTCTATTTCTCCCAGCATTCCAAAATTTTCCCCAGATGTCTGATAAACACAAGATTTCAAGCAGTATAGTAGACTTGACAGATACTAAATTCTGCAGAGTGTAAATTACAGTCAATGTACCTATAAATCCTCCTGTAGGCTCAGCACAGTGTTACTCCAGTGAGTCCCATTTACCAGGAGATTGGAGTTTAACTGCATGAGATACTAGTTAAAAAATCTCAAGCAGGTCACTAGAAACTTGATATTACAAAATTTACTTGCTACTTTAGGTCTTTTATTTTCTCATTTGATTTTCTATTATAGTTTGTTCTAATGTCACTAAACTCTAGTGTTAAAAAAAAGTACCCATCCTAAAATCTGTTCTAGTGGAAGCTGCTCTTAAATGACTTTTTGCTTTAGCAACTGCCACTTGAAGGCTTTTGCATATGGGTTTTACAAAATTAAGGATTTCAATTTTCAAACAACTTCTCTCTGTTTTCAAACAACTCTTCTGTGTTTTCAAATTGGTCCAAGCTCCTCGTACTTCCACACAATGGTAGAAATTTACGAGTATTTGAATTTCTCGATGTATTTTCATTTTATATTTATATTTCACATTTTATAGGTTCGATAAGCCACATTTCTATAAATTGAATTACTGTACACTGTGAATTGAAATACTGATCAAGCTGCAAATCAGGAGCCCTTTGAGAGCTGCCTTACAGACCTACAGGGAGGAAGTTCTCTGATCCAGGGAGCTTAAGGCCTGTAAGTGGAAGCCTGGAAACAGCCAGCATGGGCAAATAGGTGGAAGTGTGGAACTTGTTTGGATGACAAATTCAGGAACCTCCCCCCATACACCCTGATAAATGAATGCCTCTTTCTCTCTTCAACACTGCAAATGCCAAATCCATCTAAAAACTTCCTGATAGACATACAAAATTCATATTTTCTGCTCCGATTTTCCTGTATTTCTCTTTGAGTTCTCTTCATCCTCAAAGCTACATGGTAATTTATGTTAATTACTAATTTACTGCTTTCAGTTATAATGAAAAGCCATGAAGATGTCAAGTTTCTTGCTGCTCCTTGTTTAAAAAGCTGTCCTAGGTCCTGCTCTGTAAACCTGAGCCTATAGTTTCGGGATTTACCCTAAGGAATCAAAATAGTGGAACTTATAAAAATTTCTGGAACTGATGGAGTTTTAATATAATGAGCTGAAATCCTGCCTGTAACCTTTGACAGTTATTTTTAAGTATTTTTCATGTGTCTGTCTGCTTTAGTCTTAAATACTGATTCTAAGAGAGATGCTGAGGAGTGAATGTGTGTGATGTCAACGAAGGTCAAGTTACTGAAATATTGGTATGGTTCTGAAACATACCTGAAATATGTTCAAGTATATAGTTTCTTAATTAGTAGATGTCTGAGCTTTTTGTTAATGTTTGTCTCTGGCAGTCTCTTCAAAGCATTGGCTTGAAAACTCATGTTTATACACATGTATGTATAAATACATCTAAATTGGCCTCTAGAGTTAACTTTGTTAAATTGTTAAATTTTGTCAAATTGCTTGGCTCAAAAAATAGGGGTATGGCTCTTTTGTAGGCTAAAGAGTAGGAGGTTTTAACACTAGTCCTGGAGTGACCATCCTAGCGTGGTCACTAGCAGTCAAGTTTACCTTTAAGGAGTCCTTAAGGTAAATATTTTAAAATCCCATGCCCCTAACCAGTCAGAATTTTCCCTTCCTTCAAGCCTTTCTTTCCCATGTTAACTTTTTATAATACCTAATGCTGTGCTTTTTTTGTTAACTTTTTGTTTACTATTGAGAATCATGCTTTGGAAAAATAGAAGACAAAGTATGAATTTCTCCATTCTTCTGATTCAAGAATTGATCACAATTCACAGAATTACATTGCTGTAACAGAATATTTCCTCTTTATAAAGGCTTATGTTACTTCTATGAAAGTATTGGATGACAATAATTATATGATTGGCAACTAAACAATAGATAAGTTACTGGCAAGCACAGAAGGGGCACCTGGATAGAGGGATTTAATAGAATCATGAAATAGAATTAATTTAATAGAACTACTACTTAGAGCACTTTCCAGTGTTTTTAAACACTCTGTAACTGACAAAATGCCACATAAGGTTAGTTTTGTTCATGGTGGCTTTTTACCTATGCTGAGAGAAATCTTCATGTCACTAATTTGCAATAACTGTGGATAGTTGCACATACTTGTCTCCTAAACACTGGCATATTTCTTACCCCAGGCTCATATTTCCTCATAACTCATTATCAAATCGCATTTGGAAAAGGGACTGCTAAATTACTTAGCTAGAATGCAGTCATAGGTTTGGCCTTATCCATGACCTTCACCAAATAATAAGAGGCAGCTGCATAGATCTTGTGCATGGCAGGAATGTTAATCTCCATTCTCCTATAACACCCTGGTGTAATTGATGGTGAAATGCATAGGGGCATATTGTCCCTTCCTTACACGCTGCAGAATCCCTCTTATCATGCTCTGCACTGAGATATATGGACCTTTTTCTTAGGCTTGGAGCTAAAATACTTGGGTGGCTAAAATAGGTCCTAACAAGGTGCTCCTAACAGCGTGCAAGAATGAGAAATAGCTTTGCTTTTCCATTCTCTTCAGACCATGCATTGCCTTACTGTATAGGTGTGGGAAGTTCATGTCAATTAATGTAACCCTTTCAGAATTCTGCTTAGCTCTAGCTGTGTGATCTATAAGGATAGAGTTGGGACTTGTTCTAAAGCAGATATAATGAAAACCTGGAATTCATAATATTTGGAGTGAGGCTTAAAAGAAAACCTGAATGAAAAGATGTAATGTTGAAGTTTCTCACCAAAGAAACATCAGGTTTGTCAAGGTTTTGCTTTATGGCAGAATTTGTGCTTATCCTAAATTACATTATATTAGTGGTAATGCTTTCCCATCGTGATACTTTTTACTAAACTGGCAATTTAGTGACTGGTCCTTCAAGAGATAGCAGATGACTGATGCTCTAAGTATTAGTGATTATTGAATTGATTTTGGTTTGATTGTTTTGTGGCAAAAAAAAAAGGTCAAATACCAATTGAGTTCTCCCAAACTGAAGTGTTCCGTTTTGAGGAGTTCAGTAAGGCTCCCATGGAGAGAGTACATCTCTTCCCACACAACAAACACTTAGGCTCGAGTTTCTCCACTGAATAATTTTGTGACCCTCTCTATTAAAGACCTCCAAGTTGTGTTTTCTTTCAGGTGATTGAGTAATATGTAGAAGAGGCCTCCGGCAACCTCCTAATGTAAATGTATGTGTCTCATATGAATATTCTGCTCTGGTTGGTGAAACATGAATAAGACCCATCAACGGTTTCTTTGTAAGGTTGTGCAGCAATGAACAAAGAAATGTATAACAAAATCCATGTGACACATATCCACTGAGTCCTTATTTAAACAGTGATTGCAAACACCTTTGGAGAGAAAAAAAAAACCTACTCCAAATCAGGTACATAATGTAACAGTGACCTCTGTGAGTCTCTTAATCTGCATGCCTTGTCTTCGAACTGGGAGCACAATCTTGTTCATCAGAACATTTTGGAAAGAAAAAGAGGGATTACGATAGATCCAGTAATGCAAAGCAGCATTAGGTACTCAGGACACAGACTGCATATAAGGCTCTTTGAATGAGAAATTAGGCTGGACAGTCCAACCCCCAGTAGGCAGAGCTGGGATGATGGTTATTTCGTGATCTCTGATTGAGCTTCTTCCTCTATAGCTCTTGCAAAAAATTTTTAATCCGATCACAAGAGCCGATTTTATGAAGCCAAGAGGCTTGGCATTGGTAAACAGAGTGCCCAGCTGTACACCCTAACCCCTGGAGAGGGATTGACTTTCTGCTGAAATATGTTGTTCTCCTGCTGTCTTCTGCTGTCCTGCTTGTAGCCTTCTGCATCTTCTAATTCTTCACTAAGCTAATGTTATTTATGGGGAGCTGAATTGTGCAGCTGGTGTGCCTATGAGAATTCTGAAATTAAAGTTTCATCAAGCCAGAGTATCTCCAGACATTGAAGCCTTCAGTCTTTTCCATTCAAATGCATGTGGCAATAATGGAACCCCAAGTGATCGTGCAAGTGAGCCAGTAACTAATAATTCCCTGAAGAACTTATGTAATGAAATCAAAACCTTCCCATACTGAGCTGTTAGTTTTGCAGGGAGGAAACCTCACTGGTTTTAAAGCTAAAAGAAAAATCTTACTATAAATCTCACTCTTATAAGGAACTACCATGATACTGCTGATTTGGGAAGTGAAGAAGGTTCATACATTTCGGCTTCATTGTCTTGTTGTGGTGCGCCTTTTTTACAGGGTTGTGGGTTTGTTTTGGTAAATTGCAGTGGAGTGTAATGGAAATGATCCAAGAAAGCATGAGACAGTATGTGTGTGGAGTACAATGTATTGAAGTATCAAAGCCTCGGGTTTACCATAAAATAATCATCTGTGGTCTCAGCTCTTGGAGGTGGGGGGAAGTGTGATCTATTCCCACTCTGTAAATAAATTTGTTGGCTAGCATAGGAGTGATCTAGTTGAACAAGAGTCTCACTTGGTTTGTCATTTCTTGAGTACTTCTCAGCCTCCAAGTTCCCAAGAACTGAGATTGTTTAGCACACAAATGATCATTGCAAAGAAGGGAAATACTCTAATAATTGTCCTTTTTTTTTTTCCTCTTAGGCCTAAACAGAACAGCTGAAACAGAACTGAAATTTAAATAAATTTGAGGTTAGATAAGAAATACAAGGCTAGTTAAGCATGCAAATGGATCAGAAATTCAATAATCTTCTCAATATGAATAGGTTAGGAAAATACTTGTGTCAGGCTACCTTGCAGCTTTTAGGTTCTTTGATCACCTTTGAGAGTAAAATGGCTGATACAGACTTGACCTGGGTTTATCTTGCCAGAGGTGAAAATATGAATCAGATTGTATGCAGAGATCTTTGCTTGCACTTTGATTCACTGAGTGGCAGAAAATGTACATGTTGCAGGAAAGTGCATTTATATTTTTGTGAAGACAGAGAATTATCATCAGTCAGTTTAAGAATAAACCCGTTATTAAATACGTAATGTGAAAGGAAGACTTTTTGCCTTGAAAAGCACTGGCTACATTGTGATTGTTAGGCATTCTGTAAAAAAAGTTTTGAAATTGCTACTTACTCAGTAGTTTAGCTCTGGAACAAGCAACTCTAGCAGTTGATGTATTGGCAGACACATACCCAGTGAATGAGTTTTAAATAATTCACTGTTAACCAGCAGCTGTCACATACATGATATTCATCCCTCTTCTCTTGTATAAAGCTGTGGATGGTAATTATTAACTCTTCATGGAAGTAACTATTGCTTTTTGATGATAGGGAAAAGAAGTTGCTCTTTCATTTTGTGCTTTATTTGAGGAATTTCAACTTCCTTATCCATGCCAGAGAATTTTTTCTTTAGTAAGAATTTTTTCTTATGTCACTTGCAATAGGGAAATAAAATCTAAAGTTTTACACTCTTCTTTTAACATAAATCTTTTTTCTTGCTTTCCTGCCATGACCTCTGCTTTTCTCCAGTGAAATGAAGTCTTGTCCAGCCGGGGGATATTCAAAGCTGACCAAATAGCAGGAGACATTTTCATTCTAGTGACAGAGAGGAACAAATAGATGTGTCTTCCCCTATCCCAGCTTTACAATTAGAGCCAGAAGGAGGGAGAAAAAAGAGCCTGAGTCTGTTAGAGACAGCTTGTTCCTCGAAGGAGAGAAAAAGAGACAGTAGAGTGCTGAGAATAGTGGGGGTTTTCTCCCCTCCAGTTTGTTTTGTTGTGGGTTTTTTTTTGCCCCCATTCCACTTCTCTCATGGAAAGGTGTTGGAAGGTGATGCAAGCACAACTTGTACATGTTTTCCTGGGCTGCAGCAAGGCGACACTGATAACTGTGAGCACTGTCCTTATGCTGGAGGTGAGCAAGGTCAGGGCTTCTCTGTGAGATGAGCAGCAGCAGGTAGTCAGGGAGCATCAGTACTGGCTTGTCTAAAATATACGGAAAATTCCAGATAGCCCAGTACGTTGGTTTAAGTCTCTGTTTTGGGTGTGTGGATATGATTGTTCAAATGCAGTGACCTAAAGTTTGTAGTCCATTGAAATTATTCTCTTCAACCATCTTGATCTTCAAAGTTCTCTTGACAGATGAGAAATGTGCTGTTCCTTATAACCAGATCACCAGGGTACACCTGAAGTAGTTGTGGAGTATATATTTTTCTTCCATTTAAATAAATTTTAAAAATGTTACTAAACTACTAATATTTTTTTAAGTCTGAAAATAGTGGTTGTATCATTTTGGATCTTTGCAGGATAGTGTACATAGTGTACTGCTTTTGAGACAAAGAAGTTATAAATGAACATTAGAGATTTTATGTGTTTGATGTGTTTGACTTTGGTTTGGTGAATCAGATAAGAGATGCTTGTGACTGTCTGCTTCCTGAGAACAAACCAGCTGCTATTTATTTGGGAAGTATTCCGAAAACACCTTCTTGTTAATGATTCATTGCATGATCTGGCATCTGGTAAACAAATATATTTTCTTTATGGTGAAAGTCACCAAAAATCATTAAAGAACTATTCAACTTCTTTATGCTTTCTAAAATACAGTAATTATGGTAAAAATTGTTCCTATTAGCAACATTACTGAATGATGGTAAGCCAAGATCAATCTCACAGTAGAATCTGTTAGCACAGACAATAAAAAAGTTAATTCCAGAGGTAGTTTCCCTCTTCAGCAAGCAGGTGGCTGTGGTTAGTAGAGTTTCTTTTCTGTTTTCCATATGGTAGAATACAGTGGAGTTATTTTTTAAAGGAATCTTGTAATTTTAGCTATTTCATTGATCCCTTCACTGAAGAACTGAGCATCTGGAGCCATCTTGACTTGATTATATTTGTTTCAGTGTGATTTTTTTATGATGAGAGTTATTTTTCACTTTTGAAACTATGTGTGCCCTTGAATGTGTAATGAAGATAATGTCAAGTTCCTTTTTGAACCTTCCTGAGAATACAATTCCAAATCCAGCCTGGATTTCCCCAGAGTCTTGTCTGCATTATTAACGTTTCCCTTGTCTATTCTGCAGCTGGTTAGAACTCAAGTACTATTCAACTGTAGTAATCAAAAGTAGTATTCAACTTGATATTTCATAGAATGGTTCAAAAAAAGGTTTTTTCCCGACATTTAAAGATGTAGGATTCAGAGTGATATCCAGATGGCAGAAGATAAAATTTTAAAGTTTTTTAATATGTAACTTTAGTGTATTTTTCATGGGTAGTCACTTAAGATTATACATTTCGTTTATAAAATGCAAATAATTGAATCAAAACTTGTTAAAGTGGAAGAAGACTCTTACAAGAGAAATGAAGGCCCTGAAATAGATGGGGCAAGATTTATTCCCTCACTGAAATGAGTAAGTTCAGGCAATAACATTTGTAGATGGAATCTCAAAGACCCATTTCAACTGTCAGGATCTTGTTAGATCTTTCAGTTCAGTTTGGTATCAATTTTCTCTTTTAGTGAACTTCTGAGGCAGCAGATAGGGCTGAAATGCTGGTGATTTAAAGACGAATGGATGCAAAGTCTAGTTTTGAAAAGGCCAGACAGCTCTCTCTCCCTCTTTCTATAATTGCACAATAACTGTCTCTCCCATGCTTGTCACGCTTTAAAGTTTATATCACTTGTTGCAAAGGTTGTCATAGCAGTTTATTTTCCATCCTAACTACTCACTGTGTATAGCATTTCTTCCAACATTCCCTTTGAAGATGACCTTTCCTTACCTTAAGTTCATGCCCTTTGTTGTTATAGTTGACACAATCTCCTATGGCCTTATAAACTATACTTTCTGTTCTTTTACAAAATTCTTGTGTAACTTGGCAAGATCTGCTGTTAATTTATTTTTCTAAGGGCTGTATCTCATTCCTGTGAGGAGTTCTTATATTACAGATCTTCCAGCACTGACATGATTCAGTGATATCTTTATTTCTTTATTTTTTGCATTCTTCTCCTAAAACACTGATTGAAAATGTAGCTGTTCTTCCACATGTACTTTCAGTCTCATATCTGTGCAACAGATAATGTTTCTCTGCCTAACAGCATGCTTGTACATGAAACCATTCAAAATTGTATAAATAAGTAATCATTGCATTTTAACCCACAATAGTATAGGATTAAATGCTCTTTTTTTTTTTTTTTCATGATAGCTTTTACTCAAAAAATGGTCCTGTGTAATTGACAACTAAAGAAGTAACCCCATTTATGGGCATAATCTGCACCAGCAAAAGTTAGTTACAGACCAAAAGCAATCTGGCTTTTTATCAACTGAATTGCTGTACAAGATCATACACCTGCTTTAAAAGTATCTGCACAGAATGGCAATTTGTCAAGGTAAATCTGTAATTGGTTTAAGCTATTTTGGGTTCTGTAGGAATAAATTCACCATTGAAAGAAAGAATTGAAAAGAGAGTAAAAAGAGTCTTCAAATTCTTTGTTAGAACTGTTGCTACACATTTTTTTAGCATTCTTAAATTCTTTATATTTGAGGGACCAGTTAGCCCTTTTGATAGGAGTCTCTCCTATTCATTCATTGGAACTAGATTATGATATCCATTGTTCCTTTATGGTCAGTACTTCCTGTAATATCTGAATTGTTTATCAAATTCCTGGAAAGCACTTTCCTTTTTCAACTCTCTTGGATATTGGTTGATAAAATTTTTTTTTCCTTATTTTTTCCCGAGCTAAGCTGCCTTGATTCTTAAGAAGGTTGTGTTCTTTACTATAGGCTAAACCTGGTCTGATACTGGTAAAGACTATACTTTATGTAGGACAGAGGTCATTTAACACTCCCTGGTTACTTGAACACTTCACTAATTGTTTTAATAATACTGTTACCACTTACAGTTAGTTACTGTGAATCTTCTATGCTTTATTATTCCTTTTACGTGCCTCAGAATGCTATTTGTAGCTAAACATACTTCATTGTTTATCTTCTGAAATCAACTCAAAATTTAAAATTTTATTGGTTTCGATTCTGTTTTCTGCAGGGCTCATTGCAAGCATCTGTTGATTTCTTTTGCCTTCATATAAGGGAAGGGACCAATTTAATAATTATCACATCAAATTGTGTTTTGCACTGTGCAGTATGATAGAAAACAGGCTTTCTAAGGAAACTGTGATCAAACTTGATTAGATAATCTTATTTTCTTTAGAATTCTGTAATATTTATAATTAGCTGCATGGAAGAATTATGAACTTTGTTATAAATGATTTTGTACCTTTTCATAGAACAGCATTGTTCATATCTGTGACAGATGCTGGTTTGTCAGTATTATTATTAATGAAACAGGTTTATTAAATACTGTAGGATTGTGGCAGGTTGACCCTGGCTGGATGCCAGATGCACACCAAAGCCTCTCCACCATTCCCCCTGCTCAGCTGGACAGGGGAGAGAAAATAGAATGAAAGGCTTGTGTGTTGAGAGATTATTCGCAAATTACCATCCCAGGCAAAAGAGACCTGACTTGGGAAAATTATTTTAATTTATTACCAGTCAAGTCAGAACAAGGTAATGACAAACAAAACCAAACATTAAACCCACCTTCCTCCCTCTCCCACGCCTTCCCCCCCTTTGAGGGCTCAACCTTGCTCCTGCCTTTCATATGGGAAATATCCCTAAAATTTTGTTTATTTTCCAGTACATAATAAACTACACTAACTTTGACTACAGCTTCTCAGTTTTTCCTTATGAAAACAAAAATGCTTTCAGAATATGTTAATATTAACAAAATTTCACTCTCTAAGTCTGAAACCATGCTTACCTGGAATGTGCTCTCTCTGGCACAGATCATTTTTGTAGTTGCTCCCAAATAGCTGGCAGCATCTTTCTGAGAAGAACAGGCTATGAATACAAAACATTAATAAACCAGAAACATGCAATTCCAAGACAAGGAGTTTTTAAAAATTGCATTATGTATACTTAATGCCTAACTGACCTTTTCTGTTTTTTCTTAAATCTCTTAAAAATTCATCTAATTTCAAAGCCAAAGTATTAGGCCATTTATATGTAAATTGCCTTTAATTCATGCATTAATTTGAAAGACTAATCCAAAAGATCCTTTACCACAGGTGACCTTTTTGACACTGTACTTCTGGGAAGACTGTAAAGTGGTTTCTTACGACCTCACATCCACCTGTAGCATAAAACGTGTGCCTACTTCAGTCTGTATAAATCAATCATAAGAGAGTGGTTTTCAAGCAACATTGAATTATTAACACTGTAACTGTCTTGGGTAGTCATAGTTAAAATAGGTCCTATTTAAACCAATGAGTATTTTCTGTTGGCATTCTTGCATATTTTAGATGTTAAACACAGTTAAGGCATTCACTGATTATGCCCCTTAAATAATTAATAGTAGTATAATCTAACTTGTAATGATGATCTCCAAAGATTGTAAATTTCCACAAACATTCAGTATTTATTATTTGTCAAAATTTCATTCACCACAAGAGCTGCTAGAAGAAATATGCTAAAGCTGAGTGCTGAGCCCTTCCCTTGGCAGAGGAGAGTATACAAAATTGTAATGATTAAGTATTAGGATTTATAAATATGTTTTCATCCATTTATGCTCCAGAAAGTGACTCTTGATCCACACCTGCTGCAGAGTACATTTCACTGCACAGTGAATGCTCACCTGACTTGATGGACAGTCTATTATTTACTATTTTCTCCCTGTGACAGGTTTTTACTGGGAGGCTCCATACTAATTCTCCTGAATTACTGCAGGTTTTTATTAATAATACATAATGTTGAAGAAAATAAATGCTATATTTCCTTCTGATTTCTTTTTAAAAGTAAAATTCATTTTTTCAGTCAGTTAATGCTTAAGAAGTGAAATGGTACAAAACCCTAACATTAAAGATCATTGCCTACTTGCATAGTCATCAATAAAACAAGAAATGATCTGGTGTTCTGAAAATGCATTTTAGTTCAGAAATGATGAATTTTTTGGACTAAGGAAAGCCAAAATCTACCTTTTAAAATCCATTTAGGCAATGCAGTATACCAGACAGTGCAGGTCTATAGTATTATTATACAATTAGTGAAGATTATTTGTGTTGTGTGCTTCATATGAGAAGACACAAAATACTTTACCACAGTTATAATAAAGGAATAATCCTTTGCCAAGGTACATACAGTCCTGGAAAAATGCAGTAACTTAAAAAAGTGTCGAGATAATGAGATCTGAATTGGTCTCTGTCTAGAATTATCACACACTTCTCTGTTTTATCAGAATAAATAAATACTAATGGTCTCTGTGGGGGGACAGGCCTGTCTGCTCTCTGACTAAGGAGATTTCTTCAGAAGAATGAGAACAAGATGACAGAAGTAGTGTTTTATCATTTGCTGTTAACATACACACAAAAAAAAATCCCCAAACTCATACGACATTGTTTGCAGAATAAGATAAATTGTTTTAAGAAGAATAATGATAAACCCCTAAAAAAGAAGTAGCTGCTGTAAACAAGAACATTTCCTGACAGACATTTTTAGTAATGAAACTATGTGCCTACCTGTTGTTTTAGCCATAAGCTGTTAATTATATCCTAATGTGGTTTGTTGAGATTTCCTACGAGTAATGAGCTGTCCACAACTTAGAGTATTTCTTTTCCCGTCTGAAATACTGATCAAGTGTAGCTACCATGTTAGATAGTCTTGTCTTGGCATATAAGGATCAAAAGGGATTTTATGCAGGAACACTGGCAGAACACATTTGGTGAAAAAAGAAATTGGCATTATGGTAAGACTTGGAGAGTTTGGTGAATTGAACAGATACATGTTGAAAATGTTTCTTAAGAAAACTCCACCAAAAAACCTCCAAAACTCCTCCCCCAAACCCCTGTTGATTGTTCCCTTGACCTCCGTTTTTACTGATGGCCTGAAGGGCTGCAGCTATGAAAATCACACACACAAGGGACAGGATATACATCAGTATCCTTCTATGGTGTGCTTATGCATGTGATTGATTATCCTTGTTATTTGCTGTGGTAATACAGCTGCTCAAAAATCAGATATAATTAGGAAATTAAAGGAATGGATGTAGGAAAGGCTACTGAAGATTAGCTGCTCATGCCAACAAATGTGATGGTGTTTTTGGCTGAGCCAAGACCAAGAACTAAGATATCTAATGTCAGTTTGCTAATTCTGAAAGTTTTTCTGGGTTTGAAGATGAACATGAATAACTTGAAATGGTAATATTTGATTTAATTACCAAACCCAGCAGGCAGTTTCCATATAAAGGCTACTTTGCTTTCCTGTTATCATAGTGTGATATGATAAAGAGTAGGGCATCGTTTCCTGTTACAGAATTTGTCGGCTTCTGGATGGTTGAGAGGAAAAAAATATTTCAGTTTGTCTTGCACTGATGTAAGTACAGACACAAATACATGTTTGTATTTGTGCATATGGGCTTATTACCCAGAGAACAAATTGCAGGGGTAGTAGTGTTAAGAAGTGAATAGGAATAAGATTAGAGGGAAAGAAGTTTTAATTAGTATTGGTATTTAAATATTCTCATTATCTGTTTTCTCTGGCTGGATAACTATAGTTGATGTGTTATCTTCTGGAGTGTACACGAGCAGGATGGAGGAAAAAAAGCACAGAAAGATGCCAACTTTGAAGTGTTTTCTGAATTGGTCAAAAATGTGTTGCACTATGAGGAGTGAATACTTTTATAGCATTACTGTAGTTCATTACAGCAACGAATCTGTGCCAGTAATGACAGTGTTTTCTGAAAGCTCTGTGCATTATCCTCCTCCTGACTCAGGACTGGGGTTCTGGTTAACTGATATGAAAAATGCTGGATTTTGTTACTGGGTAGCAGTGCAGAGGAAAAATGCTTCAATTTTCAGCTGTTTTAAATGGCAAGGATTCAGCTTCTTGATGTATGCATGCAAAGGTTTGTATGGTCTCACTGTTTTGCCTACAAATACTTGTCTTATAGTAACTACATGCTAAGGGTATACAGTTAAGAACTATTTTTTTCTATAACCGTTTAATCAGTATTTCTATGAAAGTATAAAGAGGTGTTCTAGTGTGACAGGGGAAGTGATCCTGCACAAAGTGTTAGGTTAAATAGCACTTTGTATGGGTGTGAAGAATTAGCTGGAGCTCCCAGGGTCCGCATTTTAGACTCCTGTTGTTGCTGAATGTTTTTCTTCACCACAGAATACAATAAACGTGTCTCTCAGTAGTGCTGCTTTCAAATGCAAGTAGCATTTAATGGGGTGGGACTTATGACTTTATGGAAGTCAATTCTTGAGAGGTAAATTTATGTACAAATCTGGGAGGATAAGGGAGATTGATAATGATATACTCACAGGGTACCTGTCAGGAAGAACAGGACTGCAGTACAAGGGATAAATGAAGATCTTGACTCAGCAACATAATACTTCACAGAGTGACAGCGAAAATAAGATGACAGAAAAGATTTATATTGATCAAAAGAAATACTGGCCTTGGGCTAAAGGAACAAAGTGATTAACAAAAAGTGATGCAACTGGCATTTCAGTGTGTAAAATGTGACATAATTCAGTGATCACATCTTGGAAAACTTGTGAATTCACGTGTTGAGGAGAGGCTTTGATGGCTCTATTAGTTCTGAAGTATTCTTCAACTGGATGCAGACATAAAAAAGGATAAAGGGGCATGTGTGCAATGGGTACCCCCAATACCACGAGTTGAGGAAGGGCTGCATTAACCTCTCAGTGCCACAGAGACAGCTCTGTCTGTGAATGAGTGGGTGCATGCAGGATGGGCTGACTTACTGCCCACCAAAGGGATAACAGGATTGGCCTTCATAAAAGATGTTCCAGTTCACCAGGTTTAATGTGCTGTGTTAGTGTGCTTGTGTTTTATGAGAGTTACACATGTTACAAGGAGAATTGGGGCCCTCTCTGTAAAGACAGAAGATGACTGTTATTCCCTACTTGATTTCCATGGCTGGAGTTGCACTTTCTTACAGTGGTGATATACTAATAAAACAGGAAATTTATTTCCCTCTTGGAGGAAATGGGCAATCCCATCCTGTCACAGCCCCTGTGTGGTCAGTGGCCTGGTGTCTCAGCATAAATGTCAGCTGCTCAGAGATGGGTTCACTGCTCTCTCTGGTCCTCTAGTAAGCGGAGTAGTGTTCTCTGTTCCCTGTGAACTTGTGAAATACAGGGCTCAGGCCTCTGTGAAACATTCTGTCTGACTTCTGCCGTGCCTCAGAGGAGCAGCAACATTGTAGTAAATAAGTGTATCAAAGATAAGGTTTAGCTGAATCCAGGGAGGGGAGCTGAACAGCCCTGTTAGTGCCATGGGATAACCGAGCCTGAACTGTGTCAGGGTGGAGGAGCACACCAATGTGTGGGTGAGGGGTAGATGGACAAGTATATTTGAAGTAGTCTGATCTTGCTCAGAGGCTACTCTGAAGTGGTGCTTGGGATGTATAAATCAGAAAATCCATGCAAAGTGAGATTTGCCTCTAAGCTTCTATTGGAATTTCTGTCCTTTTAAATTATATTTTTAGGGTACTCTGATTGATATGGAGAGCTGCTTAGATTTTTGCCTGGAATTTTCAAAGAAGAAAAGTATTACTGTAGCCTGCCGCCGTAGGGAGGAGAGGAAAGAAGATCCAACAGGCAAGAATTGTGCAGCAAGATTGATTTATTTAATTATTTTACAAACTCCTTTATAGACTTTTTTCTTCATAGTCTAATTGGACAAAGGATCAGCCACCCCCTGGGTTGATTGGTTAGAAATCCTAAACATCCATTGTCAAAATATTTTTCTACTGTACTATAAACATAGTTCTACAAGGTCGCAGGTGTTCATAGTTTATAGAACTTCTGCTAATCTCTTTGTGAGAGAGAAAAGCATCCCACAGGCCTAGAAAGAAGCAAGAAAATTCTTGCTAGCAGCAATATTGTATCCAGAGGAAAGAAACTATGCCTACAAGAATGGCTGCTATGCCTTCTAAGGACTGAGCTCCTATATTTTTTATACCAGTTTCAATAGCAGTAAAGGAATGAAACCCTGTCAGTATTGCCTGAAGAGATCGCCTCTTGCAGAGGTGAACTCTCCTGAGATAGTGATTTTCTTCCAAGTCCTTTCTAACTCAAACCATTCTATGATTCTGTGACATTTGCATCTTCAGTATCAATTTTGTTTGCATATCAGGCAAATGGAAATGTGGAATGGAGCTGACCCACAGCTTCTTGAGTCCTATGCAAAAAATTGTATTTCTGAGGTGAGATAATCAAAAAATATGACAACAAGCTTTGGCTATGAAATTTTGTTGAGAGAACTGTTTCATGCTTTGACTGTACCTGTCCCACTTTTGTTTCTACTTGTTTTAGAGTATTTAAGTTGAAAATATCCCTGCTAGGATATTTTTTTTCTTCCTATGGCTTAACAGCTTCCAGGTTCTTCAATACTGACTTTGCTTAATCTAGTTCTTAATTTCTTTAGCACATTTATCTTTCTGTCCAAAAGGAACCAGATCATAAGTAGGACTTCTAGCAATCCTTTACAGACCCTTTCTTAGATGCTAATTGATGTTCTGGTGTCTCTGGTCTTTGCTGCACACAAATACTCAGCAAAGAACCCATGAAAGGTTATATTTCTAATTTACAAGAAATAATCTGGGAACCTTTATATCTTGCATTTCTTTTCCCATTTGAATTTTGATACTAGAGCAATTGCAGTTTTTTTTTTTTTTGGATGAAGTTCAATTTGGAGCCTCTTTTATTGTTCGCCACAAACTTTCTTTCCATGACGAGTGGATCTGATTTTCAAGATGTTTAATTTTTTTGCCTCTTGATATAAGAGATAACCCAAATACCATGTAATATTGGGAGAACATTTTTAGCCTTCTGCAAATAGCATTTCCTTGTGTGAATTTTGAAAAGAAAATTGTTTTGCTTGTCCAATTTGTCTTGTGTAATATGCAGTTAAACTAATGTTTAAGGGTCACTTGTTCTTCCCATCTGCAGACTATTTTATAGTTTCGATATAGTAGCTAGTTTTGGGCTAATTCTCAGTATGTGTGGAGCCTTAACCATGAGGCGTATCTTTGTCTGATATTTAAATTTATTTTTTCTTCTGGAAATGAAACTAAATGGAATATTTAATTGTTTATACCTCCAGTTGATTATTTTAACGTCCTTAATTTGTGCTGCAGCGTCTCTTTGTCATACTCATATGTGGTGTGCTGGTTTTTCTGGAGAAGAAAACCTTATCTAATACAAATAACTTGATCCTATTTCAATCTCAGCCCAATGGTGTTTAATGTTACCAGGCTGTACGTTTGGCGTTGCATCTTGTTAGGAGATCTGGAGTATGTTATTAGTGTTAAAGATATGCTCTGGCCAAGGAACAATTTAATCTTGGGTATTGATTAAAGGCAATGTAACTGTTGCTATCGCAGAGTGAATAAAGCTGTTTGGGATTGAGACAAACACCTGTGTTCCAGCCCCTTTTTCTTTTTAGGGTGAACAGAAACCTGGCTCTCAAGGTCTGGGAGTGGATTTCTATTCTGATTTTTGTGTTTTGCTGCTAAGTTTTTTTTTGGTTTTTTTGGAGTGTTAGTCACATCTTTCCGTATCAGTTTGTTTTAATAATAAATGTCTAATTTCTCCATTACTTTAATATTTTCTCCTCCCACTTGATATGATGAAAAAAATAAACATTCTTTTCTGGTTACGCATCATTCCTGAAAAATTAACTTAAACCCTTTTTTCCCCCCACCTAAATAGTAAAGCAGATATCTGCTTATTTGAGTTAATTCTCAGTTTTCTTTTCCTGAAGGCAGAAATATATTTGTTTCCAAATTAAGTTAGAATTCCTTAATCAGAAAAATGACTTTTATGCATGAACACCTATAATTTACTATCATTACTTTATTATTAATAGTTACAACAGAGCCACAGGGGTCAGTTTGCCAATGGCATGAAAGTTATAGATTCTGATGTTTTTAGTAATGTTAAAGCTAATTAAACACAGCTTTACTGTTCTAATGAAAGATGTAGTTGATCTCACATGCCCTCATGGTTGGCTGGCACCAAGTGCTGCACGTTCCTCCTGCCTGCTGCTGCTCCAGCTTCACCTGAGGGACTGTTCAGTTCCTTTCTCTGCCTGGCTAACTGCTGGGGGCTCAGGACAAGGCACTACAAGGTCCATAGGAGCTGAATTGTGCTGGTAAACTGGATGTTTTGAGCAAGGAACAGTTTCAGCAGGTTTGATCATCACCTCATAGTGTTCCTCCTGTCTATTTGTGTCTGTGTTGGAACTCGGAGTGGGTGTGTACTGGGACTGGCTGCAGAGCCATTGAGGTTTCCCCAAGCAGAGAAGTTGATACCTTTGCTTATGTTCAGGGCCAAAAAACAAGGAAAACACTACAATGTTAGGTACTTTTATTTATCTACAGATATTGTTACTGTTTTGCTTATTGGGTATGTTAATATATCACAAAGGACTTGACACAGCTAACATTTTGTATTCTGTTGTAAAATAATGCATTATGAAGAATAAGAAATAGTATAGACTGTAAATAAAAAAGAGGCACTTTTTGTGAAATATCTTTCTATAGAGTTTCCCTCTGGAAAATTTCTTAGTCTCCATAAAAATAGCTGTTCTCAGAACCTGTTCTGTGGAAAGACTATTGGTATGAACTCCTGTGAATTGCTAGAGCCCAGCATGGTGATAATAAATGAGTTTAAATCTTTAGTGTGTTAACTAATAATCACATATCCTAATATTGCACTGACTGACTTTCTGAAGAGCCAGCCTGACTGAAGTGTGATTCTGTGAAGGTTGGTTGGGACATTGGTTTAGAAGGATCAGAGAACTTGCTGTTCTCTTCAAATGGTGAACAAGAATAAACCCACTAGATCATGCGAATACTTGACATTTTTCTTCCTGAGCTAAAGGACTCTTATCAAAAACCACATCTGCCTGCATACAGTCTGAAGCATAGGAAGACTCTCTTCATATTGATTATGGATTTTTTCTCCCTTGTTACTGATTGCAGAATTTGTTTCTTGAGGAAGAGAAAATCATAGTCTTTCCACTTTATTTACTGCCTGAACATCTAGACTTCTCAGAATTTTCCCTTCCAGAGGATTCTTCAGAGCACTTTTGGAAATAAATAGCTAATCACTTTGGTAGTTTTCTTGAAGTAAGTGTGATGTAAATAATGGCCCAGGTAGAAGTTTTATTGACTTCAAAATAACAACAACAGCAAAAGGAAAATTCAACACTTTGCAAATACAATTTAAAAAAAAAAAAATCAATGGCCTTTGGTTTATTTATTTGGAGATAAGTGAACTTTGGATCAAACAGAAAATTATTTCCCCTCCATTCTTTCTTTCATCCTGTCTAAAACCTGTTTCTTCCCCTCCCCTCCCCCCCCCATGATTTTTATGTGATTTTATATGTATATCTATATATATATATTCTACCCTATTTAGACAAAGACCAGAGCCACTCATAATGCTGCCTAGGGAAATTTTATCAACATCAGGATAATAAGAGGAGGAATCAAGCAATTTATTTCAAGGTAAGATCAGCATATCTGACTAGATATTATATTACTATGTGTAGCAAAATTTCAAAATTAATTTAGACTGTGAAGTAAAGTCATCCTTTTTCAAATGCATGAGAAGAGATGATTAAATTCCAGATTCCAGTGTAAATTAGCTTCTAAACATAGGGGTTTGCAGCTTGAATTGAATCAAGGAGTGTTTCAGAGGTTCAGAGTGTTAACTATTTGCTGATGGCTTTGCTCGATTCATTTCTGGAAATGATATCTCATTGGGCTTGCCCAATTCACAGTATATAATGGATTAATGGTTTGGAACTTTATCTATAATTCCTTGGTTTTATGTTTAAACACTTCATAAACTCTTGATATCCTTTTTTCCCTCTTGAATTCATTAAGAAAATACCATAAAGGAAAGCTGGCCCTTTCTTTTCTTTGTATTTCATTATTTAGAAAATTCATGGTTATATCAATATTCTAAACCACTGTAATGTAACAATTTAAGGACTTTGGGGAAAGAAGAAAACAGAAGTCAGTTTTTTGTTGAGTCTCTTCTATAAAGAAGATCTGTAATGAACAAATTCATCAAAGGCCTATTGGGTAGAGTGGTTACTATTGTAAAGCTTAGAAAGCCAATATGCCTTTTCTGCTCAGCTTTTGCAAACTGTGATATGGTGACCCTGCATATGACAGCTGCTTGAATACAAACCACTGGTTTTATTCTCTGCTTATTTCATTAACTCTTTCAACAGAAACCCTAATTCTAAAACATGCAATCTGCACGCCTGTGCTAAGGTTTAATCATTGAGTATAAAGAAACATTTTGAAGCATTTTTCACATTTCATATTTTCATGTTCCTTTCATTACTGTTTCTTACCTCTTTCCTTAAAGGAAACAAAGTAAAACCAAACCACAACCAAAAAAAACCAACAACCTCCCCCTGCAAAAAAGCACCCCCCCCAAAAACCCGCAAACTAATAAAAATCCCCAAATCCATAGGGAGCTGACTTTGTCCAGTATATCCAATATATATGCACCATGTTTCCAACATCAACAAGATGGAGACAAGCCCCGCATCTGTGGAAGCAACTCTCCTTCAAATGTTCAGCTCTTGGTGCCTAAGTACAGCTGATTCAAGTCAAGGAGGCAAAGGGCCCAGTGTGGTTTCTCAACATTCCCAGAAGCATAAGCTCTTGCAAGGCAATATTTTTTGGTTTGGTAATGCCAAGTATGAGCTATTCAGTGGCTTCTTTCATCTTAGTTTTCAATTCTGGAATTTATATTGCAGCAAAGAACCCATATTGTTAAGAAATTGAGGGAAAGGAACCAAGATGGATTTGTTTTTCTATGTTCCAAATGTATTTAGCCAAATTCTCTGTACAGAGATATCTGCATTTCACCAAAAATTTTTGCTCTTTTCTCAAAAGCAATATAGTTTAGTTTTTTTTTTTTTTGCTTCTTGAAATCCTAAACTGTTGGGAAGAAATGTGAATAATTGATACCTTTTATTACTCATTGCTTATCGCTCTTGCATGAAGGACAAAAAATGTCCTTTATAGTTTGCTCTCCTCTGTACTAAGCTGGCTTTAGGCATGCAAAAATTAGCAGCTATGGAGACTACCATTTCTGAAGAGATTTTTCATTTTGTGACTAGCTTGATGGACTTGCACTTTTAATTAACAAATCAACAAGCACTAATGTGGTAGCAGTAGAGTTTAGGTCAAACATAATCAGCCAAACCTGTTCTAATGGGCGAAATTACTCTAGGGATTAATCTGACGATGCAAAATGAGAGGCCTGGGAAAAGAGTTGCTGTTCCACTTCTTTGGAAGATACATGTTTTCCTTCCAAAATATTTTAGAAACACTTTGGTTTTCGGATGTTACACACTCCTTTGCTGGGAGCTAGTCAATACTGGAGGTTTATACCCTACTTGTATTCATTGTCAAGTGAAGTATAAAATAGGACATTGCAGTTGTTTTAAAATGAATTAACACTAATTCTGGTCCTAGATAAATTCATCTGAAAAGAACAAGGAATTAATTTTACACGTCAGCTTGAGATGTTCCCACTGGTGTGTGCTAGAAGCTGTTCAGAGGAGGTTTTGCAGGCTGGTGTCATGGTATTTTTAATGCATTTTAACTTTCCTTTGGCACAAAGATACTCTAATGCTAGTAGGCTTTGTATTTTCATGTAAATTATAGGATAAATGTGAAGCTCCGTAGCCTTGCAAGGAGGATAAGGAACAGGGTGTCATATCTAAATTCTGTCTCCAGCTTTTTCACTGTTAAGACATTTGCCACGTTACTTATCCTTTTGTGCCTTGTTCAATAAAAAAGGGATAATGATGCCAGCTTAATATTGTACAATGTTTTCAGGATGAGAAAAACTTGCATTGTGGCAGCATTGCTTTTCTCAGTCTGTTACTGGTGAACTTCCATTCTAAAAATAGCTTTGTTCCTTTGGGAGAGAACATTCTCAAGTCTGTCCCCTGCATGTATGATTTGGGGAATGATGGTGCTTTGGGTGTTTTAATGAGAACCCTATTTAAAAAGTGCTGCTACCACAAGAGCAGAGAGTGATCTCTCACCACATCACAGTGAATTAGTGGCTGTTCTGGTTTTTTTTGTAATGCTCTTTAATTTCCAGTGATAGGCTAAAGATTTTGAGAAGCTGATCTTTACATTTTCAAGGTGGAAAAACTTGGATTAATAAATCAAGCGGAGTTTTAGTGTGCTTAATGACAAAATAAAGAATTTGAACTGTGTCTGAAGGTAGCTGTTGGTCTATAGTTCCAAGCAGTGACAGAGGCTTTTGCTTTTAGTGCCAAGTGGTATATTCTGGAAATGGGAATGTCCTTTCTTTTCATATGTGTGTTTATAGTTTAAAGAAATGCTCTATCTGTCAAGAGCATGGATAGATGGCACTGATCCTCAGCAACTGTTCTGGTTTAACAGCATGGTTGGATACCATGAAGGAAACATTGAAATGTTTGTTCACTGCTTTTCTAGATCCTGATATAGATCAGACTATGATAGTTGATTGTGATTAGAGGTAATGTAGGAAAACTCCATGTACACTTGAGGTCTTTGAGTTATTCCATTTCTTTTTTCAGTGACTCCTCTTTTCCCCTATACACATTGTTCAGATAGTATACTTCTAGAGGAGAGGGAATAGAAGATGAAAAACTTAAAAATGGTGAAAGCATGTCTCTGGGTAAGATGAATTCACCTCAAGAAGTAGCACACTCCTGTGAGGTATTATCCCAGACATTAACAGAAATCAGAAAAAAAAAAAAGTATAGCCACTATAAAATTACATCCTTGGTTGCAGCAGGAAGGGAGTTTGGCAACGGCCTTTGGTATTCCTGAGTTCTAGAAATGAAATCCAAGTAAATGTATTGATGTAGTAGTAATTTAAGAAAAAACCCCAACTATTTCTTAAAACAGCAAAATTCATGTAGTGACATTTCATAGAGGGTATAGTTTGAGTAACCTTTTCTATTTTGTGCCTAATGCTGCCAGCCTCAGTATTGTAACTTGTTTTTCAAACAAGTCATTCTCAAATAGCGTATTTATGGGGCCATGGGTATCTCCAGAGTTCTCCCTCCTAGTGTGCTCTCTCCTGTTTTGTTGTGAATATTAAATTGTGGTGAGCTACCAACTCTGTGGAAGCCTGGGTGTTTCACAGTATTTGTACTTGTGTTTAGTGCCCACAGGAAAACTGTATTAGACTCAAGTAAAAGAATGGAAAGCAGGATTCAGGAATGAGCCATTTTGCAGTACAGTTGGGTCTTGTTTTTTCCCCACTTTATGACTTTGTGGAATGATGAAATAAGGCACAAATACTCAGCTATGATGCATTAGAAAAAAGACACACGCACGAAAAGGAGAATGAACAAACTCAATACAGCATAAGCACAATGTTTTCCTTATCACAAAATGAACTTTTTAAATGTTGTATACTTTCCCAGTTCATTCTTGTCATGGGAACACAATGCTGTTATCGATACAGCATTCCCTAGCCTGCTTTCCAGAACTTCTCAAGTTCATTATTCTCTGTTAAGATATTTAGGAGCTAAATTGAGCTATGCCATTTCATTACGAAATACAGTGATTGGAAAGAGGACAAATGGTTGTATCCTGAATCTTGTTTATCAGTTAATTCTTTATTATAGTACAGCAGCAATTGCGTATGCAAAATGGAATTCTAATTACATTCTGCATAGCAGTGTAGTAGTTTTATCAATGCTATTTAGTTGCATAATGCACACAGCACAAACTGTGGTACAGCAATATAAATAATTGGTTTAATTTGCTATTAATGAATCTACAAAATAAAATTATATTAGTATTTTCAGAACAAGTGGTTAATTACAAACATCATTTGCATGTTACCCTCTGTTGCTGCTGGATGTATTTGTTGACCTTGGTTATAATTATTTTGTGGAGAGTTTCTCATAGTGGGGTGTGCCAAGAGGTTTGTGCCAAGATGTCTAAATTTTGGCCCACATATCTCCCTGTAAACTCCTGCACTAAGCTGATAGTGAAGGTATTCTGGGGGTTTGAGTGGTTTTGGTAATGGGCAAAGAGAAGAAGGTGGAAGAAATGTGATGGGAGGTTGCTTTTTCTCATGCACCACAAGCATTGTTTCATCTACCTTCTAGCTATAAAACAGATTAGGTCTGAAAATGTGATTTATCAAAGTTCATTCCTCCTTTGCCTCTTTTGCAAAGAATTTTGCTATCATCAAGTCACAGTGTTTCTGACTGCAGCAGTTCAGCAGTTTACTCATGTAGGCTGGGTTTTATGGCTGCTTTTGCAGGAGGAGCAAAATGTAAGTGGGCCCTGAAAACCCAGTCTGTCGGCAAACAGCATGAGGTGTAATTACCCAGTCACTGTGTGGCTCTTAGGAAAAGAAGCTAGGGGGTAGTTAAATACACCTGAAAGACTGGCCCCAGAAAGCTCCCTCCCCCAGTTCAATCAATGTCTTATTACATAATAAACCATGTAGGGAGGTGCTTCATGGCCAAAGCTTTGTTCTGCAAAGGTAGCTGGAATCAGATAATCAAAATAATTGTTATTGCCAGATGTTATCTTGTCAGGGGAAAGTAGCACTGATTACATGTCCTTTGTGGACAGGGTAATATTTGTTGCTAACTGTGGGGAAAAATTATTAAGGTTTTAAGGCCGAAGTTCAGTTGTGTTGACTGTCACTTGAAAATAAGTGTTTGAATGTGTTTTTGTCTGCCTTGGAGCAGACATTTCTTTCACTGTAATCTCAAAATTCCTATTGTTGTCCTGTTTTTATTAAATTTGCTGGAATTCCCTGTTGATCATCATCTTAAGTAAACTCCAGTAAGGCTGAAAGAGCAACAAGCATGTTTCCTTTTAATCTTTTAGCTCAAAGTGGTGCAGTATCTTTCTATTTTAAAACTACATTGTGTTGACAATAAGCTTCTAACCTAAATAGGTGTTTGCTTAAAGGGGCTGAGTACCTAAATTATCCAGCTGCTTGCACATCTGTCTCTTCATTGATAACTGAATATGAGCTGCCTGACATTAAATGGTGCATATCTGGGCTACCTGCATTTCTCTCTCTCACGTTGTCTCTGGACTGAACAGCGGCACCCTATGAAACTTTCAGTCTCCAAGTATCCTGGCCTTCAGTAGGTGGTGTTTGTTTCTGTGCTGTGGCTGCTCCTAGGAACACAGGAATTTTAGTATTAACCGCAGTTGCTGGAGATATTTATCCCTGCAGGTCTCTTTTGATAGCTAGAAAAAAAGGGTATAGAAAAAACAACATAACCTGTTAGTGGAACTAAGAAGAGTACAATTCAGTGTGCATCAGCCTTAACTCAAGGGACAAGTCCCAACTTGCCTTGGGTACTGTTTCCTGTGCTTCAACTATTTGAAAATGCCATCACTTCTTTTCTGATCTAAGGCTGTCCCTTTCCTTTGTTTTCTACCAAGTGATGTTTTTGGTTGGGGATTTCAAAAATAATCAGTTACCTGAAATGTTATACTTGAAACTGCTGCAGGCTATTAGCTAGATGCTGTATTAATGTTTTGCTTAGAGTAATAAGGTATGTCCTGCCCATGCCCATGATGCCTCACATCTTTCATCAAGAGGAATATGCAGCAGCACTGGTGTGAGCCCATGGTCTTAATGGTTATTTCCCCAGCATCACTCATCAGTTCGCTTCTGACATTGACCCTCTCTCAATGGAATTAGCAAGGCATGATGTCAGATATTTTAATTCTTTGTCTGTATTCTTGCTCCTTGATCACTTACTAATAATTTTTCTCCTTATTTTTCATCTTAGAGAAGAGCTGCAGTAGCCTTGGGATTTCAGTTTCTTCACATGAAAAGTATATGTTTGAGGGGGAGGTGAATAAGTTGCTGAAACCTCTGCCCCCACTTTTCTCTTGATTCTTACAGACTCTAACATGTAATTGTGCTGAAGTTGTACTTCACTTGATTCAGAATTTAGTTCACTTGAGTGAAATTGCTTTGTTTTCCACCCTGTTTTTTCTAATCTAATAAGCAGAATGAAGATTGTTGCTGTTGAAACATGTACACTTTCTGTTAAGCCACATGAACCTGCAAATCTTTTTGCTAAGATTTGAAAAGTCAGACATTAAGGGTAATCACAGAAAGGGTACTGACTGGTCAACAGCAAGTTTATTCAATTCAGTGTCACGGTTGGACTTATTAGACTTCCTGTCTGCTTCTCTGGAAACAGAACTGCAATTTCTTTTTATCTGCTGTGGCTGCAGACTCACAGAGTACATGCATTAACCAGGGCAAATGGTCTGCAGTTAGTTTAGGAATTTAATCTAAAACAAAACTAGAGATTTACCCATCTTCCTGGTTTGTCAGTCTTATTTCCTGCTGTGTTCACTGTTCTTGGCTTCCCTTCCCATCTGGGACATTGCTGCTGCCCTGGGGAAGGTTGGACTAAAGTTGAGCCAGTTTGTGTTGCACCACTGCCTGCAGCTAGTGGTCATGGTCCAAGTCCCTGGGAATTCCCTGGTGGTCATATCTGTTGCCGTGGGGATTCTTGCAACACATGTATCAGACAACGAGGCCCATGGAAAAGAATATATGGACCGATTCTTGGTAGATATTTCCAGAGATGTTTATTTTTCCAGTCACCTGGTCGGTGACTGCCCAAGAACTGAACAATCACGGGACCAGAGGGTCCTTCCCGGGCAGGGGAACACAAAACAACCAACAGGGAACGAGGTTGACCAGGGAGTAGGGAAACCCCATAGGCCGTGCCTCTACCCTGGGGCCCCTCTCCCAGGACTACATGGCAGGGGGGAGGAACCCCAACACATATCCATGCCTCTGTCTGATCTGCAGGTTCCTCTCTTGCTTCCAGAATAATTTCTCCAGCCAGGATCTTGCCTTCTTGCCTTTTTTTTTTTTTCCTAGCTCATTTCTTCTGAGACCACTGCTTCTCTTTGGGAATGTCAAGCTGTCTGGTTTTCCCATGCTAAACAGTCTGTGCAAAAGCACAATGTGTTTTCATCCTCCATAGTGGTTGTTCTCATGTGACAGGTCAATCCCCTGCTGCCTGGTAGCATTCTTGGTGTAAACTATTTTTTTCCACATGCAGAGGATCTCTATTCAAATTGGTAAAATCAGATCTTTCCCAAAGCAAGGTAGACTTTGCTCCTATTTTATTGTTTTGTTGGTATTTTTGCTTCCAGAAGAGCAGGTGCCCTTATGTTGCATCGTTTTCCTAATTTCCAAACAGATTGTAGTGGAGAGCAAAATTTTAACCTGCACTTTCTGGTGCCTTTGATGAATGAATGATAAAATATCTACACAGCCCCACTGTGTGAAGAGGGTCTTTTTCCCTGTGTGACAGGAGGTTTGTTCATTTTTAGCTGGAGTATTAACTGCTTAGGCCCAGGGTGCTTGGACAATATTGATTTTTCACTTTGCAAAAAAGACATTAGTGTTTGTATTTAAGAAAAAGGAACTGGGAAGTGTGTATCAGAACAGTGGGACCGCAGTTTACATTGGAGAAAGATTAATATTAGCTACATCTCACTACTTGTTATTCTATCTCAGCATTTCATTAACATCGTAAGGTTGTTTTGCACTTGGTTCCTAGGGAATATGAAGCTTAATGTTGAAAGACATCTAGTCTGGCAGTTCTGCCCTCTGGAGAGCTTAGAAAGGGCTTTTTTGGAGGACCTACCCCTTTCAGGGCCTCTGTTGTTGGTCCTGTGCTAATTATTCATACAAAACTTGCTTTTCCTTCAGCAGACATCAAAGGAAATTTTGCTAATTTATTTTTGAGGATTTGTCCTGGAAATAGAGATGACCACTTGGAAAGTAAAGAGTTTTTTGAATTTCATCAAAGCCGTCCTGTATAAGGCCATCCTGAAAAAATGAGTCTTTCAATTAGAAGTGTGAAATGGACATACCAGAAATTATAAATATTAAACATTTATTAACTGAAGTATTCCAATATTGAAATAGTCTGATATTTCTTCTCGGGCTACTCAGTAGATATGTGAGATTTAACTTTGATTCCAGAGAATGGATTTGGCTTTATAATGTAGATAAAAGTAACTACTGAAAGTAAATGTTCTGGAATTCTTTAAAATCTTCTAACTTGCTCTTTATTTTCCCAAGTGTTTTACCCTGCAGGTTAAAATGTAGCATCCATAAAGTTCTCTGAAAATGCGATAGAGTATTCTGTTGCAATCTTTTTTTTTTTTTTAGATCTCAAAAATATGAAGAATTTGTGAAATACGGACAGGTTGATGTTTTCATTCTAATATTCCTATTTGTTTATAATTTATCTTTATCTTTTAGTTTATAATTTATCTTTGCATTAATGAAACTTTTGCATTTCACTGTGTGTGCAGTGGCCAAGATTTTTGTGTTGCTGAAGCCTGCTCACATTGGTAGCACTATTGTATTTCTGAAAACAAGGAATTGGATGATGCAGTAGGTGATCCTGTTCTGTTGGGGGCTGAGCAGAATCGAAACTCTGAACTATTTTAGAAGCAAAAGCATTTCCTGAAATCTGAGTGTCTTTTCTCTGTAAATAGAAAATTTACAAAATTTAATTCACAATTTACTTTAAGTAATGACTGTGTTCTTAAATCATTATCTCAGAAAAATGAGGGAAGTTAAAGAAATCCACTTTATTTGGCAACATTTGTACCTCAAGTTGCAAAATACTAGTAATAGGATCCTCAACTTGAATGATTTTATTTGTTTAAAAAAAGGAACTTTTATCAGAATATTTTGAAAGTATAGCAAGGACTTCCTGCTGTACTTTTATTTGGTAGTTGATGTTGGTGAGTTTTGAGCCAACATCATGTGTATCCTTTGTCTTCCTTTCACATGTTACTATAGACAAGGTGGTGGTATTTTTATTTTTCTTCTCAAACAATAATCAAGATAGAGAGCTTCCTGGGTCAGGAGTTTATAACAGAAATTCTTTGTCATGTAAGTAAACTCAGAATCCTCTAAAACTCTCAAGTGTGAGAATGAATCATTGCTAAAGGAGTCACGTCCACCCCTCTCCTGGGAACCTCATTCAGCTCCCTTAGTGGAAACAATGGATCAGCTCTGAGCAGCTCATCTTGAACTTTGGTCCACAGTCAGAAGAGTGAGGGCTTGTGCTTTGTGGCAACCTGGAGTCAACTTGTAGCTCCTTACTCCCAGTAGTTAAATTTCATTAAAAGACAAGCAAATTCTATTGGAGCACTTGCTAAGATTATTGTCCAGTATAAGCAGTTTCACTTGCAAATGTTTATATACAAGAGTGAGCTGTGTTTACTGTATAAGTAATGGCAATTTTAAAATAAATTGACTATTTGTGTTCTTGATTATTGCAACTTGCACTAGGCAGCATCAAGCAATTTGTGTCTCAGGTGCTGTCTTATAAAGTACATACTTTCAGGTAGTGTTCTATGATAGTCATCAATTGACCATGACCTCACAAGGCTATAAAATAAGAATCTTTCCGTTTGAAAAGCAGTAACTTTTTCAGCTCAGGAAGTTTGATTTGAATGTCTGATCAGGTACAGACTTTAAAGTAGCCGACAATGACTAAAGAATTCAGATTTGACGTGCTGTTTCTAATTAGTGATACATGAAAACACACAGCAAGGGGAGCAAACTGGAAGAATTGGAAGTTTGTGCAGAGTTGCAGGAGCTTGGTCTGGTTGGTAGAGCAAAGATGTAGTGGTGCAGTCTGCTGGCTGGAGTGCTGAAATGTGTGGATCCAGGATTAAGAAACTGGGAATGAGGGAGTGTGTCCTACTGAGAGGAGTGGTTTGAATGCATGGAGCTCTGCTTTGAAATAGGAGATGAGTCCATGGAGAGCTCTTTGGGTAAAGATCATTAAGTAGAATTATCATCAGAAAAAATCCTTCTCCCTTACAGTGTTCTAGTTTGAATACTAAGGACTGGAAATATTTAGCATCAGTTATTGTTCCCTAAGAACCTTTTGTCTCAGCCCCTTTGAGACCGGTGAACTTTAAGGGAGGTATATAAATATATTATGAAGCATTTGCATATAATATTGAGCAACTTGCATACTAAAATTTAGAAGACTAAGGTAAGGTATTCTTTCCTTGATATTTCTAAAGAAAAGGCAAGAAAGAGTAAAATCATAGAGATAGGTAAAAGCAGATTCCATTCTAAGAAGGAGAGATGAGAAAAAGTAGGTTTTTTTGGTCTGCGTTTTTTTATTCAAAGATCAGTGGTGCCAGGAGGATCATAAAGTAACAAATGTGCAGTGGTAATACTGGGAAGTCCTCTCGTCCTTTGTGAGCAAAGGACACAATTACCACAGGGAGATTCTTCCCATTTTGAGGCATCCAGAGGCTAATTGGTATTAAAAAAAAAATTTTATCTTATGATGAAAGATCACAGCGTTCATAAGGTCTACCACAGTCTTCTAGGTATGAAATAAGCTGGGTTTGATTGCTTAATACTTTGACTTTTTTGTCAGACTTAAAAAAAAAAAATTCAAAAAATTTCTATGATTAAACCTCCTACAGTTCCTGTGAGTTGAATGTACTTTTCTGAAGTGTTCAGTATCCAGTAATTCTCATTAATGCTCATACAGGTCTCTTTCAGGAAAACACGTGAAGATAATCTTGTTGGAATGCAACAAGCTGGAAATAACAGATTTTTAGCATGTTCTTTAGTAATGAGATACACTTGCTTTATCAAAATAAACAAACCAGAAGAATAGAGGCATGTCTAGTCTTTAAAAGAAATCATAGGCCTGCCTGATAATAAAGAACTGTTCAAGAGCAATTCATCCTTGGGAATTGATTACCTCTGACATCCAGCCAAGGTCAGTGACACATTCAGTGAATAGCTACATCAAAGGCAGAAGCATAAATTAAAAGAATTCTGTAAATGCAAGTCAGTTTGAGCATAAAATCTAAAAAACCCTGCAGTTTGTAGGGTCTCCCTTAGTCTTTTCAGTTTTTGCATAAGGGTTTGTTGTCTTCTCTGTGGTATCTTTTATTGTTAATAATTCTCTCCCAAACTGCTTCCAGAAGAGCCCAGGAAAATCAAATCTTGGTTGTGCTCTGGTACTGCCAGGCTGCTGTAGACAGTAGACAAAGGTGCACACATTCAGTATGTTGGTAAACCTGGAAGTAATCCTACTAAAATGAATTTGACTACTAATAGTTGTCACTAAGTAAAAGAGGAAATTTCTGTCCCCAAAAGCAGAACATTTCCAGTGCTGGGAGAGTGTACATGTGCACATGCCCTGGACTTGGACTCCACAAGTAGTGCTGTCGCAACCAATATTTGTATATAAATGAAGGTGGTTATTTGCGCCAAAACCAGACATTTTAAAAGTTAAAATATAAATTTAAAAGATTCAAATGATGCTGTCTCCTTTTGTGCCCCACTGCCCCAACAGTCAACCAGAGTCCCTTACCACTCCTTTTCCTGCAGCTTGATTTAAAGGTTATAAATAATTCTCCTCAATAGGTTTTTCTTTGGAGTCCAACTTTTGAACTTTAATATACACCACTATACTATATTTTTACATTGGCAAACAGTTGACTGAGACTAGGTAATATGATTATAAAGCTGTTTGCTCTTGCCTACTTTAATAAAAAAAAGAAAAATAACAACAGAAAATGTGACTAAAATAGGTCTGAATGGTGTTAGGGCAAGATGATTCTGTTACCATATGTGAAACCTTGTTTGGTGTCACATGCAACTGTTGGGGATGCTCTGTAGCCTTTTAAGGAAAACAACCTGTGGGGTTGTCTAATGTTTTGTGTTCCCTTCCACTTCTCTCTGTGTATCCCCTGGTCTATCTGTTGTATGCATTCACCCCGGGGATGGTCTGAAGCAGAGATCATGCTGCTTCTTCTGTCTGGATGTCATGTAGTGAGTCTGGATACTTGTTTGAAAACTTAATGTATTGATATTTAATTGCACAATACAGGCAGGGGCTTCTTCCTAGGTATAGACCCTTCCACTTTATGTAGCATGACTTGTGGGGATTAAGGTTTATTTCCTGTTTGCTTTGAATTTACAAACACTCTTTTTTAGAAGTTTCCTGAACTTTATGAAGAAGGTTTTATTTATTTTTTAAATTACAATGGCTGTGATGCAGGAATAGGAAGGAAATGTAGCTATGTTAATCAAAGCTGTCAGTTCTTATTACTGGAGCACTCTTTGTATCAATTTTTAAAGTGTTTAATAAAACATAGGGACCGTTTCTCCTCTTTCTAGTCAGTGGTCATCTGACTGCACTGAAGTCAAAGGAAGGTAGTTTTCATGTGCAGTGCAGTAATGAGAAGAGAACGATAGATTCTCTTCTGCTGAAGGTTTCAGCATCTGGTAAGCAGTTTCTTTTCCTAGGTTGAAAAAGAAATCAGCAGTAGGTAATGGCCTCTGTTTAAAACTCTTGATGCACTGTTGGCAGCTTTTCCTGGCTAGCTCTAGTGTACTGGTTATCTTCCATATAAATTTTGGGTCAAATTCTAAGTAAATTTACTTCTGCAAATCAAATACAGCTCTCATTCATTTTGCTTGAGGAAGGACTGAGAGGATAATTTTGTCTCTTGGCTTTATTACATATTCTCATTTTGCAATTTCATCCATGTGTATTAAAAAAACAAAGAGAGTGCTTGATTTTGCATGAGGCCCAGAAATGCAGTGCCATCCTTTCTGAAGACTCCAAAGTCTATGTTGTGTACTAAGTGCATCAGTAGTTCTGCTGGGTTTCCAAGGTGCAGTCATTCCTGAGGCAGGCTTTGGCAGCCACATAATTAAGACAGGACAGAATGTAGCAGTTTAGCTCTGGAAACAAGCAAGAGTATTGCACTGAATTGAGATGGAAATTATGAGGGTGCACCTCAGCCAATCAGGCTATCTAGCTGCTATAACTACAGGGGGAGAGGAATTCTGCACTTCTCACTGATGAAAAATAAAACTTGTTTCACTGTGATTCTGTAAGAGAAGAGATTGAGTAAAGGCATCTCTGTAAAAGTTAGTGCTGAAAACTTTGGAGAAGGAAATAGGAAAGTGTCTACAACCATTTTAAAACTCATTAGAATGTAATACAGTTGCAAGTTGACACAAAAAAGTGGTGTGCTGACCTTTTTTTTTTTTTTTTTCTTCCTTCTTTTCCCATTTATCAGATTTTCATCCTATTCTACATCTACAGCCTTCAGAACAAATTCTGGCAAGAGTATTCAGTGTCATTCTTCCCCCCTGCCCCCCCCCCCCCCCCCCCCCCCCCCCCGTTTTCCCAGAGGCCCCACCCCTGTTGCTGATGGGCTTGGCCTTGGGTAGTGGTGGATCCATCCTGGAGCCACTGGCACTGGCTCCACTGGACATGGGGGAAGCTTCTGGCAGCTTCTCACAGAAGCCACCCCTGTGGCCCCCCTGCTACCAAAACCTGGCCACACAAACCCAATACAGTCACCATGAAGATGAGATGTTTCCCCAGGACAGAAAAAAAGTCAACTCCTACAAATTCCTATTTCTCATACAGAAAGATGCCTTGAACACTCTATAATGAAATTTTTATATGTGAGAGGGATTGTCAACATCGTCCTATAATGTTCTTTGATGTGCCCCAAAAATACTGCAGCAGAAGGTATTAAAGAATAAATCATGCGCATCCCCCTCTCCCCCCAGCACAGTTTGTCTCTTTACTCTTAACCAATTTGTGTCAGGGTGAATTTCCTCTTTCTCTGGGCTTATTGAATTCCCCTAAGGTTTTCTCTGTGTCATGTGTGTGTTAGTACCTTCTTGCTCAGCATTCATTATCACATTATTTCATAATTTCAGGGGGAAAGTAAACCAGTAACAATCTTGTGTCAATCTCCTTTGCACAGTGGAAGCAAATCTCTGTTATCCTTTAGATGCAAAGAAATGCTTTGCACAGTGTATTTTTGAGCATCACTGATCTGGTAATTGTGTGAAAACCACTAGGTCCAAGTCTTAGGTACCAGCTGTTGCCAGTCTCCAGAGAATTTCCTATGACCTGTGAGTAGATCAGATGTAAGAAAACGAAGTGTGTGCACCTCAGTCACATCACCACTCTACCCACACAACTGCATTAAAAATTAAAGAGCCATTTATTTTCAGTGCTGCTGTAGATGATCTGTGTTCCCCTCATATTGGGATAAATATTAAGATCAATGATTTCCCCTATTTTTCACTGAAAAATACTGAAATCCAGTTCTGGACCCAAGGGTTGGGTCCAATATATTTAAATTTTAAAATTTGAATAATTAGAATTTTATGCTCTCCCTTAAAGAATGTTGTACCTTTCTAATATTTAATAATGGGGAAATATAGATTAAACAGAGCTCACTCTTTAGCCTTTTTTGCTGGTTTTTTTCTTGCCTTTTCATAGATAAGAACAAGGTTCCAGCCTTGCCTAAAGGGCTGCTATTCTATTTGCTCTTGATCTTTTAAACCTCTTTCCAAGAGGCCACAACACTGACTCTAAGGTTTCTGAGTTGTTCTTTTCTTTGCTTTTCAATCCCTAATGACTACAGGGCCTCCTGCTAAGACAGTTATTTTTATGTTCTTTCCTGTAGTAAAAAGTGTGCTGCATTTTAACAAGGCTTCTGTTTTTAAACAAATGAAAAGGTGCCCTGAGCAGAGGTATTTGTACAACTGTAACCATTATAATTGTTCTCTTCAGACAAAGTGAGACACAGTAAATAAGGTCCTTTCTTCTCCTAACTCTGGAATCATTAGAGTGGGAGGCTAATAAAGTACAATTGTAAATTCTGAATGAGTGTGGGCTTTGTGGGTGTGTGTGTGTTTGTGTTAGGAGTCTTTGCTATTTCACCTGCTAAATGTTGGGAAAGCTTTTTTCTGGCTCTGAGAGACCTGTCTCCCTCTTACTTTCACTGAAGTGGTATTTGGCACTCTTGGGCCTCTGTTTATGAATCCATCTCTTCAGCTTTTGAAATTATGTGGCAAATTCTTTTCCTTTGTTCATGCTGGAGCTGCTGCCTAGCATTCCTGATTTTAGGATTGTCGCAGTTTGGTGCTGGTTAGACACCAAGCACCACGAAAAAACTATTTGCTTACTTGCCTCTGCTATAAGCTGAGCAGAGAAGGGGAAATCAAAGCTTCATTTCATGAGGTAAAATAAGGATTATTGAGAAAAATGGAAAAAACCTCAAGGCAAAACAGATCCAAATTTATCCATATAAAGAAGATTTATTACTAACAGAATTAAAAGTAAAAAGAATAGTGAGAAACTAAAGCAAACTTTCAGAACCCTTTTTTCTTCCAGTACCTCCCTCTTTCCACCAAACTGCGCAAGGGAACAAACACGGGGTTTTTGGTCACTGTTGCATTTCTTAAGAGTCTTTCTTTATGGAAAAGAGTTTCTTCTGCTGTGCCGTGGGATTCCTCCCACGGAAGGTAGTTGTCTGCTAACTTCTCCAGCATGGCTTCAAACTTCACAAACAACAGTCCACCTGAATCTGCTGCAGTGAAAAAATCCCTCCCACGAAATCTTACATTCTTCTCACAACTGCCATCATGGGTTATAGTAGTCATGGGGTTTTAGTTTTTTAAGGACGAACTATTCCAGCCTGAAAGCAAAGGATCTCTTCTTCAATCTCTAAAAGCCTTTCACAGCATCGATGGGCTCTGGTGTTCAGCACTTTTTTTCATGGGCTGTGCGTGGATTTCTGCATTCCCCCATGTACCTCATCTCATGAATTATAGGGAAACAATTTGCTGTATTATAGTCCTCACCACAGCTTGCAGGAGAATTTCAGCTCCAATGCTGGGAGCGCCTTCTCTCCTTTCCTGCACCGACCATGGTGTCGCCGTGTTAGCCTCTTCTCACGTGATCTCACTTTTCCTTTCTCTCTGACTTGGAAGAAAGTTCGTATCTGCTCAGTTGCAGCTGAGAAGTTGATCTTGTCTGGGCTCTGCATCGGGAAAGACTCGCCCTGTCTCTCATTGCTGGCTGCGTGGTGTTTTTCCTCGGGCTGAGCTGCGCTGGCCTCAGAGGCCTGTCGGCACCGTGGGGGCTATGGTGGCCTCAGATGAATCTTGGCCACATAGTCCCGGCCTCAACCAGGATTTTCTGGCTGCATGGCTGCTCGTGGCTCTGGGGTGGCTGTCTCCTGGCAGCCTGGCCTGGGCTGCCGTGCTGGGGGGCCCCGGCAGCCCACTCCAGGAGGAGGCCCAGGGGACCCCCTCTCTCACTATCCCTCGGCAGAGGAGCAGGAAAAGGAACTTCTCGCAGTCTCTTCTTTCTTAAATATTTAAATCATAGTGGCGTTACCAGCTTGTTTAATTGGCCTAGCAACCTGCCCATCAAACCAAGTTTCCCTAAACTGCTAAACTACCACAAGGATCTTTGTTTTGCTGCACTGCTGACAAATGACTTCTTTGTCTCCACATCCCAATGAAAGGAGCATAAAGAATGATCCACTCAGCATTCTGATGGAGATGGTTCTCTGCACCAGAGAAATGTTTACTTTTCTCTCAAAACCCTAAGGCTGGAAGCAGTGGGTAGGTGAAAATAGAGACATGTAGAGAATAAGAAAATCTGTAGTCTGCTAAGTAATGGTTTCTTGCCAGAGATTTAGTAGTGGTACTACTGGTTCCCCTTGAAGGGGTTTGGAGCCCAGAGGCTTATATGTTACTGCTAATCCCTGCTAGCTGAAGATACTGGCAGTGTTCTGGATTGGTGGTGTAACTGCTGTTCCTTATCCCAAAGATGGATACATTTCTGGAATCAGAGAAATTACTCCCATATAAGTAACCTTTAAATTGAATTTTACAGTTTTTCAAAAAGGGTCGGGTTATTTGGAGGGAATAGCCTCTGTTTAAATGTCTTTCTTGTTGGAAGCGTTCCTTTCAGGTGAAATTAACTGGACTTGGTATGCAGGCTAATTTTCTTATGTGAAACTTGATTTTCCTTTTATAGTTGTTAGACTTACCTTGGAATGCATTGGCTTAAAGAGGTCTATAAGAATTGCATCCACCTTTCATCCTAACCAGAGGTAGGATATGGTTAGAATGTGCCAGCATAACTTTGTAGTAAGTTCCAGTTCCAGAGGAACTTTCTCTTTAGATTCCTGGAGACCTTTAGTAGACTTTTGATAGGCCTTGCACCAGCCCTGTAGGATGTAGATATGCATTTCAGAACTTGGAGGAAATACACTTTTATTGGTTTTTCTCCCGACTTCCCCCCTGCCCTCCCCCCCCCCCCTCAATCATACAGCTTTGATCTACATTAGGCATCCAAAAAATGCTGCATTTCACTGTTCTGAGTTGTCCTTCTCTAAAATTTTCAAAGGTTTTCTGTTTAGAGTAGTGCTTGTATTTTAGATGGCATCAAAATTCACCAGAAATTTCAACACCCTTTTGAGTGTTGTCTGGAATAAAAGTAGCCTTCCTCTCCCCTGCCCCACTTGCCCCTGCCCCCTTCCTTTTTAAAAAAGAAAAAAAGAAAGCAAGCCTGTGCATAAATGTATTTCTGAATAAATCAGACATGCAAGCGTATGGTAGTGGCAGTGGCAGCTGAATTGCCCTGAAAATTTAGAGCTATGTTCTGTGAATTTCAGCAGGAATTTAATCTTGAAAAGGACCACTGGACACAAAAGGCCATTCTTCCATGTGCTGGTTCATAGAACTCTCCAAGGGTTACTTAATTTTCCTGGTACTGGTTATGAGTTATTGTACCTTGTGCTAATCTGGTAGCTGGAAGTTGATGGAATTCCAGACCATACAGACATTTAACCATCTGCCTTGTTTGTTTCCTCTTGATTTAGCTTTGCCCAGTTCAAGCAACAATTTTGGAATAAGGGGCTGCAGAGAGAAAAAGCCAAATGTTTGTTTACTTACTTACAAATGAAAATATTGTGCTTAGTTTTAAGTATTGTTTACACTGTAATTTTAAACTTTAGTTTTCTACCTGATTGCAAATAGAAACATATGTGTGATTAGTGACAACCAGCCTTCCACAGTCATCCTAAACTCTTTAAGTTACATTTTGAAAGTAAATAAAAATCACTGTTTTTCTGCTTGTGATGGCAAACTTTTTTGGCACTTAGAAAAGAGGCTGCATGCCAAGCTTTTTAAAAGGTACAAAGATAATGTTGATTAATGTGGGTTGTTATGTAAGTACTGGACCAGAATTTATAACACAATCAAAGGTGTAGTAGAAATTAAACTTACACTTAATTTTAATTACAAATTACCTCGTTTACTCAGTCCCCCTACCGCACCTGTCAGCTCAATGGTCATTATCATGACACAAAAAGCGCCACAGTATTTTTGAGCCTGCAATGTGCAGCAGTAAGATTCCTTAAAGGAGTTAATTCCTAGTTCTGAGGGGCTGGCACTAGTGTAGTTACTTTAGAGTGCCTTGTACTGTCACTGGACAAAGCCATATGACTTTCCCAAATAAATTGATGTTTGAATTAGATCTTTCAGATCATCGTATCTTTATTTGTTAAAAATTACTCTTGATGAAAGCTCCCGACCTGTGTAATTTATTCTAATAATAAGTCATCCTTACATGAAATGCACCAAACAAAACATGAACTTTATTTCTGAGCTCATCTGTTTTAATAGTTGTCATTTTCCATCAATAGAAGCTTTTATACCTTTTTGTTTCTAAATTGGTAAGCTCTGTGTGGCTTGTAGCTACTTTTGCACTCGACACTCCTCAAGTTTCCCTTCAATATGAGATAGATGGAGTTCTGTGCCCTTTGGCAAAGTATGTATTCTAATTGTTCGTTGTGTTTGTCTTGCTTGAACATTCTCCAATGTATCTGTTTGATTAAAAAAATTCTAAGTCCTTGCATAAAGCCTTATTCCAGCTCTGGCTTCTCTAGTGCCAAGTGCAGAAAGTAATTTAACATCTGTTTGTGCGCTTGGGACTTCACTGTGTGCACATCCAGTGACGAGGCTGAACCTTTGCTGCAAAGTCTCTGAAGTTGATCCCACTGACTCCAGAACTCTTCTAAACACCTGATTCTCAGTTTATGTTCTTGGTATGCAAATATGACTTTTGATGAACTTGATGTTCATCAAAGCCTCTGCTTCTCTTTGCTCAGCTTTTCCAGTCAAATTATTTTCTCGCTGAGCATTTGTGTCCTACTCTGTCAGAGCATTCTCCAGTCTGTTATGCAAAAGCCTTATCTGCAATGATTTGAATTTCCTTTTAAGTATCAGTAATGATGGTAGTATGGAGTTGAATGCCAGATTCTGCAATGTTCATCTAAACCCAGATTATTCTAATTTACGGTTATTCGTGTCTACTAGTGATTAAAAAAAAATGTATTTTGTGTATGTCATGTTGAATTATGAATATTAATGAAAATGTCCTGTGCTGTTGTTTTTTGAAAATGTGTATCATTTTGAAGATGTACCCTTTTTTATAAGTCAAGCTTTCAAATACATTTAAAGAAAAAAAAGGTGAATTCCAGGTAGCTAACTTTATTTGCCATAAATCCATCTCAAAAGGCATTAATTCTACCTTATTTTACTTGCTTATTAATAAAGTCATACATCAACCATTCCAGTATTTTGCCTGACTTTCCCAGTTTATGGATATTGGTTTTGCTTGTTTGTTTTTTAAAGCTTAGCAATGTAAACTCTTTTTGACACTCTTGTTGCTGCTTGGCCAGCTGTCTCAAAATTTTGGGATGCAAATTATCCAGATCTATTTTATTTCAGCAACTGTTAATTAATTTTCTCTCCCTAATAATTGTTGTAGAAAGCACGCTGCAACAGCATCACCTCGTTTTTTCCTGAAGACTAATACTTAGTGAATACTTTTGTCTTTTTTTTGTATTACTATTTCTATTAATACTTCTGCCACAAACCATGCAGATATACAGCACAGTTATAAATTCTGTGTTCTTAATGAAGTCTCTTAGTGTCATCTGCTCTTCATTTTTTAGTATTTTTCATTTTTTCTTGATCAGTTATGCAGTTGCTTAGTCCTGACTCGTATGCATCGCTGGGAATGGCTTTACATTCTTCATTCATTATGTGCCTTTCACTACTCATCTAAATCATGTTAGTTGTTTTGTTTTGTTTTTTAATCAATATGACCTAATTTCTGTTTGAGTTATGACTATCCATGAGCTTGGAACTTGTTCTTAAACAGTGCCCAACTTTATAAAACCCAAATCACTTCGAATCACTTTTTCTCACATGGCTTCTATAATGAACAATTCACAAGGTTTTTTTATTCAGATTTCCATAATTGCAAAATCCACTGAAGATTGCTTAGGTTACTGTCACTTCACTTTGTTCTCTTGCATTGTGGGAGTTCTATTTTGTACACCTTGATCTTTACTTACAGATATGAAGAAGAGGGAAGCAAAGGCGAGATGGTGATGTGTTCTAAATGTTCTTCCAAGAACTGTGCCATCACATTCCTTTCTTTTTTTTTAGTCTAGGACTGGTAGATCAATCTGGAAGTCTAGAAATTTATTTGTGAGAAGACATGTCTATTAGACAAAATGTTCAAGTGCTCTCATCTGGAATAGAGATTTTGAGGTAGAAGTTGATGGATTGGATATGGAAACAATACCATCCACAGATTGTGTTTACCAAGCTTAAACTAACAATCATTTTATTATTCTCCCTTCTCACTTGAATATTTGCCTGAAAAGAAACAGTTCCTGAATCATCTTGATACAAAGGGACATTCGAGGATATCAAGTTTTTGGGTTTAGAGCATTTTTTTGAATTTTTTTTTCCCCAACTGATACTTATAAAAGCAAAAATTTTGCTTTGGTTTGGTTTTGCTCTTGTATATGAACACTTTTCTTCTATAAAGCAACAGAAAATGTGCTCACTGTAACAGTGAAAAAGTATATGAACTGCTGGAAGTTAATCAGAGGACCCAGAAAATTAACTTGTATCATCTTAGTGTTGCCTTTGATTGCAGAAATCCCTCTTTGCCCTGAGTAGGTGGTTCAAATAAATTGTGCAAATAGACAATGAGTTAATGGAATAAATTAGAAGGGGATTAGTAGTAGATGTACTTTATTCATCAGAGAAATGTCAGAGTGCTGTATATACAGCACTTAAGAAATAATTTTGCAGTTTCCATATTGTTTTGTATTGTTGTTTTGATATGAAACAATAGGATGAATCTTGAGTGTTTCTTGAGTGGATTAGGCATACCCATTTATAATGCACTTTTTATTTCTCTTCAGGTCTGGGTAACTTGACGTTATTGAAGTCAGTTAAATATGGGTCAAATATGAGTCTCACATCTGGGTGATCCATACCACTGACTGATGAAATAGACAAATAGGCTATAAATTCTTTCAAATAGTAAAACAAATTATGGAAAATTTACCTACATTAACTTTCTGTAAGTGAAGAGGCACTAATCAACCACAGAGAAGACAGGATCTACAATATTGGTGTGATAAGTACCATTTCTGAGAAGGTATTTTAAGCCAATTCTAGTGTTATGGGAATTTTTCCTTCCTGTGAAAAGGCTTTGGATTGTGCCTTTAGTAAATTAAACCAAAATAAAATGAGAAATTAATTTAAAACTGTGTTGATTCAGAAAAAATTAAATATGGCAATACTTACATCTAGTACATTCAAAGACTGTAAGAAAATACATATTACACTTAGGCTATCCTGAGTGTTTACATATTATATGCACTGCAGTATAATAGTTTTAAATATCTTTAAATGCAAACTGCTGCTGCAGTTTGATTGCTGATTTGAGATAATACTTCACTTGTGTTTGGAAAAGAAATTCATCTGGGGAAATCAGTTTTTGTCATGTCAGATTCCATACCTTGGTTTTGTTGGGGGACAGAGTGGCCTCTGAGGAAGAGCTGATCGTTCATATGCTACTGTATTAGCAAGATCTATTTGTGGAATAAGGGATTGCTCAGTCCAGATTCCTCTATCATCCTGCTCTGGGGTGTGTAAATTCTACATTCTGAACTTGAGAAAGTAAAAGCTCTGCCTCCTGGTGCCATGGCGTGTTTCCTCTGTAGCCAGTAATGTTTGACTGTGTGTTTGTTCAGTAGGGATAGGGAATACCAGTGTATGGGAAAAATAAAGGGCATTGTAAATACCTGGAGAAACATGCTTACTGAGGTTCCTCTCCAACACAGAAATAATGACAAACCCTGCAATGCAACTCCCTTGTTTTCCTGTGCTGAGTGGGTGTAGGCATATATGGATGTGTGCACCAAATGTGCATAAAATAAATGACATACTAATAATATGCTCTGATTTGTCTTCAGAATTCTCCCATGGAGTATGATGCTCCAAATAATTTGTCTTACATATTTCTTCTCTGTATAAAAACCTTTGTTTCAAATTTAGCGAGCCGTTCTCTATGGACATGTAGAAATTGCAGGATAAAAAAAATTACCCTGCCCAGTAAAAAAAGTCACTACTCACCTGAGTAGGCACAAGATAGGCACAAGCAGGGTCCCTCCTTCCAGAAGGCGAATCTCCTCCAAAACAGGGTCATTGCACTGTTTACCCCATGCACAGAACTACAGGTGTTCACCGGGGAAATGTGGCTGCTCCCCACACTGGTTTGAGTTTGAAATCACATCTCAAGGAGTGCAATTGCTTCAGGAACTTCTTGTGAGATCATGTGACTTCTTCATCTGAGATTCCTCATCCCAAATTGCTAATTCCACAGAGTAGCTGTTATCAGGAATGCAGGGAGCCCCCAAAGCCCCCTTGCCCGCTTTAAAAGCGCAAATGTCCAGGGCACAGGTACAAACTGAGATGCTGCACCTGAGCAAATCTGAAGCTGCAGTATCCTGTGCTGTACATTCTAAAGAGATGGAAATCAAAGTCCTTTGTAAAAGTAAGAATTTTGAGTAAAATATTCAGCTGTACAAATACAGATTAGCCATTGGTATGGCAACCGGTATACATTCTTTAGTTAAACAATGAATTACAGAGTATTAGTCCTCCACCTTAAAAGAGAAAGGCCCAAAATTTCATTCTTTAAGGTTAACATGTAGGTGAGTCACAGCTTGGAATATACGTGCTGCATGTGGAACTGGAACATTTTGCTGTGTAGCAGTTTAATTTCCCTTTCCATCTAACAAGTAGAAGGGGGTAATACATATCTAACATAAACACCTGCTGCCCTTTAAGGCTTGTGATGTTTTTGGTGGAAACCTAAAGATTTTTTTCTTCAGAGTTCATTCATAATCTACTTTTTTACCCCTCAATATTGGACAATATTATATCTGGGATTGGTTGTCGAATGTCCATCCCTGGAAATTCAGCTGGCCAAAGCCGTGGTTGAAATGATCAAGTGTTTGCCACGGTCACACTGTTGTCCCATGGTCGGAATTGACACTGGTAGATCTCCCTTCCAGCCAACATTTCTAGACTGCATAGGAGTTCTAATAGAATTAGCTACTCCTTCTCTCTTCACATTTGACTTTCTGATCTTCGAATGCTGGGGGAAGAGCAAAATACACAGTTTAGCTGCTTATATTGCTGACACAAAGAGAAAATAATTAGCTAAGTCAAGTTTGAAGGTAAGGGGGTTTTGTTTATTTCTTTATTTTGGCCATGTTGTCTTTTAATTTTTTTTTTTATGATTAATGATGAAAGCTTTTGATTTCGACCACTTTGTCATTGGAAAAGGCAAATTTACTGGCAGGCAGTAACATCTGTGTGTGAAATTTTAGAGCTTCTACAAGTCATAACCTTGAAATACATGAAGATTTCCATAGTGTTTTTGTAGCAGTGTTTGTGTGCTTGTGTGCTTGTTGCTCTTTACTGAAATTAGGTTTCTTGGCAATTAAGTACTTCTTCAATAGAGAGAAAAAGTGAGAAAACTTTTTTGGAATTATTTTTCCCTTTCCTTTTTTCTAAAGGAGTAAAGTGAGAAATGTGTGGCCATTTTATTAGTTCTGTGATTAAATTATAGGTTGTTGGTTTTTCTTCTTTTCCTTTTGCTAGGAAATGTTAGATCATTTAAAAGATTTCTGGTTTCTGGATTGCTTCGTTGCCATTTCAAGAAGCCAGAGCTTAGGTTTCTCAGCTGCATTTCCCCTTTACTTCATATAACTGGATATTATGTGACTCTGTACTTTTGTATGTTCTAGCAGATTTTAAATAAACCTTTTCTAAATTAGTGAAAGAAAATTAGAAAATTTCCAGGGAAATCCCTCACTAGGTATCACATCTGTCAATTCATTTCAAGCTGGAGTAATTTTCATCAGCCTCAATCAGCAGTTTTGTTCAAAACTCAAATGTAGTATTTGCTAAAGACAAATACAATTATTTTAGGGCATATCTCAAACTTTGATCAAGTCCCAAATATTTTGCTGTTGGAACTGTAATGTTCAACAATGAACAAGTTAAATAAAAAGCTAAAAGAAACATCTGAAATGATGCACAACAGTGTGAAAATCTCTGGAGACCTTCTGTAAGCAAAGTGAAATAAATCACTACCCTTGCAAGTACTGATAACACACAGAGATGTTTGTCTCCGTCACTAGCTGAGAATGTGACATATCACTATGTAAATTTGATTTGAGTCCTAATTAAATATTTAAAAGATCTTGGCTTTCTGTTGCCTTTTTGAGAAGATGGTATATGCTAGGTAGAAAATCTTCTGGCTTCATATTCCTATATATTTGTTATATTGTGAAATATTTGTTCACAAAGTATAATGAATTTGGTGTTGATTTGAACAAAAAACGTCTGCTAATTATTCTCTGAAGTTATATTTTAGCTGGAATATAACAGGTTTTACTTCTCTTGGGGATGTTTAAGAGCACTGATCATACATAGATGATATTACACAGATGATATTAATTAAATGGGAGTATTACTTTCTTAAGGCTTTGTGCAAGTGGCCTCTGGGAAATCGACTTTTTCATATTATTTTGTATTAACAAAATTAATTTGAACATATTATGCTATTTTAGTACTTGAGTTCTAGAAAACTTTTTGAGTTGAAACTTGCAGGATCTGGGTCCAATCTTCTATTTCTGGGTAACTCTTCTGGCTTTTAAGGAGCAACTTAGATGTCAGTAGAACAAAGTCAGAACTGGAAGCTGTCTATGTTCCTGGAGTCTCCTGGCTTGTTCAGGTGGCAGAGCTGTTTGTGTAGGGCTCTTTTTGGGAGAGCTGTCCTCTCCCAGGGCAGTCACAGTGGTATCCCATTGCCTTGAGTGTTTTTATGCAGTCTGGAGCAGGAGATTGTCACCAGAAAAGCACCATCACCTACTCCTACAAGTGCAGAGGGGATTTTTTTGGATGAGGAAGAAGGCACTGGAGAGTGTGTTGGGGAGATGCTATTTCCCTGTGATTCCCAAGTGCACTTCTAGCTAAATTTCTGCCTGATTTACTTCCACAGGAACTAGCAGTGGGAACAGGTCAGCTGCTGTTATTGTTGAGAATTAAAATTTAATGCCTTAGATTAAAATTGAAAGGATAGTGCCCTGATATGTTTTCCCTTCCCAAGTTTCTTATGGCAATACACAGTAAGTATGAACAGAAGTAACACTTGGATCATTCTAAGCAACTGAAGAGGAAATTCAGTGGAAGCCCTGCTGAATTTACCAAGCCTTGGCAAGCTTGGTGTTTTATTTTACTAATGAAATTTTTTAAAGCAAGATTTGTTCATTACCGCTTGTGCATGGAAATCAGAGATTCACAATGAGATCATCATTCATTCTTTTTTATATAAACATTGCATGTACAAACTTCACAAAGAGTACATTATTAAGAATGCAAAAGCAAGTGGTTGTGAGAAGAGAGTGTTATGACTGGCATTGCAACAGAAATTCAACTTCTCTTACACATATGCATTCTGATGAAGTAATCAGAATTATGTAAGGACACATAATATTTTTCCAGAAAACTTCTTCCTTACTCAGTGCACAAGATGGACAGTCCTCAATTAATGAGCAGCTATTTGAGATGTTTTTGTATCGTCAGTGTTTGATATGTGGCCCTAAGCCTTATTTACAGCACGTTGTTCAGACCCTGCTCAGACGTCAGAATTATTAATTTCCTCGCAGGCTTTTCTGTGCTGCTCATCATTACTGTATCCAAGTGCCACACATTTGCTACTCAGGTTTTAAATTAAATCTACACAAAGCCCCAGTGAGAGATGTGGTATTATCTCTGTTTTACAGATGGGGAACTGACAGAGATTAAGGTCAGGAAGTTTCACCAAATTTGGATGTACATTTCTAAGACAGGGGATTGGATTTTAGCACCCTTCAGATCATACAGGATGTTCTGTGTTCGGAAAACACCACTTGCTTCTTCAGCATTAGGTATGTTTTTCTTGTGGCTGGATAATTTCCCCAGCAGCTCAGGGCTGCAAACTGAACATATACATGGCACTGTTGATTGCCGAGGAAAACTTTGTATTTGATACCTTGGGCAGTATCACATAGGAAATTGGAGCTTTTTTTGAAATAGGCAGAACTTCAGTGAATCACCTGCAGAAATGAAGCACTGGGGCTTCCTGAAAACTCTAATATGACTTTACTATTAAAGACTGTTCTTTAATGCTTGCACATAAATTGGCATTACACAAGCCATCTGAATTCTCATCCTTGTCAATTTGATAATTTGATTTTTGCAATGGAGAAAGATTAATTGAGAATATTGGAATTCGTGATCCAATTAATTTGGGGAATGAATATTAATTGAGAAACCATATTGCCTCAAAGATGGTACCGTCTTCTCTGTGATAAGCATGAACAGGATCTTTCCAAATGTACCTTCATTTATTTTCATAGTATATTCAGATTTTTTTCCTCTGTGAAGACATTCTAAATACCAGAAGATTTGTGAGCAAGTCTAGCAAAATACTGTTCCTCTATTCAGGAAAACTTTAATTGGTGATTTTTATGTGTTGTGTCCACATTTTGTATACTGAGTACATTTACATGATTTTTCTTATATTTTCTCCACCAGAAGTTTATTTTATGCTAGTTTTTGTTTTGGGCCTACTGACTGCTTATGGAGTAGCATAGAGAATTCAAGGTAAGCCCTTAGTTCTTCATAGTCCTTTAAAAGTAGCAGCATGGATTTGCACCAAGGCTAAACATAGTGATTTGTGAGTCTTTTAGTTAATTTTTGAGAATTTTGGTTGAAGTAATTTGAGCAAGGAAAAAAGATTTTATTATATTATTTTGTGGCAATTTGTGCTTCTCAAAGTCTATATCTGCTTTGTTTTCTTATCTGTTAGATACATATTTCCATATATTTTCCCAAAGCTCTTTGAAATCTTTAGCTGAAAATGATTAGAGAAGTGAAATATTTCTTGCATTCATCAAGAAAAGTACCAGAACAGTGGCTGGTACGTTGGAATTATGTTGATAGTTAGAGAACCCCTTGCTTTAAACACCTTTTTAATGTTAACCTACATTTAACTTCTTATTAGACTACATTCCTCGTATTGTGCCAAGTTCATATCTTTTGTGGAACTGGAAGGCTACCCTGTGTATATAAAGTTGGACAGTTTTCTCTTGGCTATGAAGTGCACTCAGGGAAGCCAAAACGTCTCTTATAACAACACAAGAAAATGAATTTTTCAGTAGTTTCAAAGTCTGTTTTGTTTAGACTTGTAACCATTTCCAGACTGCTGAGAGCCAGCTATTCCCAGAGCTTTATGGTATTGCTATGGCATTACTAACAGAACAACTGCTTGCTATTGAGGAAAAAATGAAAGTTAGTGAGAACTTTGCTTGACTAAGTACAATTTCCTACTGGGTAGCTTGGGTAGTACATCTGTATTGTGCAAATGACCTTTTAAATAATAAATTACATCCATTATTTAAGAAGTGCAATGGTAGTCCAAAGTTTTCATTGGAAATAAACCATTTATGCCCACTTTCTGTATAATATGCTAGTACTGGGGCAGTCAGGGCTATGGGTGCAGGGCTGTGGCACTGAGCCAGCAGCCCAATTTATGAGTTATCTGTACAGAGGAGGAATTCATAACTACATCAGAACTTCAGCTTTGACAAATGCCAGCCAAATTCTTGAAGCTGCAGAGGGGTCCCTGGTTGAGTTCTCTGCCAGTTTGCCATACCTCGGCCTAAACATTCATCCTGCAGATTGCAGATTAAGATTTAATCATGTCTATAGATTTCTAATTACTCATGAGTATCTTATTAGAAAACGTGGCTGGCAAGGAGCTCCAAAGACCTTCCAGTAGATTATAAAAAAATTTGTTCCCCAATTAGCTGCAGAACTGTCATCTGGCACCCAATTCTTGTTTAAACTGTTAGCAAGTTTACAGAAAAATGAGAACATAATACTTTCCGTTATTCCAATCCACCATGTGACCAAAAATGTTTTTTAATCTTGAAAAGTTAAAAGCAGGAACACTAAAACATTTTTTGTTGATGCCTGAAGTGATGCAGCATAGAAATCCAGAAATACAGCAAAAACATACAGAATTATTTGCTAGGTTTATGGCTTGATTATGTGACTCATGCAGTTCTAGGTTAAAAAACAATCATATAGATTGTTTTCTAAATGAAAAAATATGAGGAATTTTATGGTAGTTACAGATAGAGGAAAACACATATTTTTCAGGATATTTGGCAATCATGAAGTAAAAAGCAACATGGAGAATGATGTGCAGATACAGTTAAATGTGTAATTAGTACATGCATACGAAAATTAAAATAATACACTTGTAACAATAGTGAGCACTTAAAAATTTTCCTCTGTTTATATAATTTTTCTAAGCAGTCCTCAATTTTTTACCAAGCAAGATGCAGGCCAGCATATTGAAAATGTGGGTTTAGGCTCTTTACCATAATATCTTCCCCTTTGGTTTTGATTTCTCTGTATTTCTGCTGCTAGTATTACAGCGGAGAAAATACTTTATTACATCAATAATTTTGAAATTTGACTTCAAGAATATTGACAAGATCATCTTTGACTTCTCTTACTTGTGCAAATCAATCAAAGGAGATGCTGGAGTTGTCTTAAGGCCTCATTCTGAAAGTAACCTAGTGAAGCCAAAAAACTGTTTGATAGATTTTAGTGGTTAATTTGTTAAGAGCACCTGTCTACAGTGGGAAAAAATTCCTCAAGAGCAACTTGAGGTGAAAATGTAACCACAAACTTCTCAGGCTTAGTATCCTACTGGACTAAATCTAATGCCTGTATGTATTAGATAACAGGAATTGCAAGCCCCTTTCTCTCAGCAGAAAATATCTTATGTAAAGGAGTCATATTCTGTAAATAGCTGTATTTTAATGTAACTGTATTTTCTGCTACCAAATATGAAACTTCTCCCAAAAAAGATCACATAAGACTGCCTGTATTTGCCTGAATTTAGTTAAGTCTTAGTGTTCAGAATTAATCTAACCAAAAATCTGTAAGTAGGTTTCTGCCATGCTTTAATGCTGGTTTGACAGTGAGTGTCTGTTTCCTTTTCCAAAATATGCTTATTCTTTCAGTTGATTTGCAACCCAGCTATCATTCAACATTACCTTGTTGAGCAAGGACCTCATAGTGCTCTGTACAAAAATGCGGAAAGCTCTGATTTCTGCTGCAGGTGTCTTTGAGAAAGATAGGGAAGTGACAGGAAAGCAGTAATGGTATTTGCCATTTTCCAAACACATGGTCAAGTACAGAGAGAGCATTTGGGGAAAATCAGAGGGAAAACGTGCACAGAGGGAAAGTTAAAACTAGAAAAGGGTTCTTTGCGTGCAGTTCACAATTTGACCAGTTTAAATGAACCAGAAATAGTAAGAACGAGTCACACCAGGTTGCATTTTTCCAGTGATAATTGTATAAGCTTTTTCAAAAATATCTATCAAATTTCAGTACTAGAGCAGCACTTTCACTTTTTGAAAATATATAATTAGATACGTATGTGTACTGTGGTAGTTCTGTAATTAGACTCTACAGTTGTAACAGTCCATTTTTGGTCAGTGGCCTTGACCTGCTTTGCCTGGTGGGGGCATCTTTTTCCTCCCAGCTGCTCCCCAGGTGCTTGGCAGCAGCCAGTGTGCACCTCTGAGCTGGCAGCTCTCCACACGGATGTCCCTGTGAACCACAGCCCTGCTGGAATCACCTGCCTGGGATACGCTTAGGGCCATGGCAGAGGGCTCTTGTTCTGTGGGGGACAAAAGGAGGTGGGGAAAGGATGTGGACATAAATCCTTTGAAATGAGACTTCATTAATTCCAGTGTTCGTGGAACAACCTGGTTTAAGTGGTTTTATTTTGGAGAGCAAGCACATATATAAAATGATAAAATGAGAGCTAATGGGATTTGTCTTAAAGATTTCAACATCTAGAAATAAACATAAATGCACTGTACATAAATGTAAAGAACCTACTATCTAGTATTATTAGCTATATATAAATGTAAATCTGACAATAAATTTCATTAAATGTCTATTTTCATCTATATGCCCAAGGAATTGTTAGACTAAGTATGGTGTCTGCATTTTCCTCTGAATGTTTGTGTTACATTCATTAATTCGGCAAGCTGAAATGCTTGTGGAGATACTCAGGTATTGCAGGAATTGCTCTAAATATAATAAATTCAAATTCATAGGATTACCAAATAGCCATGGTCTAATAATAATAAATTTGCATTCAGTATGAAATTCTGGGCAAAAGGACAAAAAAAACAAAATACAGGAAATAAATCTTTGAAAGTGCTTACTGATTCAGGAGGGTTTTTGGAAGTGATGTGGCTGGTTTCTCAGTGAAGAAATTATAAAATTCTGGACTGTATCTGGAAACTCATCATCCAACATCTCTGGCTCATACCACACTTCTTTTTGTCTGGACTTGTGCTGGCCATGAGTTGTGTGGACCATCCTTTTGCCATAGCACACCCTGTGCTCTCGCTCTCTCTCTCTCTCTCTGATTGTGCTTTGGTTTATACCACCATAACAGTTTGGGAAGAGCCATTTTTCTCTTTTCCCAATGGACTTTTTTACTCCTTGAATCTTTTCACTTAGCTCCCCACAACTTGTCTTCTGCAGCTCTCTTTGCTCCATCTCTGCTGTCCAATACTATAGATGTCCAAATTGTGTTCACTCCGAGGAAATAGGAATCCACTTTAGGGGAAAGCTTAGTCTTGGTGCGTATTTCTAAAGCCTATAAAGTGACTTTATGTATTGCTATATAAGTAATAAAAAAAAGCTAAAACACAAGAGCTTTTTCTTCACTCCCCATTTTTAAAGCCACCTTTTTTTTTCCACTGAAGCGTACAGCAAAAGAACATTCCTAGTTTTTCCATCATGTTATCTCTCTTAGTCTGTGGCTTCAAAAGGAATGAGCTTAAGCTCAAGTGTTTCAATGTGCAGTGTGCTGGTCTCTATAGTGACCTTCCTTCCACATCCCTCCTTTTGCTGGGATAGAGTTTTCCTTACACTTATGTATCTCAAGAGATGTCACAATTTTTTATTGCTCCTCTACCATGTAATGTAGCCCTAGGTAGCCACACTAGGAAAAAGGACTTTCACAGTATAATTTCTGCCATTTAATGCATACTGTAAAGCATTTTCTTAATTTTTTTTCATTTTCTCCCTTTCACCTCTCTGCTTTAAAAAATGGCACGATTGATATTAATATTTTTCTGTGATAAAAATGTATTTTGGCTTGATCTTAGTGTTGGTAATATATTATTCAGTGTTCCTGCTTAATAAAAGCCATTGGTTGTTCCATTACTCACAGCAGTTATTACAACACTAAAGGTCTTGTTCATCAGAATGACTTGCAGAGGCAAAATCAAACCCCTGAGTTCTCCATGCATCAGGATAATAGCTGTGATGCATGCAAGTTGTTAAAAAATTGAAAATATAATGTGTGTTTCTTTGTTTCATTTTTCTTTTTTTCTTCCCCCCCTACCCCCTGCCCCCCTCCCCCTGGAGATTAACACTAAAGAAGGATCTGTGAACATAATTTGTTTTATTGTATATATGTGTTTTTGTATGTATTTTGTTCTTTCAGTAGAAGTTGTTGGGAGTGAACCTGTTGATTTTATCCCATTTCACAAAACATCCTCCTTAAAATCAAGGACATAGTACATGGATTTTGAGTTGTTCTTAATTATCAGACTTGTCTTTGGATTCCTGCCTTTTTGTTGGATGGTGATAGAAAGAGGTATAATCTTAGATAACCTCTGCTAATATGAGGAAAAATGGGCACAGTTTTTGAGCAGAGAAGATGGTGAGAAGTTCTAGATCAAGTCTTGGGACTGGGATTCTGTTTGAAAGATAACTTCTGTTATGTTGTGTTGAGTTCATGCGTTCTGACATAAAATGGACATAAACCTACTGCAGGATAATGCAAGACAGCAATTTTATTTCATGCTCATCATCGTAAAAGGTTTTTTAAAAAAGTAAAGTTGCAAGTCTAACTAGGATGTCAAAACAACAACAACAAAAAAGTGATGTTTGGAAACAAATCCTCATATTTGAGGTTGGGTTGTTACCTCAGCACAGAGACAAGCAGGGGCTGCCACTGCCAGAATGACTTTCTCAGCATGGTTAAATGGTGTGTGAGTCATCTTCTGAGGCACACAGTGGACACTTGAAGAATATTGAGCCTGTTTAGCACTTTCATGACTCTTCTAAAATCTCATTTTTCTACAAGTTTAATGTATTATACAACTCTTTTGCTTCTACAAACCTTTTCATTTATTGTTTATAACTTTGCACTCTTTACCTGATTATAAGAAAAAAACAAGTTGGTCTAATTTGTATTCCAAAACACTTGCTATAGAAATGAATTTGACAACTACATCTACATCATTTAAAAACATTTCTGCCCTCTCCATGTTTTATGGATGTTATATCGCCTTTGATGTCTAGCTTGATTCTGCATTTGTTGATTAACTTGTCAAAGTTGCAATTGCTATACAATGTTGCTACAGGGTTGCTCACTTGCTTTTAGGGGTCTGCATCATCCTTGGTCAACAAAGTTCTGGGTGTCTGAAGTTTGAGTTGCTTTTTGGGGTGGTTGTGAGGGTTTTGGGAGCAGGGGAGAGGCCTTTTAAAAATCTCTTTTGATGATGAACAAGAAAATTGGGAAAGAGGAAACTGAGGACACACTTATGTGTGTGTTGCCTGCGTGTATCCACACATTACCTGACCAGGTGCAGTAAACAAGATGTGTAATGCCGGAAGATGGATAATTTTGAAAAGAAAATGTGTATGCTAGTACACAAAAAAATGACAATGCTAGTATTGTATTTGACCTGTAGCTTTTAAATAGGCTACAGTGCTTTGATTGAATTTTGTGCATATTCTGCTTTAGATATGTTGATGGGACAGCTGGACTGGTTGCATGAAGTATGTTTAGACAGGTCTGGGGGCAATGCAGCTTTCCTGTCAGGAGCCAAAGATGAAGATGTACATCAGCTCACTGGTGATGGGCAGAATGGAAAAAGAGTCTTGTTCAGCAATAGCCAAAATATTGGTGTCTTGTCAGCGCTGGTTTGGTTGCAAAGCCAAACCACAGGACCATACTGCTCCTGTGAACAAAAGCCCATCCCAGTCAGACCCAGTACAACTGGGAACTGTCTGGTTTTCATCAGGACCTCAGAGCTCCCTCAGGTCAGTGCTCATCACGCTGTCAATGATACCTGGTACTGTGCTCAGGGGTGGTACTGCTCGCTCAGGGAGCTTTGTGCAGTCTCCTTGGGCCTACAAGTGCAACCCAAAAGCCGCAGCCAGGCAGGGGGAGGTGCAGTTCTCATGGTGGTCACAGTCATGCCCTAGGAAAACCCACAATAACAACAACACTGGGAGTTCCAGGGGCGAGACTGTGAGAGCAGAATGGAAAATCCTGTCCTAGAGGGGCTGGGATATGCTGCTGCAGCTCAGGTGAAAGGGAACGGAGCTGCAAGGCAAAGGCTGTGGGATTGCAGATGCATGGCTGTGGCATCACACACATGAAGGTGCTTAGGTGCTATGCAACAGGCCACAGTCTATTTTCATTTTAAGTGTAGATAATTTAGCTTGATTGACCATGCTAAGAAGATGGCTATATATTTAAACAGTAATAATTTCAATGTTTTCTTCCCTGCTAGATTAAACAGGGGAAGCCACGTGTAGTGAATTCGAGTCCATCATAATCTGTCTATGATGGGACAAATTGGTCCTTGTCAACACCACAGGATTGGTTACATGCATCACATTTAATGGGCTTGCTGTTCAGTAGCTTCTGTGGGTGGTGAAAATGGAAAATAATCCACACAAGCTTTTCCCTTCAACCTTGTGTAGAGCATTAAATACCAACCCCATGGAGAGAATCTAGGCTATGGCTGTCAAAGATACCAGGAGCACCTTTTCTAGTTTTGTAATACTTCTTGCCTTTTTCAGAACAAAAATAGCATAGCATGTGACGTTTTGGCTCACTGAGAGGGAGAGGTGCTTTTAATTAGAGGCCATTTTCTGGAACTGTAAGAACACAAAATATGTAGTTAAATCTTGTGCAAGGGTGGGAGTGAAGGGTGCTGACAGATAAAGCTGTTCTAGGGACATGGGGCTAGTAGAAAAACTAAGTGAATTTAGAATAAAATCACTTATTTTTATTAGTGTTTTTAGGTATTCCTTGATGAAAATGTCAAATCCTGGTTTCTAGCAACAAGGATTTTCATTGCTAGGTGCTTGAGTTAAATAAGTAATATTCTGACTTGTGTTGATTTCATCCTTACGAAGTGGCAGTGAAAGGAGGGAATAAGTAAAAAATTCCAAAGCATGAAAAGAGGGAAGGTAGCCTGCAAGGCAGGTCTTTATTGTACATCATTTCTTGAATATGGTGCAAAATTCACTTTTCCCATAACCAAATCTTTGAGAGGGAACAATGCCAAATATGAATTTAAGGATACAGGTACTTTGTTCCCTTAACTACAGTGTGTAGTAACTTGTGTAACACAAGTTTTCTTATCTTGGTGAATGAAAAAAAAATAGTATTTTTGGAAGAAAAATTTTAAAAGGAAGAAGTTTTTATTTTGCCACATGAATTTGCAGTGTTTTTACAATGAAATTGAGTATTGGAATCAGAACTGTAAACATTCATGAACAGGTGATGTTAATATGGTAAAATAAACTTTAAAATTTAAGAATACTCCTGGGATTGGTTCTAAAACAGTCCTTCCTATTAGCACAGAGAGATAATGGTATTGTAATTGTAGTTTCCTTTAATACACACATTTGAAGTTAGCAGCCCATTTTGCATTACCTCATCTTCTCCCATTACAACCAGATGTGCAGCATTCCTAGAACAGTGCTCAAGGGATTCTCAGCAAAAGCCTTGAGCTTGGTTCCCAGCAGGTGCTGATCTCAACACCTTGTTCTAAGGAGGAATAATTGTATAATAAAAAAAAGAGGCATTTTGGAGTACCAACACCATCTCCATTAAGCGTCCAATAGGGAGGTCAGTGGCAGTAGGAGGAGAACCTTAAAGGTCTGCTGCCATCACTCCTTGTGATCAGCAAACTTCCAACAGTTTGCCAGGTCTCTGATTCTAGAGATGACATGTAACAAGCAGACACCCATCTTGATGTCCTATGGACCTGTTTTTAGGTGAACTTATCTTCTGTTCAGAAGAGAACTTATCTTCCATTCAGAAGAGAGCTTATCTTCTGTTCAGAATTCTGCTGTGTATTTGACACAAATGATTCTACATCTTATGCTGTTTAAAAACTGAAGCACAAACCAAAGCCCCTAACCCAAAACTGAATAAATCTTGAAAACTGAGATGTGTTTAGATTTCCTCTCAAAAATACATTTAATATATGAGTAGTATTTATATAGACAGGGGAAATGCCATGTGCCTACTGAAATTTTACAAATCTATAAAAATATTTGAAAATATTTCAGTGTATCTCAAGATTTTTCTTAATTTTAGCATTCTTATTTTTCAAGGTATAATGTAGACTGCCAGTGTATTTTTTTTTTCCCTTTTCCTATTATACAGATCTAGGTCCGTTGTGGCTGTAAAATTAGTCTATTTGCTGTTAGCCTTTAATACTGTATTCCCACCTACAACTGCAGGGAAGGGAATGCAGCATTCCCACCTACAACTGCAGCTTGAAGGGAATTCAATTAGGAAAATGAGGCAGATGAAATAGGCAATGTAATGTATATCTGCAATATGAAGAAGAGTAAATACACTTTTCATCTGAATAGTCAGAATAGAAACTGTGTTAAACTGGGCTGAAATTTAATCAGAAATTGATTTCTTTCATCTTCTAACATTACTGTGTAATTGTCCTCCTTATTACTGGGCATTAAAAAGGCTACCATCATTAAAGAGGAAACATCTTTAACCAATTATGTACAGTTTCTAGTTTATCTGGCACGGACCTCCTCTTTATGTGAAAAATGGAAATCTCTGGAGGAACAGACTTAGCGTGGTCATTCCAGTCTGGGAATTGGGAAGCCTTGTGCACACACTGTTTGCATCTCATGACCTGTGTGCACACACCTGTGCTCTGTTGATTCCTGCTGGTTTACAAACCATCCAAACAATAAGCAGGTAAAGTTCAGATGACTAAAAACTCTGCCAGTAGCAGTTTCCTGCCTGGATGCACTCTGGAATAGTCCAGCCTTGCTGTAGTGTGTTGGTGCACTGTTGTGGATATTTCACTTGTACCCATTACTTATTTCCCTAATGCATTTTTTAGCATTTGTGTTGGTCTGAGCACAGACCAACACAATGTACTTTGCAGAAAAACACAGAGGATCACTAGGGCAGATGGATGTGGAAGTAATATATAATAGATCATGAATAATTGTTTAAGAAAAAGTCTCCCATAATCCCTTTGCAGAATTGGAGAGAGTAGCACTGGGAAGTCTGCAATATTACTGCAAAATTACAGCACAACCAGTACAACTGACACATTAGTTTGAAACACGTTTATTTAGTTTGAATCAAGAGTTAGAAATCCATTATTCAGATACATTTTTGCATAGTAAACAAATAGAAAGGGTTTTAATACATGCTTTAATTCTATGTATGAGATTTTATAATGTTCTAATAATTCTGGATCAGCCCACTGAGGCTATAAAGTGATTCTTCAAGCTATTGCATGGAGAGGTACGAGATTAGTGCTTTTACTTTACTGATTTTTCTAGGCCTTTTTTAACAAGACAGGTAGTGAAGTAAGTAAAAATGCATGTGGTAGGTGCATGATGAATACACAGTATAGGCAACCTAATGTCACCAATCTTATTTTGCTATTCTTTGCTGCTTTTTGCTTATGGAAGCAATCAGCCAGAGGACTCCTCCAGTTGATTATCAAATCTCAGGTTCTCTCCCTTCTTAAGTCAAATTTCAAATCATCAGATTTTACATTCAGCAACTGTGATTTTGAAGCCTTATTTCTGTGCTTAAGTCTGTCCTATGCCTGTGGACAGTACATTTATTTATCAGTGTTCTGGAAGACAGAACAAGAAATTATCAGTATTTCTTTGATTTCTGTCCATAGCATTGCCAGGTGCAAGGGCAGGTACTACATTTGATTTTCCAGTCTCTGGAGACACCAGCTTAAAGTTTCATCACTGGAGGTTAGTCCTGGCTATAGAATATGCTTCTCTCCTTTATCAGAAACATTTCCTTCATTGCAAAGGGAACTATGTCTCTTTACTGGATGGTGTAAAAACATTCTTGCATGTTTTTAATCAGAATGAAACCCCCCTCCAGGGGGTTGCTGATGGACTGCTTAAGAGAAATGAGAAACACTGATTGAAGTTCCTAAGAGTTATTTTTTTCAAGCATCAGCACAAGGTAGTAGGTGTTTTTTCTGCTAAGCAATTCTTCTAGTAGCTAAAGGGACTTGATTTTTGTATATTGTCGAGTTTCAAGTTTAATATATGCTGAGGGACACATCTCAGACACTTAATCTTCTGTTAACTTTATGTGGAAAAAAAAAGTAGAACCTTTTCAAATCTTTGAAACAGGCATAGTTAAAATCTCTACTCTTCCATGGTCTGCTCAAGCATTTTCTTTCATCTGTGATCTTCAAAAACAAAACAAGACATGGTGCCTGCTTAGAAAATGTTTATTACATGAAATGTAGTAATCTGATTTGTTACTGTATCTTTTACTAAGATTTATACATGTTTTTCTGGTGTAAACCCTGGCTAGATGCATCTGCTACCCTTCATTTAATTAAGTTCTGTGGAATCAGATCTCTACAAAGCCAGAAGTTCCTTTAGAAGAACAAGTATTTCTCAAAGACATTTTCAAAGTGTGTGCACTTAGAGGGGGTCGTTCTGTGTACTTTTTTTTTTTATGGGAGCAGGTAAAAGTGGGATGTTAAACTAGAATAAATCTCTTAGATTAAGAACCAAGTTTAGGTCTTACTGAACACAGTAAGCTTGCAAGAAAAGAACTGTTACAAAAGATCTTCCATGACTGTAGCAGTAGATTTCCCCATCTCGGGCAACATACTGTAGCGGGTTGAGTTTGAAACCGGGCGGAAACACCAATTAAATGTAGTGGTTTTGGTTCAAAATATTCATTACTTACTTATTTTCCTTCTGTGAGATAAGAATTAGGAGAAAAGCAAAGCAGGCACAAACCTTAACCAGTTGCAGTACAATGAAAGAGTCTTATTACTAATAGAATTAAAAGTAAAGAGAAAATAACAAAACAAAATTAAAGCAAATTCTGCCCACCCTCCCCCTCCCCCCCCCCCCGCACTTCTCTCCTTTTACCCAGCTCACACAAGGGATAACAGAACATGGGATGTTAGTCATTGTTCCAGTTCTTGAAAAGTCTCTCTCTTATGCTTAAGGAAAAAAGGGTTTTCCTTCAGTTGCACGTGGTTCCCAAACTGCCACTAACAGCAGATCCACCCGGAAACAAACAATCTGCTGTGTGTTGAACATCTCTCCCATGAAAAATCTCACAGTTCCTTCACACTGCAAAACATAGGCCATCACATGGGGTTATTCATCTTTTTAAGGATAAGTTATTTTGGCCTGCACACAGAGGCTTTTCTTCGCCACAAGTCTCTAACAGCCTCTTACTACTTCTATATAGCCTGGCATAGGCACTCTTCACAATCTTCACAGGCACACGAGGATACTCCATCCCCCCATGTTCTTCAAATGGATTAAAGAGACAAACAGTTTGTGGTATTACGGTTTCTTACCAGGGCATGCAAGAAGGTTTCTTTTAAGCTGCGCGCCAGAATCGCGGCACCGCCCTCTTTTCTCCTGTCGCCATGCTCAGCTCCGTCCCACGTGACTCACTTCTCTTTCTCTCTGACTCTGAAGCCGCCATGTTGAAGAGTGTTCTTGTTCGGGCTTTACGGTGGGGAAAGCCTCGCTCCCTCTGTGCTGCTGGCTGCGTGGTGTCCTCTTCAGTTCAGCACGGAGTGTGCTGGCTGCAGACAGGAGGCTCTGCCGGCTCCTGTTGACTCCGCCGGCTCCGCATGGAGAGGAGAGGGACCCGCCTGTCCCCAGAAGCCGCGCTGGATGGGTTTAGCTGTGAGCAGTCCATGGCTGGTTTTAGCTGCCTGCGGCTCTGGGACAGTCCCCCTCAGTGACCCAGGGTCCGTGCCGCAGCGTTGGGAAAGGGGGAAAGGGGCAGTGGTCCCGGCCCGGCCCGGCGGGGCCGGGAGACTCGGAGCCCCCCCACCTTCCAGCAGGCGAGCTCCGACAAAAGGGAAAGTCCCGCCTTTCCGTGCAGTTTAAATATGTAAATTGTGAGAAGCGTAATTGGTCTTAAAGACTGTCCATCAACTCAGGGTCAACCCAATACACATACAAAACTGAATTTCCTGATTAGTCACTTGGTTCAAGCTGGGTAATGTGAGTATAATGCTTCCAATGTGTCTGAAGTATTGTCACATGAAATTTGTAATTTCTTCATATTTTACCCTGCAGTACCTTGGATATTTCGAATTGAATTAAATACTTTAAATACTCTAGGGCTTAAAGACCTAAAATAGACACATTTAGAATTGTGCTGTAGCTATTTAAAAGGGATCTTCATTCTCATCACGAAGAGAGAAAATTTTAGTGAATGGAAGTGGAAGTCTTTGACTTCCTCTAAGAGAAAATGTAGCACTGATCATCTTCACATCCCAGTTGCTCAAGCTAGAAAGTGTGGATGGAAAATGGCTAAATAAACTTTCATCAATTTGCTAGTATTTCTTTAGTTGAGGTATTTAATGGAGAGATTAAGAAAATGTGGTTTATTTCATAAGTCCTGTGTGCACAGATTTGCATTGTGGCAGAAAGAATGTGAAATCCTATTTGTGCTTTTCGGAGAACATATGACCCAAATGTTTACAATGCAGGACAAATGAAAATGGGAGGGAGAAATGACATTCTCTAGAATTTTGTAGCCCTGCCAAGATGATGAGAGAAGGGGTTAAAAAAATTAAAATTTTTGCTTTGGAAATAAGCCTTTTTCACCACTCCTTCAAAGAAGTGATCGTTTTAGGAAAGATATAATAACCATTTCAAGACACCCAATGCCTTGATAAGCCCAGGAGGCACTTTCTGTTAGAAGCTGGCTAGGCAATTCGATCGTTTTATTCCTGTTGTTTGGAAAGGCAGAGTCAGTTCCTTAATTATCTTAACTACTGTCTCTTTCAGACCCTGAAGGTCAGCTTTCATCATGCTGAGATTTGGGCAGCACCTCATCAAGCCCTCCGTGGTGTTCCTGACGACAGAGCTGTCCTTTGCTCTGGTGAACCGCAGGCCAGTGGTGCCAGGACGTATCCTTTCCATGGGTATCTGTGCTCCTGGGAAAAGCAGGAGACGCTCGGGGCGCTTGGAAGGCCAGGTAGGATGCGACATGGGCTTATTCTGAAACCAGGCAGTGATGCTTGATCAGAAGATGCTTGATCAGTCTTGCAGAACTGCTGAAAACAGTTGCTTAGCAACTGTGACCTTCGAGGTGAATTTCTATTGACCTTTTCACCACAGAAGATGTATAAACAACCAGGTACTACTATAAGCATTTTAAAGTCTATCAGAGGTGGTACTGTTTAAATTCCATATTATGCTAAATAACACATCCTGCTTCGCTTTTAATAATGTCACTTATTTTTAGATGTGGTAACTTCTTTATGGAGGATTTTCAACTTTTCCTGGCTAAATGTGCACCATTTGTCAAATGCCAGTAGAATCCTGTATGAAGACTTTGAAGACTTTTGGGGTTTTTTTGTGGGACAGATTGCTTTGATGAATTTAGTTCGGAAGGGATTAAACCAACCATCTGTATAGTGTACACGTTTCATGATGAAAATATGAAGCCACATGTTGTAAGTAAAATTCTCCAGTTAGAAATTGTATTGTAACTTGATTATATAAGATGCTCAATATTCCTTTTTAATGTATTTTGTAGTATAGTGTGTTATTGCAGTCAAAATTCTGCTGCTTTGTAACTTGTGCTGATCTCAGCGGCTGAAAGTGCTATCTTTCAGAAATAATCAAGACTGATCACTTTTTCCATAGAGGTTCATGGTAAAATTTTAGTAGGAGCTCAGTTAGGCAATTGACTGACTATGTTGGGGAAAAAAAAGTTGTTGTCTGGAGTTTATTGAAAGTTTTCTTGTTAGTTTTGTTGTTTTATGTTTTTTCTTTCATGATTTGAAATCAAGTAAACTTTAATATCTATTTTTTTAACCCATAAATATATTTCTTCTGAAATATGGAACCTTCCTTTCCTCCCATCACTTCTGTAGATTATAATTGTTCAATACTGAACTTCTCTCTGTTTTAAATGGTGTTTGTGTGTATCAGAAGTCACATCTTGGCAAAGATACATAGACTTCATAGAAACTTTAAAAGTGCTGCTGTCTCACCAATATCTTTTAATGAATAAAATTAACAATTTTTCTGATCTTCAAGTTTCTGAAATACCTGATGTAAATCCAAGGTGATTTACAGATTTGTTATAACAAAAACCATTTTCAAAGCTATATAAAGCATCATATTGGTCACTGTGTGATGCAGGGCCTGTAAGTGCCTGAGCAGCTGCTGTATGCATTGTCTGGATCAGAGAGTAAATAAACTGTTATCTGTTCTGTGTGTGCAGGTTTTAAAAACAATATTTGACTATTGTTTTGAACTAATCAGTTAAGTGAACAATTGCATCTGTTGTTAAAAATAGAGTATTTCAGATAGCATTCTTGTTTTAAAGTTTCCTGAGCACCTAGTAATGACAAGTTAAGGAGCCTATAAAACTTGATTATTACAAGCTTCTTTCCTTCTTAAATAATTAAAGATTCTAAACTCTTGTTGTGTAGTTATTGCTGACTTTTGGCAGATACATTTATTTGCTCAGGGTTTAGGTTTTTTATACCATAATGAGTATTGCAGCTTATTTTATAGTGTCACATTGTTTTAATAGCTTGTGTTGTAATATATAATGTAGTCTTTGTTTCTCCATTGAATAAATGTTCAGGTAATAAAAACCCAACCCTTTTCCTTTCTCATTACAATAAGAAGAAATTAGGAGAGATCTTGATGTAAAGGCTAGAATACAGTATGTAAAATGGAGCAATTTGCAGTTTTAAGTCTTTAAAGCGTCTGTATAATTCAGCATTCATTCTGAGACCTGGCAGTAACAAGTGTATTTTCTTTGTTTTATTGTAATAATTTTATCTGCCTTGTCTTTGGCACACGTGTGACATTTTTTTTCAGTAGAAAATAAAATATTAATGTATGTGAATTAGAGAGACAAAGGAAATGAGTTTGAAAGCCATCTCACTCCAGGTGGTGGCTTTAATTAACTAGTATGGTTGAAATTCCATCTTGAAACAGAACATAGGGTTGGAATTATGAATTTGCAGTAATAGTTTTAAAATAAAACTATACTCTGGAAAAAAGTCAGTCACAATGGCCTTGTGGCATTCAGTGTGACTCGAGCAATGCCAAAGCAGGCTTGTTCAGTTAACAGATTGCAAAGTTTTGTTTTGTTTATTTCAAGCTGCCAGTCCTGTGAATTTAGCTTGACATTTGAAAGGCAAATTGTGCTAATAGAAACAAAAATAGGTAGAGTAAGAATATAGTATTTATGGTACAGAAAGTGTTCTGCTGTTTCTAGACAGAGCTGCCTCGTTTTTCCCAGCATTAGACTTCTGCCCAATGGGTGCAGAGAGTTCATGGACTCAGGAACCTGTTTGCATTGGGATCCCTTTGAGCGATTACTGCAGATTCTTGGATTGGAAGGTGCTGGGTTCTTATTGTTGAGTAAGGAATATCTGACATTAAACTGGAATCTTTAGTGTGCGAGCTACAACATGCACATGTCTGTGACAGTAGGTGCAACAAAACAGAGAGCTGCAGATGGTCAGGGTGCAGGATTAGTGCCTGTTTTCCTCAGGAGATCCACTCCCTTTGCTGTCACCTGGCAGGCAAATGCTTGAGACTCAGAGGTGTCTGACCACAGGCTGTCTGAAGACATTGTCACTTAATACCTGTAATAATAAGAGGTCTGTACCTGCTCTGCTCTTGCCTTCTACTTGTCTGATATCAGAGTAGGAAGGCACATGGTATTTGGGACAGTCTTGATTAATGAGATACTGTTTTTTGGGGTGTACTTTTATGCTGACTTTCTGGTTTATACAGAAATGGCATGATTTTGTTCTGGTAATGCCAGAACAGTGCACATCTGGGCTCTAAGTGTGGGAGTGGTGAGGAGGTGAGCTGGGTATTCTGGAAGCTTGCTGCGATACCCTTATACAGGTACCCATTCCCTTTTTTACAACAGTCCTTGTTTCCTCTCAGTTCTGTCAGCTTGCTGCTCTGCAGAGAGTGACTGTGAAAAGCAGTCACTTGTGGCTCCCTTGAACAGCTCTGTGGCTGTTTTGGAGGAGGCAGCTATTCAATAGCTGGAGCAATGCAGGGATGTGTCTATAGTCAGCAAATGCATTGTTTCTGTCACACAAAAGGCACAAGATGAACTGAATCAGCACATGAAAACAGCATGAGCTCAGCTTCTCCTTGGCTTCTTCCTTGAAGTACTTCATTCAGAGCCTTGCTGCTTCCATAGTTCCATAGGGCAGAACTATGGTGCTGTTTGAAACAAATTCCATCTGCTCTTTCACATGGACTTCTTGTGCTTTAATATGGTAACAAATACCTTGTGAATGACCTACCATTTTACTGATGTTTTCTTAGCCCTGCACCACAGCTTTACATAGTTTTGCTCACATCTTCAATAAATATGAACTGGTTTTTATCACTGCTTTTCTCATGGTGTTGTGCAGGGTACTATTTTCATCTTGTGTTAAATATGAAAAAAGAATTTCAATATTATCAGAATCCATTTGGAAACTAGGATTTTTTATTATAAATAAAATTATTCATTAGTTATGTCCAATTTTTTTTTCCAGTAGACAAGGTATTGATCTTTAGATTTGTGTTCAGGATGCCATAAGAAGAACTAGCACAAAAGGAACACAGCAACATTTGTAAATTGATTGAATGCAATATGTAATGACAAACAGCAGATCTATGGCAATAGTATGTTATATAAAGCATTTTTCAGCAGTTTATTGAATTGGTTATTAAAAGGAACAGTCTTTCCAGCTGGGAACAGCAAGCTGAGGGTTATTTGGGCCAAGTAATTTTATAGAAATTTGTGGTGGACACTTTGGCTACCTTACTAAGGGCACATGTATGTGTGTAATAAATTAGAATAAACACCTTACAAAAATTTTTCATATGGGATTGATTATGAAAAGTTATTTCCATTAAAAAAACACAAAAAAACCAGAAACATAAAAAGAAGGTTGTTTAACTGTTATGTACTGAATTTTGCTGGACTATTTGTATTGCCCTTTTCATAGAGATCTAAGTTTTCCCACCAGAAAGTATTCTGATTGTAGGGAATAGACCACATATAAAATCCCAAAGCATATGATATTTTTCTGGCAACTTCATCACTACATGGAGTTAATGGTCATTATTTGTTGCTGAGGCCATGTGCTGTTCTGTGAGTTACTGCAGCTTGTTCCTTTTATTAATGAGCAGAGAAAACATTAGTTGAACCAGATGCTCCCTTCCAAGGCTTGCTAACACCCCGAGCTGCAGTGTAATTGTTCTGGGTCTGCTGCAGGGGTGGGACAGGATCCAGGGTCAGGCAATGTGAGAACAGCATCTGCTCTGCTGCACAGTTTGTCTGGCTGGGAGCTCCCTGTCATCTGCTGTCAGAATTGCTGTATTGCTTGAGACTGATGTATTCTGTAATGCCTCAAATATTTTTCTAATGCTTTCCTTAAAAGTTTTGCAGTTAAAAAGAGACAATCCTTTTGATTAGTATTTTTACTTAATATATTTTCAAAGTAATTTTTCATTTAGTTACAGACCTGACAGTTTCCATTGAAGATAGCACACTGGAAAGAACAAACTCTCACAAGTTTGGTTGAAACCCATGGTATTTATCTTGTACATGAAATTTTAATTCTTCATAAAGCTACAGAGCTGCTGTTATGATTTTATTTGTACATTACACATTTATCATATCTGTATTTATGCTCCATAATTATGAATTTTATGGGTTTCAGCCTAAATAAGTTTTCATATTTACCATAAAACTAAGATTAAGAAAATAAAATTCAGTTATATTGCAGAATATATAAGCTTATATCTACATATTTTAATAATGTCCACTGTATGTTTGCAACAACGTGTTAGACATATCTAATCTTGTGGGAAAGTAGAAAGTAGAAATCCTTTCTTTAGTGCTCATTACAGAAGCTTCCTATGTATTACTATTATTATTAGTTTGTTTAGCACAATGTTAAGGAGCAGACATGCTCCTTTTAGCTCTTAAGCAAAGAGCTAAAAATAAAGGGGTTTGGTAAAGACTTAGTAATTTAAATATTAGGCCGGAGATGGAATCACAATGGAGACACAAAATGTTGTTTGGTACAATAAGGCCTGGACTACTTACATGAATTTTTCAAAATGTGTAATAATTCTAGAAGAAGAGGGCATTAGGAAGAGGATGCAGTTTCTTTGCTGGTGCAGAAAAGACTTCCTGAATGGGAGGAACAGATATAAATGATGCATCTTATTTGAAAATGGGGGGCACGTATAGAATATATCTCTTCATCAGGAATGCAGAAGAGATTCAGACTTACTTTATTGTAAGTATCTGAAGCTGTTGAGTATCAGTGAAAACTCCTGAATTTTTTTACCTCAGATCCCAAATAAAGCCATTCCATGGCTTTTCCTTACTGATCCCTCAAGTAGGATTTATTAATGCCTTATAATGTTTACTTGCACAAATGAGAGTAAGAAAAACAGTTCCTATGCTTAATAATTTTTAGCAAAATTAAGCTGTGCAGAGGACAAGGAGTAGGACTGTGCTCTTGGCAGCACCAAGCCAACAGAGCAGCTTTGCTGTATTGTCAAGTTCCCTTCTGGGATAAGGGCTCTCCTCAAACAGCCCAAAGAATGACTGATCCGCTCTGTGTATGCAAACCACTTGAACTTCCTGATGACAGAGAGGACAGTTAATTATCTCAGGGCTGGAGTCTTTTTGTTTGCAGTCTACAAACAAAGGGATGGTGTTTGACTCACATTAAGAAATGTTGCTTCTGAAGATAACAGATTCAGGGCTCTGTGCACAAAAGCTTGTCTGTATGACTTATTTGTGGGGATGGAGTTCAACTGTCTCATTTGGTCTGATAAAAATGCTTTCTCTCCCTTCAAATCTTGTCTTGCTTGGAAGGTGCTCACTGTTGAAAGAGGATGTCCTTCACCATAAGGATATACAATTCTGTTTGGATTGTTATAGTTGCATTAATATACTGGTATTGATGAAAATCCCATTCTGAATCCTTTGTGCCAGTATTGTAAATAGAAAGGAAAAAAAAGGGAAAGTAATGGAATCAGAAGTATTTCTTGCCAATTTGCAAATGGAGTAAATTAACAATTAAATTACTTATTTACATGTATTCAGCAGATCAGTGGTAAGAATTTCTCAGCTTGTAGCACAACCTACATTGGAAGAGGTGTTAAAAAAGCTGTGTAAGGCCACATAAAGGAGAGGCCGTAGCTCCTAGGCTGGAACCTGTTGCATCTTAGCAATGCTGTGGAGGGCCGAGCAGTCTCTTATTAGTCATGTGTTGAACCAGCCTTCAGCCCCGACTGTGTGGAGAGTAATGAGATCTCTGAGAAATGGGCTTGTAAGCAGTGTCATAATAGGTTGGATCTGCAGTTAAATTTCTTGACTACATTGCTAACAAATACTAAAATTCAGCTAAAAAATTCCAGTTCCATTTTTGTCTACTCACTTTCATTCACCTGTTTGTTATCATCATTGATTGGAACTTATAAATGGCTTAAACCACATTATGCATGAACCTCTCTACTGCTTTGTGTGTTTCAGGGGGACTCACTGTCCAGGTCTGAAGGTGTGTTACTAATGTGTGTCTTCTAAAAGTGGAACTGCTTGTCTTTACAAGCTCCAGGGACATGCAGAAGGGCTCCCATTTCGTCATGTTTACTCTCATTATCAATTTTCAAAGCATGTTACAACTGTAGTTTCAAAGTAACTTTAAGGTTTCTGTCATTGGGGTGACAGAAATACCTGGTAAAAAGAATTTATTTTAGCATAGCAAGAAACCTAGACAAATGTTTAGTGAGAAAAACCTCAGTCTATGGAGTTGGAAGAAGTCAAGCTTAAAAAGCAGAAGAGTAAAGCAATGTGGAAAGATATGAAATTAAGTGGTAGCAAACTTTTGTATTAAAAGTGGCAGGGAAACTGAGGCAGGACACAAAAAATGTTAAATGAGTGTTTCCTTTGAGGTTTAAAATAATAATGGGCATTCTTGTTTAAAAAACTGTGAAGTCCTGTTCATCTTATCACTTGCTACAACTACCTGAAAGGAGGTTGTGGAGAGGTGGAGATCCAAGGCTTGTTCCTTCTCCCAAGGAACAAGCAATAGGACAGAGGAAGTAGCCTGAAGTTGTTCTGAGGGGGAGTTAGACTGGACATTAGGAAAAATGGGTTTGTCAAAAGGGTTGTCCAGCCCTGGCACAGCTGCCCAGTGCAGTGGGGGAGCCCACATCCCTGGAGGGATTTAAATGATGTGTAGATGTGGCACTTGGGTACATGGGTTAGTGGTGGCCTTGGGAGTGTTAAGGGTTGGACTCAATGAGATTAAAGGTCTTTCCCAATCTAAACAGTTCTATGATTCTATAAATAATAATAATACTTTTAGTCCAGCAGTTGCTTTCTGGTCTAGTAGTGAGCAAATTTGTAATTGCTGTGGTTATTGAACAAACCTGTAATTATATCCTTCTTATCACATCAGTAAAACCCAAACAAATAAATAAATGGATGGTAGACAACAAATACAAAGGAGGTGTTTGCTGCTGTTGCAC